>NC_073627.1:179825381-180425381 GCF_029407905.1 Bubalus kerabau | reverse complement strand
TCTGAGTTATGCCTGTGTTTGCTAAATGAAGAAACGTTTCAGAATAATGGTCCCTGAGCTTTCTAACAGCACAGTTAAGCTTTTGATAACCAGCCTCAGATGTTGCCCAAAGAAAGGCTGGTGGAAATACGAACTGCTACAACCTTTCAAGCATGGAAATTTGGCAAAATGTAGCAAAAGCTGTAAATTTGTCATTTTTGACTCAACAGCTCCATTTCTTGGGTTCTCTTTTAGAAAACAATGAGAAAGGAATAATTTATGCACTAGAATGTTCGTTGCAACACTGTTTATCAGCATCCTGAATGCCTAATAACAGAAGATGTGAAGTGAATCACTCACATCATAGATACAATAATAGAGAATAACAAAAACATCAGGTCAGCATTCATCATTTTAATAATAAAAATGTGAAACTATTTTTTACAAATAAAATTCATTATTTTCTTTAATCCCCCAGTCTACTAGAATGAAAGATTTTAGATAAACATGCATTTATCCACTTAGATAGAGTATACTTTTAAAACTCTTTAAAAAATTAAATTTAGAGTACTAAATAACATGAAAAAATATTTATGTTTTAACATTTGAAAAAAAAAATGCAGAAAGTCAGAATAGAAGATTACAAATGTGGTATGACCACAGTTCTGTCAGGGGTAAAAGAATATGTGCTGAAAATATTAGGAAGGAAATGCACCCAAATGTTAACACTGATTATCTTGTGTTGGCAGAATTATGGACAGTTCTTATTTTTTATACTATTTTTATTTTCTACATTTTCTATCATAGTTACTATATTTATAAAAAAGAAAAAAGTCATTGGAGGAGGAGAAAAAAAAAAGACATATCCTGTGGATATCCCACCCACAACACTCTGCCGCTCCTCCAAAATTAACCAGCATTTACTGAGTACCCACCAAGGGCCCAGCCCTGCCACAGCCACTACAGAAGGAAAATTAAGGGCCAAGCCCCACCCTGAAGGCTTACATATACCGTATATATATTCTTTGTTTGACAAATAAGCTGGGATCAAATGATATCCTTGCTGAAGTTGGAAAGAAGGCTGTTTGCTTAACCAGTTCAGCAGAATAAATAAATCCACCCCCACTGGCGTGGCACCTTCATTCCAGTTCCCTGAAAAGCTCCACGGCTCAAACTGCCCCTGAAGTCCCCCTTGGGAAGAGCACGTTTTAGGGACACGTTACAGCCGAGGAAGAAAACTGTTAATCCTGAGTCCAAGCATTGGGTGCAAGAGGTGCAGAGATGCACCCTGAGACAGAACCTGCGAGGCACCAGGAAGCAGCAGGATGGGCTGGGAAAGAACCTATCTGGCTACCTAGTCCCTGGGGACCCCAGGCATGAGCGCTCACATCTCCAGACCTCAGCTTCCTCATCTGTAAAATGGGGCCCATAACAACCTCAGGGCTACTGTGAGGCTCAAAAAAGAGAAAGGAAGGCATTTCATTTCTCTGGGCTGAGCCTCAGTTTCCTTATCTGGAAAACGGAGTAAATATCTCCTCCCTAGTAGAGCTGTTAAAAAGATTAACCAAGGTGGTAAAGACGAAAAGTGAACACAGTAAGAATGCCACCAACAGGGGTCCTCATCCTTAGTGCTTGTAGAGCAGGGAATGGGATACATGCATGAATCTTAGGCCTCAACTGCCGTATCTGTAAAATGGGCAACCAACTGAATCCACAAAGACCCAATTTATGAACAACAGCCGAATCTCCAGCTGATGCTGGTGCAAGTCACTCAAACAAGGGTGACTGCTGTGGGCTCACTTCATGCTTAGAGACGTGCGGGCCCCATGTCCCTGCAGTGAGCACAAAGCCCCCTGGCTCAGAGGCCGCCGGGGCTGGGAGGGCGTGACATTATTCTGTCCACCCGCCTAACGCCAGGGGACACGGGCCCAGCGGAAGGCACAGACTAGCTCAGGTCACCCAGTATTTTGCCAAATGGCAAAACCAGGACTCAAGCCCAGGCCTTCTGCTGTCCAGCCTTGCCCATCACACCCACCGCTGTTCTCTGCCCTGCCCTTAAATTGCTGATGTGGTCCTGGGCAGGGCAGGGGACAGCAGGCAGCAACAGCAGGGGGTTGGGGGTGGGGAGGAAAAGCCAGAGAGCAGCAGGAACCCAGCCTGCCTGTGGTCTCCAAACTCGCAAACCACATCAGGCTGAAATATGACACATGCTCACTCGATTGAAAGGGAGGAGATATTTTTACTTAACATCCCCCAGCTGCCTGAACACTGGTCTCTTTCTTTCCCTCCTCTACAAAGTACATAGCTCCTGGGACCAGGTTTTCCCTGCTTCTGCTGGCGTTTTCTCAGGAAATAACCATGGGGAGGGGCGGGCCGGGGAGAGAGATGTTGCCCATTCTTCCTGGCTTCCTCAGAAAGCTTTCCTGAGCAGGGGCTCCAACAGTGAAAGGAGGCTGGGCCCCCAGCTAACTCTCTGAGTGAACCTGGGCAAGTCTTTGTCCTCTCAGAGCCTGGATTTCCTGAAATGGAGGAAAGATGGACCTACACTCTGAGTCCTGTAGGTAGTACAGAAAAGCGTGAATTTAGAGAGTCCCTTGGACTGCAGGGTAATCCAACCAGTCCGTCCTAAAGGAGATCAGTCCTGGGTGTTCATTGGAAGGACTGATGCTGAAGCTGAAACTCCAGTACTTTGGCCACCTCATGCGAAGAGTTGACTCATTGGAAAAGACCCTGATGCTGGGAAAGATTGAGGGCAGGAGGAGAAGGGGACGACAGAGGATGAGATGGTTAGATGGATCACTGACTTGATGGACATGGGTTTGGTGGACTCCGGGAGCTGGTGATGGACAGGGAGGCCTGGCATGCTGTGGTTCATGGGGTCGCAAAGAGTCGGACACGACTGAGCTACTGAACTGAACAAACAGTCCCGAGAGGCCCCTCCAGGCCTAAACTCCCCACGCCATGCATGCGGATCAGCACCCCTCCTCACAGCCCCAGCAGAACTCTCCCTGCAGTTCTCGTAACGTCAGGACTAGATGGCTCTGCCAGTAGAACATTTAAGGCAGTGATTAAGAGCTACCGCCCTACAGTCAGACCTCCGGAATCCTGGCACTGACACCTAACTGCCTCACAAGCCAAAGTGCATTCGTTAGCCTCTCTGAGCCTCAGTTATGTCCTCTACAGAAGCAGATAACAGGACCTAACTCAGACACATGATTGTGAAGAACCAACAAAGTAATTAACGCCCCAGCGCTTGGTTTACTAAAAGGTAGCTTTTTATCATGGAGACCAACATCTCCCCATTTCACAGACGAGGACACTGAGGCCCCGTGAGCCAGGACTTGCCCGAAGTCACTCAAAAGAACTCAGATTACAGCTCCACTCCTAAGTCAGTGCATCTAACTTCTCTCAGTTCTGCCATCTCTAATAACTAATCCACGCTCAGAGACTGTAGATATGGGCTGTCAAGTTCTCTTGAAGAAAACCAGAGACCAGTGCCCCAGCAAGGGATGACAGAATATGCAGAAATCATCTCTATGACCTGACAGCTTCTCACCAGAGACCCAAGCTGCCGACATGAAGTGGGGAGAAGTGACCCTCCAGCACTGGATGGCTAAGAAGCGTGAAGGCATCCAGTCTTCAGCTCTTGCTTGCGACAGTTCTGCAGAACTGCACACACAGCTGTCCACAGGGCCACCTCTGGGGCAAGAAGGGGGTTACAGGGATAAGGCTTACTCTATTCTCTAGGCTTGAATCTTTTTTTTTTTAGAGTTTATTTTCAATTGGAGGATAACTGCTTTACAATATTGTGTTGTCTTTGCCAAACATCAACATGTATCACCCACAGGTACTCACATGCCCCTCCCTCCTGAACCTCCCTTCCACCTCCCACCCCATCCCACTCCTCCAGGTTGTCACAGAGCCCCAGATTTGACCTCCCTGTGTCATACAGCAAGGCTTGAATCTTTAACAATATTTCTTTGCTTTAAAAGTACAACTCAATTCCAAAAATCTCAGAATAACTTGGCAACCTTGTCCAATAGCTACAAGCCCACTGCTTGCTTTTAGATAAAATTTGCTGCCAGTTCTGATGGGTTCTTCAGCTGGGATTCCAGAATCTACCACTCTGGTCCATCCCATGGCCATTGGTCTGGTTCCGACCTGCACTCTCTTTCACTCCACCATCCAGTAGCCTTCTAAGGAATCCCTGTATCTTGAGTGAAAAGTAAAGTGAAGTTGCTCAGTCATGTCTGACTCTTTGCGACCTTATGGACTGTAGCCTACCAGGCTCTGAGAAGCCTCTCAGTCCATGGAATTTTCCAGGCAAGAGTACTGGAGTGGGTGGCCATTTCCTTCTCTGGGGGATCTTCCCAACCCAGGGGTCGAACCCGGGTCTCCGGCATTGCGGGCAGACGCTTTACTGTCTGAGCCACCAGGGAAGCCTTCAGCGCAGCCCCTTCCAAAGCATCTGCTACAAAGCCACCAGATTACTAAGAGTTTTGATCACTGCCCTCAGGCAAAGTCCAAGCCCTTAGTTTACAATCTAGCTCCCTCTTGATTATGGTCTTCCCTGGTGGCTCAGACGGTAAAGCATCTGTCTACAATGCGGGAGACCTGGGTTCCATCACTGTGTCAGGAAGATCCGCTGGAGAAGGAAATGGCAATCCACTCCAGTACTATTGCCTGGAAAATCCCATGGACAGAGGAGCCTGGTAGGCTACACAGTCCGTGGGATCGCAAAGAGTCAGACACAACTGAGTGACTTCACTTTCCTTTCCTTTTCCTTTCCCTCTTGATTTACAGTCTCAACTCCCGCCACTCCACCTTTCCCTCATCTGCATCCTCGCCTTGTGGATTGCTCAGAAAGCCTCAGTGCCTTTGCACGAGCTGTGCCTGCTTCTCAGCATGTCTTACTGCCCATCGCCTTATCTCCTGGGAAACTTTTACTCATTTCTGAGGTCTGGGTGACCCAAACAGACTTAGTCCCCCCTTTATAGGCTGAAGTTAATTCTCAGTATTGCAACTTTGTTCCGACCACTATAGATGAGAAGCATCTTGAGGACAAATATCTTTGCCTTCCTCAAGGCTCTTAGGCCCTCACAGGGCAAGACACTGAACACAAGCCCTGAAGAGTGCTGAATCAAGGAAGAAGGGAAGGAAGGAAACCCCTCCTGGGAGATGCCTGCTTTTCCAAATTCATGTCAGTCCCCAGTAAAAAAGACTATGGAAAATTCTGGAGTAAAGTTCCTTTCCCTGATTCACATGGTAACTTTTTTTGCTTCGAAACTCACCCGGGTGCCAATTCAAGCTCCCAGGGCTGTTTATGATTTCCCTGGCATTTATAAATAGTGAGGCCTCAAAAAGGAAAATGGAGTTTCAGGGGAACTGGAAGCTGCCGTTCCCCCTCCCAACCTTCCTCCTCCATTCCAGGCCTCTTCCCCTTAATTAACATCCCCAAGAAACGTCAACCAGCACTCCAGAGTGTGTGTCTTGGGGGGGGGGGGGGGGCGGGTGCGCGCGCGCGTGCGCAGTGCTCAGTTTCTTAGTGAATGGAACTCGAGGCTCAAGAAGAGTCTAAAGCCCCCAGGGGCTAGAAGTCAGCCAAGTGCGAATGGCGCTGGGTCCCAGGCCGGCCCCTTCCTCACCGTGTATCAGCCGCTCACCAACCCTCAGGGCCCTGCAGCTTTCTCAACGGTGGAACTAGGCTGGTGAGATTCCATCAAGCTGTGGTTACTGTAAAGCGCAGCGCAGCAAGAGTTCACAGGGCTCTGGTTAGAAACACGGTCCTGGGAGAGCCGGACCCGCAGGGTTAGCCTCAGAAAACTCCCCGGAGGCCCTGGCTTCCAGAAAAAGCCGAAAAGCAGTCACCCACAGGGCACCCTGATTGTCCCCGGCTCTCCTGAGTTCTGGGTGTCATAAAGCTGTCCTCCCTGTTTTGAGTTAGATGTGAGGGCGGAATAAAGGGCGGATGTCTGGGTGTCTGAGGCCGAAGCTCCCTGCAGCCTCGCCAGCCTCCTCGGCCCGGGGCCTTGCTTTCGGCCACTGCCGAGAGCAGCCGGGCTGCGCCGGGCCAGGGGACACGCAGTTATGAGATTCTGAGGCGTGTGGACCCAAGCACAGATGGGGGCCCCAGGGAGAAAGTCTGGTTCCAATCCCTGTCCTCACCTCAAAGAAGTTTCCGTGTGAGTCAGGGAAGGGCCCGTGCTCTGCAGGGCGGAGGACGGACAGCGCCGACAGGTAGCAGCGGCAAGCCGATCCCAGACCAGAAAGAGGAAGAACTTTCTAATAGTGCTGGGCCCAGAAAGAGGAAGGAGGTGGGGGTGGGGGCTCCTCATCTCCAGGGGAGCGCAGGCAAAGGCATTACTTCTGGAGATGCGCGAGGCAGACTCCCCGGCGGAGCCGCCGCCCAGACCTTTGCAAGCCTGAGACCACCTGTGGGCGAGTGCGGGGCTGACCCCGGGCCCACGCACCCCACCGGAGCTAAGTGGGTCAAAGTCAGCTCGAGCGCACCACGGGGCCTGTGGGTGGAGGCCTGAATCCCCTCACTTCCCACCCGAGCCCCCCAACTCTCCCCGACCCCCGGAAGACCCGCAAGGTGGGAGAAAGGGGGGCCCTTTTCCCGCGATGCCCCGGCTGCGGGGCCGAGCTCCAGGCGCGGGCGAGCTCGGCCCGCGCGCGGAGGGAGAAAGGACCCAGAAGCCCGGGATCCCCGGGCGTCCCGGGGTCGCGGTCGCTCCCCTCGCCTACCTGCGGCTGCGGCGCTGGCGACGACGGCTGCTGGGTCCAGCTGTGCTCAGCTGGCTGCGGGCGGCGGGGCTCGGGCGCCGCGGGCGCGGGCGGGGCGGGCAGGGCGCGGGCGGGGGCCGCCCTCGGGGCGGGGCCGCCGGGCGGGGCGGGGGAGGAGCGCCGGCCCCGCCCACAGGCGGCAGGGAGCACGGCGACTCTGGCTCCGGACCCGCCTCGGTGTGCTCTTTGCCTAAGGAAAGGATCGAGCTACCTGCTTCACACGGGAGGAAACTGAGGCCCGCAGCGCCACTGGTGGATCGACAGGAGCCTGGGGAGAGGGGAGGAGACTCGGGGGGCACTTGGAGCTGGGCTGGGGCCAAAGAGCTCAGTTGGGATGGGCAGCCTGCGGGGTGAGATTCAGCTCTGGGGTGGTCGGGCTCCAGGAGGCAAAGCCCTCAGAGGATGACCCGGGCAGTTCACAAAAGCAGAAGCGGAGTGTGGGCAGCAGCGAGGGACCCTGAAGGGAACAAAGGAGCAGAATGAGTCCCGGTTGCCTTCAGGAACGAAAAGTAAACGAAATGCCAAAGTGCAGCCCTGTCCTTAAAATGTTAAGCTGGGGCTTTGGAGTCAGACCACCTGAGCTTGACCCCCTGACCTACTAGTCCTGAAACGTTGGACAAGTGACCTAAGGTATCAAAGTGTCAATTTCCTTATCTGTAAAATGGGCATCATAATTTCGTCTTCATGCGTCTGTTGGGAAGACTTAATGAAAGTCTTAACACCATATCAAGTACTGTGAGTTCTCTGTAAATGGAAGGTTTTATTAGTGTGATGTGAAGTCGCTCATTCGTGTCCGATTCTTTGGGACCCCGTGGACACCAGGCTCCTTTGTCCATGGGATTTTCCCTGCAAGAGTACTGGAGTAGGTTGCCATTTCCTTCTCCAGGGAATCTTCCTGACCCAGGGATCAAACCCAGGTCTCCCGCATTGTCAGATGCTTTACCACCTGAGCCACCAGGGAAGGTGGTATTCGTGTGATGGCAGATATTATTTTAGGTGACAGAGCAAATGCACATTGTCAAAAAGATGAATGCAAGGTCACTTCTAAACAAATGTAGTGTTTTATTTATCATAATAGCATCTCTTGCATTTGAGAGAGAGCCATTTATGATGGATAAGGGATTCCCAGGTGGTGCAGTGGTAAAGAATCCACCTGCCAATGCAGGAGACGTAAGAGACACAGATTTGATCCCTGGGTGGGGAAGATCCCCCAGAGAAGGGAATGGCAACCCGCTCCAGTATTCTTGCAGGGAAAATCCCATGGACAGAGGAGCCAGGCAGGCCCCAGTCCATGGAGTCACAAGAGTCAGACACGACTGAGCGACTGGGCAGGCAGGCATTTACAGTGGAGCAGGGCGTAGAACTGGAGAAGGCAATGGCAACCCACTCCAGTACTCTTGCCTGGAAAATCCCATGGATGGAGGAGGCTGGTGGGCTGCAGTCCATGGGGTCGCAAAGAGTTGGACTTGACTGAAGCGACTTAGCAGCAGCAGCAGGGTGTAGAGCAGCTTCTAACAGTCTTGGTGCATGTAAGAGTTCCCCGTCTCCTGCAGCTGCTCTGTGACTCCAAGTTGGGAGACCCACATTGCAGATGAGACCAGAGGACTGAGGTGTCCATTCCCAGCCTAGGTGCTGGCAGCAGCCCCATGTTGAGCTGAGTACATCTCCCTCCAGCACAAGAGAAAATATACGAAGTCAATAATTGCTGGCTGCTGGGAATCAGACAGGAAACCTGGTGTTAGTTAAGTAGCAGAGAGGCTAAGAGCACAGCACTCACTTCCTGGTTTTTCCTAGTTTTTTAATTAAGTAGCAGCCAGGGAGCCACAGGACCTGGAGATTCCCAGCCAGGTTCTTCCCCTGCGGCAACCGTTTTCTACATCTCTAGCCATGACAGGGATGTGATTTAGGTCATACGTGAATGGTCTAGTGGTTTTCCCTACTTTCTTCAATTTAAGTCTGAATTTGGCAATAAGGAGTTCATGATCTGAGCCACAGTCAGGTCCTGGTCTTGTTTTCGCTGACTGTATAGAGCTTCTCCCTCTTTGGCTGCAAAGAATATAATCAATCTGATTTTGGTGTTGACCATCTGGTGATGTCCATGTGCAGAGTCTTCTCTTGTGTTGTTGGAAGAGGGTGTTTGCTATGACCAGTGGGTTCTCTTGGCAAAACTCTATTAGCTTTTGCCCTGCTTCATTCTGTATTCCAAGGCCAAATTTGCCTGTTACTCCAGGTGTTTCTTGACTTTCTACTTTTGCATTCCAGTCCCCTATAATGAATGAAAAGGACACCTTTTTTGGGTGTTAGCTCTAAAAGGTCTTATAGGTCTTCATAGAACCCTTCAACTTCAGCTTCTTCAGTGTTACTGGTTGGGGCATAGGCTTGGACTACTGTGATATTGAATGGTTTGCCTTGGAACGAACAGAGATCATTCTGTCATTTTTGAGATTGCATCCAAGTACTGCATTTTGGACTCTTTTGTTGACCATGATGGCTACTCCATTTCCTCTAAGGGATTCCTGCCCACAGTAGTAGATATAATGGTCATCTGAGTTAAATTCACCCATTCCAGTCCATTTGAGTTCGCTGATTCCTAGAATGTCGACGGTCACTCTTGCCATCTCCTGTTTGACCACTTCCAATTTGCCTTGATTCATGGACCTGACATTCCAGGTTCCTATGCAATATTGCTCTTTACAGCATCGGACCTTGCTTCTATCACCAGTCACATCCACAGATGGGTGTTGTTGTTGCTTTGGCTCCATCCCTTCATTCTTTCTGGAGTTATTTCTCCACTGATCTCCAGTAGCATATTGGGCACCTACCAACCTGGGGAGTTCCTCTTTCAGTATCCTATCCTTTTGCCTTTTCATACTGTTCATGGGGTTCTCAGGGGAAGAATACTGAAGTGGTTTGCCATTCCCTTCTCCAGTAGACCACATTCTGTCAGGTATGACCAAAATAAAATCCCTTATGATTATACAGTGGAAGTGAGAAATAGATTTAAGGGACTAGATCTGATAGACACAGTGACTGATGAACTATGGATGGAGGTTCCTGACATTGTACAGGAGGCAGGGATCAAGACCATTCCCATGCAAAAGAAATGCAAAAAAGCAAAATGGCTGTCTGAGGAGGCCTTACAAATAGCTGTGAAAAGAAGAGAAGTGAAAAGAAAAGATATAAGCATCTGAATGCAGAGTTCCAAAGAATAGCAAGGAGAGATAAGAAAGCCTTCCTCAGCGATCAATGCAAAGAAATAGAGGAAAACAACAGAATGGGAAAGACTAGAGATCTCTTCAAGAAAATTAGAGATGCCAAGGGAACATTTCATGCAAAGATGGGCACAATAAAGGACAGAAATGGTATGGACCTAACAGAAGCAGAAGATATTAAGAAGAGGTGGCAAGAATACACAGGAGAACTGTACAAAAAAGATCTTCATGACCAAGATAATCACGATGGTGTGATCACTCACCTAGAGCCAGACATCCGGGAATGTGAAGTCAAGTGGGCCTTAGAAAGCATCACTACGAACAAAGCTAGTGGAGGTGATGGGATTCCAGTTGAGCTATTTCAAGTCCTAAAAGATGATACTGTGAAGTACTGCATTCAATATGCCAGCAAATTTGGAAAACTCAGCAGTGGCCACAGGACTGGAAAAGGTCAGTTTTCATTCCAATCCCAAAGAAAGGCAATGCCAAAGAATGCTCAAACTACCGCACAGTTGCACTCATCTCACATGCTAGTAAAGTAATGCTCAAAATTCTCCAAGCCAGGCTTCAGCAATACGTGAACAATGAACTTCCAGATGTTCAAGCTGGTTTTAGAAAAGGCAGAGGAACCAGAGATCAAATTGCCAACATCTGCTGGATCATGGAAAAAGCAAGAGAGTTCCAGAAAAACATCTATTTCTGCTGTATTGACTATGCCAAAGCCTTTGACTGTGTGGATCACAATAAACTGTGGAAACTTCTGAAAGAGATGGGAATACCAGACCACCTGACCTGCCTCTTGAGAAACCTATATGCAGGTCAGGAAGCAACAGTTAGAACTGGACATGGAACAACAGACTGGTTCCAAATAGGAAAAGGAGTATGTCAAGGCTGTATATTGTCACCCTGTTTATTTAACTTATATGCAGAGTACATCATGAGAAATGCTGGACTAGAAGAAGCACAAGCTGGAATCAAGATCGCCGGGAGAATATCAATAACCTCAGATATGCAGATAACACCACCCTTATGGCAGAAAGTGAAGAGGAACTCAAAAGCCTCTTGATGAAAGTGAAAGAGGAGAGTGAAAAAGTTGGCTTAAAACTCAACATTCAGAAAACGAAGATCATGGCATCCAGTCCCATCACTTCATGGGAAATAGATGGGGAAACAGTGGAAATGGTGTCAGACTTTATTTTTTAGGGCTCCAAAATCAGTGCAGATGGTGACTGCAGTCATGAAATTAAAAAACGCTTACTCCTTGGAAGGAAAGTTATGACCAACCTAGATAGCGTATTCAAAAGCAGAGAGATTACATTGCCAACAACGGTCCATCTAGTCAAGGCTATGGTTTTTCCTGTGGTCATGTATGGATGTGAGAGTTGGACTGTGAAGAAAGCTGAGCTCCGAAGAATTGATGCTTTTGAACTGTGGTGTTGGAAAAGACTCTTGAGAGTCCCTTGGACTGCAAGGAGGTCTAACCAGTCCATCCTAAGGGAGATCAGTCCTGGGTGTTCATTGGAAGGACTGATGCTAAAGCTGAAAGTCCAATACTTTGGCCCCCTCATGGGAAGAGTTGACTCATTGGAAAAGACTCTGATGCTGGGAGGGATTGGGGGCAGGAGGAGAAGGGGACGACCGAGGATGAGATGGCTGCATGGCATCACCGACTTGATGAACATGAGTTTGAGTGAACTCCGGGAGCTGGTGATGGACAGGGAGGCCTGGCGTGCTGCGATTCATGGGGTCGCAAAGAGTCGGACAGGACTGAGCAACTGAACTGAACTGAACTGAGTGATGGCAGGAACCATTTCTTGAGTGCTTGGGCCATGCTCTGGGCTTCCCAAATGCTGCCGAGCTTCATCCTCACCTCCTTGCCTGCTTGATTCGCCCCCTCCCCTGCACACTCCCCGTCCCCCACACACTCCCTGCACATTCCCCGCACACTCGTCGTCACACACCCTGCACACACCTCGCACACTCCCCATCCGCCGAACACTCCCTGCACACTCCCGCGCACAATCCCCCACCCGAGGCAGGCATCAGGGGTGTAGTTTTCACACGAGGAGACCCAGGCACCACGAGGGTTAAGCAGCTCTCAAGAGCTCACACAAGTGACACCATGCACATCTGGGTGCTTGGCCCCGTCTCTGCTCAGTGTCCTCTGTCTCACTCTGCTGCTCTCCCTGGCTTGGGAAACTGTCCAGTTCCACCTCCTCTGAGAACCAAGCAAGGCGCCTGGCTCACCGCAGGATGCCTCCTGCTCTCTCACTGCACCCTGCCTGCTTTTTCTGGAGGCGGCCTGTGGAACAGGTGGGGAGAAAGGCATAAACACAGACTACTCGGTTCTCAGCTCTCTGATTACAGCCCCTGGCACACACATGACCTGGAATTATCTAACGTGTCATTTCCAACCCCAGCAACTTCTCTCGGGCAAAGAGAGGGAAACCTCTGAATCTGTGTATCCAGAGAACTGGAAGATACGATGTTGGGAGGAAGGCCACATAGGGGAACATCTAGTCCCACCCCTCACTGTAGAAGCAGGGAAACCAAGGTCAAGAATGCAGAGAGGCTTGCCCGCAGAACCCTCTGATGGCTGCATTTGGTGCTGGAGAAGCCCGTGCATCTAGGCTCTCACCGGAAATAATGTAAAATAATGATTATGACAACAGTAGTGACAAGCAATGTGCCCTCAGAGGGCCGAGCACGTCGCCCCGCGCACGTCAGCGGGGCCGCGCGTCAGGGCAGACCAGAGCAGCCGCGCAGGCGTGCCCGACTCTGTGACCCCATGAATCGCAGCACGCCAGGCCTCCCTGTCCATCACCAACTCCCAGAGTTCACTCAGACTCACGTCCATCGAGTCAGTGATGCCATCCAGCCATCTCATCCTCTGTCGTCCCCTTCTCCTCCTGCCCCCAATCCCTCCCAGCATCAGGGTCTTTTCCAATGAGTCAACTCTTCGCATGAGGTGGCCAAAGTCCTGGAGTTTCAGCTTCAGCATCATTCCTTCCAAAGAACAGCCAGGACCAATCTCCTTTAGAATGGATGTGTTGGATCTCCTTGCAGTCCAAGGGACTCTCAAGAGTCTTCTCCAACACCACAGTTCAAAAGCATCAATTCTTCGGAGCTCAGCCTTCTTCACAGTCCAACTCTCACATCCATACATGACCACAGGAAAAACTATAGCCTTGACTAGACGAATCTTTGTTGGCAAAGTAATGTCTCTGCTTTTGAATATGCTATCTAGGTTGGTCATAACTTTCCTTCCAAGGAGTAAGCGTCTTTTAATTTCATGGCTGCAGTCACCATCTGCAGTGATTTTGGAGCCCCGAAAAATAAAGTCTGACACTGTTTCCACTGTTTCCCCATCTATTTCCCATGAAGTGATGGGACTGGATGCCATGATCTTTGTTTTCTGAATGTTGAGCTTTAAGCCAACTTTTTCACTCTCCTCTTTCACTTTCATCAAGAGGCTTTTGAGTTCCTCTTCACTTTCTGCCATAAGGGTGGTGTCATCTGCATATCTGAGGTTATTGATATTCTCCCAGCAATCTTGATTCCAGCTTGTGTTTCTTCCAGTCCAGCGTTTCTCATGATGTACTCTGCATATAAGTTAAATAAACAGGGTGACAATATACAGCCTTGACATACTCCTTTTCCTATTTGGAACCAGTCTGTTGTTCCATGTCCAGTTCTAACTGTTGCTTCCTGACCTGCATACAAATTTCGCAAAAGGCAGATCAGGTAGTCTGGTATTCCCATCTCTTTCAGAAGTTTCCACAGTTTATTGTGATCCACACAGTCAAAGGCTTTGGCATAGTCAATACAGCAGAAATAGATGTTTTTCTGGAACTCTCTTGCTTTTTCTATGATCCAGTGGATGTTGGCAATTTGATCTCTGGTTCCTCTACCTTTTCTAAAACCAGCTTGACATCGGGAAGTTCACGGGTCACACACTGCTGAAGCCTGGGGCCGTGTGTGTCGCCGTAACCGGGGTGTGTCTTGGCCTGACCCCTCAGTCAGGCTCAGGTGTGCCTGGCGTGGATGTACAGACACCCTCTCTTCCTGTCTTTTTCTCATTTCTTTCTAGACTCCTTTTGCACACTTCCCCATTGGTCTAGGGGTCAGTAAAGATTGTTTGCCCCGTGTCTCACCTTCAGAGTGAATGTCTTCTTGTTCTTGCCGACGTGATTCTCCTCTCACGGAAGCACTTTGACATCTTTTGTCAGAAGACCACTTCTTTCCTGGGAGTGAGGATGGGGGAGACAAAAGCCACACCCAGGCCATGCAGTAGGCAACTTGGGGTACCTGTTCCCTCTCTGAAACTGCCTTTCCCCACCCACAGGGGTGGCCCTCACTTGGCACCCATGATTTCATTTTAACTCCGAGCCCACTCCAAACACGTTGACAGCGTTGGTGGTTGACTCCTCCACCAAGCTAGACTATCAGAATGTGGAATTACAGTTTGGAACAGAACAATCACGGTTAGTTAACTGGGCCTGTGAGGACCAGTCATCTGTGAAGGCCAACTTATTAAGACAAGACTTTTTTATATATAATTTTATTTATTTATGTTTAGCGTGCTGGGCCTTCGGCTGCCTCTTGGGCTTTGCTCTAGTTGCAACGCGAGGGCTTCTCATTGTGGAGGCTTCTCCTGCTGCGGAGCACGGTCTCTAGAGTGTTCCCACTTCAGGAGTTACGGCTCCTCAGCTCTAAGAGCTCAGGCTCAGTAGCTCTGACACATGGGATTAGGTGCTCTGCAGTGTGAGGGATCTTCCCAGACCAGGGATCGGACCTGTGTCTCCTTCGTTGGCAGGCAGATTCTTAACCACTGAGCCACCAGGGAAGCCCAAGACAACTGTTTTTTGAGCAGTGAATGCCTTGTATCAGGTTCCTAGAAGCAAAGCCTAAGTGGAGATTTCATGCAAAGGAAGAATTGAAGAAGTGCTCTCAGGAGGTCCTGGAACATCCCAAAGGCCCCAGGGCAGGGATGCAACCGGGCCTCGGGGTCAGACTGAAAACATGGCCTGAGTACTAAGGAAACCCAGCAAGGACTGTCACTTCATCATTTGTATCTCCCCATCTGCTTCGCTGCTCTGCCTCACAACAGAAAGGAATCTCTGCCTTCCACAAAATGACTTTTACCAGCAGTGAGCTGCACTCACTGTCTTTGGCCCACATGCCAACTTGGGTCAGATGCCTACCGGCATGGTGGGGTCAAACCACCCCAAACTGGCCGCTCCCACTGTAACCTGTGGATGGAAAGAAAGGGGGAGAGGAAGCCAGGCAGAGTGATCAGCTTCCCTCGGGGGAAGGCCGTAAAAAGAGTGGAGGTGGAAATGGGATGGCATCTTTCGCTAACGGAAGATGCGGAGGCTGGGAGAAACCAAGGCTGGAGAAAGGGAGGAGCCTGCTTCAGCCTGGGTGCCTCTGGTGGTGTGCTGGAGCCAGCCTGAACTGGCTTACGAGAGCTGCTTATTAAGTTTCTAGGAATTTTTACAGCTAGCTGTTAAACACAGTCTTCAATAAAAATTAATGTTTATATGCTTATTATTGAAAAAATCATAAAGGTGATAATGTCTCAGAACCTGTCACTTCCTAATTATTTTACTCTACTATGACCTATGGGTTTCCTTGATAGCTCAGTGGTAAAGAATCTGCCTGCCCTGCAGGAGACCGGGGTTCGATCCCCTGCTGGTTCGATCCCTGGGTTGGGAAGATCCCCTGGAGAAGGAACTCGTGACTCACTCCAGTGTTCTTGCCCGGGAAATCCCTTGGTCAGAGGAGCATGGCGGGCTACAGTCCATGGCATCGTGAAAGAGTCAGATACAGCTTAGCAAGTAAGCAACAACAACTATGATCTGTCCATGCTCTTAAGGCTTTTGTTTCTAGCCATTTATGGTAAAAATACTATTGCAAATATTGTGCTGCTCCCCATCACTTCCCAGTTTCACATTCAGTGATGTCATACTGGTAACCTGAAATAAACCTTGGTGGGGATATTTACACCAGGGAAACCAGCAAAGGCTGCAGAGATCAGAGCTTCCCTTCTTCCTGACTTACCTCACCCCCCAATCCTACCCAGGAGCCTGTTGTTTAGCATTTGGCAGCACCCTGGGTTTCCCCCATTCAAGTCTCTGCATTGAGACTGCCTGTCTATGTGCGTCTCCTGCTTACTGGTTGGGCACCCGGTGGAAGGAAGAAGTGTGTTTGCTTGGTTTGTCAATATGTACTCAGTGTCAAACAGTGCCTGGCACAGAGCTGGTGCTTAGCAAGTTTTTACTAAATTAATTAATCAATAAATGAGGGAAACGAGACAAGTTTGGTCAGCAGAGTGAGTTGGGAAGCGTCAGAAGGACTATAGCCCTCAGGAGAGGGCTGCACTTTGAATTTCAAAAGCTGCCAACCCTAGTGTCTTCTGAATGCCCTGAGGAGGAAGCTGTGTGTCTTACTATTTTAATGAGGAGTTAGGAGTATGGGCGCCGTAAGGTCGCTGTCAGCTCAGTCCTAACCCATAGTTCATACGTCTCCACATCACTGGGATTCCCAAAAGGCCTGATTCTATAATTGTGCCCCATACATGCCAGTAAGATGTTGAACACCATGAGCTTCAGAGAGGATTCTAATTCTGATTCCCCCGCCATCCGGCCTCCCAGGTTGGATTTTCAAGGAAATTTCAAAAGCCCCCAGACGCCCTTCTTCCTTCTGCCATGCGTGTCACTGCCATCTGCAGCCACAGGTAGCTGGTCCTAAGACGGTAAGTAGCACTTTCAAGAACAAAAACTAGAATTGTAATTATGAGCACCACTTTTGGAATGCTTCTTGGTCACTTTACTATTTCAAGTAAGTCTTGCAGCTACCTCCAAGTTAGGTATCATCTTCAATATTACAAGTAAATAAACAGGCTCATGAATAATCCCAAGGAGATCAAACCAGTCCATCCTAAAGGAAGTCGACCCTGAATATTCACTGGGAGCGCTGATGGTGCGGCTGAAGCTCCAGTACTTTGGCCGCTGGATACGAAAAGCTGACACATCAGAAAAGACCCCGACGCCGGGAAGATTGAAGGCAGAAGTCTGCAGAAGGGAATGACAGAGGACGAGATGGTTGGATGGCATTGCCGACTTGATGGCCATGAGCCTGAGCAAGCTCTGGGAGTTGGTGATGGACAGGGGAGCCTGGCGTGCGCCGTCCACGGGGCTGCAAAGAGTCAGACGCGCCTGAGCCACCGAACAGCAACAAACGGGCTCAGAAGAGGGAAGGGAAGGTGCCTGACCGCGGCGCCGAGCGGCCGGCTGGGGTCTGAATGCAGGTCTGTCTCCAAAGCCCAGGCTCTTTCTACAGCCAAAGTCAAAGTCAAGGGGAAGATAAAGCCTTTTCCATGCCTCCTATTCATGATCAGGAATTTTTTTTCTCTTCATCTTGACAATATTAGAGACTGAGGTCGGGCCCTTGCCTGTAATGCTTTATGAATACTCACTATTTCTTTATGTGGAAAGTACCTGGGGTTGTTTAAGAAATGTAAGACTATTTTAAGAAAAACTGTAAACTGCTGTGCTATACAAATAAAAAGTAATTCATAAAACCCCTTCCACACACACACACCAAAAAAAAAAAAAAAAAAAACCCTTTGATACAGTCTATTTTTGTATTCTTTTATTCTGTACCCACACAGGAAGTTCATGTTTCTGGGTTTTTTCCTTATTTATTATTTACTTACTGTTTTTCTGTGTACAAGCCCTGTGCCTTGGGCAATGGGCATAGAGATGAATCAGTCATAGACTCAACCTTTGCAGGGCCTGTGGCCAAGGAAACGGATAATTACAGTAGGGTGTTACAGGAACTAAGAAAGAGGAAGCTCAGGCTGGGCATGGGAGGAGAGGCTGGGGACAGGATCCGAGAAGACTTCAAAGAAGGAGATGAGCTGGACCTTGGAATATACCTCTTTGTGCCCCAGTTTCTTTATTTGATCACTGTCCACCTCAAAGAGTGGTGGGAAAATGAAGTGGAATATCCATGTTAACTGCTAGCTGCAAGGCCTGGGGCATAGCAGGGCCTCTGTAAACAGAAGCTGGTATCATTCTGGGAAGCCTACAGGTAATGATGTGGAGGAGCTAAGATGGGTGAGCTTGTGCCAACGTGTCTGGAATGCAAGGTACCAGACTGAATTATGAAAGATGACGCCAGATAGCAAGAGGACAAATAGCCATAGGTTCCTGTTCTGGGCATTATCTCCTTCCGGAACTATTTTCACTCCCAGTTCACAGATGGAGAAACTGAGGCTCAGAGAAGTGAAGCTCCTCATTTTCATTGCACCGCTGGGAAATGGCAGGACCAGGAGAGAATCCAGATTTCACTCCCAAGCCACTGCTTCCCGGGGGGGTCTGAGAGCAGGCCAGGCTGAAGGGACGGGGCAGCAGGAAGCTGGCTCTCCTGCCGTGGAGCCCCACCATGGTAGCTGGATGAAGAAGGAGTTTCTGCGGAGGGGCGCAGGGGCCTGCTGGCCTCGCCGCCCTTGATGGCCAGGGATTTAGCAGGAAGAGCTGGCTTTTGTTCTCGATGAATCAGCCCTGCTGTTTCTGAAAGCCCAGCCCCACTCCTCTGGGCTCAGCGGACCAGAAGGCATTCAGCTGTCCCTGCAGGTCACCAGTGGGGTGGAGCGGGCAGCGCTGGGTGCCCTGGACTGCCCCGTTTACAGAGAGTTATAACATCGCTGCATGGAACAATGGGCTTTTCAGAGGCTGGGCTGCATCTTGGGTTGCAAGTCGTGGTAGAAACACAATCAGGCCATCAATGCATTATCTTCTTTGGGCTTTGAGGAAGTAAAAAACAAACAACAAAAGTCATGCATAACAGCTGATTCGGTTGCAGTCATCCCCAACCTTTTTGGCACCAAGGATGGATTTCGTGGAAGACAATTTTCCCACAGACCAGGGTGGGGGAGGATGACTTGGGGATGATTCAAGCACATTAGATTTATTGTGCAATTTATTTCTATTATTATTCCGTCAATGTCACCTCAGACCTAATTAGGCACTAGATCCTGGAGACTGGGCACCTCTAGGTTAAGGTTTTCATCAAAGGTTGATCTCTTCCTCCACTTTCCGGCTCCTCCCCTTCTCCCTTCCCTTCCCCCTATTCTTTTGTGCCTCTCTCTTTCTTTCCCTTCTACTTCTCCTCTTTCTTCTTTCTTACTGCTGTTTCAGCAGTGGCGGTGCTTTGCTGAAGTCCAAATAGCCTTGCCCAGGGAATTAGAACACCTGAGTTCACTCCCGGCCGCACCCCTAGCTTGCAGGATGATTCTGGGCAAGTCAGCCCTCCTTTGAGCCTCCACTGTCTCAGTGGCAAACGGGGACAATAGAACTAACCGCCTCTGAGAAAGCTTAGGCTCCTGTTGCCGTTTAGTCTTGAAGTTGTGTCCGACTCTTTGTGACCCCGCGGACTATAGCCCGCCAGGCTCCTCGGTCCGTGGGACTTCCCAGGCAAGAACACCGAGTGGGTTGCCATTTCCTTCTCCAGGGGATCTTCCCGACCCAGGGATTGAACTGGAGGGGGATCGAACCCATGGGTGATCAAACTCTCATCTCCTGCTTGGCAGGTGGATTTGTTACCACTGATTGCACCTGACTCATAAACCCTGGCGCTTTCCCAGCCCCGCCTTCTACTGCACTGGCCGGAGGGAGAGCCAGAGGGCCTCCGTCTTGTCTTGTAAGGTCTAGTCAACTGTCCTTCAGTTAGAATCTTCAGTCAAATTACTCCAGGTTGTTTTATTTTACAGCTGTGATTTGTTAGACTGTCTTCAAAAATTCAAACGTGCAAATGTGATCCCTTCTTTTTTTCTCAAATCAAAACCACCAACTTGAGAAAGGCAATACCTGATTAACAAGGAACATGGTACTTGGCTGATGGAGCTTTCCTCTCCAGAGCGTTCCCCTGAGCTCCCAGGCTGAAGCAACCCCAGCGGGGGGAGGTCCCCTAACCCCCACAGCAAGCAGGCGATCTGGAGTTTGCTTTCTCCCTGGTGCAGTCGTGCCATATTGACTTTGACGTTGGATGGACAGCTCTGCAGGTCCAGTTCCCCGGCAGGTGCCGGGGGTCTCCAGGAGCTGTCCAGCTCTCGCGCTGGTCACCACACACCCCACGCTCAGTTTCTCAGACAGCCATTCTCCAAGGTTCTAGCCTGCCAGGGGTCCATGTCAAAATCTGTGTGCATTTCTGCCCTTTGGGGCTGCAAACCTCTTTATTTTTGGTCTCCAGGTGTCTTACCTGTCTCCCTTCAGGGAGAGCAAACTTTAGGCCGTTAAAGGTGAGTTACCCAGAGAGGTCCTTTAAGCTCATCTTTCCCTAGAGATGAAAAAGAAAAACACAAAGTGGGCAACTTGTAACACTCTTTTAAAGTATACAACTTAATCATGGCATAAAATACAATCAGTACTGTCTGGTTTTATGAGACCCATAGAAAACTGTGCGAACTTTAAGTGCTGAGGGTCATAGGCTGGTAAGCTCTATACTTTATCATCATCTAAATTCCAAGTGTTTTTAGCCAGGCCTCAGGGGCCACACATGATCTGGCCTTGCTTTATCGCTGCGGCTGCATCTCGTGCCCTCCCACCCGAACCCTTCCCACCTGAACTCTGTACTCCTTTGCCACTGAATCATCTGTTGATCTTCCAGTAGACCCAGATTTTCCATCACCTTGACATCTTCAAACTTTTCTACCCCAGTTCTCTCTCTCTCTTAGGATTGCCCATCTTGACATTCTCCCCGTTTAACTCTTCCCTATCTTTTCAGATTTAACTTTGGGGGAACTCTCTAGCAAAGCCCTCCCCAACTCCTCCAGCATACATTATACTAGCTGCCCTTCCCTGCTCCCATAGTCCCTTCCAATGCCTCCATCATAATATTTCCTGGACCATTCTGCGAAAATAGAGTTCCCTGTCCTGATTATTTTTCATCGCCAAACCTTGTTTAATTCCCTTATAAATGACAGTTATTTGTAATGCATTAGTTACCGTTTTTTTGCTGAAGCTTAAGCTCCAATACTTTGGCCACCTGATGCGAAGAGCCGACTCATTGGAAAAGACCTTGATGCTGGGAAAGACCAAAGGCAAAAGGAGAAGGGGACGACAGAGGATGAGATGGTTGGACAGCCTCACTGACTCAGTGGACATGAATTTGAGCAAACTCCAGGAGATAGTGGAGGACAGAGGAGCCTGGAGTGTTGTGGTCCATGGGGTTGAACAACAACAACAACAATTGTTCACTGTCTTTCTCACTAGACTATGAGCTCCTTGAGGGCAAGGCCAAATCTCTAATTCTCTACTGTCTATGACAGTGGCCACCCCAGCATCCTGGGTTGTGTGGACCATCTGCACACACATTAAACTGCATTGAAAGGACACCGATCAGACTGTGTTATAATTATCTCTTTATGTTTCTAGTTCTACCAGCAAACCCCTCACGGGCAGGCACCCAGTGTTCTTCACTATTATGCTTCCAGTGCCCAACACAGAACTAGGCATACAATAGAAGACTAGGAAATGTGAAATGAATAAACAAAGGAATGAGGTAAATGACTAAGAAGCAGAACTAACATGAAGGCAGGGTGAACAAACGATCAAATAAAGATATCCCAAACAACCTTTCTGAAACAAACAATCGATAGCTGTTACTTTCACATTGGGAATAAACATAGGCCTCCTCTCTGGATTCTGTCTGCTTATACTACTGGGAAAAAATTATAATGGAGCTGGGCAAGGCTAAGCTTTAAAAAACAATCACCACAGAAATCCAGTGACTGGAGCAATGAATAGGTAAGACATTGATATCAATTTACATTAATTAGTAAGGCTAAGCTACTTGCTCAAAATGCCTGCTTCCTTGTATCAAATATCACCTGTAGGCTTTTCCCAAGTTTCATATTTTAAAAAAGTTTGAGTCATCGTAACAACCCTGAAATGCGTGCGTGTGTGTGTGTGTGTGTGTGTGTGTGTGTGTAAAGGGGAAACACTGTTTCTTCTCTACCCACAAAGAACTTTACTTTGTCACCAGATGTGGAGGCGTTTCCCCCACACTGACAACTCTGTGACACCAGCTGGGTGTTCTGCAGTTCAGTTCAATTCTGACATTATCAACTTGGAATTAGGGTCAGATCCCACAGGTTAAAGACAGGCCCACAGGACTGCCCACGGTCCCACTTCAGATGCCAAACGAAAGCCCTAGCCTCCAGTACTTCTGGCCGACCAGCTGTAAGTCAGGGGCTCTCATGACCCTCTCCTCTGATTTGATAATTTGACTGCAGTTTAGATCCTTGCGTGCTCAGTCATGTCCGACTCTTTGTGACCCCACGGACTGTGGCCCACCAGGCTCCTCTGTCAATGGGATTTTCTGGGCAAGAATACTGGAGTGAGTTGCCATGCCCTTCTCTGGGGGATCTTCCCTACCCGGGGATTGAACCCGAGTCTCCTGCACTGCAGGCAGATTCTTTACCACCGAACCACTGTGGAAGCTGGATTTACTTACTAGGTGACCAGTTTATAAAAAAGAATATGCGGGAAAGACTGAAGGCAAAAGGAGAAGGGAGTGGCAGAGGATGAGATGGTTAGATGGCATCACCAACACAATGGACACGATGTTGAGCAAACTCCAGGAGACGGCGGAAGACCAGAGTCTGGAGTGCCACCCGCGATGGAGCCTCAAAGAGCCGGACACAACTTAGCTACTGAACAACAACACGTCAGGAACAGCCAGATGGAAGAGATGCCCTGGGCAAGATGTGGAGGAGGACGGGCCCGGCTTCCATGCCCTCTCTGGGGCCACCACTCTCGGCAGCCGCATGTTTTCAGCAACCTGGAAGCTCTCAGAACCTCAGAGTTCAGGAATTTTTATGGAGGCTTCATTATATAGGCATGATCAAGTATTAACTCAATTTCCAGCCTTTCTCCCCTTCTCGGTGGATGAAAAGTTCCAAACTTCTAATCACAGCTTGGTTTTTTCTGGTGACCAACTCCCATGCTGAAGCATCCATGAGTTTACCAAGAGTCTCCTCATTAGAACAATAGGCACACCTACCCACCCAAATTCTCCTCCTTGAAACAACAGACACTCCTATCACCCAGGACATTCCTAAAGATTTAGGAGCTCTCTGTCGGGAACCAGTATCAAAGACCAAACATCAGTACAAAAGAACTGCCTAGGGACTTCCCTGGTGGTCCAGTGGCTACAGCTCCATCCTCCCAATGCGAGGGGCCTGGTCAGGAGACTAGATCCCACATGTCACAACTATATATATATATGGGCTTCCCTGACAGCTCAGCTGGTAAAGAATCGGCTGCAGTGCAGGAGACCCCGGTTGGATTCCTGGGTCAGGAAGATCCCCTGGAGGAGGAAATGGCAACCCACTCCAGTATTCTTGCCTGGAGAGTCCCCATGGATGGAGGAGCCTGGAGGGCTACAGTCCATGGGGTTGCAAAGAGTCAGACATAACTGAGCTACTAAGCACAGGACAGCATAGATATATACAAGCAAGGTGTATATGTGTGTATATATGTATGCGCCTAGCAACTTTATCACCTTAGGAAGGTTTTAGGAACTCTGTTTGTTCCATAATACTTACGTATTTAAATGTTCAACAGTATTGAAAATACTTAAATGCCTTCAATATAGTCTTTAGTTTTAAGAACAGTAGCCAAATTTCCCCAACTTCCCTAGAGTCAGAGAATAGCGCCAGGACTGCCTTAGACTATTCCAGATGGGTAAGCAGCAAACCCACAGGAATTTCTATTTTTACACAGTTGTGATCATCCTGTTTAAACAATTATGCACACAGTTCCCCGCCCCCACACACGCACTCTTATTTAGCAAACATTTTCCCTCGTTGCAATATATTCTTTGTATTTCCTCTGAAAAAGCCACAACTTCTTGAGTCTCTGTTTTTTCAATTTAATCATTTCATCTTTGCCTACTCCTTCTCCAGAGCTCTGGAGGGTTGAGCAAGCTAATGGGGAGGAGGCCATTTTAGTGGGTAAGAGTGCAGGCTTTGGGGTCACACTACTTTATGGAATCCTGGTTCTGCTACTTCCTTGTTAAGTTGCCTTCAGCAAGTTACTTGTCATCTTTGATTCTCAGTTTTGTCATCTGTAAATTGGAAATAATTGTGCCTAATGCAGAGTTTGTATAAGAATTAAATAGGCTTAAAGAAATGCATGTGTAATAATGCTTCCCTGATAGCTCAGATGATAAAGAATCTGCCTGCAATGCAGGAGACGTGGGTTCAATCCTCGGGTTGGGAAGAGCCTCTGGAGAAGGGCATGACAACCCACTCCAGTATTCTGGCCTGAAGAATCCCCATGGACAGAGGAGCCTGGTGGGCTACAGCCCATGGGGTCACAAAGGGTCAGCCACGACTGAGCAGCTAAGCACAGCAATGTATAATCCAGTGCCTGACACCTTCTTTAAGGAAAAATAGCTGCAGTTAATGCAAAATCGAAAAGCTTGAATTGCTCAGCCCAAGCTAATTCTTTTTCTTAGTCTTATTTTCATATATTATGCTAGTTTTACCAAGACATGGTACTAAACTTAAAGCTTATATGCATGTGTATATTTTTCAGATACAACTTTATCATGTGATTGCAAATCAGGAAAAAATAAATACCTTAGCAAGTATAGAAAACAATAGCTGCTATTCCTATTGATATTATTATTATCATTATACTTTTCTTCTCCATAAAGTTCACATATCATCATTACTTAACCCTCACCAAATGATTTCTTGCTCCTTATTCTTATAGGTAAGTCTGAGGTACATCCTTTAGCATGCAACATTTTTATCCCTCAAAATTATCTTTTCAAATCAAACTACCAGGAAGAGCCAGCCAGCATGGCCACACAGGCTTTTCCTCTGACTGTCTGGGAAACCCCTGACACTTCAAGAGCTTCACTTTCAGAAAGCCTTCTCTGACCTCCAAAGAGCAAATCTCCCCTGGACCACTTTACCTAGAACACACCATCTCCCTCAGGGGCACTTAGGCCTTCTTCCAATCCAATTTCCACATGGCCCCAGAAGCATTTTTTCTAGAAATACATGAAAACAATCTGGGAAAACACACCTCTTAACGGTTAGTGAGAGTGTAAATGGGTACAAGATGGGCAGTTGGAATACTTATCATCTGATCCAGCTATTCCACCCCCAGGAATTTTTTTTTTCTACAGATGTACTCAAAGGTGTGCAAATGGGCACATCTACAAGGTAATCAGGGCTTCACTGCTTACAGTGCTACTAGCAAAAATTGGAAATCACCAAAATGTCCATCAACAGGGATGATTTAAATAAATTATGTAATATACATGCACTAGAATACCGTAGATTGGTGATACTCTATGTAGTGAAATAGGAGCATTCCCAAACTCTATTTGTCAGTGAAAAAAAGCAAGGTGCAGGGACTTCCCTGGTGGTCCCGTGGTTAAGAAATCACCTTTCAGTGCAAAGGATGCAGGTTTGATCTCGATTGGGGAAATAAGATCCCACATGCCTCGGGGCAACTAAGCCCACACACCACAACTGCTGAGGCCACATGCTGCAACCGAGACTCAAAGCAGCTAGCCAAATAAATAAACAAATCTTTTAAAAAAGCAAGTGCAAAGCACCATATGCAATGCTAGCACATGTGAGAAGACTGACAAAAGAGAGAGAGAGAATAGATATGTGTTTGTTTGTTTGTATACTTGCACAATGTACTTTGGAAGGATACGTAAAAAACTAGTAATATTGCTCACCTCTGGGCAGCGTCTGGGGGGTACTTAGGGGCGAACAGAAGATTTTTCTGTGTAGATCCTTTGTTGCCTTTGAATTTTAAATCAGAATGTATCATCTATTCAGAATAGTAGTCATAGAAAACACATGTTGCACAGACAAGAAAATGACTGTATGTGCTTGTTCCTAAAGAGATGGCAGAAGAATTCCTGTCCTGGAGAAAATTGCCCTCGTATTGGGGAGAAAACTTTCTAATGGTCTTTTGGTTGTGCAAAGCTAAAGCCCAGCTAAAATCATCAGAAAACAAAGGGTGACCTCTCTGGGTGAGAAGTAGTTCTGATTTTGGGTAATTCTTTACCTCTTCTGGGGTGGATCCAAGAGCCAGGAGTTTAGGGCACTAAGAATTATGGAGAGAGAATGAACTACTTAAGAATAAAAAATAGGAATAAACCCCCAGGGCTGAAACGACTCCCCATAATGGTGTTAGAACAAGTAACTGTTGAGTTAGGGGAAGCCAGAGCTTGCCACTATGAACGTGGCAGGATGTGAGGGGTCAAACCTTTTCAATATCAAACTAGCTTGCAGATGTCTCCCTTTTTCACCTACTTACCACAGTTACTCGCCCTTATTGTGTGTTTTGAATGGTGAGTCCTCTCTATCCTTAAGAAAAGGAAAATCTTTTTCTTTTTTGGTTTGTTTGTATCAACTGATGATGATCCAGATTTAACAGATCATCACCTCTTCTGTGGACGAGCTAAAGAAGAACAGAGAGAGACTTTGCTGGCGGTCCAGTGGTTGGGAATTCTCCTGCCAGTGCAGGGAACGCGGGTCCCATCCCTGGTTCAAGGAAGATCCCACACGCTGCGGAGCAACTAAGCCCATGCTCCCGAGAGCCTGTGCTCCCCAGCAGGGAAGCCGATGCAGTAAGGAGCCCATGCACTGCGACTCGGACATCACCGAAGCGACTTAGCAGCAGCACTGCGACTGGAGAGCGGCGCCCACTCACCACAGCTCGAGAAAGCCCGCAGGCCCCAAAGAAGGCCCAGTGCAGCCAACAATAGACAAATAAATGAATAAAGGTTTTAGAAGAAGAAGAGCAGAGGGACTAGAATAGAGAGAAGGAATTGCCATGTGCGTGCATGTGTGCCTGCTAAGTCGCTTCAGTCGTGGTGACTCTATGTGACCCCATGGACTGTAGCCCGCCAGGCTCCTCTGTCCATGGGATTCTCCAGGCAAGAATCCTGGACTGCGTTGCTATGCCCTCCTCCAGGGGATCTTCCCGACCCAGGGATCGAACCCTCATCTGGCAGGCAGGTTCTTTACCGCTAGCGACAGCTGGGAAGAGCCATGGTGGAGGTCCAGAGCAGAAAGAAAGGTTTTCCCAAAAGTAGAAGGAGGAGGAGAGGAAGGTGACCGGGAGGCGTTGACCCAAGGACACCTCTGGCCTGGGAGGTGATCCGGGGGAGGTGATCAAAAAGGAACAGGACCCAAAGCACAGCTGGGCCAGGTGAATGGAATTAGCAGAGAGGGCTTCAAGGGAGATGTTTGAGCAACAAGGAGCAAGAGCTGAGTCACTGTCACACGTCGCTCAGGCATGACCCGACACGGCTCACTGCCCCAAGGCCACCCACCCATATTGTTTTTCTTGGGCAGCTGCAGAACAGATCACTCCATTAGCATCGGTAACTCGCTGGATGCCTGCCCAGCTGGACAGATGGCCGTCCATACCACACAGCAACATGAGCCTGCCCCATTACTGCAGGGGACATCAGGGCCCCGGGAAAAAACCTGTAAGCCCAAAGCAAGGGAATGGGGCCCTGGACCCAGTGGAATGGTGACAGGAAAACTGGGCATCTGTACTCAGTGCGGGAAGGGGAATGAGAAAAGCGGGATTTGAACTGAACAAGCTCAAAGCCTCCTGAGATGGGACAGCGGTTAATGACACCGCTGTTACACACAGGCAAGGACAACAGCGTCCGGCAAATCTGACAATGTTACTTTCAAGGGACGCAGGTGACACCACCCTTATGGCAGAAGGTGAAGAGGAACTAAAGAGCCTCTGGATGAAGGTGAAAGAGGAGAGTGAAAAAACTGACTTAAAACTCAGCATTCAAAAAGCTAAGATCATGGCATCCAGTCCCATCACTTCATGCCAAATAGATGGGGAAACAATGGAAACAGTGACAGACTTTATTTTCTTGGGCTCCAAAATCACTGCAGACGGTGACTGCAGCCATGAAATTAAAAGACACTTGTTCCTTGGAAGAAAAGCTAAGATAAACCTAGACAGAGTATTAAAAAAAAAAAAAAAAGCAGAGACCACTTTGCCAACAAAGGTCCGTCTAGTCAAAGCTATGGTTTTTCCAGTAGTCATGTATGGATGTGAGATTTGGACTATTAAAGAAAGCCAAGTGCTGAAGAATTGATGCTTTTGAACTGTGGTGTTGGAGAAGACTCTTGAGAGTCCCTTGGACTGCAAGGAGATCAAACCAGTCAATTGTAAAGGAAATCAGTCCTGAATATTCCTTGGAAGGACTGATGCTGAAGCTGAACCTGCGATACTTTGGCCACCTGATGTGAAGAACTGATTCACTGGAAAAGAACTGACTCATTGGAAAAGTGGAGAAGGCAATGGCAACCCACTCCAGTACTCTTGCCTGGAAAATCCCATGGATGGAGGAGCCTGGTGGGCTACAGCCCATGGGGTCACGAAGAGTTGGACATGACTGAGCGACTTCACTTTCACTTTTCACTTTCATGCATTGGAGAAGGAAATGGCAACCCACTCCAGTGTTCTTGCCTGGAGAATCCCAGGGATGGGAGCCTGGTGGGCTGCCATCTATGGGGTTGCACAGAGTCGGACACGACTGACGTGACTTAGCAGCAGCAGCATTGGAAAAGACCCTGATTCTGGGAAAGACTGAAGGCAGGAGGAGAAGGGGACAACAGAGGATGAGATGGTTGGATGGCATCACTGACTCAATGCACATGAGTTTGAGCAAGCTCCAGGAGTTGGTGATGGACAGCGAAGCCTGGCACGCTGCAGTCTGTGGGCCCACAAAGAGTCGGGCACAGATGAACAATGAACTGACTATACCTCATCTTGCATGGACCACCACTGCCAAATCCTATCTATTCTATCTCCTAAATCGCTTGTGAAATCAGATCAGATCAGATCAGTCACTCAGTCGTGTCCGACTCTTTGCGACCCCATGAATCGCAGCACGCCAGGCCTCCCTGTCCATCACCAACTCCTGGAGTTCACTCAGAGTCACGTCCATCGAGTCAGTGATGCCATCCAGCCATCTCATCCTCTGTCGTCCCCTTCTCCTCCTGCCCCCAATCCCTCCCAGCATCAGAGTCTTTTCCAATGAGTCAACTCTTCGCATGAGGTGGCCAAAGTCCTGGAGTTTCAGCTTCAGCATCATTCCTTCCAAAGAAATCCCAGGGCTGATCTCCTTCAGAATGGACTGGTTGGATCTCTTGCAGTCCAAGGGACTCTCAAGAGTCTTCTCAAAAAAAAAAAAAAAAAAAGAGTCTTCTCCAACACCACAGTTCAAAAGCATCAATTCTTCGGCGCTCAGCCTTCTTCACAGTCCAACTCTCACATCCATACATGACCACAGGAAAAACCATAGCCTTGACTAGACGGACCTTTGTTGGCAAAGTAATGTCTCTGCTTTTGAATATGCCATCTAGGTTGGTCAAAACTTTCCTTCCAAGGAGTAAGCGTCTTTTAATTTCATGGCTGCAGTCACCATCCGTAGTGATTTTGGAGCCCAGAAAAATAAAGTCTGACACCGTTTCCACTGTTTTCCCATCTATTTCCCATGAAGTGGTGGGACTGGATGCCATGATCTTCATTTTCTGAATGTTGAGCTTTAAGCCAACTTTTTCACTCTCCACTTTCACTTTCATCAAGAGGCTTTTTAGCTCCTCTTCACTTTCTGCCATAAGGGTGGTGTCATCTGCATATCTGAGGTTATTGATATTTCTCCCAGCAATCTTGATTCCAGCTTGTGTTTCTTCCAGTCCAGCGTTTCTCATGATGTACTCTGCATAAAAGTTCAATAAACAGGGTGAAATATCTCCCCTCAACTCTGCATGGCAACCCACTCCAGTATTCTTGCCTGGAGAATCCCATGGACAGAGGAGCCTGGTGGGCTATGGTCCATAGGGTCACAAAGAGTTGGGCACATTTGAGGGATTCAGCAGCACCACCTCCAGTGCCTGAGGTCTCACCCTCTTCGGTCTGGAGTGTTGCAAGAGTCTCTCAGCTGGTCCCAGTGTCTCCTATCTAACCTCATTCTAATCTTCCACCACAAGCTGGTCTCCAGAGGATCTTTCTGACAAACACATAATCCTAACGTTTCCCTGCTTAAAACTCTTCGATGGCCCCCATGACCTCCCAAGCTTTGTAGCACAACCTTCAAGGTCCCTTTTGATCCACAACAGCTTCATCAACTTTCCTTCTTTCCTAACAACCAGGACTTCCCCCACATCCTCCCTGCCAGCAGTCTACACTCGCATGTCTTCTCAAGCTTTGCTCTGTCTGTTCCGTCTGCTGATTATAACCTCCCCATTTCCATGATCTCTGTCTGTAGATGCTGCTTTCCCTTCAAGGTCTAGTTAAGTGTGCTCCCTCCTGGCGTGGCGCATCCACATCGTGTTCATTCTTAGCTATGGTTACACCTGACTTCAGCCTTGCACACTCATGATCACAAGGCGGCTACAGCAGCCCCAAGCACCACATCCTCACCCGAGATCCACAGATTTCCCCCCGTTGCTGTTCTTTAAGAAAAATACTGTTGTTGTTGTTTTATTTTGAAAAACTTAAATCGTTTTAAAATAAAATAGAATAGTGGTCCCAACACTCATCACCCAGGTTTCACAACTCTCACTACACAATCATCCTGTATCTTCTACATTTTCACACACCTTTCCCTTCCCCTCAGATTATTTTGAAGCAAATTCTAAACATTTACTTCTTTTGTAAATCTTTCATAATATATCATTGAAAGGTATAAATCCTTTTTTTAAAATTTCCCACAATATTATGGAGAAGGCAATGGCACCCCACTTCAGTACTCTTGCCTGGGAAATCCCATGGATGGAGGAGCGTGGTGGGCTGCAGTCCATGGGGTCATGAAGAGTTGGGCACGACTGAGCGACTTCACTTTCACTTTTCACTTTCATGCGTTGGAGAAGGAAATGGCAACCCACTCCAGTGTTCCTGCCTGGAGAATCCCAGAGATGGGGGAGCCTGGTGGGCTGCCGTCTATGGGGTCACACAGAGTCGGACACGACTGAAGCGACTCAGCAGCAGCAGCAGCCACAATATCACGATCACAAATAAAATATTGTCAACCATTTCCTACTGTCATCAAATCTGCAAAACTGTTCAATTTCCCCTACTAGTCTAAAAAAAATGTGTTTTCCTTTTCACTGTTTACCTGACTTTGAGTTCTTTTTAGTGGTTATAGCTCGAAAATACATATTATTTTCTAAAGATAAAAGGTATAACATGTTCATACTAATAATTTCAATTGAAATGGAGAATTACAGTTTTCAGTTAACCTCAACAATCCTAATCTGTATCTCTATGCCAAATAAATCAGTTCTCAAGGATGCCAACATGAATATATATTTTTTTATCCCATAATACCCAGTCTTTTTGTCCTTGGACACATCCCTCTAGGGATACAGAATCTAATGATGATGATTTAAGGTCACTCAAAGTCTTCTCTGTATGGTTATATCATCCATTGATTCCACATTTAGAACATTTGTATTTTATTTTACTTTCAATTTCTAAGGATTGCTTTCTAATTTTTTTGGTAATTATACAAAAAATTTTTGGTAATTAAACAAAATTTTTTTTATATAAGATACTTGCCTGGCTCCAAAGTTAAATCTACAAAACAAAGTATATTTTTTGAAGAGTAGATTCTACCCCATTCCTTTATTCTATAGTCCCTCCCTCTGCTATAGTAATATTTATTTTTTTTATTTTTTTATGGGTAGAACAGTTTTATTATGGAAATGAAAGGTTACAAATATGTAGAAGGATGTGGGCCTGTGGAGGTCTGAAAGAGAAATGAAATTTAGCAAAAGTCACTAATCAAGAGAATCTGTTTTGGGTGGGCTGATCAGAAATTGCAGAAAAGATTCAGAAGATGCACATGTCTGGTTACTGAACTGTGACTTTATATAAAGGGAGGTGTTTCAGAAGGGTCTGTGGAAGCTCCCACCTTGGTATAGCTTGGTAGTTGGCTTGGAGCTGCTGTTGGTGATCAGTTCAGTTCAGTTCAGTATTAAATTTTTATTTGTAAGTAAATGATAGCATACTCTACACATTTTCTCTTCCATTAATTTAATTTAATTTAATTTAATTTGCTTTAAAAATATATCTTGGGACTTCCCTGGTGGTCCGGTGGTTAAGAATTCACCTGTCAGTGCAGGGGGACATGGGTTCAATCTCTGATCCAGGAACTAAGATTCCACATGCCATGGAGCAAGTAAGCCTGCAGGCCACAACTAGAGAACGTCCGAGGGCCACGATGAAGACACAACATAGTTAGAAAAAAAAAAAACAACAACTGTATTCTGGAGTTCATACTGTAGTAATAGAGAATTCTCTTATTCTTCGCTAGACTTCATTTCGGGGGTGTATCATCATTTATTCAATTAGTCTCCTATTGATAGGCATTTGGGTCGTTTGCAGTCTCTTGCCCTTACAAAGACTGGGTAGCCTTGGACATGCATCTTTTCATCTTTTTGCCACTGAACCTGTCATAGATCTCCAGACGTAGGATTGCTGTATCACTGTACACCCATCAGAATGGCTAAAATTAAGAGAAGACAAAAGTAATAATACCAAATGGTGATGAGAATGCAGGGCCACCGGAGCCCTCATACATTCCTAGTGGAAAGCAAAATGGTGCAGCACTGTGGAAAACAGTCTGGCCGTCCCTTACGAAGCTCAACGCACGGTTACAATATAACCCAGCAATCTCTTTCCTGTATTTACTCAAGACAAATGAAAAGTCGTATTCACATTAAAATCGTGTCTATCTGAACATTTAGAAAGGCTTTATTCATAACTGACCCAAATTGGCAATAGCTCAAGTGTCCTTCAGCTGGTGGGTAAGCTGTGGCACATTACTACAATTGAACCCTACCCAACAATTAGAAGGAACAAGCTACTGATACAGTACAACATGGATGCATTTCCAAAGCATTCTTCTAAGAAAAAGAAGTCAGACTTAAAATGCTGCATACTCCATGGTTCCATTTATATGACATTCTCCAAAAGGTAAAACCACAGAGACAGAGAACACATCAGTGGTTGCCAAGGGCGGAGGTGAGGGGACAGTGGGATGCCTCAAGGGCTGCATGTTGGAATCTGGGAGGGGCGACGGGAGGGGGCCATAGCACTGTGGTAGTAACTATGCAATTATATGTGCTCCTTGAAACTCGTAGAATTGTATACTCAAAAGCGTGAATTTTACTATATGTAACTTATATCTCAGTAAACCTGATTGGCCTCCAAAAAAAGACTAGCGCACAGGTAGTTCTCCTAGTTCGTGCCAAATCCCCTCCATGGGAAGATGATTCGTGGCTCCCACAGATACCCAGGTCCTAATGCCTGGAACACATGGATATTGCCTTTTCATGGGAAAAGGGATTTTGTAGATGAGATTCAATTAGTAATCTTTTTTATTTCTTTGTATTTATTTATTTGGCTGGGGCATGTGGGATCTAGTTCCCTGACCAGGAATTGAACCTGGGCCCCTTGTGTTGGGAGCATGGAGTCTTAGCCACTGGACCACCTGGCAAGTTCCCTAAATTAGGAATCCTGAGGTAGGGAGTGTATCCTGGATTATCCAGGTAAACCCTAACCACAACCATAAGCGTCCCTTTTATAAGGGACATAGAAGGGGAGGCAGAAGATGACTCTGCTAGGAGGAGATGGCCATGTAAACACTGAGCAGGGAGAGCTTTAAAGATGCTGCATTGCTAGCCTCCAAGATGGAAGGAGGAGCCCAGGAACAGAACGAATGAGGCTCTAGAAGAAGAGCAAGGAAAGGAAATAGGTTCTCTCCTGGAGCCTCCAGAGGAAGCACAGCCCTGCCAATCACCTTGCTGCTACTGCTGCTGCTGAGTCACTTCAGTCGTGTCCGACTCTGTATGACCCCATAGACGGCAGCCCAACAGGCTCCCCCGTCCCTGGGATTCTCCAGGCAAGAACACTGGAGTGGGTTGCCATTTCCTTCTCCAATGCATGAAGGTGAAAAGTGAAAGTGAAGTCAGTCGCTCAGTCGTGTCCGACTCTTAGTGACCCCATGGACTGTAGCCTACCACGCTCCTCCGTCCATGGGATTCTCCAGGCAAGAGTACTGGAGTGGGGTGCCATTGCTAGGTAACAGCTAAATGAGGCTTCGGACCTCTGGAACTTTAAGAGACTTATCTGCATTGTTTTAAGTCACCCAGTTGGTGGTAATTTGTTACCATAGCAATTGGAAACTAACGTGCCCTCCATATGAGTTGGGCAGTTTTTGCAGTCCCAGAATGAGGAAAATTTTCCCAGAAGCCCGGGAGAGCACATCTTCTTCATATCTCATTGGCCAGAATTGTGTCACATGGTCTTCTCTAAACCAGTCACTGGCAAGAATAAGCGGACTTCCTTCCATGGCTTAGCCCTGAGGCTGTATCATTCTTTCACCACTCACGCAGCTGCCTGATCCTGACCACATCAGCTTTCTGCCCTCAAGGAAGGAGAAGAGCATAGCTTTGGGTTAACTACCAATGGTGCCTACCTCAAAAATTATTTGCAAAAAAAGAAAAACCCTCAGCTCAATATATATTTTATAAAAGTTAAAAACCCTTAGGCTAAACTTTCTGAGGGGCCATCGGTTGCAGCCTCCCAGGTCAAGGCTTTCCCATGTCCATCTGGCTCTGTCCTCCTCTCTCTTTTTCCACAGGAGGTAGGGCCTAGCTGAGCTCTATTTGTGAGTCACCAAGGTTAAATAAGGCCCCAAGAACACACTGGCCCGCCTTCCAGAAAAATGTCCCACTTGCAATACCGACTCAAGGCCTATTAAGGGAATGTTCTCTGTTCTCTCTATTCTGGCTTTTCTCTGATACATTATCCTAGAATGTCAGGTCCCTGAAAGGTGATAATAATAATAATAATATATGATAACAATAGTGTTTATTATTGTTGTGGTAATTACAACAGCTACATCTATTGAGCACTTATTATATTCCAAGCACTTTGTATTTGTTATCCCATTTAATCCTCAAGTCTTCCTGATGAAGTAGATATTATCATCATCTCCATCTAATAGATTTTGCAACACAGGAGAAAAGAGAATGACTTAGCCAAGATAAGTGATGACACCAGGGTTCAAACTGAGATCTGTGAAGATTCCAGAGTTTTTGCTCTCAAACGGCATGAAGTCCAAAACCTTCTTTCTAAGGGTGGGGGACAATAAATTGGGGTGGGGGAGCGGAGGAGACAGGGCACTAGGAGGTGTAAGCACCCTGCTCAGGCCACGTGTCCAGTGAGTGGGCAAGGGGAGGACTGCCCCTTTACTGTAGCCAGCGGCTCACAGAGCTTTTCTCTCTCTTCTAGAAGAATCAAGTATTTACAAACAGGGCTTCCATGGTGGCTCGGTGGTAAAGAATCCACCTGCCAATGCAAGAGACATGGGTTTGATCCCTGGTCTGGGAAGATCCCACACACCACAGAGCTACTAAACCCTTGTGCCACAACTGTTGAGCCTGAGACCTAGAGCCCTGAGACGCAGCTACTGAGCCCGCGGGCCACACCTACTGAAGCCTGCACGCCCAGAGCCCATGCTCCTGAGGGCGTTAACTTAGGCTCCCAAGGCCCTTCAAGGAGGAGGTGAACTCCAGGCCCCTTCAAGGAGGAGGTGAACATTCTCTTGCTTTAGGCACATAGGCCTCATAGGCTGCAGTATGTCTTGCTCAAGGACATGCTTTTTTTTTGAGCTCAGAACGTATGTAATGGGAGATGGTATGGGTAAAACTTCCACAGCCTTGAGCTTTGGGTTAACCGGTTCCTTCTGGCTAGTCTCATGCTGATGTCACCCCAGGATGTATGTTATGGGACAGGCTCCGGGCAACATTTTCACAGCCTTGAGGTGTTTTTTTTCTATTCTCAGCAGCTAGCAGACGAGGATAGTAATACTCTGCTTACACTAGGGAGGCGTATAATCTTCCCACCCTCTTCTGAGGTCTGTGTCAGAAGCTTTTTCTGCCACTACCACTTTAATAGAATTTCTACTGCACAAAGCTCTGGGTGACGGAGACTGCCTTTGGTCCTGGAGTTAAATCTTCTCCTTCAGAGGCCACAAATCCAGTGGAACACCATAAGCTTTCGTCTATCATCTTGGGGGCTCATCTGAGACCCCAAAACAAGGTGTAGGCTATCACTCCGCAATAAGAGAAACCACTGCGATAAGAACCCTGTGAACTGCAGCGAAGAGTCTCCCCGCTTGCCAAACACAAGCCAGCGTGCAGCAGCAAGACCGAGCACCGCCATGAATAAACAAATCCTTTAAAAAAGCTTTAAAAAATTATTTACAAATCAACTTTTAATTGAGTTTAATGAGATAAAATGTGTTTGTCTTTTTGGCAAAATGAAAGTAGTGAAGTAGAGACTTTCTCATTGTGATTTTGTCACATTTATCCGGTTTCACTGGGGGATTTCAAAAATTGTAGTTATAACACAAAGCCTGCCTGACAGCTTATAAAGCACTTTCAAATAATTTCTCTTACATGATCCTTGCAACAGTTCTTGAAGCAGGAAGATATGCTTATCCCACTTCACAGATGGAGAAAGTAAGTCCCCTAAAGAGTACATTATTTGCTAAAGGTCTCACAAATCAGTGAGTGACAGAGGCAGAATCAAGCCCTGGACCCTGTCCCTTGCAAGGAAACCTGTTGGCTATGAAGGCTTGCTGTCCAAGGACTAGGACTTTTCCTGTGAATTTTAGACTCATATTTTCAAGTTTAAATGTCAAGTCTGCCATCCTTTATCTTTTATGCCTCCAAAACAAATCTGATGGGTTTTGGTTTTGTTTTGTTTTTCACTGTGTTGGTGATAGAGGTGGAGTAAAGGGACAAAGTAAGTGATTAAATAATTAATCCACGAAATGGCAACCCACTCCAGTATTCTTGTCTGGAGAATCCCAGGGACGGGGGAGCCTGATGGGCTGCTGTCTATGGGGTCGCACAGAGTCGGACATGACTGAAGTGACTTAGCCGCAAAGGACTGTAAGCAGGAAAATATGGGACACCTCTGTAAGTTAATGGTTACTCAAGAAAGTAGATTTGCATAACCACAAAACCGAGCAGGCCTGCTTAGCAACAAGATCATCCAACATCAGACACGCCCCAAAGCAATAAAACGCCGCCGCCATGAGACCCACGACCGGCCCAGTGAGCTCAATAAGTTAATGATCCCTAGGACATGCCCTACACACACATACACACACACACACACACACAAGAACAGTAATTTGTGGACCTAGCTTGACCATCTAGGGACAAGAAAACTCACCTGCTCAACCTAGAGGAGGAAATGATGGTGCAGCCTGACGTCTCCTTGAGAAAGAAAAGGAAGTTCTTTTCCCTTCCTCTCTTTTTGTCTGACTTTAAAACGGTAGCCTACTAAGGTCTCGGGGTGCAGCGTGTCTCGCCCGCCCACTTGTAAACCTCACAAGCTTACTGTTCCACTAAATCACTTCTCATGTATCACTTTGTCTCTGAATTCTTTTCTACGCTGAGACATAAAGGACGGTGGTACCGGAGCTCCTCAGAGCGCTCCTGAATGACTCGGAGGCCCCTAAAATGACGCCAGTGCTTCCACTGGTCTTCGCCGCGGCACTGGGGCTTTGTCTAGTGTGGTAACGGGGTCTACTCTCTTGGTTCTGTGCGTGTCTTACTGCGGGGGCGTCTCTTGTGGAGCATGGGCTGTAGGCAGGCGGGCTTCAGGAGTTGTGCACAGGCTTAACTGTTCCAAGGCATGTGGGATTTTCCAGGACCGGGAATTGAACTTGTGTTCCTTGCATTCGCAGTCAGATTCTTAACCACTGGACCCCCAGGGACGTCTCTGATGTGTTTTCTTAGTAAAGAAAAAGCATTTTCTTAAGCTTTGCATTTTCGCTGAGTTGACCCCTTGGTCGATAATTTGGACGCCGCCTCCGGTTCTGTTATGCTTTCCCTTTAGTTGATTTATAATCCGTTATGGGTTTTTTTTCCAGTTAGTGATAACCTTCCTGTTGCTTCCAAGAGCTCTTCAGTGGATTCTCTTCAGTTTCCAAGGCAGAATTATACCGTCTGCAAATATTTTTAAAAAATAAAATCTGCTCTCCTGATCCACCATGAGTGCTTCTTTTACCACATGACAAGCCATTTTTCCACAACTCTGCATTTTCCAGATGACTAAATGGCTTCTTTAAGTGCCAAAATATTTAGAAATATAACTGTCTGAGCTGAAAATCTTCCTCAGATGAATTACAATGTGTAGCAAACAGTTTGTGGTTTTGCCTGCAAAACACATTCCTCTTGCATCTTTTGTAGCAGTCCCTTCCCTGTCTCTTTTGAGTGTCTGCCTCTCTCCTCAATACCCATGAGGTCCCAGCAGGACTGTCTGTCCCATTCACAACTCCCTAAAGAGGCCCTAGCTCCACCACAGGCTGACCCAAATGACTCTTCCAAGAATTCGTGTCTTGAGAGAAGGGATACTTGGCTGGTAGGATGCTGGAGTTGAGCCCTGCAGAAGGCAGACCCTAAGATGTCCCTGAGGTTTTGCCTGGGGCTGCCCTGACTGCTGATTCTGCCCAGACTTTCTCTACTAAAGCCTAGTTAAGTGCTCCGTTGATGCCAGAGGCTACCCAATATCCTTCCGATACATTCTTTGTTTAAGTCTGCTTTTGTTGTAAAGGATACAGAATATTATCAGTGCCCAAGAGTTGGTTGCAGATAATGTGTCTTTTTCTTGAAATTTCTTTGTTTTGGCCTCTCTGGTCTGGGTTGCTGCATGCAGGTTTTCTCTATCTGACAGCGGCGGGCGGCTAGTCTAGCCACGGTGCTCAGGTGTCTCATCGCAGTGGCTTCTCTTATTGAAGAGCACAGGCTCTAGGCGTGCAGACTTCAGGAGTGGTGGTGCTCCAGCTCAGGTACTTGGGCTCTAGAGCACAGGCTAAGTAGTGTGGTTCATGGGCTTAGTTGCTCCGAGGCATGCGAAATCTTCCCCGAGCAGGGACTGAACCCGTGTCTCCTGCACTGGCAGGCGGAGTCCCAACCACTGGACCACTAGGGAAGTCCCAATATATCTTGCTATGGATTAAATTGTGCCTTCCCACCAAAAAAGATATGTTGGAGTCCTAACCCCTAATACTTCTGAATGTTTACCTTATTTGGAAATAAGATCTTCACGGAGATAATTAAGTTAAAATGAGGTCACTAGGGTGAGCCCTAGTCCAATATGATCAGTGTCCTTAAAAAGAAGAAATTTGGTCACAGAGACACACAACCAAAGGGAAGACAATGTGCAGACACAGAGAGAGAAGGCCACGTTGAGGTGGAGAATTGGAACCACACGTCTACAAGCTTAGAATGCAGGAAATGTCTGGAAGCAACCAGAAGCTAGAAAAGAGACAGGAAGAACAGTTCGGAGAGTTCGGAGATAGCATGCCATGCTGAGGACACCTTAATTCCAGAGTCTTGCCTCCAGAATGTGAGACCATAAATTTCTACTGTGTTAAGCCACCTAGTCTGTGGTACTTCATTACGCAGCCCTAGGAAACTAATACAGACCCTCAGGGAAATGCGGACTGTTGGAATGATGCGTGGAAGAAATTGATAGCTGTTCACCAAAACCCTACTCCCCCCCCCCCTTTTTTTTTTTTTTTTGGCCTAGAAGTGGACTTGTAGCCAGTGATGAAAGTAAATTCGTATTTTATGGAAAGACCAGAAAAATACAAACACAAAATTTTCCTCTGTTTGTTTGGGTCTCCTCCCTCCCCTTTAGAGTATAATTATGCATGTGCATTAACCAGATCTTCTTAGGAGATAAGATTCTTTCTCCATTTTGTAAGGGGCCACAATGACTTACTACTTACTCACTTGTAAGGTCTGGATCGTGTCAACTGTCAGTACATCATTTGATGCATAACCTTCTCTTTCAAAAACACCAGTAACTGTGCTCTGACCTCCAGTGGGTAGCACAGTGCTCAGCATTTTCTGAAAGACTTCTCCAGGTTATAATCCTTTCAAGTTGGCTCAAATACATTTTCCATTTCTTTCTTAGATCAACTCTTAATTTTTCCATCGACACACGAACGGCACAGTCAGCTGGATGTCAGTGATTCCCACAGGACACCTGCAGTCTGCCCTGAACCAGCGGCTGCTACCAACACAGACCCCGTTGAGCCCCACCAGCTTCTCAGTGCCCCTCGGGTGTTCCAGGGCTTCCTCCTGATATCTAGATTTCATTGCTTTCAAGTGATGATCCTAAACGTTTCATCCGAGCTGTTTTTACTTGAGACTCGGAGTCTTAAAGGGCACCAGTGCATCTCCCAGAGACGTCGGGGGATACGGGCAGGAGGCCCAGGGAAACATGAGTGGCTGAGTTTTTGCTAAATTTGGTTTAAATGGAAAAACAAAACAAGCTGCTATATGGTCTGAACAAAACTGCTTGAAATGTGAGACTGATTCAACTCCAAAAAAACAAGGGACACTTGCTCCCTCTGGCCACAAGGTGTCCTCAGGCAAATGAGGGCCCAGAGGAAGTGTCTGAGGATTGATCCCCGTGACAATCCTGCGGTTCTACAGGGGACCCCGGTGCAGCCGTTAAGTAAACAGTGCTCTTCCGGGGGTGCAGGAGACAAGAACTGATCAAGTGCTCTGAGCACCCATGGTGGTTTTAGACTTTCCGAGGGAGAAACCGAGACACGTAAGAGTTAAACATACCTGAGGGTAATGTCCTGGGGAGCTGGACCCAGAAGCAGCCCACATGCGACCCACCACACAGTCTTCAGAAACTTGTTCATGGGTTCACACCCTGGTTGGGAAACTAAGATGGCCCCTGAAGCATCTCAGAGAAAGAAATCTTAAACTAATTAGGTTTCTTTGTTACGTTAAATTATAGGGGAAGCATTGTCAAATGAGTGGTAATAAACCTTCAGTTCAGTTCAGTTCAGTCTCTCAGTCATGTCTGATTCTCTGCAACCCCATGGACTGCAGCACTCCAGGCCTCCCTGTCCATCACCAACTCCCGGAGTTTACTCAAACTCACATCCATTGATTCGGTGATGCCATCCAACCATCTCATCCTCTGTCGTCCCCTTCTCCTCCCGCCTTCAATCTTTCCCAGCATCAGGGTCTTTTCAAAAGAGTCAGTTCTTCGCATCAGGTGGCCAAAGTTTTGGAGTTTCAGCTTAAGTATTAATACTTCCGATAAATATTCAGGACTGATTTCCTTTAGGATGGACTGGTTGGATCTCCTTGCTGTCTAAGGGGCTGTCAAGAGTCTTCTTCTTAGGTTATATTGTATGGGTTAATGTTACTAATATTAATGTTCTAGAAATTATATGAAATTTCTAAAAGTTGATCATACCCTGATAAAATATTATTGGTCATAATTAAAGTTATTATCTTAAACGTTGCAAGTTGCAGCAGTGACCACAGTTCTTCGTCAGTTGCGTTGCAGTCACAGCTCTAACCATGATTTTGAAGTCTTTTGTTGGCTGTAAACTGTTCAGTTCAGTCGCTCAGTCGTGTCCGACCCTTTGTGACCCCATGGACTACAGCACGCCAGGCCCCCCTGGCCATCACCAACTCCCGGAGTCCACCCAAACCCATGTCCATTGAGTTGGTGATGCCATCCAACCATCTCATCCTCTGTCGTCCCCTTCTCTGCCTGCCCTCATCTTTCCCACCATCAGAGTCTTTTTAAATAAGTCAGCTTTTCGTATCAGGTGGCCAAAGTATTGGAGTTTCAGCTTCAGCATCAGTCCCTCCAATGAATACTCAGGACTGATCTCCTTTAGGATGGACTGGTTGGATCTCCTTGCAGTCCAAGGGACTCTCAAGAGTCTTCTCCAACACCACAGTTCAAAAGCAACAATTCTTTGGCGCTCAGCTTTCCTTATAGTCCAACTCTCACATCCATACGTGACCACTGGAAAAACCATAGCCTTGACTAGACAAAGTAATGTCTCTGCTTTTCAATATGCTGTCTAGGTTGGTCATAACTTTCCTTCCAAGGAGTAAGTGTCTTTTAATTTCATGGCTGCAGTCACCATCTGCAGTGGTTTTGGGAGCCCAGAAAAATAAAGTCAGCCACTGCTTCCACTGTTTCCCCATCTATTTCCGATGAAGTGATGGGACCAGATGCCATGATCTTAGTTTTCTGAATGTTGAGTTTTAAGCCAACTTTTTCACTCTCCTCTTTCACTTTCATCAAGAGGCTCTTTAGTTCCTCTTCACTTTCTGCCATAAGGGTGGTGTCATCTGCATATCTGAGGTTATTGATATTTCTCCCGGCAATCTTGATTCCAGCTTGTGCTTCCTCCAGCCCAGCATTTCTCATGATGTACTCTGCATATAAGTTAAATAAGCAGGGTGACCATATACAGCCTTGACGTCCTCCTTTTCCTATCTGGAACCAGCCTGTTGTTCCCTGTCCAGTTCTAACTGTTGCTTCCTGACCTGCATTCAGGTAAAGTGTAAACTGTTATTATTTGGGAATTCCCTGACAGCCTAGTGATTCAGACTCTGGTTTCACTGCTGAGAGCAAGGCCTTGATCCCTGGTTGGGGAGCTTAGAGCCCGCAAGTCACCTAGCAGGGCTGAAACAAACAAACAAAAACAGGTATCGTTTGATGCTTCTGCAAAAAAATGCTTACTCTTCAAGAAGATTCACACAGAAGACTTTGTCAAGTACAGGTTTCTGATAACCCTCAGACCACACTGCTGAACTGGGGAAGAAATTAAAGAATTCGAATGGAAAATCTGACGGCTTCACAAGACTATTTACAAAATTAAAATCAAGATTTGGTAACAGAGGACTGAGTGGTAAACAAGTGAATATGATTATAGTTTTTATGGGACTTTTCTGAAATACTATTGGATTGTTTTTTTCTTTTGACTGTGCTGAGTGGCTTCTGGGATCTTGGTTCCCTGAAAAGGGATTGAACTGGGGGCCACAGCAGTGAAAACACCGAGTTCTAACCACTGGACTACCAAGGTTAGTAGTCATTGCCATTATTAGCCATTATTAGCGTTTAATCTGTGTTTTCCAAGTAATTCTGGGCTGCCTTGAAAACAGCTTAGTCAAATGTGTCAAACTTATCTTTATGACTTGTTTTATAAATCACTGAACTGATTTACTCATATTTTTCTTATAACCTACATTTTTAACATTAATTTACTTACATTTAGGTGCTTGGTACACTGGTGATGAGCTAGGAATTCAATTTTATTTTTTCCAAATGGCGTAGCTAATTAGCTAATCATCTCCATTGATTGTCTAATACAAAGAAGAGCTTACTTTTTTTCCTGTGCCACCTGGCACGCAGGGTCTTACTCCCCCCTCCAAGGATGGAACCTGCACCCCTTGCAGTGGAAGCTAGGAATCCTAATCACTAGACCGCCAGGGAATTCCAAGAAGAGCTTCCTTCTGATGGGTGAGAATACCCACTTGTATTCAGACTGAAGGCAACTTGAGGGGCAGGGAGGCTCAGGTAAGACTCTATTCCAAAAAGAAGTCAGACCCTGAGGAGTCCCAGGCCTGCCCTTAAGTCACAGGATGGCCTTGGACAGGTCCCCTCCCCTCCAGGCACCTTGCTCTAAGTTCCCAGCTCTACTAAGAGGTGGGGGTGGGGGGCGGCAGTAGGGAAGCGGGGCAAGATAATCTCTGGCTCTGATAATTATCCTTCTAAAAACGTACTGAAGAATTCTTGCCATAAAAAGAAATGTAGATTTTAATAACACCAAGAAAAAAATTTTTTCACCTATCAGACTGGCAAATATTAAAAGGACTGATAATACTTATTGTTGGCAAGGTGTAGGGCAATTTGCTCACATCAATCAAATGTAAAAAGCATGTTTTCTTGGACCTAGCCATTCCACTTCGAGAAATTCTGAGATGCGAAGAATGATATACTATCTTTCAATAATGAGATTATATTTACTGTCACCTTCATGATAGGAAACAGTGGAGACAACCTGGATGGCCCCAGTCAACAGTCGGACTAACAGCGGTGCCGTGTAGCAGCTTCTCACGTCCTACGTGCGTGATGCTGGCCAAGGTGTTTAACCTCTTTGTATCCACATTTCTCACGGCTCAAAGCAGGATGATAGCATGGTCTAGCTCACAGACTAGTTGTGACGATTAAATAAGATGACACTCTTATAAAAGTACCTACAACAGCTCCTGGCACACATCGAGCGCTCTCATGAAGTGACCTGTTATGCACGCATGCTAAGCTGCTTCAGTCGTGTCCGACTCTTTGCGACCCTATGGACTGTAGCCCACCAGGCTCCTCTGTCCATGGGACTCTTCAGGAAAGAATACTGGAGTGGGTTGCCATTTCCTTCTCCAGGGTTAGCTCTTATAACTACAATATATGTTCAGATGAAAAACTGAAAATTTATTGACTGTCCTTTCAGTGGAATGTTGGGTTTTATTGTTGGGGGCTCCCTAATACCATAGAGGCCTGAATCTTTCACTGTCTTGGACTAGGTTATTTCATAACTCTGTATATTATAGAAAAATGTTTCTATTCTTGCTCACAGAAATGCAAATTGACTTTGTCTTGTAATTTAAAAATTAAGAGATAACTTCAAATATCATGTTATTGTACTAAAGATAATAGCCAACTTTGTATCTATTAACAAATCTATTTCTGCATTACTGATTGCCTATACCTAATACTGCACTCAATATGCCAGCAAATTTGGAAAATTCAGCAGTGGCCACAGGACTGGAAAAGGTCAGTTTTATTCCAATCCCAAAGAAAGGCAATGCCAAAGAATGCTCAAACTACCGCACAATTGCACTCATCTCACATGCTAGTAAAGTAATGCTCAAAATTCTCCAAGCCAGGCTTCAGCAATACGTGAACCATGAACTTCCAGATGTTCAAGCTGGTTTTAGAAAAGGCAGAGGAACCAGAGATCAAATTGCCAACATCTGCTGGATCATGGAAAAAGCAAGAGAGTTCCAGAAAAACATCTATTTCTGCTTTATTGACTATGCCAAAGTCTTTGACTGTGTGGATCACAATAAACTGGAAAATTCTTCAAGAGATGGGAATACCAGACCACCTGACCTGCCTCTTGAGAAACCTATATGCAGGTCAGGAAGCAACAGTTAGAACTGGACATGGAACAACAGACTGGTTCCAAATAGAAAAAGGAGTATGTCAAGGCTGTATATTGTCACCCTACTTATTTAACTTATATGCAGAGTACATCATGAGAAACGCTGGACTGGAAGAAACACAAGCTGGAATCAAGATTGCCGGGAGAAATATCAATAACCTCAGATATGCAGATGATACCACCCTTATGGCAGAAAGTGAAGAGGAACTGAAGAGCCTCTTGATGAAAGTGAAAGAGGAGAGTGAAAAAGTTGGCTTAAAGCTCAACATTCAGAAAACTAAGATCATGGCATCTGGTCCCATCACTTCATCGGAAATAGATGGGGAAACAGTGGAAACAGTGTCAGACATTATTTTTTTGGGCTCCAAAATAACTGCAGATGGTGATTGCAGCCATGAAATTAAGACGGATACTCCTTGGAAGGAAAGTTATGACCAACCTAGATAGCATATTGAAAAGCAGAGACATTACTTTGCCAACAAAGGTCCGTCTAGTCAAGGCTATGGTTTTTCCAGTGGTCATGTATGGATGTGAGAGTTGGACTGTGAAGAAGGCTGAGCGCCGAAGAATTGATGCTTTTGAACTGTGGTGTTGGAGAAGACTCTTGAGAGTCCCTTGGACTGCAAGGAGATCCAACCAGTCCATTCTAAAGGAGATCAATCCTGGGTGTTCTTTGGAAGGAATGATGCTAAAGCTGAAACTCCAGTACTTTGGCCACCTCATGCAAAGAGTTGACTCATTGGAAAAGACTCTGATGCTGGGAGGGATTGGGGGCAGGAGAAGGGGACGACAGAGGATGAGATGGCTGGATGGCATCACCGACTCAATGAACATGAGTTTGAGTGAACTCCGGGGGTTGGTGATGGACAGGGAGGCGTGACGTGCTGCAATTCATGGGGTCACAAAGAGTCGGACACGACTGAGCGACTGAACTGAACTGATACCTATATTATATATATATATATATATACACACACACACACTATACATATACTAATTAATATATTAATATATAAAAGGATGGGAATACCAGACTACCTTACCTACCTCCTGAGAAATCTGTATGAAGGTCAAGAAGCAACAATTAGAACAGGACGTGGAAAAACAGATTCGTTCCAAATTGGGAAAGGAATATCCCAAGGCTGTATATTGTCACTCTGCTTATTTAACTTATATACAGAGTACATCTTTGTATCTTTGAGCAGTCTCCGGGAGATGGTGAAGGACAGGGAAGCCTGGCATGCTGCAGTCCATGGGGTCGCAGAGAGTCGGACACTGAAGGACTGAACACAGTGCAACCAGGCCTTTCGCAGACCGCCGGGCGTTTAACTGCATTGGAGGGAAACCTGGCTGCTCTTTTTGTTTGCTTGAGGGAGGACAATGTCTAGGGGACTTTTGTTATGCAAAAAGAGTTGGAAATCCCCTTTGAAATGGAGAAGTTGGGACCCTAAGCCATCAGAAAGGGAAGGCTGTGCTCCAGGTGGGTCTGGAATATTAAGGTGTTAACTGGTTAACTGGTTCTGCTTGGGGCTGGAGCTGGGCTGGGTCGAGGGGCCTCTTCTCGGGTCCCTGCCAGCCACGGAGGAGAGAGGTGGCCCCTTGGGACTGGAGAGGCCAGGCCATTCTTAAGTTCCTCCTTATTAACATGCACTGTTCCCCAGACTTGAGGCCGCAAATCTCACAGTTTTAGTCATTTCATTGAACTCACCACACTATGGTGGTGAGTTTTTTCACCATTTTCAACATTTTTCTGTAAATCTACTCATTTATAATAATTTAAATATATAAAGAGCATTTATACAGCTACCTCCATGGGAAATCGATATTCTTTCCCTAAAAATAAATACAAAGAAAGCAAAGTGGTGTCATAAAATTCCAGCTCGATTCTGTTGCTTGTGCTCTGGGCGATTGGCACATGTTAGAGAACTTTTAAAAGCTATTAGAAGCAACCCGAGGCTTTCCTTGATTTAATCAGAAGGAAATGAAAGGTAACTGAAAATAGAGTAACCATCTCACAGGCAGTTCAGTTACTTAATGCCGCTGTGAAACAGCTTAAGTGTGCTCTGGCTCTACCAGTGATCACGGCCAAACTCTGGACAGTGCTTTGAGACCTGCTCCTTGACCCATTAGCTGAATAACCTTGGAGTTTCTCAGCCTCTCTGAAACTCAGAGTCCTCATTTGCAAAAGGGATATATTGACAGGATGTATTACCTCCTCTGAAAGGGAATAATGGCGATAAAGGTGAGGATGATAGTGATGCTATTAGGAAAAAAGACTGGAAATGAAAGTGTTACTTGCTCAGTCATGTCCGATTCGTTGCACCCCCGTGGACTGTAGCCCACAGGCTTCTCTGTCCATGGACTTCTCCAGTCAAGAACACTGGAGTGGGTAGCCATTCCCTTCTCCAGGAGATCTGCCTGAGCCAGGGATTGAACCTGGCTCCCCTGCCGGGAGCAAATTGTTTACCATCTGAGCTACCGGGCAAGTCTGATACTATTAGAAACGCTTTGGTAAAATTCGTTAAGCTGAACCTTCAGACATTACTTTTGCTTTGCGGAACTGAATGAACAGTCTGGGTCTTTGCTTTAGTGAAGAGGGGGAGAGTGACCAGCAGAAGGCTGCATGGTCCACAGAATTAACTTCCACGAGGTGGATTTGTGGAAAATGGAAGCATTCCTCAGACTCTCAGAATTATCAAGGAAGTGAAACTGAATAAAGATGTTGGATTTTCATGGTCGTTCAGGACAGATGCTCAGACAGGACTGGTTGAGCAATAAAGTGTGAGTCGCTCAGCTGTGTCTGACTCTTTGTGACCCCACCAGGCTCCTCTGTCCATGGGATTCTCCTGGCATGATCGCTGGAGTGGGTAGCCATTCCCTTGCTGACCCAGGGATTGCACCCAGGTCTCCTGCCTTGCAGGCAGATTCTTTAACATCTGAGTCACCAGGAAAGCCCATTAAAGTGAATGGTGACCACTAAATGACATAACAAACCTACCCTATCCCGTGGTGCTGCCAGGAGGCAACGAGAGAGGATCAGTAAACTTCAGTCATTGCAACAAAGAGCTGCCTTCACACAACCTTCAGAAATCATGCTCCCAAGAGCTAAAGGGCAATTATTTCTCCCTCTCTCTCTCTTTTTTTTTCCCCTAGCAGCTAATTTACTAGGCAGTGCCTAATGAATTTTGTGGAATATACTTTATTTCATGGACAGATAACCAACAACCATTTTAAAAGATCGCTTCAACCTTATTGATGGGAAATACTGTATTGGGTAAAAATTTCAGAAAACATTTAAAATGAAATTAAGCTATCTGAATCTGTCATTCTGGTCCTGCAAACGCTGAGGTGTCCTGATGGTTATATGTGGTATTACAGACCTAAGGAGATGAGTATCATAATTACTGCTTTCCAGCAACGAGACAATGACACTATGATATCACATGATTTTGCCAGAAAACAGAGCAGACCCGTTCTCCACGCCTTCATTCTCTCCAGTATTTCAACAAAGGTTCTGAATATGCTTAAGCACCCAGAAAACTCTGGGTCTGGGCAGGAGGTGGGGTGGCTATATACATGACAAAAATAGTAAGATGAAGATTTGCAGAACAATATAGAAAATGTGATCTTATTTAGATGAAAGAAAACAAAACCCAGCAAAGCTATTCTTTATGTACATGCACCTGTGTTTATAAAAGCTTACAAACAGCTCTGGTAGCAGTGTCCACAGTTGGGTGAAGTGGAAGGGAAAGGAGGACTTTAGTTTTACCTGTGATTGTTTGAGATAATAATACTTACACATTTCTGTATTCTTTAGATTTTAAAAATTTTAAGTATATGACTGTTAACCAGTTGAATTCTGCTGCTGCTGCTGTGTCACTTCAGTTGTGTTCAAATCTTTGCAACCCCAAGAACTGTAGGCTGCCAGGCTCCCCTGTCCATGGGACTCTCCAGGCAGGAATCCTGGAGCGGGCTGCCACACCCTCCCCACGGGACCTTCCCGACCCGGGGATCGAACCCAGGTCTCTGTTTCCCGCACTGGCGGCGGGTTCCTTACCAGAGCACCACCTGTGTCCCCTCACAAATTCCTGTGCTGAAGTCCTGTCCCCCCATACCTCAGAAAGCGGCTATATTGGAAACAGAGCCTTTAAGAGGTAATTAAGCTAAAATAAGGTCATTAGGGTGGGCCATAGTCCAACATAGGGCTTCCCAGGTGGCTCAGAGGTAAATAATCTGCTGCCAATGGAGGAGATGCAAGAGACATGGTTTTGATGCCTGGGTCAGGAAGATCCCCTGGAAGAGGAAATGGCAACCCACGCCAGGATTCTTGCCTGAAGAATCCCATGGACAGAGGAGCCTGGCGGGCTACAGTCTGTGGGGTCACAGAGTCGGACACAACTATGCACCCACATACACGCTAATCTGACTGGTGTCCTTACAGCAAGAGGAAATTTAGGATACAGACACACAGGACCACGTGATGACATCCATCTCAAGCCAAGGAGAGAGGCCTCCAAAGGAATCAACTCTTGATTTCAGACTTGTAGTCTCTAGAATTGTGAGGAAAATGAATTTCTGCTGTTTAAGCTACCCAGTCTGTGATCTTTGTTATGGAAGATGTTAAAGAAAAAAAAATTCAATGGTATTTGTTAAAGACGGCAAGGCAGACTTTATTCAGGACCATAATGACAGGTATAGGGATTACACTGGGATTTCACAATGTGGGAGAGAGACTGGTCTAAACGCAAATACAGCAGGGGCAAGTGGGAATTTATAGTCAGGGAGCAGGGTGGGTTCAGTGGATGGAAAATTACTGGGAGGAAGTATCAAGGGTAAGAGGAATTCTGGCCAGAGCAACCCAACAGGATTTTTGCTGAAGGTGGGCTGGGAAAATCAGACATCACTTGAGAGATGGTAGGTGATAAGGAACCTGATCAGATATCGAGGGCTGGGGATTTGGGTTAAACTGACTTAGCGGGGTTCTGGCTAAAAGTTGATTTTAGAGGGAAGCGCAGAGATGTACCAGGAGCAGGGGCAGAAGGCTGACTACGGTTCGGTCAAGCAAGGAATCTTTGTCACAGGCCTGGTAAACAGATGCAACGACCAAGGCAATGCTCCTGACTTCTGGGAGCTCCTACCCTAGTGGGAGAAGAAGTGAATAGTACAACCTCACTATGATTCCAGAAAAAGTGGGAGAAGTGCTGCAAAATGCGGAAGCAAGATACTATGGAAGTAAGGGCGGGAGACAGTGTCATGCCTGGCAGGTTTCACAGAGAAAGTGGCCTTTGAGCTGGCCCTTGAATGATGAGCAGTGGAGAAAACGGGGGAGCAGGGGCGGGGAGGGTGGTGGTGGTGGGTGGTTTGGTGGGGGTGGGGAATGGGGAAGATGGGATCGTTCAGGAAACACAGAAGCCGGCCGTGAAGGTCCGTTCTGAGTCAGATTAAGACCAGGCAGCTACAGCTGAGTGCAGACCGCGCCAGGGGCCGTGGGCAGGAGGTAACCGAAGCCACTGAAGATAGCTGCAGGCCATCATAGGGGGAGCAACAGCTCATCGTGCTTAGTAGGCCATGCTGGAGGCCATGAGGCCAGGGTCGAAAAGGCATGGCCTGTGCGCCTTCTGGCTTCCCAGGTGGCACTCGTGGTAAAGAACCCACCTGCCAATGCAGGAGACATGAGACGTGGGTTCGATCCCTGGGTTGGGAAGAGGGCATGGCAGCCTACTCTAGTATTCTTGCCTGGAGAATCCATGGACAGAGAAGCCTGGTGGCCTACAGTCTGTGCTAAAGTCTGTGCTCAGGTGTAGCTGCCTGGTCTTAAGAGGGTCGCAAAGAGTCAGACACGACTGAAGCAACTTAGCACGTACACAGGCACAGGCCTCTCCCGTCCATGGGAATGTGTTCTTTGACTTGCGTAGCTATTTTTTAAAAATTAACTGTTCCAATAGTTCAGAAATTATAAATAATTTAGATTCACATTATAATTAATAATTTATTTATATGATTTGAATCTAGATAAGTTATATAATTTATAATATATTAATTTCACAGAAACTAATTAAAGAAAATTATGTTGATATACTTTATATATCAGATCAGATCAGATCAGATCTGTCGCTCAGTCGTGTCCGACTCTTTGCAACCCCATGAATCGCAGCACACCAGGCCTCCTTGTCCATCACCAACTCCCAGAGTTCACTCAGACTCATGTCCATCGAGTCAGTGATGCCATCCAGCCATCTCATCCTCTGTCGTCCCCTTCTCCTCTTACCCCCAATCCCTCCCAGCATCAGAGTCTTTTCCAATGAGTCAACTCTTCGCATGAGGTGGCCAAAGTACTGGAGTTTCAGCTTTAGCATCATTCCTTCCAAAGAACAGCCAGGATTGATCTCCTTTAGAATGGACTGGTTGGATCTCCTTGCAGTCCAAGGGACTCTCAAGAGTCTTCTCCAACACCACAGTTCAAAAGCATCAATTCTTCGGCGCTCAGCCTTATTCACAGTCCAACTCTCACATCCATACATGACCACAGGAAAAACTATAGCCTTGACTAGACGAATCTTTGTTGGCAAAGTAATGTCTCTGCTTTTGAATATGCTATCTAGGTTGGTCATAACTTTCCTTCCAGGGAGTAAGCGTCTTTTAATTTCATGGCCGCAGTCACCATCTATAGTGATTTTGGAGCCCAGAAAAATAAAGTCTGACATTGTTTCCCTTGTTTCTCCGTCTATTTCCGATGAAGTGATGGGACCAGATGCCATGATCTTCGTTTTCTGATTGTTGAGCTTTAAGCCAACTTTTTCGCTCTCCACTTTCACTTTCATCAAGAGGCTCTTTAGTTCCTCTTCACTTTCTGCCATAAGGGTGGTGTCATCTGCATATCTGAGGTTATTGATATTTCTCCCGGCAATCTTGATTCCAGCTTGTGTTTCTTCCAGTCCAGCATTTCTCATGATGTACTCTGCATATAAGTTAAATAAACAGGGTGACAATATACAGCCTTGACATACTCCTTTTCCTATTTGGAACCAGTCTGTTGTTCCATGTCCAGTTCTAACTGTTGCTTCCTGACCTGCATACAAATTTCTCAAGAGGCAGATCAGGTGGTCTGGTATTCCCATCACTTTCAGAATTTTCCACAGTTTATTGTGATCCTCACAGTCAAAGGCTCTGGCATAGTCAATAAAGCAGAAATAGATGTTTTTCTGGAACTCTCTTGCTTTTTCCATGATCCAGAATAATACTGATAAACTGGAAGAGCTCACAAAATTTCAAAGTTTTCAAAAAATCTTTTAACAAGTGTTGTTGGTTGATTGCATCCCCCCAGCAAGATTTGTTGAAGTGCAAACCTGTGGTGACTGACTTCAACTTACTTGGAAATAAGGTCTTTGCAGAGGCAGTTAAGATGTAAATTAAGATGAAGTCTTACTGGAATAGGATGGGCCCTGAATCAAATATGACTGACGTCTGATAAGAAGAGAAGCGAGGCAGATGCACGGTAGGGAGAATGCCACGTGGCTGGCGATGGAGGCGGAGATGGGAGTGATGCAACTGTCAGCCAAGGAGCAGCAAGGATTGACCCCCAGAAGCCAGAAGAGTCAAGGAAGGATCTGACCCAACCTCAGAGGGTACAGGGCCCCGCGACACCTTGATTTCAGATTTCTAACTTCCAACACCGTGGGAGAATGCATTTCTGTTGTTTTATGTGCCAGCTTGTGGTACTTGGTTACAGCAGCCACAGGACACAGATTCAACCGGGGACCTCTCTGTCCCCCTGGCAATTGTCTGGAGCTCAGGAAGGGTGCTCCCTGGAGGGGAGCCTGCAGCCGGCTGGCCTCCGTCATTCCTCTCAAGGTGGAGACTGCAGCCATAGTCCAGGGAGACGAGAGGTCTCAACGGACGCAGTAACAAGGGTGTGTGTGCGTGAAAAGCTTTGTTCTTAGAAACAATTATTCTTGATTTCATGCATGGGAATAAAGTGAGAATACTACTACTTACTTATCCAGCTGCCCTGAGTCTCAGCTGCGGGATGCGGGATCTTCAGCTGTGCTGTGTGAACTCTTGCAGCATGTGGGATCTAGTTCCCTGACCAGGGGTTGAACCCACGCCCCCTGCACTGGGATCGCAGAGTCTTAGCCACTGGACCACCAGGGAAGTCCCTATTATTACAAACTGCATTTTATATCACTACCCTGAGCCGGGTCCTATGTTGAGGGCTTTTTTATAAGGTGCCATTTAATCCTCCCCCCCCAGTGCTATGTAAAATTCTCACTCTGTAGGTGAGAACACTGAGGCTCAGAAAGTTACATGACTGAGACCTGGATTACAAATAAGATAGAACATCGGCGAGGTGCCAGGCACCTGGCTGAGCACTTTATGTCCGAGCTCGCTGAATCCTCACAACACCGTATGAAGCAGGTGCTGCTATTATCCCTGATTATCTCTCCCCTTCCCCACTGAGGTGAGGACAGAGGGCGGTGCAAGAGGCGCAGGAGGTCAGCAGCCTGGTCAAGCTACTCACCAGCGAAGCTGCATGGCTGATACACAAGTTTGTGTTTTTGTCTGGATCCAGAGTCCTTGCTGGCTTATCTTTTCATCCATTGATTCATTCATTCACTGATGAACGCTCTTATGTACTTTTTTTTTTGGCTATGCTGCACAGCACGTTAGCTCCCCAACCAGGGATGGAACCCGTGTCCCTGCAGTGAAGTGTGGAGTCTTAACCACTGGGCCACCAGGGAAGCCCCTGTCATATATTTTTGGAGGCAGCTGTGCTCTGGTGTAGCCTGGACCTCAGTGTCCCCGTCGGTGAAACGTGGGGCTCTGCTGGCCAATCCTGAAGGGCCCGTCTTCCACTGGAATTCAATGATTCCCTGGCCTTGGGAAGGATCGAGCAGTTATTATTAATACAGCAGCTCACAATGCTAACTCCTTTTCCAGTGTCTCAGCAAATGACCGAGCCAGGATTTTAATCTAAGTCCACCCGACTCCAAAAGCTTCTTCGCTTCCTCCTGGGCCAGGAAAAGAGAACTAAAAAAGAAGAGACTGAAGGAGTACTGTCAAGCCAGATTTGTGTGGGCGACACGGGAGGCACCAAAGCCGGGAGCTCCGACCGGGCTGGACCGGCGCGGGCCTGTGCCGCCCTCTTGTGGACCAGGTCCGAAATGCTCTGCTTTGCCAGCTTCTTCCTTTTGATGCCGGAATAGATGTCGGCACTGGGGGAAGCCGGAAGCGGTTTTCCCAGCGGTTTTTGCAAACCAGTGGCCCCGGTTCTTGTTGTAAAATGGAGACTTATTGAAGGCATGAGCCGCTTAGAGCTGCCTGTGCTCTTGATGAAACAAGTCCACAGCTTGCACATGCTTGTGTCGGGTATAAAGCAGTGAGCCCAACAGGAATGGCACTTTTCCTCCTTTGCACTCGGAGTGAAAGGTCAGACGTTAAACGTGTAAAACCCAGAATAAATACCCAGGCAGGAGAGAATTCTTCCTCCTTCATACTCCCTTTTCTCCTTAGCTCTCTTTCCAATATCTGGAGGGGGAAAGGATCTTTGGCAAGACTCAAGAAGAGAGAGAGAGACTTTTAAGAATAATGTAGACTTTTAAGAATAACAAAATGTCTGCTGCTGCTGCTAAGTCGCTTCAGTCGTGTCCGGACTCTGTGCAACCCCATAGACGGCAGCCCACCAGGCTCCGCCGTCCCTGGGATTCTCCAGGCAAGAATACTGGAGCGGGTTGCCATTTCCTTCTCCAATGCATGCATGCATGCTAAGCCACTTCAGTCGTGTCCGACTCTGTGCGACCCCATAGATGGCAGCCCACCAGGATGCCCCGTCCCTGGGATTCTCCAGGCAAAGAACACTGGAGTGGGTTGCCATTCCTTCTCCAATGAATGAAAGTGAAAAGTGAAAGTGAAGTCGCTCAGTCGTGTCCGACTCCATGACTGTGTGTGACCCCATGGACTGCAGCCTACCAGGCTCCTCCGCCCATGGGATTTTCCAGGCAAGAGTACTGGAGTGGGGTGCCATTGCCTTCTCCAAACAAATGTCTATCTGCTTTCAAAAGTTTCATTTATTTCACAGATACCCTGGGAATTGGAAAATAACTAAGTCCTCCTCTGGACTGAGGCACCAGGAGGGAGGGAATCCCTTCACCTGCAGGGAAGCCAGGAGCTGTGCCCAGAATCAGCCTTGAAGGATGCAGGGCCCTCTTTCAGGAGGGAACTGATGCCTGGCAAGGGCATAGAGGGGTGAAACATGGGGTGGGATTGAGGGTTTGGGGAAGAGGGATTTTATATGCGTGTCTGACCTTCACAGCAATTCAAAAAGCAGGGCCACCAGACCTATTTTACAGATGGGAAAACTGAGGCCCAGAGAGATTAAGGTGCCTGCCCACATCTCAGAGCTAATAGGCTGCACTGTTGGAATCTAAGTCTTGGAAAAGCTGTAGATTAGGAATCCCAAGTCTGGCTTCCAGTCCCAGCTCTGAACACACCCGTCGAGTTGGGCAAGTCAGCTAACAACTTGGATCTCTATTTTTTCTCTTGTGCATACCAGGGGCTCAGTTAGAAAGGCATCCACTGGTCTTTCCTTTGAAGGGCCCAAACAGAAAAATAGAAATGAAGCGCTGAGGAGCGCCAGTGGTCAGAAGGAGACAGGGGCCCAAGTCTGAACCTCAGGCGCTGCTGAGCGAATCCCTGATGGGCAAATGCTCAGTTATCTGTGATATGTGGCCTCCTGGCAGCCTCTCCTGAGTGGGTCTCACAGCTGTCTCAGTAAGAGAACCTCAGTAAGTCAGAGACTCCCTTACTCAGTTGATTTCTAAGAGGCACTATTATCTGTCCTATTAGACTCATAGTAGCATAAAAGCCCTTTATGGAAGGGCAGGACTGTACACTTTACAAACCACACTCATACCTGTGATCTCCTTTGAATTCTTACCCCTTTTCGGTGAGGTGCACAGGACAAGTATTGCTGTCTCCACTTCACAGAGGATGAAACTGAGACTCAGGAAGGCCCAGGGTCAGCCAATAAGCAACACTTCATGGCTGTCTACCCCTCGGGCATTTGAGTGTGTTTGGATAGGGAGGTAGCCCACTGTGGTAGATTGGATTTCTCCTCGCCTATGTAACCTCCCTGGAGGAGAATTATGAGCCCCAAATCTGTCATCATGAGGCCACAAGACTTGCTCTGGCCAATGAAACATGAGAAGTAACATGCATCACTTTGGAACAGAAGCTTGAAGATCCAGCATGTTGTTCGCCACGTCTCTTGTCCTTCTGTATTCCGGAGAAAGAGAGAGAGGGCTTCCTCAGTCTGGGTCCTGGCGTAAGGACAACATGGGACAGGACCCATCATGGACGTGGGGGTGAGCAGGAAATACACCTTTGTGGCTGTACACCACTGAGACTTGGGGGTCATTTGTTACACAGCATAAACCTAGTTTGCCCTAACTAATACATCTATAAAGACAATAACCTCTCCTGGGAATAGTGATGTCAGACCCTGGATGAGTACTGGCTGGTCTATGGTTCTGTATGCGTGCGTGTGTGTGTGTGTGTGTGTGTGTGTGTGTGTGTGTGTATGACACAGTGGGTATAGGAAGGACAGACCTAGCCAAGTTTGCCCTGGACTCTTTTCCACTCAGTTTTTCAAACCAGCTATACCTACAGGAGCCTGTTTCCTATTCTTCTCCTCTCCCCTCTCTCTCTAATTTTTATTCTCCTGCAGTAAATTTCAGATCTCTATTGCATTCCATGATAGCAGATAAAGGTTTTTTCCCCCCAATTTATATGGAGGAACTGCTTCAGGAGTTACTGATTGACTCTCAGAAATAATGATTGCAGCTACTGTTTCCTGAGGGCTTGCTGCCGATCAGGCACTTTTTAAGAACTTTTCACGCTTTATCTCGTTTTCTCTTCACAACTACCTGAGGAATTAGATCCTGCTTCTGCTGCTAAGTCGTTTCAGTCGTGTCCGACTCTGTGCAACCCCAAAGACAGCAGCCCACCAGGCTTCTCTGTCCCTGGGATTCTCCAGGCAAGAATACTGGAGCGGGTTGCCATTTCCTTCTCCAATGCATGCATGCATGCTAAGCCACTTTAGTTGTGTCCGACTCTGTGCGACCCTATGGACAGCAGTCCACCAGGCTCGTCTGTCCACGGGAATCTCTAGGCAAGAATACTGGAGTGGGTTGCCATTTCCTTGAATTAGATCCTAGATCCTAGGAATTAGATGCTACTGCTACTAAGTCGCTTCAGTCGTGTCTGACTCTGTGCGACCCCATAGATGGCAGCCCACCAGGCTCCTCTGTCCCTGGGATTCTCCAGGCAAGAACACTGGAGTGGGTTGCCATTGCCTTCTCCAATGCATGAAAGTGAAAAGTGAAAGTGAAGCCGTGTCCGACTCTTAGCGACCCCATGGAGTGCAGCCTACCAGGAACCTCCGTCCATAGGGTTTTCCAGGCAAGAGTACTGGAGTGGGGTGCCATAGGCTCTAATGCCTCATGTTAGAGGCAAGGAAATGAAGACTGAGAGACTTTAAGGAAGTTATCCGAAGCCACACAGCTGCTAAGAAGTAAGGCTGGGACTCGAGTCAAATTAGAGTGTAGGGTAGTTTCCGACTTGTCACTTGGGTCTTCTTTTATTTGCAGAGTCTATTACATTTGTCTCATCTGCTGTTTCTAGCTTCCCTGATAGCTCAGTTGGTAAAGAATCCACCTGCAATGCAGGAGACCCCAGTTCTATTAGGGAATGGCAACCCACTCCAGTATTCTTGGACTTCCCTTGTGGCTCAGCTGGGAAAGAATCCACCTGCAATGCGGGAGACCTGGGTTGGGAAGATCCCCTGGAGAAGGGATAGGCTACCCACCCCAGTATTCTGCCCTGGAGAATTCCGGGGACTGTGTAGTCCATGGGTCGCAAAGAGTCGGACAGGCTATTTGTACACTGCAGTCTTTGGTCACCATGGCTGGAAGAGCAGAATCCCTTTTCTCTAGTCCTGGTTTCAGTGAGGAAGGGTTTTGTTTGTTTGTTTTTCTGAGCATGTCCCTGACTCCTCTCCTTACTTCATCCACTCCTGAGTAGACGAGGGATTGATCTGCTTGGTAAACTTGGGAACACTTGGTCATGCTCAATTTGGCATCATCCTTCTTACTGGGAGGGGACTGCTCTAGAGTCCCCCCACCCCAACAGCGGGTAGCTGGCCCTGGTCTTTACAGCCCAGCTTTGGGATTCACTATTGGCTACCAGTCTAAGAGTGGCTTCTCCAACCTTATGTCAGCGATCAAGGTGATCTTTTGGCCTCCCTCTGCTTCTCTTTGTTTTATTGCTCAACTTTTTCAGAACTCGGGCAAGGCAAATGGGATGCTGTTCACTCAGAGTCTCCCTGAGGGAATTATGCTGATGGGAACGTTTCTGACCTACTGCTGGCTTCAGAGTTTGCCTTGGTGGCTTCAGAGCGTAAAGCCCGCTCCCAGGCCCGCCCTCTCCTGAGCAAAGCAGGGTGGTGTGGAAGAGATGGCCAGCTGCTTCTTAAGATCACTCTTTCCTTCCTCTATTTTTAACAACCCTCCCCAGAATAAAGACTAAGTTTCCCAGCCTCCCTCACAGTGAGGTGTGGCCACCTGACTCGTTAATGAGATGTGAGCAGAGGTGATAAGCACAACTTCTGGATCATATGAAAGGGAGGGTTTGTGCCATCCACTTCTTTTTCTCCCCTCTGCTGGCTGGAACGAGACAGGATTTGGCAGCTGGAATAAGCATTTTGAACCATGTGATGAAAACTATATATTTGACTGGCAGTTCAACCATCAAGGAAGAGCTTAAAAATTGTCATGAGCAACCTGCCGGAGTAGCCCTTGTACTGGTACAAACGTCTATGTGACAGAGGACTTAAACTTCTCACTTGTGAAATCCATTATCATTTCGGGGTCTCTTAGGTACAACATCTGAAGCCATGTATCTTAATTAAGTCAAGAAGGGACCCAAAAATTTCCTTCTCAATTAGGGGGAGGGATTTAAGGCTCCGGCAGGGGTCTAACTGCGTCTGATTCACATATCCGAGGAAGTCAGTGAATGAGGGAAAGATAGAAGGATTGGGCATTTGTTTAATGCTTAGAATATTCCAGATACTGTGACTAATTCTTCCTGTTACCTTTTCCTAGTTGATTTAAACCACAATTATATGGGGGAAGATTTATTATCCCATTATGTCATTGAGGTTCAGAGAAATTAAGTGCTTTGACTAAGGTCATTTAGCTTATAAAAAAGCTATGCTAGGACTCCCCTTGTGGTCTACTGGTTAAGAATCTATCTGCCAATGCAGGGGACACAGGTTCAGTGTCTGTCCGGAAGGATTCCACATGACAAGGGGCAACTCAGGCCATGCACTCCAACTACTGAGCCCACGAGCCCTAGAGACTGTGCTCCACAACAGGAGAAGCCCACCCACCGCAATTAAGAGTGCATTCCCCGCTTGCCGCAACTCCAGAAAGCCTGTGCACAGCAACGCAGACTCAGTGCAGGCAAAAATAAATAAATACATAAAATTTTAAAGTTATGCTAGACATGGAGCTAGGGTCAGTGTGACTCCCCAAACCATTTTCTTTCCTCCAGAGCAAACCATTTACTCACTCTCCCCTTCCACCAAATATAGTGCTATGAACATAATAAACTCTTGCCCTTCTGTGGATCTCTTCCGTCTCTGCACATCTTGCGAGCAGAGGCGCTGACTCTCTTGGTCCCAGACCGTCTTTACATGGATGGCTGGAGAGCAAATGGTCTTCGAAGATACAGGACTTCCCTCCAGAGCAAAGGACAGAAAGGCTTACTCCCCACTACAGAAGATTTGATTTCCCTAAGCTCAGGGTTCCTGATATTCAGTTCCTGATGCTCATGCTGCATATGGTGCTGTGAATAATAAAGTCCTTTGTCTCTGACCTGGAAGTCTCATATCTTCTGCCCATATCTATGAAACTGCATGACGCTAAGTTGTTGACTTGCAATTAGGATAAGATCTTGGCTCCTGACAGCACCTGCCATGTTTGTGCCACGGAAAGACTGACCATGTTGTGTCGCATCGCCAATGTTCTCCACTTACATTATCTCCAACGAAATGTGCAAGGTCAACAAAGCAATAAGGAAAGTTCAGGTGCCACTCTGCCTTCCCTTGTTCTGAATAAGTGCATGCTTTGGAGAGAGCATGCGATGAAAGAGCTGAATCTGCCTTTTCTTACCAGATCTTAATTTTCATGTGGATTTCATGGTGTGGTCATTTTGCCATACTAAGTATGATTCTAATGTTCAAAGATGCATATTATTTCATGGAACATGGCCTCTAAATCCAAACCATCCACTTCTGGTGGTCAACCAACAAGAAGGCTATCAGATCGAATACTGGAGGAAAGTCTAGAGGCGATAAACCTGTTTTCCGTTGACAGCTCTCCTAAGCCATTTTCAAGTACACCTTTCATCTTACACGATTCTCGTTGTTACACCCTCATAAGGGGCTGACCAGGTGGCTCAGTGGTAAGGAACTTGCCCGCCAGTGCAGGAGCCACAGGAGACTTGGGTTCGATCCCTAAGCTAGGAAGATCCCCTGGAGGAGGAAATGACAACCCATTCCAATATTCTTGCCAGTATAATTCCAGAGAGAGAGGAGCCTGGCGGGCTATAGTCCTTGGGGTTGCAAAAAGTTGGACGTGACTAAGCATGCATGCAAACACACCCTCATAAGCTATGACTCCAGAGGATTATATTATAGGGGTGCGACCCTATGGACTGCACCTCGCCAGTCTCCTCTGTCCATGAGATTCTTCAGGCAAGAATACTGGAGTGGGTTGCCATGCCCTCCTCCAGGGGATCTTCCCAACCCAGGGATTGAACCTGAATCTCATGTCTACCTGCATTGGCAGGCAAGTTCTTTACCACTGGTGCCACCTGGGAAGCCCCCATAAGGTGTGGGGTGGATATTTTAATAGTCACAAAATTTCTTTTATAATTCAGTATAGCATGTACTTATCTTTACATTTGTACATCACTTTTCTTCTTTTGTACCATAAATTTGAATCTAATAATTTTCCATATCCAGAGACTAAAGAATCCCATGGACTTAATTTTCATTTCTTGGTCAGTCTGCCAAATTGTGGAGTGCAGTACATAAATCTCCACTTCTTTTTTGATTAAACTAGCATTTTAAAATTATTCATCCTTATTCAATTGAATTATGTATCACTGGAAATTAATCAACTACATTTGAATATATATTAGCTTTTTTAAAATTAGGTAACACATGGTAATAGACATTAGAGTACAAATTGTATTGTTTCTCCTTTATCTTCAATATTACCTCAGGGACTGGGACATCAATATTTTAATATTTGGTTCTGGATTGATGGCAACTCCAAAACCACTACATAAAAATGGGGTGAGCAAAGAGAGAGAGAGAGAGGAAAAAGAATGTACAATCCAAGATAAGTCTAGGCATCAAAATTCTAAAACATACAAAGAAAATTAACAAATAAAGTTAAGCCTATAAAACCTACAAGGAGATGAATCGATTTGGTTTAACTAAACAACAAATAGAGAGATCTGAAAACGAACTTAAATGTTTAGGCTCTGGAAAAAGATAAAGGCCAGAAGAACATCTATTTTTACAAAAGAAATTATATAGGTATAAGTGAAACAAGAACATGCAGATATGGCAAAGAATCGGTGCCTGGAGTGCTCCTGTGCATCTCCTCTAGGAAAGATTGATGTCCCAGTCCCTGAACCCTCATACGCTGGCTGTGTCTTCCAGCTGACTGCCAGCTTGTGCTGTTCGATCTAAGATGGGGAGGTTAAAGGGCTGTGCGAGCATGGTGATCCCAGTTTCAGCCTCCTTCCACCCAGAGCCCTCCAGCATGTCATCCAAAGACCTTCCATGTGGTCTCTCTCCATTTGCATTTTCCTTCGCTTAGGAGGCAATGGGCAGAGCAGATTAGTAAGTAACAGACATCTGGGGGCTGCCAGTCTCCTCCTCCTCCTGCAGGCATGCCCACTCTTCACTAATGATTCTCTTGAGCGCTTTGCTCTTGCGTCTAAGAGACTACAACTCCCCCTGTCCACCCCTTCCCATGGAGGGAGAGGGAAGAGATGGATCTCTTTTCAGAAAACCGTATTTGTCTTTAAGACTGGTTTTCCTACCATCTCTCCATCTCTTCTTTTCATTGACCAGTGGTAATATTTTTGTCTGTGGGGAGATGGGTAGGAATGGGGAATAGGCAGGGAGAAGTAGAATCAGGATTGATGAAGGGCTGGTAGAAAATGGCTCTTCAATGCCCTGCTGGAAGACAGTGGGTTCCAGCCACTGGCAGCTCTTTAAATGTAGAATGTGGGCTCCTTAGGGACTTCTCGGTTCAGATTTAGGTTTCAGCAGCAGTTTCAGAACAATAGGAAAAAGCTCTCTCCATGTCCAATTACACAAGAACATATGTCTATTTTCCTCTCTTTTTAAAATTTAATATGCGTTGGCATGCTATTTATTTTTCCGTATCTTGTTTTTTTTACTTGAAGTATTTCCTAGAGATTGTTCCATGTCAGGACATGCACAAGTGGCCTCTTTCTGTTTTACTGCTTCATATATTCCACAATATGGACACACTAAAATTTGTAACAGTTCTCTAGTGATGGTCTCTAGTCTTTTGCTTTCACAAACAGTGCTGATATTTTGTGCACACTCTTTTCATACAAACAGTGTTTTGTTTTTTAAAGAAAAAGTTAACAGAAACACTGACAAATGTTTGTCATCCAAGGGACATTCCATCTTAATTATGCTGCAATTAGTGAAACACAGCCTCTTCCTACTTTGGAAACTCTGTGAATTATTACAAGAATTGACAATTTCTTCAGTGTTTAATTGCATCGCTTAGCACTGATAGGCATTCTGGATTCACAACAATGTTTCTCTTCAATGCAGCATCAAAGTGTAACGCTTTTGACACAAACTTAAGCAGCTTTAGGGATCTGCATTTAAGCTGCTACAAACACAAATAAACAATGAAGTACAAAGTCGTGCTTAGGATGGGCGACCTGAAGTCATGTGTGCCCGAGTTCAAATCCCAGTACCGATTTTTACTTATATGACTTTGGACCTGTATGACACTCAATTTTCTCATTCGTAAAATGGGGTGAACAGAGCACTGACTTCATCAGGATGTTGTAAGTAACAAATAAGAAAATATGTGTGATTCTTAGGACAGTTTCTGGAGCACAGTAAGGATTCAGTAAGCATGGGGGTGGTGGTTTAGTTGCCAAGTTGTGTCAGATTCTTTTGTGACCTCCATGCCTGCCAGGCTCCTCTGTCCATGGAATTTCCCAGTATTCTTATACTGCAGTGGGTTGCTATTTCTTTCTTCAGTGGATCTTCCTGATCCAGGGATCAAACCCCAGTCTCCTGCACTGGCGGGTGGATTTTCTACCACTTAGTCACCAGGGAAGCCCAAAATAAGCATTAGGGGTTTCAGTTCAGATGACAATTGTGTATATAGAAACTTATTGCTGCTGCTAAGTCACTTCAGTCATGTCCGACTCTGTGTGACCCCATAGACGGCAGCCACCAGGCTCCCCCGTCCCTGGGATTCTCCAGGCAAGAACACTGGAGTGGGTTGCTATTTCCTTCTCCAATGCATGAAAGTGAAAAGTGAAAGTGAAGTCGCTTAGTCATGTCCAACTCTTAGCGACCCCATGGACGGCAGCCTACCAGGCTCCTTCGTCCATGGGATTTTCCAGGCAAAGTACTGGAGTGGGGTGCCTTACTAGCCAGACACAAGTTTGTAGCTGGACAAGAAATGTCAGTTGGTTCACAGCTTTCTCCTTTATTTGGTACAGGCAAATATGATTTCAGAGATGTTAAACTGTGACCACAAACAAATTATACTTATTGGAATTAAAGAATATAGTAATAGAAGCATAGACCTACAGGGCTGGAATGGATTTCAATATTACTTTATATTAGATTATCAAGTATAGTGAAATAGAAAAGTGGCTCAGTCGTGTCCAGGTCTTTGCGACCCCGTGGACAGTAACCTGCTAAGCTCCTCTGTCCATGGAATTCTCTAGACAAGAATACTGGAGTAGGTAGCCATTCCCTTCTCCAGGGGATCTTCCTGACACAGGGCTCTCTGGCATCACAGGCAGATTCTTTACTGTCTTGAGCCACCAGGAAGCCCCATCATGCAATAACAATCCCATGTATTAAATTCTCATATGCCAAGCATTTTGAATATATTATCTTACTTTTCACAAAGACTCATGTGATATATATTATTATTATTATTATTCTTAGTTTTGAGGAGACTGAAGACCTGAGAACTCAAGTGATATGCCCAAAGACCTGATATCATTAGTAAGTTGTAGAGCAGAGATTCACTCTCAAGTCTTTCTAGGAAAAAAAAAAAGTTACTTATAAAGTCCAATACATTTTTTTCCAATTAAATCTTGCTTGCCCATGACAGAACTAGCTTATGAAAGGTTTTGAATGCCCAAAGCAAGCTTGAACTTCATTTTGGTGGACTGAGGCAGGGCCCTCTTATCCACAGTGAATAGGGTCCACAATATTTTTAGGGGGTCTACAAAATCTTTTAAATTCTTTCAAAATCAGAAGAGAAAAACTAACTTTTAGGTTGAAGAAAGTGATTTGCTATATAACAATTTATTCATCTGTATATAAATGCAGTTATAAAGTATGAACTATATATTAAACAAATATTACATATTACATAAATACATAAATCTACAGTTCAGTTCAGTCACTCAGTCATGTTCGACTCTTTGCGACCCCATGGACTGCAGCACGCCAGGCCTCCCTGTCCATCACCAACTCCAGGAGTTTACTCAAACTCATGTCCATTGAGTTGGTGATGCTGTCCAACCATCTCATCCTCTGTCGTCCCCTTCTCCTCCCACCTTCAATCTTTCCCAGCATCAGGGTCTTTTCAAATGAATCAGTTCTTCGCATCAGGTGGCCAAAGTATTGGAGTTTCACCTTCACCATCAGTCCTTCCGTGAATATTCAGGACTGCTTTCCTTTAAGATGGACTGGTTGGATCTCCTTGCAGTCCAAGGGACTCTCAAAAGTCTTCTCCAACACCACAGTTCAAAAGCATCAATTCTTTGGCGCTCAGCTTTATAGTCCAATTCTCACATCCATACATGACCACTGGAAAAACCATAGGTTTGAGCAGACGGACTTTTGTTGGCAAAGTAATGTCTCTGTTTTTAAATATGCTGTCTAGGTTGGTCATAGCTTTTCTTCCAAGGAGGAAGCGCCCTTTAATTTCATGGCTGCAGTCACCATCTGCAGTGATTTTGGAGCCCCCCAAAATAAAGTCTGACACTTTTCCCATTGTTTCTCTATTTGCCATGAAGTGATGGGACCAGATGGCATGATCTTAGTTTTCTGAATGTTGAGTTTTAAGCCAACATATATCCACAATCACAAAGCAAAAGTGTCCAGGGCCCACAAAAGTCAGCATGTGGTCTTGCACGGGTGTGCACTAAACTTTCGAGTGAGGTGATACAGAAGACTAAGCTGGAAGAGGGTAGGTGGTGGCCAAATTCTGAAAAATATTACAAGTTCTCTTTCATTAAAAGTACCCCTCAAAGGGAGGCTGTAAGGGACAGAGGTGAAACTGAGCAGAAAGTGTAACTTCCTAGCTGCAAGATCTTGGACAAGCGACTTGCTCAGTCTGAGCCTCAGTTTTACCATCAGTAAAATCGGGATATGCACATCCTGGGGCTGTTGGACATGGACCTAGCGTGTTCACCGTTAGGTACGAATCGCTCCATACATACATGTTGAATGAGTGCAGTAAATGTGTGCTTAGCATAGTGGCCGGTGTACGGCAAGCGTCCATTAAGTGACAGTAAACAAACAGTCCCCACCACAACAATCCTAGACACGAAGAACCAGAGGTACTTCAGCAGGTCCACGCGAACCTGCGCAGGAGCTCCCCCAGGAGGGCAGGACACGAGACTGCGCTTGCGCGTGAGTGCTTTCCTCCGCCCCTTCTGGCGCGAGGACCAGAGGGGCGGGCTCGGCGGCGTGGCGACGAGCGCAGAGGGGAGGACTGAGGAAGGGGCGTGGCCAACAGGCCGGCCCCGGCCGCCCTCTTCCGGGCTCCCCCAGCTGCGCGCGCATCCTCCCCCCCCCTTCTTTTGTGGTCCGACCCATCGCGAGGGTGACAGGAAACCCTGTGCAGGGAGCGCCGCCATCTTGGACCAGCCCGAGGAAGATCCTGAGGGAGCCGCGGGAGCAGTCGCCGCTGCCACCGCCACTGCCGCCGGCGCGTCTGCAGCTCCTCGGCCTGCCCGCTGCCTGCCCGGGCCCCGGCCGGCCGCCCCCGCCCCTGTCCCGCTGCGCCCGCCCTCCTCTTCCTCGTCCTGACGCCCCCCTCCCGCCCGGAAAGCTGCCCAGCCACCAGCAACCCCCCAGGTAACCCCGGCCTTCCGCAGGGGCCGGCCGGCCGGTCTCCTCGCCGGGCTCTCCCGGGGTCAGCGGTGGGGGCGACGGCGGGCTGGGGGCGCGGGCGCGAGGCGCCGCGGGGCGGGCGGCGTCAGGCCGCCGCGAGCCCGGGGTCGGCTGTGGGCTCCGCGGCGCAGGGCCTGACAGGCGTCCGTGCGGGGGCGAGGGTGTCCCCGCGCGGCGCCCGCCGGAGCCCGGGCCTCCCCGCCCAGCGGCGGGCTCCGGGCGCGGCGTGGGGAAGGGTGGGTGCGGCGTCGCCTTCCCCGCCTCTCTGGCCGGCCTGGGCCGACTGCACCTCCCGCGGGCCCCGTCTCCTTGCCGCCGCCGCATCTGTCCGCTCGAGCCGCGCCGCCCCGCAGCCCGCGAGCCCCGGACGTGGCGGCCCCGGGCCCATAGGCCACGTCTGGCCCGGGGCACAAAAGCCGGCCGCCCGGAGCCCCGCCGGCGTCCTGGCCCGACGCCGGCGTCCTTGCCGGTGGGGGTAGACCGGCGTGGCCTCGGGCTGGGCGGGGGTCTGGGGGTCCGTGCGGCGAGGTTCTGGTTTGGGGGAAGCTCTGTAGCGTCTGTGGCATTCTGTACGGTCTCGATCGTCGGTAGCGTGTGGAGATAACGAGGACAAAAAGTTTTTGGCCTTTCTAGAATTTAAGCAAAGAAGGCGGAGCCAAGTGGTTTCGGTGGTTTGCTCTTTACCGCGTGCTAGACGCGGATTTTAGGTATTTAGACCCGCAGGTTTAGCTTGCTTCACGTTGCTCTGGGTGGTGAGTCCAGGGTCTTCGTCTTCCAGGTGAGGAAGCTGAGGTGTGGAGGTGCGATGTGGCTGATGAACGATGTAACATGCAAACTCAGGTTAGGCCAGGGGTACAGACACGACCATTGAACATGTAGCTACAGTCTGATTCCTTTTTTCCTGTGTTTGCGTTTGGATAACAGCTGACTTCTCCTTTATGACCCAAAGTGCGCCTGCCACTACCCTGCTGGTTCACATTCTTAGAAGCCCAGAGGATAGACGACAAGGTTTCCGTTTTCTGTTTGAAGAAGAAACGAGTTCCCAGAGAGCACATGCTTTCCTGGTGGTCCCACAGCAATTCTCGAGAGTCCAGATTTGAAGTCCTGCGAAGGCCTGCTCGCTTCATCACTGTCAGAACTGCCTAGTATTTCGGTGTGGTGGTCGAGGACAAATTTGACCTTGCAGTAACCCAGCTCCCACTCCCCCATTCCTCAAGTACATGGGTCATGTACACCCATTTACTTGAGACTTGTAGTGGTTAGGAGTTTTGGAGGGTTCCTGCTCCAGTACTTCCACTTCCTAGTGACTTCAAGCAAATTCTTCACCTCTTCAAACTAAGGGTCCTTATCCATTCAAGGGATAACTGTACCTCCATTTTAGAGTTGTTGTGAAGATTTAAGTGGGGTTTAAAACCCTTAGCACATTGCTTAAAGTTTGGTCAGCTTCCATTGTCTCTGACAGTGCCAGGCTAGTAGTGAGTGTCTAAGATTTGTTGAGTGAGTGAGAGGAACATGGCTTTGGAGAGCTATCGAGTTAGATCTGAGCCTTAATCTTAGCTTTCCCTTTAGTGGTATATGACCATGGGTGTATGTCCTCTCTTGAGCTGGCTTCCTTATTTGTAAAGTGAGTTTTTAGAATTATAGATTGCTTATAAAGTAGCTGACATATATTAGGCACTCAGTAAATGGCAGTTACTGTAAAGATGTAAAACTTTTAGAATTTTAATAACCTAACAAATTCCCTTGGAATTAAACTACACTTAAAAACTTTTTTTTTACATTTCATGGTAAACTTCATTGTTGTGCATACTGCAGCCTTACAACAGAATGTGGAGTGATTTTACAACTGATTTTTATCAGTATTAAATATCTTTGCATAATTTTAGTAAAATATTATACAATTAGAGGAAACTTTGTGTAAGGCAAATAAGTTACTTTAAAACTAGGTCTACTGAGATATGTTTAATTTTTTTTAAACTTGAAACATTTTTTTGTGATTAAGAATGCTGTGCATTACTGGAAACAGCAGTGTACATACAAGTTGAGGTATCAAAGATACTATACTTTTAAGAAACTTTTTCTCCTAGATAGTTTTAAACATATGCAGAATAGAGTAGTATATTGAGCTTTCATATACTCATTATCCAGTGTTACCAGTGCTTAGTCTTATTTCATCTATATATACTTGTACCCTCTCCACCAAATTATTATTTTTAAAAGACTTTTCATTGGAGTATAGTTGGTTTACAATGTTGCATTAGTTTCTGCTGTACAGAAAAGTGAATCTGTTATACATACACATATATCCACTCTCTTATTTTTATTTTTTATTTACTTTTTAAAATTCTATTTAATTTTATTTTTGACTGAGTGGGTGTTCGTTGGCGTGCACAGACTTCTCATCGCAGTGGCTTCTCTTGTGAAGCACAGGCTCTGGGGCACTCGGGCTTCAGTAGTTGTGGCACAGGGGCTCAGTAGTTGTGGTGTGTGGGCTTAGTTGCTCCCAAGTATGTGGGATCATCCCGGAACAGGGATTGAACCAATGTCCCCTGCGTTGGCAGGTGGATTCTTATCCATTGCGCCACCGGGAAAGTCCTTCCACTCGACTTTAGATTCTTTTCCATCTACCAAATTATTTTGAAGCAAATCTCAGACATCCTTTCCTCAGTAAATGTTTCACTGTTTCTGATCCTTTTACTTCTAAGTGCAGGGTTTCAGTTTTGTTTTTTCTCGTGAATACTTTCCTTCTGTGCACAGAGGTACAGTATTACTTTATTTCCTATTCACAGCGTGCCATCACAATTAGCAGAAAAATTTTGTCTTTCTCTTGACACATGGAGAAATCAACTCTTTTCTTACCACATTAATTTATAAAAAACTGTGACATTAAATATCTTGTCAAAACTGAGGTGATTTTTAGGTGGGTCTCGGAAATGAGTGGGTTATTTTCAGAGGTTGCTTTAAGGTTGAGGACAGGAAATTGACCACAGATTTTGATTAGTTTAATAGCTTACCTCCCAAAGTTCTGTGTCCACTCGACTGACAGATCAAGTAGTGTCCACTGCAGTGGTCTCGGAAGCACACCAAAGGGCTTCTCTTCTTGAGTTGTATGAAGTGAGGGCCCATGCTATGCTAAGTCACTTCAGTCGTGTCTGACTGTGCAACCCCATAGACGGCAGCCCACCAGGCTCCCCCCCATCCCTGGGATTCTGTAAGTGTATTTTTTGATCATTACTGTATTGTCAAAACCTAACATAATTTAAAAAATTTTATATTGGAATCACAAAAGCAGTTTATCTTGGTTCAGGTGTTTATAACAGCATTTTTCATGTATAAAAAAGCCTCAGTTTAAACTATAAGGGTCAGAATTTAAGTCACCCAGAATATATTTATTTAGGGGTTGCTTTTTTCCTTTGTTGTCTTGAATCGGTTACATAGAAATTACACAGTAACACCTTATGTCCTAAGAGTGGAGTAAAATAGCTGTGTAACAGCTGTGAAAGGATTAGAAAAGCGTGTAAGTTAATACAGCAAGGAGTCAGACCATAAGAAAGTGAAAAAATGGACTCCATTATTGGGAATTAGAGCTGTTTCTAGTTTTTATGTATTTTGTTGTTTTTTGCTTTGTTTTTATTTTTGGCAGCACGAGGGGGCTTCTAGGGTCTTAGTTCCCCCGACCAGGGACTGACCCTGGGCCCTCAGCAGTGAAAGCAGAGTCATGGCCGCCGACAGCTGGCGGACCCCCCTTTTATTTGTGTTTTGACTCTGATCACGAGACACTTCGTATGCTGTTCCCCATATTATTGGTAAACATGGAAGTAATGTTGGAAATATGGCTGGGGATTTTTTGTTCTTGTTTCACATTAGAATTATATGTAAAAATGCTTAAAATATTTTAACTCCTTTTTTTTTTTACTTTTACTATTTTAGAGTATTACTAATGAATATAGTAGATGCTTATAGTGTCTTCCCAGTGATACATAAGTGCTTCCCTGGTGGCTCAGGGGGTCTGCCTGCAGTGCGGGAGACCCAGGTTCGATCCCTTGGTTGGGAAGATCCCCTGGAGAAGGAAATGGCAACCCACTCCAGTATTCTTGCCTGGAGAGTCCCATGGACAGAGGAGCCTGGAAGGCTACAGTCCATAGGGTTGCAAAGAGTCGGACACGACTGAGCGACTTCACTTTCTTTCTTTCTTAGTGATATGTAAAAAAAAATGGTTTTCCCCTTCCTTTTTTCTCTTTCATTCCATGTGTTAATTTTTTAGTTTGGTATGTATCCTTCTATATTGTATCCATATAGGATTGAGTGTGTGTATGTCTTTTAAAATGGGTATATGTTATCTCATGGAACTCTGCAGCATGGTTTTTTTTTTTTTTTTTTCACTTAAAATCATGAATATGCTTCCAGGTTAATGCATGTATCTAAATGGTTTTTCAGTTAGATGTGTATAATTTCATAGGACTGATGTACTTTATTTAATCAAAATATTTTGGCACTTCAGATTCCCACAAGCGCAGTATTTGAAAGTACCTACCTTCCTCTCTATTTGTACATTTCAAAACTAGTCATTTATATGTACAGTTCTATTTGGAACACTGTCTGATTCAGAAGATGGAGACAATGTGACTCTGTTCTGGCACAACAGTGATTAGTGTTTAACATGCGTTTAGTGACCATTAGGTCTATATGTATTGGCCTGGAAATAGATCCGTGCTGTTATGAAGTGAAAAAAAAAGCACCCGTTGTAGAGTTTCATTCAGTAGCATACTCCATTTAAATATATTTCTTACCTTAATAGTGGTATATGTTTCATGTTCACAAGATGAGGTTGAGAAGTCCTTTGCTAAAACAGTATTAATAAGGGCAAGTGTTCAGTCCTGTCCAGCTCTTTGCGACCCCATGGACTGTAGCTTACCAGGCTCCTCTGTCCATGGAATTCTCCAGGCAAGAATACTAGAGTGGGTAGTCATGCCATTCTCCAGGGGATCTTTCCCACCCAGGGATGGAACCCAGGGGTCCTGCACTGCGGGCAGGTTGTTTACCACCTTAGCCACCAGGGAAGCCCCAAGCGTAGTTACAGGGGGCCTCTTGAACATGGTTGTTGCAAATACATAATTCTGAGTGACCTCTGTCAGTTAACTCTGGGAACCTTTTTAAACCTTCTGTTGGTGGCTAGAGTGCTTGGTAGTTTTTGCCTGCCTATCTACTGCAATTAGTTAGTTTGAGTAGTTCTCCTTTAACTCTGCTTTTTAGGATTTTTATTGTAATTTTTAAGAAACTTAACCAGAAAATTGGGTGGTAAGGTGGAGAACAGGGTGCTGACTTTCAGTCTGAAATAGTGATAATTCTCTTTTATTTATAAATAGCTTACTAATTAATGGTTGGAAATAAAATTTCAAAATCAGTCATCTCAAATATTAACAAATGCTTGTATGATTAATTAGCAAGTACACAAATTAGTACAACTAGAACTGGTTTATAATTTCATGATTAGCCTTTAGAGCCTTTCAAGTAGAAACTGGGATTGTTATGAGTCCACAGTTTTAACATAATAAAATGAAAGGAAGCATAGTATGTACAGCTATAACTAAGTTAGAAGAAAGAAAAGATACAGCAACATCAGAGGAGACCCACAAGAGTAGCAGTCTTTTAAAGATGACTAATTACTTTCCCCCAAGTTTGAATGGGGAAAAAGAAGTTTAAAAGAGAAGTTAAAAATGAGTTAGAAGAGAGGAACCTGAAGGGAATGCAGCCCAAGAAGAAATTAATAACCTTTAAATATCGTTCTTATTGTGAGAGATGATTCTTTTCCTTGTCTTCAAAATTTGGTGAATAATACAGACCCGTTTGAACCTCAGGACCAAGGTCATTCTTGTTTCTGGAAAAAGGGAATCAATCATGGTCATGTATGATGTTCAGAATCACAGTTACTTTAACTAGAAACACTTTCTTTTCTGAAAGAACTGGTCAAGGGAGTTTTCTGTGGTGTGACTGATGACAGATGTGTTACAGCGTGTCCCAGTTCTGTTAAGTGTATTTCATACAGCTAAGCAGGAAGACTATTGTGTGAAATGATTGTCTGATAATTTACTATAATTAACAGCTTTCTCTTCCCTAATAACAATAATTCACTTATTTTAAATATGTACTCTTTCTGCAAGTTAAATTTTATTAGTTACTTAGAAATTTTATTTGAAATATAACATATAGTAAGCTGTTAATTACAGTAAATGAGTTTCCCCAATCCTGTTAAGTATCTGGCTTGTGTATGTGACAGTTGGCTAGAACAGTAAAAACCAGGTTAAAAAAAATATTGGAAAATCAGTTTTTGTAAAAATGAGGTTAAACCTTCATATTTATAAAGAATTTTCATCTTCAGCTGAAAACTGCTTTGAGAATAAATTTTTTTTCTTTCAGTTTTATTGGGGAATAAAGTTTATTGTAAGTTATTACCAGTATTAGAATTCACCTCTTATTTCTCTAGGACCTAGCACAGTGTCAGACACAGTCAAGGCATTCATTTGAATAAATTGGAGAGGTTTTTTTAAATTTATTAAAAGTAGGAGAGAAATTAGATTTCTTTAGGTTAAAGTCTTCTGTGGGGGTGAGAAATGAGCTGTGATCTTCAAACATATCTTGTAATACATAAACTTTCAAATTTTACAACTACAATATGTCATTATTTCTCTTAACTCCTGGAAAAATATATAGCAGACATATTTGTTAACCTTCAAATGCTATATTAGGAACTGTATGAAATGATCAGTAATTGACTTAAAAAAAATCTACAACAGAAACAGTTTCATGTGGTTCTATTTCTGACATTTCACTTAGAAATAATATAATTACTTTGGATGCTGTGATTATTTCAAGTAGAGTGAAAAGGTTTTTTGTGTTTATAAGTTGGTGGTTACTTTTTATGACATTCTATTGTAAAATCAAAGTGTTCCAAATAGATCATTAGACTTGAGTTAACAGCAATGGAGACCTTAACAGGGGAGGAGGACTATTTATAATGATACTATTTAAACTTAAATTTATAAAGATTTCCTTGATCGAAATTTTCCAGAGTAGCATTTCTTATCTGGTATTTCCTAAAGTGAAATATTGGAATTGTTTTGATATATGTTCTATTTCTGTGGATAATACATGAGAGTGTTGAAACAGTGTTCATTCAAGAGAATTTGTGTATTTGATTAATTTGGGAAATGCCATTTTTTCTGCTATTGTAACCTACATTTTGTTTATAATCACTGTGGTTAATTTTATATATCTTTACAGGATACACGGCTTGGATAACCTGAGCATACTTTTTCCCTGAAGTAACTCAGTTTTCTTTGTTTCTAGTGCCACCATGGCAACTGCCCCGTACAACTACTCCTACATCTTTAAATATATTATTATTGGTAAGTTTGTTTAACTTATACTCTTGTTCTTCAAAGGTTAAAATGCAAAATGTTTATACGCTAATACTTAACATAGTACCCCAGAGGAAGTGAATACTTGTCTTTTTCACTGCAAAGTTAAAACTCCTTTGGTAGGATTTATTTTTTATCAGTGACCTGTTACTTTGTGACCCTGGGTACAAAGCTGGCTACCTTTGAAGTGACTTGAGGGCTACCTGAAAGTTAATACTGGGAATGAGATTAATTTCCTAGGAGCGTTGATACATTCCAAAAATATGAAATTTCTCAGAGCCCCCTGGATTCCAAAAATTGATAAAAATTCAGAATAATTGTGTAAGATACATGAAATAAATGGTAGTTTTTCTCTTGCTGTTATCCATATGTAAGAGTAAGTTGAAATTTATGTATTTTTCTGTTAATTCTTCCTGTTAGTTTGGTTTAATATTGAGCTTATATGACCGTGTTGTAATGCTTCCTTCACCAAAGGTTAGATTGCTGTCAGTCCAGTCAGAGATGATACCTGTTCCATTCGGATTTTCATGTGATGCACGTTCTTTTGTAGAATTCTGTAAGAAATATGAGATAAAATGGGATCTAGTGAATCAGATTTCCAAAGCTTATTGTTTCTACTTGTTCTGTGCTGCCCTTTTGGTCACTCCTAGGAGTTTTTGGCTTTTATGCATGGGTTAAGGGAAAAAAACAAAAAGTTGTAATAGTTTAAAGTAGAAAACACTGTTACAGCAGTTTTTCTGTTAAAAAGCTTTTCCCAGCTGGTGTCTATTTATTGACATAATTCATAACCAGATTCTACCACCAGTAAAGGTTGGGAATAGTCAATTTATAGATCACAGTGAAAACCTACCTTTAGGATCTTTTGAACTCATTATAAATTATGAAAATGAAAATTTTTAAGTGCCCAGAGGTTTGTGATGCAATATGGTAAAAGAGGTATAGCAATCATTGCATGTAATTATAAGAGGATAAAATTGGAACTTTTTTTTAACAGGGGACATGGGAGTAGGAAAGTCCTGCTTGCTTCACCAGTTTACAGAGAAAAAGTGTAAGTTCAGTGTGTAAGACAAAACATCGGCAGATTCTTACTGTCACTTTCCTGCCTTTTAAAAAGTGTTATTTTCAGTATAGTCTATGCAATAAAATATAACTTTTCCCTATGTATATGTACTTTTGTCTTTAGGAAGTGATTTTTTTTAAAAATAGGTACAAATGGAATATACTTGTATGTATGGTGTTGTTTTTTTCTGCCATATATAGTCTGATTGACTAGATTTTTGATGATACAACCTTTGGTTTTAAATATATATACTATTAAAAAATAAACATATATAATTTCAAATTTAAATTATCTTTTTCTTGTTCTCTGACTTTCCATTGTAGAAATTATCTTATTAGGGGAAATGTGCTTATATATCATTTGCTAATAATTAAATAATAATAGATTGGAAATATTTAAAATGGAATTCTTTCTGCATTCATGACTGGTCATTTTAGACTCAAAGTGCTACTCTGTCTTGTGTGGTAGGAGAAGGGGCCATTTTATTTTATGTAACCGATAGGCTAAATATAGTTGAAATTGTTTCCAGTAGTTAAGATTATTTCTGTGGCATTTTTTAGCTTAATGTAACGTTTTATGAAGTGTTTAGCAGTCTGTGTACTGTAGAGGAGTAATAGTGGATATAGGTTTTCAGTGGCCTAGTTATAAAGAAAGGATTAGTAGACTTGTCCTATTGGATTAGACTTGCAAATATATAATTATAAATACATACTACATTTTGTGACCATCTTTGAAGTATTGATAACATTTTACAGAATAAATACTTGTTTGACTGAAAACACCTAGAGTCTTAAAACCGTTAATTTGTTATTAGGTAAGAATTGTCAGAAGGCTAAATAGTATAATGTTGTTATGAAGAGTTTATTAAGATTCTTTTAGCCCAGAGGTCAGTAAGTAGTAACCTGTGGGCCAGGTCCCGGCGCTGCTTGTTTCAGAAGTAAGGTTTTACTGGGGTGCTGTCATGCCTGTTTTATGTATTGTCTGTGGCTGTTCTTGTGCTTTAGCAGCATGGAGTCCTTGGAACAGAGGTCTTTTGGCCTGCAAAATGTGAAATATTTATTATTTGGTTCCTTGCAGAAATTTCTAAGCCTTGTTCCAGTCACATCCCTGTGACTCCTTAAGGGTTTTTGTTAATTTTTTTCTTTTCATGCAGGCTTTAACCTGTTTATAGCCTATAAGCATTAATGAGTCTTTTGGTTGTCTAGTAGATCATCTTCCCATTGATCTTAATTTGAAGCTTTCTGTAAGTTGGAATATTGTTATTTCTTTTCTTCCCTACCAGTTATGGCTGACTGTCCTCACACAATTGGTGTTGAATTTGGTACAAGAATAATTGAAGTTAGTGGCCAAAAAATCAAACTGCAGATCTGGGATACGGCGGGACAGGAGAGGTTCAGAGCAGTTACCCGAAGCTACTACAGAGGTGCCGCGGGAGCACTGATGGTGTACGACATCACCAGGTGAGAGGCCCGTGGTCCCCAGCCTGCATACTCGAGAAAGGAATCTACTTCAGGCAGTATGGTTTTTTTAAAATTGTTAGGCATTCTATAGTTTGTAATTGTGTATCTGTTAAATGACTTATTATTTGGGTTTTATGGTTTTTTTTCCTCTAAATTGCTGTGTGTGAGATTTTCAGATATATTATCTGAAAGTGGGTAAGACTAAAGAAAACTTTAGGAGATGCTGGTGGAGCTAGTGAAAGAATACTCTTCTGAAAAGCAGTATCAGTTGAATTATTTGAGGTGAAATATTTCACACCAAATATTTTTACTTCAGTAGAAAGCAAGCAAATCTTTAAGAGTTACTCTGTTCAGCCTCTTGCCTAGAGAATCCTGTGGACGGAGGAGCTTGGTGGGCTGCTGTCCATAGGGTCGCAGAGTCGGACACAACTGAAGCGACTTTGCATGCATGCATACATTGGAGAAGGAAATGGCAACCCACTCCAGTGTTCTTGCCTGGAGAATCCCAGGGACGGAGGAGCCTGGTGGGCTGCTGTCTATGGGGTCGTACAGAGTCAGACACGACTGAAGCGACTTAGCAGCAGCAGCAGTGTTAAAGTTCATGTCTTTTCAAAATAAGGCCAAGCAAAGGAATTAAGTAGTTTTGCTAATCCAACGTGGTAGATTATGAAAAATTCTCATACTTGAATCTGAAATATTTGTTTATTAAATTTTTTTGTGTCCTAAAATGGATTGAAGTAGCTCATGATACTTCATGCTGCAAGATTAAATTTATTTCAACTCTGCTATTTATGGAAACTCAAAAGTAATTGATACGGAATAACAAAACTGGACCTTAAATGTTTGATTTGGGAAAATTGAGCCACTTCATTAAACGCTGAGCTGTTTGTCTGCTGTAAGCTAGAAGATGAACTAGACCACCTTTCATATTAATGCAGAGTGTCTAAAGCAGAGGGACTCTTGTCTCACCTTTGAGCGGGTAGGAATCAGTAAGTGGGACCAAGTGATAGACTTTTCACGTGTATTTCCTTTTGGGAAATGCTTTGCCCTGCTTTTGAAGAGTCCCAGTGAGAAGTTCTGTAGTGAAGGGACTCTGCTGCTGCTACTGCTGCTGCTAAGTCGCTTCAGTCGTAAGTTTGTTGAATTTAGTGTTTCCTAAGGTTATTTTCGGAGAAGGCAGTGGCACCCCACTCCAGTACTCTTGTGTCTGGAAAATCCCATGGATGGAGGAGCCTGGTAGGCTGCAGTCCATGGGGTCGTGAAGAGTCGGACATGACTGAACGACTTCACTTTCACTTTTCACTTTCATGCATTGGAAAAGGAAATGGCAACCCACTCCAGTGTCCTTGCCTGGAGAATCCCAGGGACGGGGGAGCCTGGTGGGTTGCCGTCTATGGGGTTGCACAGAGTCGGACATGACTGAAGCGACTTAGCAGCAGCAGTAGCAACAAGGTTATTTTATTTATTTAGAATAAAGATAGTGGATGGTTATGATTATAGTGCTTGTAGTTTTACTAAATTTTTGAATTGGGTGGTCTCAGGGCAAAACAGAGGGAACAGCCTTAAGGCTCTTCACTGGAGCCAGGCAACTGGTAAATAGTTTTGTGGGAAGACAGGTAAAGAACCTGGCCATTTGTACGGACATCCTTTTATGCGGGATGCATTCCTGAAGGCTCTGCATAGTTGAAGACTGCATTCATTATTAAAATCTAACTATGGTGATGTGTACTTAAGTGTATCTATAGATTGTAGATTGTTTTGCTTTATCTTTGTGTGTTCTTTAATTCCAGCCTATTGAGATATGAGTGATAAGGCTTGTGCTTTTTAAAATTTATATTTGATCATTGTTTACTTGGACAAGTTGAAAACACTGGAAAAAAATTTTTATGTGACTTTTTTGACATGTAGGTGGTGGTTTGTGTATAATATGATATAGTACAGTAAAAAATTCTGAGTAAGGAATTCTTTTCAGTTCTCTCTGGGAAAGGAATATATCAGATTCTGTTTGGTATATCAGATTTTATATGAACACTGGCAGCTGGAGATGATGGAATATATTCACTAGACTGAACTCAAAACACTTGAAGGACACAGTGTCTGTAAAAGGCCCTGCACCTGGCTCTGAAATCATTTCTGCCTCTTTATGGGCCTCTGTTGCCTCACCTAATAGATTAATGTTCTATGAGTCTGTATAAATTAGAAATATTTTTAACCATCAAAATTTAAAAAATGTTTTGACCTTTTTGGTAAAGTCTAATAGTGGTAGTATATTCTGTATTAATTTAAATTATTTGGATTTGTTTGCTGTCTTAGGTCCTACTTGGCTAATGCAAAGGAGCCAGGAGTTTTTAAATTCTCAGATTGGAGAAAATGAAGAAATAAGGCATTATGAATCCTCAAATGATTTAGCTGCTGGTACATGAGAGTGTACAGTTAGGATAAACTCACTCTCTGATATATCTGGGGACTTCAGTTTCCAGTCAAATGTATTAACCTTCTTAAAGCCGATTTTTAAAATTCAGAGTTCAGAATTACTTTCCATCAATTTTTTATCTCGTTCTTGCTTATTGGTCTGTTTATGTTTTTAAATGTAAATAATTTACTCCTGACGTATAAGTCATTAGCAAAGTTGTTGACTGTTGAGTTATTTAAAACAAAAGGTTTGGCTAGATATTTGAAAAGTGTGTGTTTACATTCCACAATTCTCTAGGGCAGCAGCCTAGTCAAATCAAAAATATTTTTTAAGTATATATTTAAAATATATTTGATGAAGTTTCTTTTTTTTCCTATTGAAATGGCAACTGTATGTGGCAGTCACAAAAATAAACTTTAATTTTTGCAGAAGAAGTACATATAATCACTTAAGCAGCTGGTTGACAGATGCAAGGAATCTCACCAATCCAAATACTGTAAGTTAAATGATGTCTATTGTACAAAAAGCTTAAGATCTAAGTTGACCCAGAAAGGAAAGCCATTTGCTAAGTGGACTTTTTTTGTATTTGGGTACTAAGAATGAGAGAGTCTTTATTCTTAAATTGAAGAAAATGTAAAACCTTTTTTCGAATATGGACTATGCCAGGTTTCACACTTACACTTGGTTTTTGTTCATGTTTGTGGTTTAAGAAAAATGAAAGTTACTAGTGGGGTGGTGATCTCATGCCAAATGGAGACTATGAAATCTGAAACTTTCACTTTAATCTGCATTAATTTAATAAAATGTTATCATTAGAGGAAACTGGGCAAAGTGTACTAGGGATCTCTATTATTTGTTACTACATGAGTCTCAATAATTTTATTAATGTCAATTAAAAATAAAAACAGTTCTGCATATTATAAAAAATTAGCCAGTCTGAAAAGATAGTTATTTATTTGAGATTTTAAAGACTAGCTTCTCTGGTAGGCTCTGCAGTATACAAAAAAGAATGTGGGTCTTTGGCCAATACAAGGTCATCATCCAGCAGGGAGATCACCTGTGGGGATACAGATAACTACTGGGAAGCAGAGTGAAACAGGCTGGACGCAGCGTGGCCGGGGTAGCGCTCGCTGGTGGTGTGTTTGGGGGCAGCCAGTGTGAACAGTGCCGTCTGGAGAAAGCAGGTTGACAAAGGAGGTGTTGTTTGAGCTGGGACTTAGGAATAGAAAGGTTTTGGTAGATTCTGTGGAGGGTATTCCAGGAACAAGTGAGGAAAGGCCCTGAGCAGGGACAGACTGAGCTTTGTGAGAGTAAGGCCTGTGTCTCACTTAGCTTTGTGCCCCAGAGCCTGGCAGTGGCCTGGTTTAGTAAATATGTAAATCAGTGGTAAGATTGGCTTTCATCAGGGAACAGCAACTTAATTATTTTAAGAGTCAGTTAACATGGTTTGCCTTTTATGCCAGGGACTGTGTATGGAACTTTCCTATCCATTATCACAGTAAACCCACTGTAGGTATACATGCAAATCTATAGGTGAATGTTCATACAGCTTTGTTTGCAATAGTCAAAAAAGCAACCTAGATGGCTATCAGTAGGTAAATGGTGAGACAATTTGGTGCATCTGTTCTGGGGAATACTCTCCAGCCATACAAGGGAATCACCTGTAGATAAATAGATCTCATGGGTGTTGTGCTGAATGAAAAAAGTCAGTCTCGAAAGATTACATTCTGTATGATTCCATTTATATAAAACATTCTCAAAAAGAAAAGTTCTGAGTTGGAGAGCAGATTTGTGGTTGCCAGGGGTTAGTGACGGGGGTGAAAGGTGTGAGCTGACTGTAAAGAGGGCAGCACAGCCCAGTTGCTTTGTAGTGAAGAAGCTGATCGTGGGGACACAGACCTATACCTGCAGTAAAACTGCATAGAGCTACACACAGTAAAACTATACACAGTAAAACTACACACAGTAAAACTACACACAGTAAAACTGAACTCCCAGTGAGGGCTGTAGATTGTGCCAGTGTCAGTTCCCTGGTGTTGCGAGTGTGTTAAGATCCTAGCATTGGGGACGCTTGGTGAAAGGGATACAAGAGCTCTACTCTTCTGTAAACTTTTGTGATTCTTTTGTTATGTAAGTAAAATACTAAAAACATCAAGAAAACAACTTATTGTAGAGAGTCATTAGAGGAGCATAATAAAAAAAAATTAGCCATGTCCTTCTTGTTTCATTTATGCCTCTTAAAATCTTACCAGATTTCATTATAGAAGAAAGAAAACAAATCTGTTACATTTTCTGTAACTTTGCCTTTGATTTCTATGTGGAAGTTACATACTTTCTACTTTTGTTGATAGTGTATGTTGTACCTGTCTTGTTAGCATGCCACTTTGTGCCTCCCCTCTCAGGAAGATGGGAAGTGTGGTTTGGAAATGCTTAAGGGACGGAGAGAGGCAGTGTTGTCTCCATTAAGCAAACCTTTCTTACACTGAGTGCCTGTGTTATAAGGCCCTGTACTACTCAGCCATCGTGACTTGACCAACTTTGATTTTTTAAAAAACTTGATTTCATTTTTTAAGTGTTATTGCCTTATTCTTTACTGGATAGGTGGACTGACCGTATGTGAAAATGTTTTCCCATCCTCAGTGGGCACTTGTCCACACTGATTGAAGAACGCTAAAGGTGGACATTTGGGTCAAAATAGTTACAGTTCATGGACACCATGTTTTGAAAGGACGGCCAGGGACTGAAATTTCACGTGAAAAAAAGTTAGTGATGGACAACCCTTTTAGTTGAAACCATCCATTTCTAAAATATCTGGATTTACCACATCAGTTTTGAAGGGGAACATATTTTGCTTTGAATTTGAACTCGCTGTACAGACGTTCTCCCACCCCCGCTGTCCCCTCTCCTGGATGCAGTCATCGTTATCAGCTGCTACAGACCTCGTCTAGCCGAGGGATAGTGTAGGGGAGGACAGGATTGGAAGGTCACAGTTCAGGTTTTCTGCCTGAATTCTGATGTCCGCCTACCACGGACTCTTGAGTGATCTTTTAACAAGTCCTTATTTGCTTTGAGTATCAGTTTCCTTACTTGTAGCCTCAGAAGTTGAACTAGTAGTTTTAAAGCTTTCTGTGGATTCCAGGAACTTAGGAAAATCTAATGAAAGGCAGAACCCTTCTCTTCCAGGCAGTGTCCTGGAGACACCCTCTGTGCCTCTTCATAGTTACACCTTCACGATTCTGTGGTCATCGTCCGATGGCTCATCGCTAGTATTTAGTTTCCTTTTTAGACCTGCATGTTTTTTCCTCCAGATTTTTGGATTTTAGAGTTTTCATGTCTGATTTAAAGGTTGCTTTTGTGTAAGACGTCTCTCTTTCGGTTACAATCCAGGTGATAATCCTCATAGGGAATAAAGCAGATCTGGAGGCTCAGAGGGATGTGACGTATGAGGAAGCCAAACAGTTTGCTGAAGAAAATGGTGGGTTTCTTTTGAGACTTAATGGCTTTTTTGGGTCATACATGGGAGAATTTCTAAGGAGAAGGGGGGTTTTGACAATGCATATGATTTGACAGTTTTTTCTTTCTTTAAGTGCAAATTGCTCAAATCGAAGAATGAGGAAATACAAAATGCATTTGTATTTGGGATTCATTTTGAGGGCAGTAGAATTATTTAATGACATAAAGATTCCTTCCATTTCAAACTCAGAGCCTTTCATAAAACACTGTGGCAGTACTGAAAGCCGATGGGAGCGTTTTACTCAGACGCACTAAAGAGAACGTCCTTGTGAGCTAATGTGACATGTCTTTCATAGTCTGCATTTTATTTTTAGGTTTATTGTTCCTTGAAGCAAGTGCAAAAACGTAAGTATGACTAAAATTAGTAGATCATTTTAAGTTATATTCAAATTTCTCAAAGTAGAACCACATATATATATATATAAATGTATAATGTATATATCCATATAGTGTATAACATGTAAACGTGTAATGCTTATGGCAGGGAAAACAGCAAAAATCCCTTTGCTTGTTTCACATTTCAAAATAATGTTTTTTGTTACTTTCCCTAAAATATTATACCTTGATTATACCCATTGGTAATACAGGTTAATAAATGAAATTGTGTTAACACAAATTGTGTAAAGGCTAAAAGTGACCTTTACAACCAAGGCTGAATTGGGCATCTTGGACTCAAGGTTGTTCAACCTGTTGATTTAATACTTCTCATTTTAGTAAAAGCGTGACTTTAGGAAATATTCAATGTCTTAAGAGTAATTAGAAGCGTAAGTAAAATTTCTAATTGTTATTCCACGTCCATTATTGAACCCCAGCACTCCTGTCATAGTTCTTCATGTATTAACTCAAATACTCCTTGCAGTGGTGAGAAGCTGGCCCCTTTTTGTGTAGCCTCATCTATACTGTTGGTCCTAAAAGGGCCAATATCAAACGTGAACATGGCTAAGCATGATAAGAACAGCACACTTTATGCTTGGCTGATCAGGCCATACAAATCCTGGAATACTGATTGGAGATCATTTTATTTCTGTTTAGAACACCCCCTATTATGGCCTGCTTAATTATTGTTATATATTACTATATAGCATTTTAATGATTAGAGCACGTACAGTTTCAAATTGGGTTTGTAGAAAGAGCTGTTAGTATTGTTGATATGCTTTCCAAAGAAAATGTTCCCATGTTGTTCCCTTCGCTCAGTCTTCTGGTAATCCCTTATTAGATGACAGTGGCTGAGTTGAAGACATCATGGCAAAGGTTAGCCAAAGGTCAGTGTGTAACGTCTTATGTTTTGTAGAAAGCTATGGTTCGCCAATAAAGTTGTCGATTGCCTCTTAGGGGAGAGAACGTAGAAGATGCTTTCCTTGAGGCTGCCAAGAAGATCTATCAGAACATTCAGGATGGAAGCTTGGATCTGAACGCCGCCGAGTCGGGTGTACAGCACAAACCTTCAGCCCCACAGGGGGGCCGGCTAACCAGCGAGCCCCAGCCCCAGAGGGAAGGCTGCGGCTGCTAGTGACCTCCTCGCCGTGGCTCTCACTCGACCTTTCACCTCTGTCTGTTGGAAGCAGTACTTTTTACTGCCTCACTGTCTTCTGTACATCTTACTGGGTTTAATTAAAAAGAAAAAAACAATTCTGTTGTAAAAACAGTTTAACACAATACTAAACTGCTAAACAACTAGATGTAATCAGGTTATCAAAGGCAAGTAGAGTAATCCATCTCTCCTGCATGGCAAATCGAGACTTTTTTCCCCCGATTGTCCTCGTGATAGGTATGTCACCAGTCCACGATTTAGACTGAGCACTGATGCTGGACTTGATTTTTTTGCCCCTCCCTCTTTTTGGCAAGGCTTTGTCTCATTGTACGGTTTAATTTGATGGTATTTTAAGCTTTCTTCCCATCTTTAACTGTTCAGGTATGTCTGTTGTAACCCATAAATTTATTGCTGTGAAATGACTTCTGATGATAGAGAAAGGGTTCTTCAAAGCCTTTTGTTTTTGTCGGATAAATTCCCTGTTGTGTGGGTGGCATTTTTCTTAAGGCGGTTTGCTTCTGTCTTAGCCTTGCGCAGGGAAAATATCCATTTATCTTTTTTCTTATGCTTAATTAATAGCTTTATCCTTTTTTTTTTTTTTTTTACACCATTTTATCTTTTTCTCTTTAGCAGAAAGTAAATATGTATAAAATTTGAAGGAACCGAACTAACAATACATTCTGTGTATATTATTTTAATGAAGAAAATAAATTGATTACTGGCCTTGGAACAGTATAAAATACCAGTTTGTACAGTAGGACCTTATGTGACCATGTTACTCCCTTCCATTTCACACGAGGAAACAGACACAGCCTCTGTGCACACGATGTGCTGGCTCCGCCCTCTGGTGCTGGCAGGGTCTGGGGACATCACGCTGGAGCGCTCCCGGCGCGAGATGATTCACACTAGCAGGTTCTGTTCCGTCTCTGCGCTGTGGCTCACCTGCTGGTTTTCTTAACTGTTCTCGTGCAATCAGCAATGTGCTAACCTGCTTTTCTCTTTTTGTAAACATTTTGCATTACAGGCTGCATTTCTTGCCTTACTGTATAGAAGAAGAAAAAAGGCTGGTTTCTTATTGCACATTTTAAGCTTTTATACCTGTATCTCAGAATGGTAAGATTCTGAACCAGACAGCCAGAACCGCAGGTCTGCTGTTAAGGGATTTTAAATAGTGCATTTTTAACACTACAGTGAAATAATTTAAGATACCCCTTGTATTCTTAGTGTATTTATGTCATGTTGGCATAAGTTGTTCTGTGAAGGGGAAGGTGTTTCTCACCCTGTTTCAGTGTTTGTACGGATAAAGTAAGTTACTACTTTGCAGTAGGCAGTGTGGCCACTCAAGAATACTGTATTGCAAGGAAATGATCTCATTTCTGTAGACAGCAAACGTACGTTTTACCAAGTTCTTTACTTCTGTTGATTGATTCCTAATTGAGTTTATGGTTCAGGCTGGGAATTGAGAAGTTATTTGAAGTAGGATAGGTAGAACCTCAGCATATTATATAAAATGCACCCTCAGCTCAACTGCTGTGTTTAAAATACACATTTTAAATCCCTATTTACAGACACTAAAGTAAGAAATACTGCTTTCTGGGTTGTAAACGCGTGGTAGTACCAGAGTCTTGTACAGTCAATGTTAAATAAAAGCCACAACTGGAATGTGCAGAAAATAGGATTTGGTTAATTTGTGGACTCATCTTTATTTCTGTCTTTGTTTAACTTTTTTAAAGAACAAGCTACCTGGAGTGTATCGGGTATGTTCTGGTAAGGACGTACAGTGATCTGTTCTGCTTACACTGTTGCATCACGAGGGACTCACCCAGGGACCATGACCTGCTGGTATGTGTGTATATATTTACAAAATCAAAACAAACGAACCACCCACCGGGGTACAAGGCAGCCATCCCAGACTGAAGTCTGTGGCTTGTGCAGGTGCAGTGCCCTGGTTCCCAGAGTCAGTTACAGTGGGTCTTAACTGTTCTGTGACAGGATTTACTCAGACTGCTGTACTCTTCATTTGATGTAACAAAATGCTATTAACCTAAATATTTGTAAATAAAGTACCTGTATCTAGATTAAAGTAAAATTGTTTGCCTTATTTTCTAAATTATAACAGGATTTCATATTTTCTTCAGGCAAATAGCTATTTGGCATTAAGTTGCCAGTTTTTACTGCAGAACTGCCCTTAATTGTTGTTTAAAAAGAGACGTCTGCGTAAATAGTATATAAATCCACAGCACTCGGTAATGGAGCTCCGGTCTGACCCGTGCATTCAGATCCCACTCGCGGTGTTTTTTGGCCTTTTTCAATGTGAGGTCAGCACGTCTGGTGGCTGACACTGTTCTCCCTTGACTCTGCTCAGGACCAGATTCTGGTATTTGCATGTGTGATCCCCTGTAATAAACTTGGGTGCTCAAAGAGAGAGAGGCAGACTGTTGTAAACATCTGTGTGCCAGACATTGGGCAAGTACCTTGGGGAGAATGTGAAATTCTTTTAATTTTTAATCCACGGAGAGCTTATTACTTGTGTGGTCACCTGCTTTTCTGGGTTCCTTGTTGCTCTTGCACCTATGAGGCCCTCCTGAGTAGTACTTGGTGCCCGGTACTCTATGCGTTAGACATTCCGGGATGACGTTCAAGTATTTTTCATGGACAATAAAGTGATGCAGTGATTTTGATTTGGGGGGGGGGGGTGGCGGTGGCTGGTGATTTTTACATAATCCTAGTTGGAGGGAGTAGAGTTTCTTTGGAAAGACGTCTTTTGAGACCAGGTGTTTGGCTTCATACACGAATCACCTTCTAGGTCAATAAGACTGTAGTTTCGGGAACTTCTCCACATCTGTTGTTTTAAGTGTGCTCTTTTCTTATAAACATGTGGCTCAGTTCACAGCCTTAACAGAAGACCAAATGATTCCTGTTCACGTGGCAGTTTAGGAAGAAAATATTTTACTCTCATTCAGCACATGGACAGACCAGGAAACTATCCTTAAAGGATTTCAATAATTGTTGAATTAGGCCAGGCTTCTAAGCATTTTGCCAAGACTTGTGAAAATGAAACAAAGAATGTAAGTAAAAAAGACACCATCAAATCAATTTTACATCGGAAGTAGATGTTTTCTAGAACTTACTGGGTGTTAGTTTTATGACATTTTCACTGTCTTATATTCATCCCATGTCAGTCCCTATCCCAGATCTTAATGGTCCAGCTCTAGGCAAACAACTTCTTAGGAATATAAACCTCAGCAGGTGGTCAGAGAATAGTGCTATACTATATATAGTATAACATGGTATATAATGCCTGTTTTGGTTCAAAAGCTGTCTAGGAACCTAGAAAATAGGATTGTTTTAAAAGATTCCCAAGTCTGAACACAGTTTGAATTTACCACTGGGTAAGATTCTCCAAGGGCTTCCCAGGTGGCTCAATGGTAAGGAATCTAGCTGCCAGTGCAAGAGACACGGGTGCGATCCCTGGGTTAGGAAGATCCCCTGGAAGAGGAAATGGCAACCCACTCCAGTATTCTTGTCTGAATAATCCCTTAGACAGAAGAGCCTGGTGGGATGCAGTCCATGGGGGTCGCAAAAAGTTGGACATGACTGAATGACTAAAAATGCATGTGGATTTTCCAAAGTTCTCCTAATTTTCCACCAAAGAAATGTTTCTCGTTGAAGAAAGGCATCTGAAGTATATATTACAGTTTTATGACAAGTATTTTCAAAGCATTGACAGATACAACATACTTCAACCTGCAAACAGACGGAAAGCCATCTGAAAGACTTGACGTTCTCTTGAAATTAGGGTAAAAAATTTATGGCTTTACTGTAGATCTGTGAAATGTAAAGTCAGATGTCAGACCCACATTTATTTTATCTTTTATTTTCATATGAAAATAGATTTTAAACAAAATCCAAAAATAACTTTTGGCACTATAAATAAAGAGGAGCCTAAGCATGTTGTTTTTAACCTAACTATAGATTTTACCAGTTTATAGATTCAGATCAGCACTGGTTTTATAATAATGCATTTCAAAGGTTAAAAAAAAGAAAACCCTCAGCCATGTAAGACCCTGGTTTAAATAGTATACAATATTCCCATATGTACAGGTGACTTACAAAAACACTGAGAGTTGCTGTAGAAGTGGAATAAGCTACAGTGGAGTTTACAGCATCTGAATTGACTGGATCTTGATAAAAACCAAGTGGCATTCTAATGAAGTTCGTGAGGTAGTGGAGAAGGTTATTTCCTCATATTTAGGCAAGACAGTCTTCCTCCATCTGGCTGAGCCACTCGTCCTACAACAGGATGGGAAAGGATTAAGGGTGAATTCCTGCAACAGTAAAAACAGGTTTTAGCTAAATTCACAGAACTAGATGATAGCATCTGGCTAACAGGTAAAATAAATATATTTGAGTACTTCTTTGGAAAAATGTTTTAGGAAAAATGTTTTAAGATGAACCACCATACAAAATTACCCAGGATAAAAGTTAGATGGTTACTTTGCTTAAGACTATGATAAGCTACAACTCAACATCTGCCAATTGAAAGTGCTAGTTATTTATAAATAAAAGAACTTTTTGTAACATGTACCCTGTGAGCAGGAAGCTGAGGACAGCATCAGTGTCGGTAACTGTCTACTGATTGTGATGGACCTTGTGGAACTTGATGGAAGGAGCTCTGGAAAGAAGGAAGATAAAACTTTAGGCTCAGAAGCCAGCCCCCTAACTTCAACCTAGTTCAGATTTTCATCCCACATACCCCTAGATTAAGACTCCGGGACCCAACATACTTCTAACAAACCCCTCTCTACGTGCTGTGCCTCTCCCGCCACCTCTGTTCCCTTCCTGGACCCGGGGTGCCTCGGGTCTCCGGCTGCCACTGGAGCTGAAGACTTCAGCTGGTGCCCACACCCCCGCACACCTGTCTCCCGCTCTTCCGGGCTCACCTCCAAAGTCACCTCTACAAAGCTCTGTGCCTCTGACCTTCTTCCTGCCCTGAGGCCCCTGACGGTTTTGGCCTGTATCTGACTTGGGTCCTACCGTGGAAGATTTAAGGTGATCATATTCACATCTTGGCTCTGCTGCTAATGAGCAAGCTATGTGTCTATTAAAGACGCAGACTGGCCTTGGATGTTCTTGGGCTCAGACACACAATACACTGCTCTGTGGTAAAGAGAGAGGTCAGCCTCTAAATCCTGGTTTTGTGTTTCGCTGTGACCTTGACATCATTTTTTGTTTTCTACAGTGTCTTTATACAGGAGGACGAATGCTAGTTCCCAGGAGTAAGTGAGGCAGTACGTGTAGAGTGCTAGCACACACAGGCGTGCAGAGGCGCTTCGTCGCGTCCGTACGCACTGCGGCCTGCCCAGGCGCATGTCCGTGGGACTCTCCAGGCAAGGATGCTGGACTGGGTTGCCATGCTTTCCTCCAGGGGATCTTCCCAACCCAGGGATCGAATCCACATCTCCCACATCGCAGGCAGATTCTTTACCGCTGAGCCACCACACCCACACTCTAGGCATGCAAAATGGTAGCTATTATCTGTCTGACAGGAATACTGTCTTACTATTTACGGATTCCATGAATATATTTTATGTTCCTCCTAAATAATTACTAACCTCATCTAGGTCTCACACAGAAAACCTGTGAAATCTTGTGTTGTGCTTTTTTTTTATAGACTCTGAATTAAGAGTTCAGACTTCGCTTAGGACTAACAATTGGCACAATCACCTTTCCCAAGTGGACAGACTAAACTGGGACACAAGTTGGCTTCAGAGGTCCAAACTCTTATATTTTTTACTGTGCCACATGGCTTATGGGATTTTAGCTCCCCAATGAGAGGCTGAACCCGGGCCCTCGGTGGTGAGAACACAGAATCCTTAACCACTGGACCGCCAGGAAATTCCCTAAACTCGTTGTATTTACCAAATAGACGATAAGGAAATCCAAAAGTGGAGAGCCTTCATGGGAGAGTTAACTATGTCCCTGTTTCCTAGTTGATTTCCTAAATCAGCAGCTTATCCTCTTTACACATTTACTACCAACCAGTTGATTCCAGTTTCCCAGGGACCATGACAACTTTTGCGAGTCTTCCCTAAGACAAGTTTCCCCGAGATTTGAAGGTGACAGTCGTGTCCTTCCACCTTCAAATCTTGGGGAAACTCATGCCCTTTGGGCTTCCCTGGTAGCTCAGATGGTAAAGAATCTGCCTGCAATGCAGGAGACCCCGGTTCGATTCCTGGGTTAGGAAGATCCACTGGAGAAAGGATAGGCTACCCACTCCAGTATTCTTGGGCTTCCTTGGTGGCTGAGCTGGTAAAGAATCCGCCTGCAATGCGGGAGACCTGGCTTCAGTCTCTTGGTTGGGAAGATTCCCTGGAGAAGGGAACAGCTACCTACTCCAGTATTCTGGCCTGGAGAAAAACCATGGACTGTATGGTCAACAGCACCACAGAGTTGCACAGGACTGAGCAACTTTCACTTTTCACTTTTTCGTGTCCTTCTGAGTCTAACTCTAGGCTGTGGGCCTCAAAGCTTTCAGGGACTTTCCATGTACAAGTCAGACCACTTGTGAAGAGCCTCCTCCTACCTGACTTGGTCCAAGATGGGAGTCCTCTGCAAGGGAAGATTCGAGCTGAGACAGAGTGGCTGACGACGTGGACTCCACAGACGTGCTGGTGACCAGCTCCCCTAAGGCGTCGACCTGCCTCCTCAGGCTGTGTAACGTGCCCTCGGTCTGCCGCTTCCCTTTGCTTAACACCTCTGCCTGCTTGGACATACAGTGTCGGAGCTGGGCCTGGAAGCATTACGGGAGGACTTAGGGCTTTACAGGGGGAATGTGTCAGAACTAGTAACATTTGAAAGGCAAATCTGTCAGAACACAGAAGTGGCTGCTGAAAATCCTTGTCTTCAAAAGTTAAAAAAGGCGGAGCGGGTGGGCAGGTGCCAGACGGCTCTTCTGCGTCGTCACTAACTGGACCTTAAACTCGGCCTGTGCGCTCCAGTCACCACACTCGGGGTTTCCGCATCCTCCTCGTTAGACGCCTGCTCAGACTTGGATGATGGGTTTACACTGATATCTTCAGTGTTTCCCAGTGTTTGGAATCCTCAACCCCACACTGCTTCCTGGCTTCCCCACGGCACCTCTGAAATGATCCTCTAATTAACGCTGCCAGCAAGCACTGTCCCACAGAACCTTCTGTGACGACAGGAATGTTCCATGTTCTACATCTGCTGCCCTCTATGGTAACCACTAATCATGTGTGGCTGCCGAGCACGTGAAATGTGGTAACTGAATTTTTAACCTGGTTTAATGACAGTGAATTTCCATTTAAACAGCCACGTGTGGCCAGAGGCTATCTGATGTTAAGCGCCTTCACTCACTTGGAACTGCACGTGGCTCCCTCTTAGCCCTCGAGGCGAGTGGCTGCTCTCCAGAGACGCACACTGTCTGTCCTCTCTGGTTCTACCCGCCTCACTCTCATTTCCCAGCTCTCCACTATACTCTTCACTCCTACATTTTTAAGTCAGGCCTTAGGAAGCATCACTACAAACAAAGCTAGTGGAGGTGATGGAATTCCAGTTGAGCTATTTCAAATCCTGAAAGATGATGCTGTGAAAATGCTGCACTCAATACGCCAGCAAATTTGGAAAACTCAGCAGTGGCCACAGAAAGGGAAAAGGTCAGTTTTCATTCCAATCCCAAAGAAAGGCAATGGCAAAGAATGCTCAAACTACTCCACAATTGCACTCATCTCACACACTAGTAAAGTAATGCTTAAAATTCTCCAAGCCAGGCTTCAGCAATACGTGAACCACTGAACTTCCAGATGTTCAAGCTGGTTTTAGAAAAGGCAGAGGAACCAGAGACCAAATTGCCAACATCTGATGGATCATCAAAAAAGCAAGAGTGTTCCAGAAAAACATCTATTTCTGCTTTATTGACTATGCCAAAGCCTTTGACTGTGTGGATCACAATAAACTGGAAAATTCTTCAAGAGATGGGAATACCAGACCACCTGATCTGCCTCTTGAGAAACCTGTATGCAGGTCAGGAAGCAACAGTTAGAACTGGACATGGAACAACAGACTGGTTCCAAATAGGAAAAGGAGTACGTCAAGGCTGTATATTGTCACCCTGCTTATTTAACTTATATGCAGAGTACATCATGAGAAACACTGGGCTGGAGGAATCACAAGCTGGAATCAAGATTGCCGGGAGAAATATCAATAACCTCAGATGTGCAAATGACACCACCCTTATGGCAGAAAAGTGAAGAAGAACTAAAGAGCCTCTTGATGAAAGTGAAAGTGGAGAGTGAAAAAGTTGGCTTAAAGCTCAACATTCAGAAAATTAAGATCATGGCATCTGGTCCCATCACTTCATGGGAAATAGATGGGGAAACAGTGGCTGACTTTATTTTTCTGGGCTCCAAAATCACTGAGGATGGTGATTGCAGCCATGAAATTAAAAGATGCTTGCTCCTTGGAAGGAAAGTTATGACCAACCTAGACAGCATATTAAAAAGCAGAGCCATTATTTTGCCAACAAAGGTCCATCTAATCAAGGCTATGGTTTTTCCAGTAGTCATGTATGGATGTGAGAGTTGGACTATAAAGAAAGCTGAGTACAGAAGAATTGATGCTTTTGAACTATGGTGTTGGAGAAGACTCTTGAGAGTCCCTTGGACTGCAAGGAGATCCAACCAGTCCATCCTAAAGGAGATCAGTCCTGGGTGTTCATTGGAAGGACTGATGCTGAAGCTGAAAGTCCAGTACTTTGGCCACCTGATGCAAAGAGCTGACTGATTGGAAAAGACCCTGATGCTGGGAAAGATTGAGGGCAGGAGGAGAAGATGACGACAGAGGATGAGATGGCTGGATGGGATCACTGACTTGATGGACATGGGTTTGGGTGAACTCCAGGAGTTGGTGATGGACAGGAAGGCCTGGTGTGCTGTGGTTCATGGGGTCGCAAAGAGTCTGACAGGACTGAGCGACTGAACTGAACTACTCCTTGGAAAGAAAGTTATGACCAACCTAGACAGCATTTTGAAAAGCAGAGATATTACTTTGTCAATAAAGGTCCGTCTAGTCAAGGCTATGGTTTTTCCAGTGGTCATGTATGGATGTGAGAGTTGGCCTATAAAGAAAGCTGAGCGCCAAAGAATTGATGCTTTTGAACTGTGGTGTTGGAGAAGACTCTTGAGAGTCCCTTGGACTGCAAGGAGATCCAACCAGTCCATCCTAAAGGAAATCAGTCCTGAATATTCATTGGAAGGACTGATGCTGAAGCTGAAAGTCCAATACTTTGCCCACGTGATGTGAAGAACTGACTCATTAGAAAACACCCTGATGTTGGGAAAGATTGAAGGCGGAAAGAGAACGGGAGGACAGAGGATGAGATGGTTGGATGGGATCACTGACTCGATGGACATGGGTTTGGGTGGACTCCAGAGTTGGTGATGGACAGGGAGGCCTGGTGTGCTGCAGTTCATGGGGTTGCAAAGAGTCAGACAACTGAGCGACTGAACTGAGCTGAACTTACAACTAAATCCTAGACACCTATTTTCAGCTGCCTACAGACAGACACCCTTCCCTGTGTCTCATGAAGCCTTCAAGCTCAACATATCCTGAGCCAAACAGCTTCTCATTTGACACCCAAGCCTAGTTTTCTGGTTTCCCCAATCCCTACCCCGATCCTTGGCCTGTGAGCTGTGTTTTGATCAGCGCATCTCTATTTTCTGTCTGCAGGTCCTGTCAGTTTCAGCTGAGGCAAAGCAGCGTTACCTAGGGTTAGGAAGCCTGCGCTGAGCACCAGAGCACGTGGTTCTGAACCCCGGCCTTGGTGCTGACTAACTGCGATGCCGACCCCTCTGAGCTTCGAGCATGTGACCTACAAATCTGTTGCGCCGGCTGCGAGAGAGCACTCTCCCGCTCTCAGCAGGCCAAGCATCTTATACTTGTTTTTCTTTTAAAAGGGCCACCTTGAGTCGGTCCTCACGGTGCCGCAGCTTCTCCCGGAGCGCTTCTCCACGCCAGTGCTCATCCTTTTCAGAGGAAAAGGGAGCCATCAGAGAGTGAGCAGCACCGTCACAACCAGCCCGCCCTTCCCTCCTCCCACCCTCCAGTCCATGTCAGAACTCATCTGGGGCGGTGGGGACCAAAGGGCCATTTTAGGAAGTCCAGGGAACAGCAGGATAAACAAGCCCTTACCATTATGTGAACGCGAGAAAAATGTAGTTTCTCTTCCAAAGGTGATGGCTTCTCACTCAGGGCGAATGGAAAGTTCTCCTTCAAGCTCTCCAGCCCTCCGTCTAGGTGTTCGCTCCTTTCCAGAATGGCCTCCAGGTCTGCTGGCAGCTCCGGGAGAAACTGGTTGAGGTTCTTCAGGCTGGCTCTGATCTCGTCTTTCACTTCAGACTTAAGTGTCCTCATCGCTTCACTGATTTCTACTTGTCTTCTTTCCAGATCTTTCTGGTTTACCATCTACAGAGCGAGTGAGAGTCAAATACCACCAAGTACTGGAACTGAAGCGTTATTATTTAATGATTTAATATTTTAAATACAGGTATAATATACTGAAAGACCTACAAATGTTACTTATTATGATTAGAACTGTAAAAATTTGCGATTTTTCCAGCTACTCAAGTATGTCTAAGCTACGAGTAAACGATTTTACTGGCCTTCTGACTGGAGCCACGCCCGTTTGGAGAAGCCAGGGCGGCGCTGCCTGCAGGTGGCCCAGACTATGGCAGTCGGTCTCGCTGCCGCGGGGCAGCGCTGGGCGCCAGGCTCACTTCCAATAGCCGTTACCAGTGAGAGTTAGGGCAAGCTAGCTAACTTCTAAACCTCCCGTATCCTGCAACGTGAGAGCTACATGAGAATTTATATGAGGCACCTTACCGGTCCTCAAAGGAGAAAAGGGGCATTTACTGAAACAAGCTTTAAGTGGTCTAGGTTATAAATGTTAGCACGGAAAGGGGCTTAGAAAAGGTCTGCTTGAATGTTTTTATTTTACACGTGAAGAATCTGGTGGTGTGGGGAGAGATCCCTCTATGTGGCTCTGTCCATAAAGAGCTCGGTGAAGATAATACAGTCATCCTCACTGCTAACTGCCCTCCCAAATTTACAGAGGCCAAGGGGCCTTTAGAAGTAATTTTTTCCTGAGCCAAAGGGGTGTGTGTGTGTGTGTGTGTGTGTGTGTGTGTTGGGGGGGTGGTTATAGGAACAGATGAAACTAAATGGCCACGTGGGGTCATCCAAAGGACAAAGTGTAGCAGGGTCATTCGAGGCTCACTCGAGGGGCCCGAGCAGCCTGACGAGAGAGCTCTGGAGTGGGCCAGTCCCTGACACGGGCTGAGGGACACGGCGGGGTCTAGGGTGAGACCCTCCATCGAGGATGAACTATTCTCTCCTTGGCCCGGCTGCACAACAGGCCATCAGAGGTTTCCTTGGGAGTTTGTCTCTTACAGACTTGTTTCTGGCATAAAATCTAGTATTTCAACACAGCACTTTGGGACTTGATAAAATTTTATGCTGAAGAAGTGCCATTTTTCTTTCAAAAACTAACAAGTTTGGTGAACTTAACGCATTTCAAAAGTGTATCTTGGGGGCATTTTAAAAGTGTATCTTGAACAAATACTTTCTTGTGGAAAGTTCTAAATTTCAAGACTAGAAGAACAATCTGATCACTAGTCTGACAGTTTTCACAGAGCCGTGCTCCTTGTACGAGCGCGGCTGAGACACGCCCTGTGCCCAGGGCTGCGGGCGCACCTGCTTCTTGAGCTCCGCGTACTCCTGCTGCATCTGGCTGAGCTCCCGCATCAGGCGCCGGGCCCGCTCGTGGTTGTCCTGCGCCACCTGCTCGATAGTCGCCATCTCCTTCTGCATGGAGCTGTTCTCCTGCTTCTGCTCCTAGCACGGGAGGAGGAGAACGACTCTGGAGGCGCGCGCTGCTGCCTGGCACTCACTAGCTCTGAGAGTTCTTTTCCTGTCTGGCCTCCCGCTATAAAGGGATGATGGCCCAGCCTTCTGCAGCGGCGGTGGCAGAGCTGGAGCAGAAAGCCTGAAGCCTAGGTGTGCCGTGTTACCACTGAGATCAGGCGAGTCTCCCCTGCCTGGGAGACATGAGCAACGGCCACCATCACAGGCTTCCTGGGAGGCGTAAAACCTAGACATCTGCCCACTCTCTTCACAGTCCTGTTGCACGTCACTGGCTGTGAGTGGTATCGCCCTCTGGGAGACACATCCGGATGCAAAGCCACATTCACACTGCAGGGCGCCATGAACCCCTCCAAAGGGGGTTAGAAAATCCTCTTCTGGGACAGCACCTATCGCTGCCCGTTGGTCTCAAGGCATCTGAGTGCCACCACCCACAATTCATCTCAGGGATAAGAGCATGACAGATTGAGCCTCCTAGTTTTAGGATAATGACTAATTAAAGCTGATGCTGACCAAAAAGGGCACGATGAGAAAACCTGTGAGCACAGACTGCAGCTGGGGGAAGAGGCTCGTCAGAAGCTCTCCCACTCCCAAACCCCTGCACCCCCGCTGGAGAGGTGCGCAGAGGCTGGCTCGCCGACGGTGCTGTCTGAGCCTGTGATCAGCGTTCCAGCCAGCCAGCCAACTCCGCTAGGGCTGAGCCCAGACGCAGGCAAAATCTCCCATTAGCTTCAGGCACAAACTATGCACAGATGTACCCAAAACAACAGTTGGGTTAGGGACTGGGTTGCCGTCATTTATTTTCTCTACATGGAAGCTGTCACGGCACAAGCCGCCGGGGGGGGCACGGGGCACAAGCCGCCGGGACGAGGCGGGGGGCACAAGCCGCCGGGGCGGGGCACAGGGCACAAGCCGCCAGGGCGGGGCGGGGGCACTCACGAGAAGGGTCTTCTCATGGAAGGCGTCAAGGCACAAGCTGCTGGGCCTGGGCAGGGGGTATGTCATCGCACAAGCCGCCGGGGCGGGGCGGGGGCACTCACGAGAAGGGTCTTCTCCAGCTGGCTGCGCTGGGTCTTGAGCGCTTCCCTGAGGCTGGCTACCTGCTTCTCGGCTTTCTTCCTCTCCGTCAAGAACTGGTTTCGCAAGAGGCTGAAGTCTGCCCTCATCGAGTCTGCCTCTTTCTGAAGAGCCAGCAGCTCAGCTGACTTTTCCAACAACTGCTGCTCCCTTTCTGAGAGCTGTTGCTCTGAAACAGCAGTTCAGGCAGTTTAGCCCGAGGCCCTGGCTGGCTAAGGGCAGATTGCACAAGGACGTGATGCTCACTCATGCACTTTCTGCCACCAGCCAGTTGTCTAACTCTCCCCTGACCCACACCAGCGGCCCAGAAAAAGGTTCAGAGAAGGCTGCCTTTTGATGTAGTTTGTTCCTGAAGGACCTGATTCCAAAGTGACAGGCGGCCACCATTTTCTCTTTTGAGTCTTTGAGACCCGAGAGCACCAATTCTGTGAGGTGCAAGGAACACGGAGCAGACTACTGAGATGCTATTTATTTATTCACTTGCTTGTTTAAACATCTATTCAAGTCCTTCCTCCACTTTTAAAATTTTTGGCTGCTCCAAGGGGCACGTGGGATCTTAGTTCCCCAGCCAGGGACTGAACCCGTGCCCCCTGCATTGGAGTGCAGAGTCTTAATCACTGGACGCCCAGGGAAGTCCCTGGAACGCTTTTTTATAAACCTACTTTTACATAAAGGCAGGTACACGGTATTTCTTCCTCCATGGGAGGCCGTGCAGGAAAAGAACAGAGGATTTGGAATGGCATGAGTCTTATTTTCTATAGAGGAACCCATTTTCCTGGTATTTAATGGGAATCACGCATGCAGACACCCGGTGCATGGTGAGTACACTCAATAAACGATGCTCATACACCACAGTGGTATTTAACAGATTTTTCTAATCAACCTGTGTAAAGCAACACCCTGCCCAGATATCACTTCTCACGCTTCTGGCACGATCAGACTCAGCACATTTAGGTTTGTTTCAAAATGAAAAAGGTTGGGTCTGAATCAAGAGTTCCCAGGGAAAAAGGAGTAATAACCCTTTCAAAACCCAAGTCCTCAAAGTTTCCGCAGGGGAGAACATTTTGTGAACATTATTAAAACCTGAAGTCTAAGGGAAAAAAATTCATTTACTGACATAAGAACCATCTTTTGCCCTGGGGTCAAGTTCATTTATGTATGGCTCAAAAGAATAAACAGACCCAATGGCCAACAACTGTATCACAGAACTGTTAATATTGCTTTTTGTAACAGGTTGAGATGAAATGGATCACTGTTCCAAAGCTCGGAATTAATGCACTTTTATAGAAAGCCTTTAGGGCACCTTTTGGCACTTCTTTGCCTTAATATTCCACTTCCTTGAAAAAGCATTCTCAAAGAGCGACACAGTCAAGGAGAAACACCTGACCGTGTCGAGATCGAATTCCATCTCCATAAAGACAGAGTCTGCTCCCTCTGGGCCCGCCTCCTCAGCTTTCGCAGGACCCGAAGGACTGAGTGAGGGGCTGCACGGCCCCCATGCCGCTCCTGCCTCCTGCCTGGGCCACGGCCAAGGCCGGGCAGTCAGCGGGTGCCCCCCGCTGCCACGCCCCTGCCCCCGGCAGCGCTCCGGGATACTTACGGGTCTGGGAGAGCGTCTTCTCCAGGGTCTCACCCCACCTCTCCTCCTGCTGCAGAGTCCTGGCGCGTTCCTTGGCCCCCAGCACCTGGCTGAGCACCTGGTCCAGCACGTTCTTCTGGTCTGCGATTTCCTTTTCCAGCTGCTGCTGCTGCTCCTGCAGGGTCGCTCGACTGGCTTCTAACTTTTTTTCTTCACTTTCTCTCTCTTTCTGGAGTCTCTGAAATGTCTTATTAGAGAACAACCTGTTAGTCATCAACTAACAAACTGTGTCGCGCAGGAATCTTCATGGACACTAGTCGGATTCCAGTTCAAACAGAAAGTAGCGAACAGCCCACGGTGATAGAGAGGGAGTTCTCTTTACAAAGGGGGTCAGGTGGGGACAGAAAACGATTTGGCTAGCCTGTGAGGAGGGGATATGCAGGAACTGACACGTGGCCACCACGGTTCTTTATGGGGCCTGTTCTACAGTCTTAATGGTCCATAATATTAATACCAAGGGAGTCAGAGGGTTGGTGTGAAATGCCCCTCAGGTCACACAGGGCAGGTATGGGTGAGCGAGACCGCAAGCGGGAGCTTCTCAGCAGCGCCGCGCCAGGGGAAGAGCGCTCCCCGCGTGGCAGTGCCCCCCTTGCTTGCCACGCAGGTGCGGTACCGTCTCCTGCCGGGCCAGCTCGCTCTCGTTCGCCTCCACCTCAGACCCCAGGGGAAGAGCGCTCCGCGCGTGGCAGTGCCCCCCCGCGCGTGCCCGCGGGTGCGGTACCGTCTCCTGCCGGGCCAGCTCGGCCTCGTTCGCCTCCATCTCCGTCTGAAGCGCTTGCAGGTGCTGCCGCTTTGTTGCCTCTTCTTTTTGGCAGACTTCCAACTTCTTTCTGTGTTCCTGGAGGTCCTCCTGCAGCCTGGTCTGCTCGCCAAGCAGGACATCCTGGCGCTTGGTGGTGTGGAGCAGGTCCTTCAGGTCAAAGAACAAGCTCAAGCCACAGACAGAGCACCTTCTCTACCGGCGCTAGTGGCACGCTGCACCACCTAAGCCCGGCGGAACGACAGCCTGAGAGCTCCACAGCCTTCATCATCGCAGTAAACAGGCGAAGGCACCCAGAGCTGTGTAACCACTGATTCCCTCTGCCTAGTACCTAAGATGGCAGACCCTCAGCAAGAGACTCAGTTCCTCCGAAATTTAGCCATCTTGTCACTGAGGTGGGAATAAACAACACCCACCCCGCAGGATTGCTAAGACTAAGAAAAGCTGTGAACAAGCCTTAACTCGGACTGAAAATAAACCTAAAGTCATGGTTTTGTTACCATCTGAAATATTTATACAGGTTAAAAAAAATTCACAAAACAATAAATACTTTCTTTTTCAAAGAACCCTAATTAAACACTTTTGGAAAAGTTACCATATTTCTAGTAACATAGAAAATGTTCATAAGAACCTGTGTAAGACTTTTTAAAGGACAGAATACTTTAAGCTTTATACATCTTAGAAACACAGAATCTTCAAGGTAGAAGGAAGAGAATTTAGATGTCTAACCTGTAACGTACAGAGTAGAACTAAGGTCTAAAACGTGCTTGAGGTTCTTTGGAACTCAGCTCACGGCAATACCCTCACAGGACAACACTGAATCACTGCAGGAAGATGCTGAGAAGCATAAAGGCCTCATTTGTGCCACCGGGAAGAGAGGTCCGTCTGGTCCCTGAAGCCCTCAGAATGGCGGCTGACCAACTATGGGGCTCTTCTAGCCACCACCCCTTACTTACTAGCTTTGAGCAAAACACTGTTTGAATGGAGAATTCTAGGGCTAAAATAAACTAGAAAATTACTGCTCTGCATCAAAGGTTTTGTATATATTACATTTGTGTTAGATAAATGGCTCCAGAGGACCTGCTCACATGAGAAGGAACCAGCCTCTCGGACCTGTCACTCAGGCAGCCATCTGCACACCCGCAGGACACGACCAGAAGATCACATCTGTTGGGCTCACCTGTTTCGCTAGGTTCAAATGGGCTTGGACATCAGCTAGTTCCTCCTGTAATGAGTTTACTGCTTCTCGTTTTTCTACAGAAATAACATTTACATAGACTAAGAAATACATATGTATACATTTTCCAGTTTCCCATCAGTCCCCTTAAAAATGTAGACTGAAAGTGAATTTATACTTCCTTCTGTTAGGGTGTAACAGGTGACTACGCCACCCTATCTTATTCAAGGCCAAGAGAGAGGTACATGCACAAGCCAGATCTGGGCTTGGAGCCTTACGTTTTTTAAAGACTTAATATGTTTAAAAAAAAAAAAAAAAAGATTAACACGTTCAAAACCTCATGATAAAAAAAACTCACACACAATACCTAGTGTTGATGAGGTGTGTGGTTTAAAAACAGGTACCTTCCGCACTGCTGATAAAAATGTAAATTTGGTACAACCTTTCAGGAAGACAATTTGAAAATAAATTTTATTATCTGTACTGGTTTTGTCACTTACTAACTGGGTGAGCTTGAGCAAGTCACTTCTCGCTTAAGCAATTCCCAAGGAAACTAGGCTTAAGTTGGCTTCTTTAAATGGGTGAAACAATAGTTTCTACCTCATTAAAATGTTATAAGAATTAAATGATAAAATGCATATGAAACATCTACAATCATGCCCAATACACAGGAAGTGTTCAAGTATACTGTTGGCTGGAATTACTTAGTAACTTATAAATAAACAATCATGAGGATTCATAAAGATTTGGTCATAAATATGTTACTTCCATTTTTGCTTTTAAATCTACACACACACACCACCCCTCAAGGAAAGATCTGGAAGGATATTTACTACCTTGCTAGTAGAAATTATCTCTGAAGAGTGTGGTCAATAGTAATTTTTGTCACTTTGCTATGTTTTTAAAATTGTTCTCTAAGGAATATGAATTCATTTTTTAAAAAAAAAAAAGCCAGCTCTACTGAGATATAATTCACATATAATGCATTTCACCCATTTCAAGTGTACAATTTCATGGCTTTTGGTAAATTCAGAGTTGTTCAACCATCACCATACCTAATATTAGGACAATTTCTCACTTCTGTTTCTGTAATAAGAAAGCAAACAATTAAACAAAGACTCCGGCAGAAGGAAGACAGTCGCCTCCCCCGCCGTGCCCTCTCTTACCTTGGACCTGCTGCTGCATGGCCGCGATGTCTCTGTGCAGTGAGAGTTTGTTTCTGTTTAGCTGGTCTAGTTCCTGTTCCAGTTTTCTGATATCCAATTCCAACTTTTCTAAGTCTGATTGCTTTGCTTTGCTATTCTCTTCTGTGGCTGCTAAAACCCTATGATAGAAGCGAGACCATCAAACACAAAAGGTCCAAGCGCGAACACCAGACAGCGAGCAAGCAGTGTTACGTGTCACAGCGCAGCTGCGGGGTCTGGAGGACATTAATAAATTAATAATATTAATAATTTACTAAACTAACAAACATTAATAAGTATTAACAAACTGTAAGGCTCTTCAACTCATTCTCAAAAAAAACCCCTTATTTTCAGCTTTCCAAATAGAACATTTGGAAATGTTTGTCATTTCAAAAAGTGACTTGCTAAAATTGAAGTTTTATAAAAATCAGGGACAACATGGATAGCACTTATAATTCCAAGCGTGATTAAAATGGACTTATAAACTTATAAGTGAAAAAGCAAAAAACACAATTTTATGTATAATAAGATTTGTCAAAAAAAATATGTATGTATGAGCATGTGTTCCTTTACATGAATAGGAATCATACACTATGGACTGGCTTTGGTCTGGCTTCTCTCACTGAGCACAGTCACTTTGAGACGCACCCACGGAGCTGCGTGTTGTTAATACTCCATTGCTTTTTATTGCCCTGTAGTACTCTATGGCACGTTGCTACTGTATAGTCTCTAAGTCATGTCCGACTCTTTTGTGACCCCATGGACTGTAGCCCACCAGGCTCCTCAGTCCATGGGTTTCCTAAGCAAGGATACTGGAGTGGGCTGCCCTTTCCTTCTCCAGGGCATCTTCCCAACCCGGAGATCAAACCCACGTCTCCTGCATCGGCAGGCAGATTCTTTACCACTGAGCCACCAGGGAAGCCCATTCTATGGTATGCCTGTGTGTGTGCTCTGTCATGGCCAACTCTTTGTGACCTCATGGACTGCAGCCTGCCAGGCTCTTCTGTCCACAGAATCTTCCAGGCAATAATACTGGAGAGGGTTGCCATTTCCTACTCCAGGAAATCTTTCCAACCCAGGGATTGAACCTGCATCTCCTGCATTGGTAGGTGGGTTCCATACCACTGTGCCACCTGCAAGTCCATTCGATGGTATGGATACACTATCATCTGCCAATCCATTCATCAGCTGATGGGCATTTAGGGTGTTTTCAGTTTATGGCTACTGCGAATCAAGCTGCTATGAACATCAGTGTACAGTTTTTGTATGGACGTCGGCTTTAACCTCTGGACTTCCCAGGTGGCGCCAGTGGCAAAGAACCCACCTGCCAATGTAGGAGACACAGGAGACGTGGGTTTGATCCCTGGGTTGGGAACATCCCCTGGAAGAGGGCATGCCAACCCACTCTAGTCTTCTTGTCCGGAGAATCCCATGGACAGAGGAGCCTGGTGGGCTACAGTCCACAGGGTCGTGAAGAGTGGGACACAACTGAAGCAATTTAGCATGCTTGCGTGCGCACACACGCACACTACACGTTAGCACCTCTAGGTGTGGGAAAGCCTGATCTTCTGGGAGGTGTATGTTTGCATTTTTAAGTCTAACTGCCAAACTATTTTCCAAAGTGGTCTTCCTGACATTTTATACTCCCACCAACTGTGTATGAAAGTTCCTTGCTAGAATTTGGTATGGTCAGTGTTTAATCTATTCTAATAGGGATGTAATGAATATTTAGTTGTGGTTTTAATTTGCATTTCCTTAATTATTAATGACACTGACCATCTTTTCATGTGCTTATCTGCCATTTATCTATTTTCTTAAATAAAATGTTCAAATTTTTGCCTATTTGAAAATTGGGTTCTTCATTTTCTAATTACTGAGTTTTGAGAGTTTGTTATACATGTACATACATCGTGGGCACAAGTCCTTCATCAGACACACAGTCGCAAAGATTTCTCTCCCAGTCTGAGATGTCTTTTTATTGTCTCAACAAGTGTCTTTTGAGAAACAAGTTTTTTTTCTTCCAGCCACACTGTGCAGCTTGTGGGATCTTAGTTCTACAATAAGGGATTGAACTCGCCCTCTTGGCAGTGAAAACATGGAATCCTAACCACTGGATCACCAGGGAATTCTCAAGAAACAGAAATTTTAAACTTTGATGAAGTTCAATTTTATCAATTTACTTTTTTACGGATCATGCTTTCAGTGTCTTATCTAAGGAATTTTTGCCTAATCCAAGGCCACGAAGATTTTTTTACCTATGTTTTTTCTCTTACAAGTTTTATATTTTGGTTTTACATTTATGTTAACGATCCATTTTGAGTTAATTTTATACTCAGTGTGAGTATAGACAAGGTTCATTTTTTGCAGTGCTTTTAGCAACATCTTTTGAAAAACCATCTCTTCTCTGCTTTGCATCTTTGTCAGCATCAGTTGTGCACGTATTTGCGAGCTCACCTGCAGACTTGCTGCTCTGTTGCGCTGACCTACCTACCTATCTTTACACCGACACCACAGGGTTTTGATCATCATGGTTGTATACTGTCTTAACATCACATAGTGTTAGCTCTAAACTTTTATTCTTTGTTAAAGTTGCTTTGGTGTCATATCTAAAAAGTTTTATATTCTAGGTCCTCTGCATTTCAATATGAATTTCAGAATCAGATGGCCACTTTCTATTTAAAAAGTCTGTTGGGATTTTAATTGTGATTGTTTTGAATCTACAGATCAATCTGAGAAGAACTGAATCTTAACAATGGGTTAATACTGGGCCTTCCTACCCACAACAAGGTATATTTCTCTACTGACTCACATATTCCAAGTATACATTATTTTACTTAAATCACAAGTTATTAAAAAAAAGTGCTTTAAGGGAGGAAAAAAAAGCCTAAAAGGAAAATTCATCCCAAAATGCTACTGGTGAATTGTACTGTGATATTGAGTTTGTGGTGTATTTTTTTTTTTTTTTTTGTCTTTTCCAATTTTTAAAATAGTGTGTTTATAATGCTTTAGCCTTCCAGAAGGGGCCTTGCAAGCTTATTTGTTCCTGCTCTCACCGTTTGGTCTGTGCCAGCTTCTTCTCCCAGCTGTCACATTTCTCCTCAAGATCTTCCTTTTGTTTGCACAAAGACTCAACACACAACTGCAATGCTCGGGTCTCAGCAGTTATCCGCTCAATCTCTCGCTTGTCCCTCTCTAAGAGCTGCTTCTGCCACTCGATCTCCCCTTTCTGTCGCAGGGCTGTCTGCTGCAAATTCTCCAACTCCAGTTTCTCCTAAAGAAGAGAAAAGAGGACTCAGCTATACAAATGGAGACTGCGTGGTTTGCTACCAGTAAAATGCCTTTGCGTATTACCTCCAGCACTTCAACCTGAGCCTTCTCTAACTCAGACATCTTTTGCTCATGCTGTAGCTTCAAAGCTTGCAGCTCATTGTTTTCAAGTTGCAACATGTCCAGAATATTCTTAAGTTCTAAGAGAAACAAAGCATGGTCCAGGCTATTAATTGAATGCGGAAACATTTACAAAATAAACAGAAAATAATGCTATTGGCTGATATAAAAATAGGTAATAAAATACATATTTGTTGTGCTGAATTAATGGAACTAACTAATTGCATTTTGAATGAAAAAAATCCTTTAAAAGTATTGCTAAACATTAATTTGCTGGAAAAATTTAAACACATATTCAAAAAAGATCTAGTTCTAAAAGAACTTACCCTACCTAAAAGAATTTAAATCAAACAAAAACTTCAAACTATATCAGCTGAAATTTATATATCAATTCTTTTGTCCTTTGAAATATAGACTTCTAAATATTAACTATTTTTCTGATTATAAGAATATTTGTTCATTATAGAAAACTTGAAAAAAGTATAAAAGAAAAAAACTAAAGCCCATCGTTATCCTGCCATCCACAGATCATCACTGCTGCAGCAGCGCTTTGATAGCCTCCTTCCAGAAGCTCGTGTGCCGGCACATGCGCACCCCACACACGTACTTTCATATGCGCACCCCACACGCGTACTTTCAGCTTTAGTATTGTGGTGGCTCAGACTGTAAAAAAATCTGCCTGCATTGTGGGAGACCCAGGCTCGCTCCCTGGGTCAGGAAGATCCCCTGGAGAAGGGAATGGCAACCCACTCTAATATTCTTGCTTGGAGAATTCCATCAACAGAGGAGCCTGGCAGGCTACACAGTCTATGGGGTCGCAAAGAGTCGGACACAACGGAGCGACTTTCATTTCACTTAAGACTTTAACAGTCTTCTTTTTTTTAAGTTTTTTTGATGTGGACCATTTTTAAAGTCTTTATTGAATTTGCTGCAACATTGCTTCTAGTTTATGTTTTGGTTTTTCAGCTGTGAGGCATCTTAGCTCCCCGACCAGGATCAAACGTGCAGCCTCTGCACTGGAAGGGGAAGGCTTAGTCACTGGACTGCCAGGGAAGTCCCCACACACATATATTTTAAAACAAATTAAGACTGCATTCAATGTTTAGTTTTTATCTTTTTTTTCACTCTTCTTTTACCACTATTTCTGCATGTCATTAAATGTTAAACTATGGTTTTTAAATTGGTCATTTGTTTCCAAATTTTGTCATTATAAATTCTACTATAAGTAACTCAGCTTAATTTGTAAAACAAGGAAATTAAGGCTTATTTCTTAATAAAATTGAAAAAGAGAAATAAATATTGCTGTGATGTGCATAAATGCTTGCCCTCTCTGCTGCTGCTAAGTCGCTTCAGTCGTGTCTGACTCTGTGCGACCCCACAGACAGAAGCCCACCAGGCTCCCCCGTCCCTGGGATTCTCCAGGCAAGAACACTGGAGTGGGTTGCCATTTCCTTCTCCAATGCATGAAAGTGAAAAGTGAACGTGAAGTGGCTCAGTCGTGTCCGACTCTTAGCGACCCCATGGACTGCAGCCTACCAGGCTCCTCTATCCATGGGATTTTTCCAGGCAAGAGTAATGGAGCTTGCCCTCTCTAGATAAATAGAAATAGCTACCTAGTAAGTTTAACAGCTGTGTATTTTAAGAGTTTAAGACACTGGGAGGTTGTTTCATTTTATAATTCAATCAACAGCCTATAAGTGGTCTTCTTTCATCACACTCTAGTAGCAATGAAAATTCTGCTTTCAGAAAATTTAAATATTTCATTTATAATCTGCTTTTCTTTGATTAGAAATAAGGTTAAACTTTAAACTTACCAGTTTTATGTTTAGACATCTGCCCTAAAACTACCTGAAGATTTTCTTCCTCTTTTTCAATTTCTTGCTTTATAAGTGAAAGTTGATTTTTTTTCTCACTAATCTGGACATTCAGTTCTCCTTTCTGAAAACTCAGTTCTTCCAGAAGACCTTTTAGTTCCTATGCAAAGAAAAAAAAAGAAAAAAGTCAACCCACCTGTACCAAGTTATGAATAGAAAATACTTTAAAATCAATTCTATTATTAACTGTCTCACATATAAATTATCATTTGAAAACAAGCTCATCTTTGTGTTTTACATTAAGAATAGCACTGTATTTACACTAACATATTTTAGTATAATAGAAGTAAAAAAGTAATATAATATCTACATTTAAAATGTATATGCAATTATTACTATGGGCAAGGCTGTATGTTACAGAGAGAAAAGGCTGATTCAGATCCATCTCCTGCCCTCAAGGGGCTGTTAGCACCTTTTGGGGAAGTAAGGCCGGGAACAGAAACATGATCAAGAAAGGCTAAGGTTCTGAAGGAAATGTGCAGAGCGTCACCAAACTCAGAAGCAAGATAAATTGCATCCAGGAAAAGCTGGGGAAGCCCCTTAGTGGCGTGAAGCTGAACTATGCAACTAGGTCAGATCCGGGCATTCCCAGAAAGGGATTCCTGAAGAAACAGCATGGGAAACACAGAAGCAGAAAACCTCAGCACGTCCAGAAAGCATGGAGGGCCAGCTGCACACAGCAGCCCAGCGCGGCTAGAGACCACCAAGCTGATGGGACAGGGGCGGCGGGATTCGGGAATTCATATTTGCATCTTGGGGGGAACCAACGAGAATATCTCACAATAAATCCACAGAACTTCAGGACTCTTAAACACTACTGCAAGACATACCCTGATGTGGTTGCACTTCTCAGTTACTTCAGTTTCTCCCAGCCTCAGCGCTTCCTGGAGGTCAGCTCTGGCCTGGACCATGCTTCCCTGGAGTAGATGCAGCTCCTCCTTCTTATGCCCCAGCTGTCTGTCCAAGACAGCCATCTCCTGCTGCTGACTCGTTACCTGCATTAAAGAGAGGGAAGGAATACGCAGCTTGACAAAAGTGCTGAGATGGAGAACATCTCGTCCAGCCGAATGCTGTGCGGAGGTGGTAGTCTAACTTTAGTTATCTTAGCTGCAAGAGTCAGGGGCCGGGCTGGGGAACGCAGGCATGAAACGCCTGATAAAGGCCCTGAGCTCACTCAAATCACAGCAAACCAGGAACATGAGAACAACGATCGTCCCTCGAGTTACGGTTTTCAAAGAACCTCCCTACCTGTCCTTCATTCCAACTGACAGCACCCTGGCAATGCCCTACCTGTACTTCATTCCAACTGACAGCACCCTGGCAATGCCCTACCTGTACTTCATTCCAACTGACAGCATCCTGGCAATGCCCTACCTGTACTCCATTCCAACTGACACCACCCCGGCAATGAGAGTTAGGCAGGGATGTAAGAAATTTACTCGTTTTGTAAATTTAAAACTTACAATTTTAAGGGCAATACATATTCAGTTACAGAAAAGCAGAAAATGCAGACACGTGAAAGGAAGAAAACAGACAACATTCACTACCCTCCCTCGTCAGATGACCATGTTTGTACTTTGGCAGAGACTAAAAATTCAAACACAAATATTTATACACACATTTAACATAAATGATCTCAGAACAGATCATGTTTTGAGACTCACTCATTCAATAAGATATTGTATTGAGGAGATTCAAATTTGGGTTGGGCTCTATTCTTATCCGCTAGGATATATGGCCTCATTCGTACTTTACTATGTATTTTCCAGTCTCTTCCACAATCAGACACATATCATTTTTATAATCGCAACACGAATGGAGACTTTCCAGCAGCATGAACTGGTTTTCAAGGCAACTGCTGCATACCTGGCTCCTCAGCTTGTCCAGCTCCGCTCTCTTGGCCTGCAGGAGGGCCTCCGACTCTCTCAGGACCTGCAGGTGGTGATCCTCCGTGCGCGCTGCCGTCTCGATGTCTTTCTGCAGCTTCTGCAGCCTACAAGCACCAGCAGTACCAGAGCAAATCGGCAGGGAGACCGAGCCCCAGGAGCCCCCGCCCAGCACAAGCCCACGAAGCCGGGCAGAGGCCGTACTTACTCTTCTGTTAGTTTCTCCTTCTTCGTGTTTAAACACTGGAAGTCTGAGTCTTTTGCTGCAACAACTTTGTTTATCTCTTTCAAGATCTCTTCTTGCTCAGTTTTGTGCTGCTCCAAATCCTTTGTGTCCGCCTGTAACAATCTGAAACACATCGCTTTATTTCCCCCAGACTCCTTAGACTTGACATGCTATTTATCCTAAAGCAATTACCATCCTCTTAGAATCAAACCTCCCGTTCCTCTCACTGGGTGTATCAGTGGCCAAGCGCGTCTGCCTACCTGAGCTGCTGATCAGCCTTGACAAGGCTAACAGCTGTTTCCTGAGCTCTCCTTTCTAACTCCTCAGCATCTTTCTCAGTTTGCAACAAATTCCTCTTGGCATCAGTGAACTTTTCAACAGCATTTTTTGTCTAGAAAAGAAACTGTCATTAAAAGCAATTCAGCTGCAATATTCTCTTACAACTATTGGTATTGTAAATTGGCACAACTCTTGGAAAGCAACAATACCGAAAGAGTGATAAAAATATTCATTCACTTTGACCCGCCAGTTCTCAGAAAAGAATTCAGAAGAACTGCTATATAAAACTGCTCACTGCATACTGAGATAATGTACGACTTGACAAATAAGTGATAATGCATCAACACAATGCAATACTGTGAATACTGTGTAGTCTTTAAAATAAGATGACAAGGTAGTAACATGGAAGAATGTTAATGATAAAATGTTAACTGAAAAAAATAAATTTAAAGGAGTACAAGCACTATAAGAGTGACTATACAAAACTGTGTCTTGTCAACAAAGAGAAAGGCTTTGCAAAATTAAAAATAGTAATTTGAGGGTGGTGTGGTGAGATGGTAGATGATCTTCTATTTAAAAAAAGTCCGTAGTATTGTTATTTTTTCAACTAAAAATTATCTAAACCAAAACAACCACCCCCCCAAAAAAAAAAATTAAAAAAGAGAAGAAAAAAGTGAACAAATAGCTACCCATTTAAGTGGCAAAGACGTTATTTTACCAAAATTCCCTTCACAGAGATTTTTCTTTCAATACATTTACTAGTTCTGAGCTGGTGTTCCCTGCTGCCCGTGAGCTTTCTCTAGTCACGGTGAGGGGGGCTGCTCTCCAGTCGCAGCCGCAGGCTTCTCGCTGCAGTGGCTTCTCCTGTTGTGAAGCGTGGGCGCCGGAGCTCGGGCTCAGCAGCTGTGGCGCACCTGGAAGCCTCCCAGGCCAGGGCTGTGCTGGAGCCTCACACTCTAGCAGGTGGAAGCCTCCCAGGCCAGGGCTGCGCTGGAGCCTCACACTCTGGCAGGTGGGAAGCCTCCCAGGCCAGGGCTGCGCTGGAGCCTCACACTCTGGCAGGTGGGTTGGTTCTTAACCACCGGACCACGGGAGTCCCCAGAGACTCTGGCTTTACTCTCAATATTATCTTAAGTAAAATTCCATTACTCTAAGAATAATTTAATTATGACCAGGAATCAAATATTTAATACTTCTGAAGTATTTCAAAACCTTCCTATACAAGATTTGGCAAAAATAGCATTTTTTCCCCCCTATTAGCTTGGTTTCTTTTTCTGTCTAAAATCAGAGGCTTGAAAACAATGTCATGAGAGATCCAAAAACAGAGCATCGTCAGAACTTGGTTGGGCAGTGACTCACACTGAGCGGAAGCACTCTGTATTGCAGCTGCGTGCAAGTCAGACATGTCTGCATGTGAGGCTCATCTAGTAAATACTCTGTGTGGATGCAAGGGGGTTTGGCTGGCTCCCGAAGTGCTAAATATTTCACCACACTTCTTTCCACTTTGGACGGCCAGTTTCGACCAGATTCATCCGAAAACCACTGGACAGAACTCACTGCCCACTGTGGAAAGCCCGGTGTCTCCAGCAGTCTTTTATCTCCATGTATGTCAGGTTTTAACAAGTCTGGCACATTCCTTGCAGCACTTTCTCCTTCCTCTTCCTCCAGAGGAAGCTGCCTCCCTGAGTCATTTCGGGAGGATGAAGGAGGAGAAGCTTATTAGCCTGAACCTAGGTTCACTTCCTCTCTCTGCCAACTACCAGTCTCAGTAATCTTTTATACACCACCAATAGATTTTTCTCTGGTCCTGCTCACACCTATTTGCTCTCCCAGTGATCCACCATACGACAGAAGAATGGAAAAATGTCCCCAAAGAAGATGGGGACATTTTTCCATTCTTATAAAGCAACCACTCAGAATTACTTTCGTAAGTCCTTCGTTTCAGCTCCTGGGTAACAGATTTCTCATTCATTCAAATTGGTCCGTGTTGAAACAACAATATAAAAACAGTAGTTCCTGAGGTGCCCCGTATGGAAAAGGGACTTTTTTTTAACCCTGGAATTCCCATCTAGCTAAAAAGCTCTTTTGGTGAGGCAGGACTTCAGCTGTGTGCCCACAGGCTAGACCAGGCTCTGTGAGTTACACCTGTGAGCATCTAACAGGGTTGCCAGGAAAGGTAAACGAAGAGGTATTTATAAAACAGGCAACATGTGGCCTAACAGGGGCTCAATAAGAGGCAGTTTCTTTCCCTCCCCAAATTACTCTGTGTTTAAGTCTTAAGAATATTACTTCAGGCCAAAAATTACTTGATTTTGTATCAACTATCAACTTGGAGAATAAACTAAGAGTCTGACTGTGAGGTGCATTGTTATTTTATAAGACTATAAGAGTAACCCGTTTAATAAACATTACAGCCCAAGTAATTTTTAAAACACACAGGATAAGGAGGTGGGGTGTGTTAGGAACTAAACAACTTTCAGGAGCTTTAAGTATCCTACTTCATCTCACTCACACTGGACGGCCTAGGCTGGCTGTTTTTGCTGTGCTGGGTCTTCAGAGGTTCAGCAGTCCAAGCGTGCGGGCTTAGTTGCCACGCAGCATGTTGGATCTTAGCTCCCTGATCAGGAATCGAACCTGTGTTCCCTGCCCTGGAAGGCGGATTCTTAACCAACGGACCACCAGGGAAGTTCCCCAGCTTAGGTTTTCTTAGCCTGAGTTTACAGTTGAGGAAAGCAAAGCTTGGAGATGTAAGTGACTTGCCCAAATCCTCGCAGCTCCTTAACCAGCAGAGTGCAGCCTGACTCTGAGGCCTGCGCTCTCACACGCTCTCTTTCTAACCCATGCTGCTGATGACAGTAAGCCACCTCCAGCAAGCGCAACAGCACATACTTTCTCTGTTGTGCGTGAAAGTTCACTCTCGGCTTCCGCCAGCAGTCGGTCAGCCTCCCTGAGCTCTGCTCGACGTTTCAGGAGAGTCTTCTCGATGCACTCAATTTCATCTACAATATCTTCATGGTGCTTGAGTGATTTTTCTATTTCTAGTTCATTCATAAGACTCTCAACATTTCCATCAATGAAGTCTCTAAAAAAATTCACATACACACACATAGAGAGATTTCAAATGTGACCGTATCAATACCTATAGCCTAGTGATAAAAAGATGCACGGTGACTTTCTAATACAAGAAGGGATGGAACAGACAGCTACATCTGATTAAGCTCAAGCTCTATGTTTACCTTGGTTCAAGGTCTAAGTATACCTAAGTTTAAAGTTATGTTACCGTATTTTTACTCGATGTGGCATATTGCTGACAATCAGTGAATAGTATGTATAATGTATGATGCTGCTGTTTTGTCCTTTTAAATATAAAGATTTTTTTTTTAATCAGCACTTAGTCAAGACAATGCTGATACTTCAACTCTTCTGTGGTATAAAAATAAAGCAAGCCACTCCTAAGACAACCATCCATTTCCCTCAAAATTATTCTATATTTCTGCTAGAGTAAAATTATGGTGATGATATCTGACAAATCAAAAAGCATAACACAGGACTTAGTAACGCAAGGCTAAAGTCAAAACTGCTTGAAAATGGGACTATCTATATAGAAAAACATGAAAATAAACTTAACACATTAACAGTTTGTCTTTAAATGAATACAGACAATTCTTACTTTTTTCTTTGACCATTTTTGTGTTATCCAAATTCCCCCAGATGGTAATTTATTTTTATAACTAGGAAAAGAAGTGGCTGTCCCACTGGCCTACCTCCCCCTCATGTACAAAAATGAAATGACCGTCCTGTAAGCCCTCAAACACCTAGTCGCAACCTTCTCTCGGTAGCCCTCGCTTTTTCCTGCCAGGTCTGTTAGTCACTCTTGCATTTGCTCCTAGAAGGCAGAGACCCCATCTTACCCACCTCAAGGTCTTCCACAGGTCTTCCTCCAACCCTGGCACATGGGCCAGTCTGGCTAAATGGACAAAAACTTAGGAACTGTCATAATTCATGGTCTAGTGCAGAAGATGGGCTTCTGTGTAACTGACCCATGCAGCAGATACTGCATTAGCTAATGAACGCTATGCCAGACACTGGGGCACAGAGAGGGAGGCCCTGCGCCTGCCCGCCTGCCCTCCTGGGTACCTTACAACACAGTATGGACAGCACTATGCCCCATGCTGCCAACTCTTGATTGTGGGAGCCTGAGATGAGAAAGCTCTTATATCAGAGGGGATCCCTGACCTTCACCTGGAGAGACACACTGGAGTTGTGCAGGGCAGGTTGGGAAGCCACTGCAGGCAAAGGACAGTGCATGCAAAGCTGGGGAGGCAGGAGAAAAGGTGGTGCTCAGGGAAACTGCAGCCAAGTACGCAGGGCGCAGGGCCAGAACAAACACTGTATGGGAAGAGAAAGATGAGAGAGAGGCCGGGTTCAGGCCCTGGAGAGCAGCATGACCGCTGCTGGGAGCACGCACGGCCAGGTGTGCAGCCACGTCGAGAGAGGGGCAGAGCACAAGAGACTAGACCTGGAGAGCCTGACCGAGGATGAGAGTGTCTCAAGGCTGGGGCAGCGAAGACGGAGGAAGGGCGCCAGCGGGAGAGCCCTTTGTGCACAGGTCAGCGGGCTGGGAGAGCAGCTGGACGCCTAGGGGAGTGGAGGGAAAGCGGACTGCTGAGGACACCAGCAAGCCTGCAGCCGGGGTAACGGGGAGGGAGGGCCATTCTCCAACAGCGACCACAGGAGATGCTGATGTGGATTATCGGCCACGAGAACTCAGAAATCACCATGTGGCTATTAAATTAATTTAAATTCAATTCTGTTTCCCAGTTTCATTAGCCACATTTCAAGTGCTCAATAACCACACATGGCTAAGGCTATTGTTCTGGACAGGACAGATCTAGAACATTCCCAAGAACACAGAAAGTGCTACGGGACAACACCGATTTTGGTTACCTTAATGAACTAATTCATCTGAATCATAAAAGTAAAATGGCTAATAATTACTTTCGCTGTTGATGTTTCTGGATGGTTCTATGTAATTCTTCTACTTCGTGCTCTAAGTCTTTCTTCTCTTGCAAAAGTTCATCAATATTATGATGCAGTTCTTCTATTTCTTTCTCAGACTGCCGCTTGCATACTCTCATCCTCTGTTCCTGCTTCTTTGATTTTAAATGCTGTATTATGTCTTCCAATCTAGAAACCTCATTCTCCTAATAAAGAAAAAAATGCAATACTGAAATATCACATGAGGTCATTTCCCCTTTTTCCTGCTCCAAACTGAAATGAACTGTGGTTAAAGTGATATCTATGCCCTGAAAATAGTGGCAGCTTCCTAAGACTTCAGTTTGAAAAGAACAATTAAGTCAAGCCAATGTCTTCACACATCATAGATGACATGGATGGACCAAGAGATTCTACGACTCTTCCACCAGTCCAGCTGTGGCTGCCTGATACACAGTCAGCAGGCACCTCCTGCGGGTACTGTCTGGTCCCAGAGTTCAGCGTCTGACAGAGACACAGACATACATGTCTCCCCCTCCTCTGGACACATGGGAGGGGAGTGGGCTGAGAGGCTACTTAGAGGAAGGGGTGCTCTGCTTGGTCTTGAAGAACAAATGAAATAGGAAAAATCTAAGCCGAAGAAGTAATGCACAAACACAGGAGATATAAAGGCACACATGGGGAACCATATAAACAGCTGGGTACTAGTTGACGGTAGAAGAGCCAGTTTACGAGATTAACAAGTGCTGAGCCAACAGAATTGTTATAAAAACAGCGTGCACTAAACCACCGCAGGCTAACAGGAGTAACGACCATTTGTAACCATGTAAACAGCCACAGCTCTGAAACTAGGTTGACCGATTAAAATTGGGCTGGTGGCTTCACACCCAGGTACTAGAATCCTTTACCTTCCTCTCAGTTTGCTGAGAGGAAAAGGAAAAAATCAAGAGCTCGGAAAACATCAGGATCCAAGTGTCCTGAGTTAGAAGGAGGTACTTGTAATGCATTTTATTTCTTTAGTGCCAAAAGCCTGAAAAGTAAGCTAGGGACTAGGAAGGAATCATTTCTAGAATTTAGCCTAGAGGAAAAATATGAAATACATTAAAATTTACACTAAGTTAAATGAACTACACTGCCTACAAATAAAGAAGTGTTATGCAGTCATTAAAATACTGCTTAAAAATGTCTATGAAAACCATGGGAAAAATGCTTGTAACATTAAGTAGGAAAAACAGAACACAAAATTATGGGCACAATAAGAGAACCATGAAAAGAAAGAAAAAATCATCATCAATCTCAGCACCGAGGGGTGATGCCAGCAGAGCCTTGCTGTGTGCTGCTGCTACATGTGCTCACACGCAAACACACGCCTACACGTGTGTGCACAACTACAGGCAGGCACGCGCAGTGCCTGGTCAGAGTCGGACACAAGCACGGTGACTGAGCAAGCACACGCCTACACACACACACTCACTCAAGCACATGCCTACACACACACACTCACACAAGCACACACCTACACACACACACACAAGCACACGCCTACACACACACACACACAGTGCTTGTCAACAAGAACATGCACAGGAAGCCTTCTTTAAAAACGGCTAATTTCTGGGCTGAAAGCACTTTTGTTATAAAATGGTTAAACTAGGTGCACAAAGTGATCTGGCACCCGAACTTCTGACCAGAACAGTATTCTAATAAGAGAACGTCTGCTGGGTTCTGACCATCAGCCTTAAAAGCACACTTCTGGCACGCAGGCTCTGGGGCGGCCCCCGGGAAGCCGTGTGGACCGGGCGCGTGCGCCTCCCCACTTACTAAGGCATGGTGCTCCGGGACGTTGCAGTGCAGCACGCCCACTGGGATGAGGGGGACGGAGAAGCTGGGCGGTGGGGGCCCGTAGACAATGGGGGCACCAGCAGGGGGCGGGCCATACACAACAGTGCCAGGGCTGAGAGGTCGGCTATTGTTGGGCAAGGGAGGCGGCGGTGCGTAGAGGGCCATGCCCTGTGGTACAGGAGAGCCGTCGGGGAACACGGTGTACATCATGTATCCAGGAGGAGGGACGAACGGGCGGTCATCGTGGTCATCCAGCTCGCTCTCCTCCCGGCTCTCTCCTCCACTGTCTGCATCTTCAAACAGAAACACAGAGCGTGTCTTATTCCCGTGGCTTACTAGGTAAACACACTTAGCAGAGAACAGCAGCATTCAGGCCAAGATATCAGAGATGCAAAAATAAAACTTTGTAAAAAAGGTCAAAAGCAGTTTTGAAAAGTGGATCAAAACAGGGATTCCAATTCTTTCCACCAGGTGAACTTGAGTTTCTCCGACACCTATCCATTGGTTTGCCTCTTTACCGTCTTCATTCACTCATCACTCAGCAACATTTGGGTGCCTGCTCCGTGTTACGTGAAGGCCAGCAGAGAAGCGCTATGAGACCCACAGCTCCAAGCTCCACCACCATAAGGGCACAGCCTCTCTCGGTGCTTTGCTCACTCATCTCTCCAGGAAGCAAGAAGTAGCTGTGTGTGCCACTGACGACAGAGCACACAGCCGGCACTCCACTTCCTGAATGAACAGATTCGCAGAATGTAATATTCCCATTTTACAGATTAACACTCTGCTGCTGCTGCTAAGTTGCTTTAGTCGTCTCTGACTCTGCGCAACCCCATAGACGGCAGCCCACCAGGCTCCGCTGTCCCTGGGATTCTCCAGGCAAGAACACTGGAGTGGGTTGCCATTTCCTTCTCCAATGCACGCAAGTGAAAAGCGAAAGTGAAGTCGGTCAGTCCTGTCCGACCCTTAGCGACCCCATGGACTGCAGCCCACCAGGCACCTCCGTCCATGGGATTTTCCAAGCAAGAGTACTGGAGGGGGGTGCCATTGCCTTCTCCGAGAGCAGCTAAATCATTTGCCTAGAATGACACAGCTACTTAGTGAAAGAGCCGGGATTTACCCCAGGTCCGACTCTTTCTCTGGGGCTCCGGGATTTACCCCAGGTCCGACTCTGTCCTCCGGGGCTCCGGGATTTACCCCAGGTCCGACTCTTCCTCCGGGGCTCCGGAAGACAGACTGGCAACACTTCACTTCAGTTGGTGACTAATGCCCTGAAACAAGGATGTGAACTGCCATGTTCCAGCAGCACAGGTGAGCTGCTTAGTGTGCCTGCGTAAGGCAGTGAGGAGGAAGTGTCCAGAAGAAGAGTGCTTTTTGAGGACCTGGGTCTTGCTGAAGTCATCATGAGCAGGAATAGTTTGGGAGAGAAAAGAAGAACGTTCCGAACAGAGGGGTTCAAACGTGGAGGTGTGAGAAACACAGCATGCAGCTGGGTGTGGCTGACAGGCGGGAGAGCGGTGGGAAGCGAGGCAAGGGGCCACCGCCACGGCCAGGTCACAGAGGGCTCCCGAGCAGGCGGAGAGGCTGGACTGTACTTCATGGATTTCAGGGGACCAAAAGTCATTAACCAGCCAAGAAAAGTGCAACTTCCGGGATGTGATCTGACTTACCTTTATTTGAAAACGATTTATGTAAGCCGCTCCTGATGGGGGAATACACCCAGTATCCGGAGGCAGCTGGAGGGGCACCGTCTTCCCTCCCGTTCTGCTGTGGTTTTCTAATAGGAGTCGAGGCTGCGTACTTCAGCCCGACACCAGAGTCCTTTGTGGCCTGGGAGCTGTGGCTGGAAACCTAGACAAACGACAGAGGAGCACAGCGTCTCTTAGAAATAAAGGCTAATGTGGAGAAAGACCAGAGTCTACAGCAAGGCCGACAAAGAGCTGGTTTCTCTTCTGACATCATAATTCTCGTTCTCGCAGGGAGAAGTGAGACGTGGTCACATGGTCATATAACCTGCATGGGTGCCAGCCTCCTGGCTCCCATTCTCATCCTTCCTAGTGGTCTCTCTTCCTTTGGTAAGATCACAGAAAGCAGGTGCCTTCCAGGCTGCCTGGGGTCTCCGTCTCCTGTGGTGCTGGGGGCCAGGCCTCGCCTTAGAGCTCTACTGTTACGCTCCTTCTCCTTCCCAGTTGCAGGTCAGCCCTCCAAACCCTCGGCCAACTCGGGCTCTGCTCTAACTTACGCTGCTTCCGCCTGTGGCCCTGGTTGTGCCAAGATGTCTGGCTTCCTTAGAGATCTGGGAGGAGGATCTTAGATTCTGCTCTTGGGGTTTTGAGGAAGTCCACACGGCCCTGGGATCCCAGCGGGTGAGGGCTGCTTCTCCTGACTGTGGCTGTCAGCAGATTCCAGCAGGATGTCGCTCTCGGCTCTGGAGGAGAGCCTCTCCTTCCTTCCCACATTCAGGCCACAAACCTTCACTCTGTGCCCGCTGACACCCCTCAACCCTCCTCTCCTCCAGCTCCTCTGCTCTAGCCTCTTCCATCCTGCACCCGAATGAGTTCAAATAGCCCCACCAGCGCAGCTCACGCACTGCAAGTCTAGCCTTTGCACTCTGCCAGACTACTCCTCTGAAACTAGAGCTCTGATCATAGCACACACAGCCGCAGTTTCCCAAGGCCTACGTAATTAAGGGTAAGGGATTTTGAAGTCCCTTTAAAAAAAAATTCATGGCCCCAATCTACTTTGCCTTTCACTGTTCCCATCCCACCCTCAAGCCCCGCAAGGCTACCTGCCATGGCTGACCCAACGCTCCTCGTCCTCGCGGGCTGTCCCCTCGCTCCTGAGAGCACATCCCGTGAGGGCTGCTTAGCGCTCACTTCATGCCCCTGCTTGTGAAGGCGTCTCCCTAGACATCCCCGTGAGACGAATCTGTAACTCTCTGCGACGGGGGCAGAGGCTTCTGGTCTGCTGCCACGTGCCGTCACTGCTCCGTAATTGCACGGGGGTAACTGTGCTCCTCCCCAGCTCATCAACCCTTGGAGGACAGGGGCTCTATCATTCATCACGGCTTCCCACCAAAGTCCTGCACTTGACCTAGACCTCAGGAAGCACTGAATAAATGTCCGTTAAAAGGAAATGAAATCCAGGTGCCTATTTTTCTGTCTCAGCCTCTGTATAATTCTACTGCCATTTTCAACAGTTTCAATAGGCTCTCTGGGCTCAAGTCACTTTATCTCCCTTACAGGATCCTTATTCCAGGACCCCACCACATACACCTGAGCATGGGTGGGCAACTGCCACGCTCCTTGGGAATGCCCCATTTCCATCTCAGTATAAACACTTAAGAACCTCAACGCATGGCTTAGCCTAGATATGTTGTTCTTGACACCTGATCACAGATTTATGGCAGGCAACTTTGTTATATTTTCTTAAAGAAAACTTAGTATACATTCCCAACAACACAGACTTCCTACTTTTGATGATGATGGTGGTGGCATAAAGTACCAATAGCCTCGTCTTTTGAAAGGATCTGCCATGCTGCTGATGTAATCATTCTGGTAAGAAACTTCACGTCGGAGTTCAGCTATTTCTTCCAAAATATTTTCAATGCCTCCTCTGTTATCTGTAAAGGAAAGTTATTCCATGAGTTGGGCATGAAATCATCTACTTCCTTTCTCTCTCAAACGTGATTCCATGAGAGCCAATGATTCTTAGTTCCTCACAGCTGTCCTTTGGTAATAAGTGTTTGCTGACACTTAAAGAGGACAGACATATCCTGCTGCTATTCACTTAGAAAGCGAGCCAGAGAAAGAAACAGATTTGTAAACATTCCTTTTTTTGAAAATACAAAAATGAATCTCTTCTCTCTCTGTAATCAAGTCCCTTGATACTGCACTTACATACATTGGAAAAAGTTATTTATTTATTAAGCTAATTATCACAGCTCTATAAATCAAGCATGGGCTCGATTGGTAACAAATAAATCTGCTAAAGGGAAAAAACCAACAGAACGACCTGATTTTAAAACCAAAGCCCAGTACTTTACCCGCCCCGGTGCGGTCTAGTGAGTCCCGTAGCCTTGCGATCTCGCTCCTCTGTCTCTCCATGGTCTCATTCCACCTCTCGATTTCCAGCGCCTGTGAGCTTGCTCCTCGGGTGCCTGCCTCTACCTTCTCCATCTCAATTCGAAGATATTAAAAAAATCACATATGAGAAGTTGCCAGTGAATGTTCTTTCCCAGATGCATTTCTCCTTGCAGTATGATTTATAATCCCCTGATTTTTTACTTCTACTTTACTAATGAGGAACCCCATTACTCCAGACATTTAAACCCTGCAACGCCTGGCAGCCAGCAGAGGATCGAGTACTGACTGCCGACGGGACCTCAGAACCCTTGGAGAGGGCCCCTACTGCAATTCAGTCGCTTAGGAACTGAGAAGGACCCAAGAAGGAGGTGGTCTCACGGGGTCCCGGCACTGACCTGCTCCTCTCTCTCCCTGAGGAGGTTCTGCAGGAGTTCGATCTCCGCTTCCGCTCGGGTCAGATCCCTCGCGGCCTGTGCTGCCTTTCTGCTGAACCGCTCTGCTTCCTGCAGGTCCTGCTGGGACGGAGGCGCGGGGAAGGCAGCGCGGCACTGTGGGCTGCGCTCTTCTTCTCTCTCCCTCCCAGACTCAGCCTCTGCTCTCATCAGCTCGCACGCCTGGCTACCCCCTGCACAGGTGGCGCCCGGCACCACCTCGCCTACCCATCACTTGGCAGCTCCCCCAACCCCTCTGTGGGGTCCAAGTGGGCAGGGTGCTACATCAGAAAAGCACAGACCAGCTTTTCCTCCCCTGTCCTACAGTCTCCCATGACTGGGGGGGACTCTGGGCTCCCTTGGTGAGGCTTCTCCCTCCTACGACCTGTGGTCTTAATCGCATCAGCATTTGCGTCCTATACAGGTTGTGACAGACTTATCTCGGGCAGGACTCATAATAACACTGTGAAGAGATATACGATCCTCTATACATGATGAAAGGGCTGAGGTTCAGAAGGATGACATCGCAGGCCTGAAGACTTCTGCTTAGCTGTGCGTTGACAGCTGCCTCCCTCAGCGGACCCCTGCACTCTGAGGTGAGGACGGTACGCTTCATTTATGGTTCTTTGGGGACTCCCTAGAGCATCACACCCATGGCAGGGCTGTGATGGGGAACTGCACCCATCAGGTCTGAAGAGAAGCAGACAACTTTACGCAAGAGCCAGAGTCTCTAATGAGAGCTCAAAAACGCAAGTGGCTAGGTGTCTCGGCAGGGCAGCCTCGGTGGGCACTTGCTCTGTGCGTAGGACTCACCTCTGCACGCTCCTGGTTAATTTTCATAACAGTTCCATGAAGGGACTTGAGCTGGTCTTTGGCGATGGTGAGCTCAGCTGTGGCTATCTTATCAGAGGCGGCCACAGCCTTCTTTAGTTTCTTCAATTCTTTATCTAAACCTAGAACCTGTGCCTGAGATTTGGCATCTTCAAGTTTCTTCTGAGATAAAAAAAACAAAAAACAAAGAGAGATGACTCATTTGGTAGCAATGAACTAAGATGCAAGCCCCATGAGAGCAGGAACTCTGTTCACAAGCCCCACGCGAGCAGGGACTCTGTTCACAAGCCCCACGTGAGCAGGGACTCTGTTCACAAGCCCCACGCCTAGAACAATGCCGGGTACACAGCAGGGGCTCCGAGTGAAAAATAAAAATGCCTCCACACTGTACAGTAACTAAGAATGAAATCAGGACACCTCGTCTGGGGGCTTTGTGCCCCTAAACCCATTCATCTGTTGGGAAAGCATTTCTTGGCACCACTGTCAAGCAATGGACCAGCCCCTGTGATCACTGGGGCATGTAGTGGTAAACCAGATAGACTTGCCTGCTGCCCTCGAGGGGCTTATGAGACAGACATATTAAACAAATGCTGAGGCAAACGTGTAACTAAAACTGTGATTGCTGCTCTCAAGGGAGAGAACAAGGCACCCACCTCTGTGAGAGGCTGGCAGGAGAGACCTAGACTGGTGGAAGAGGGAGTCAGGGAGAAGAGAGGGGGAGAGACGTGGTGCAGGGGGGAAGCCAGAACTCAGGGTCTCGGGAACTGCAAGCAGCAGCACGGTGAGAAGAGGAGAGCGCTAACGGAGGCCAACCGCGCAGCGCCTCAGAGGCGAAAGCGCTTTTGTCTTTATCCTAGAAACAACAGAGGCTGCTGGAGAGAAGGGAAGATGGCAGGGACTGACAGGGGTCTATTTGTGCTTTGTGCTGGCTGCTCCTCGGAGCCGGTGTAAGTGGAAATGGGGGCTGTCCCGTGGCCGCAGCCGTTGTCCAGAAGAGATGACGCGTCAGGGTGGATGAGGGTGGTGACCCTGGAGAAGGACACCATGCAGATATTCCAGAGAGATTTTGGAGGCAGACTCGTAAGACTAGGGAACTGATGTGTTCTCACTGAAGCATGAAGCAGGCCACTCGCTGGGGCTGGGAGAAGGTACAGAACAGCGCAGCCTGAGAGCACGCTTCCAGAGGGCAGTGAGGCGGCCGCCAGCCGAGGCTGCAGACACTCAGTGCCACCGCTATGCCCGGATGGGTGGCTTTTAATTCAGGAATAGTCAGCCAGAGTGTAGGGCTAAAGAAAGCAGACAGCTGCTGTTTTGTCACAGAAGATAGGAGAAAGGAGCAAGGAATTTGAGGATATTTGCAAACAATGGTGATAGTGGGAGATCGTGGAACTTAAGTTGGACGACGAAGAAAGTAAAGACAGGAAAGCCGTACGCCAGGAAAGCTGGGGCTCAGGCACTGGGATCGTCCAGCGCGAGGGTGCTGACAGGAAAGGAGGCTGTGGTCAGAGCGGGGTGCTCCAGCTCATGACCTCAGAGACGCTGGGTGCAGCTTCTGAATCGGACAAGGTGTGACAAGGGGAGTAGTGGCTGGGGTAGCTTTGGAGAAGCTTAAAAAGAGGCCAGGGAATCAGAAAGAAAAGTGAGGAGTTGAAAAGTAATGTTCCACAGACATGTCCAGTTTGGAAAGGGGTGTAGAAGGAGGCAAATTATCCCAACAGCATTTAAGTACCACCCAGCCAACTCTCCACTCGCTCCTTACATCCCAATTGCCTTGTTTCCATCTACCACGCTCCCTCGTCTCAGGCCCCAGATCCAGTGATTTGCATCCAGCCGTCTCTAGGGCCCCCCCCCCCCGCCACCAGTGCAGCCAGAGGTGACCGTGGGTCACAGCCCTCTCAGCGGCCCCCGCGCTGACAGCAGGACCCGGCAGCAGGGACTCGTGTGTCTTTTTCCTGGTCTTGCCCACCTTCTTCTCTAACTCCTGGAGTTGGGCTAGAATTCTCTCCTTCTCTTCATCAGCTTCCTGCAGCTGCAGATCTGTAAGCCCTTGGATTTCCTCCATACTTTTTAGATTTTCTTGTAAATAGTGAATCTCATTCTCTAACTGCTGAATTCTTGCTTCATGTTGCCTCTTGTCAAAATTAATCTGTGAGGAAATCAAGTTTCAAAAATGATTTTTAAGCAAAATATTTTTTGAGCAAAATAAACATCTTCTGGAGAATTGCATTTCATTTTACTAAAGAGTATTAATGGCTTACTGTGGGTGGGTTAGTCACAACTATTCTCTAGGATCCATTTTAACATTTGCCTCATCATTAAAACAGTTACATCAAAAACTCAGATTCAGGCACCATACTGTGCTCTAGCAATGTGGTGTTACTGACCTGCACATTAAGAAACAGCTCACTTGCTTCCAAAGAAAGGAAAACACAGCGTCATGCCGAAGCCTGACTCTGACATCGGTCACCACACTCAGGGCTACATTTCAGTCACACACAGTCTGACTTACTAGAAGTGAAACTTAACAGCAATTACTGTATTTTTTAAAAACTATAGCTTTATTAATTATACCTTGAAGGTATAATTACCTTTATTAAGGTATCATTAATATAGCAAACACTTTTTTTTTTGTGGCCATGCCATGCTGCTTGTGGAATCTCAGTTTCCCACCCAGGGATCCAACCCCACTTTCTTGGCCATGAAAGTGAGGAGTCTTAACTCCTGGACCACCAGGTAATGCCCTACTCTGTATTTACACAAAAAAGGAAGCAATGTGACTTGCTGAAAAGCGTGCATGTTTTCTAAACGCTTCCCTCCGGCTGCCTCATGCCCATCTCTTACCCTTGCTTCTAGCGCTCTCTCACAGGCCTGCCTGAACGCTTCCTGTCCATCCACCAGCTTCTCCTGATGCAGAGCCATTTCTTCTTGGAGTTTTCTTTCCCTCCCTTGGGCTTCCTCTTTCTCCCACTGAGAACGTGTCAGCATTTCACTGAATTGTATCTGCAAGTCAGCAAGACTTTTCCCTAAGACATCTGAAGGACTGTGGATTCTGCTAAGGGGGGAGAGGAAAGATGGTATAAATGTGTCACTTCATTCTTGGCGCTGGACACAGGCATGCCAGTAGCATCAGTCCACGAGTAAGAAGGGCTGTGTGGACGGCAGCTGTTGTCAATCCACGGCAAATCACTCTGCACCTCTGGAGCGCAAAGCGTTGTTTTATCAACCGACTGCTGCCACTCTGAGAGCACAGACTACCTTCAGGCTAACAATGTGTGTTCAAAGAATAAACGCCCATTTCACATTTTCAAATTAGCCTGTTTTTCTTTAGCTATTTGTTTTCTACTTAAAGTGTATAATGTAACTCTACTTCCTGAACATCTGCAGTAAGCTTGCAAGAATGCGTTACTCATAAAACCTTTATGTTTTTTAAATTAAATAATAACAAAACATATAAAAGATTAAAAAAATCAGTGACGGACAACTTGAATTAAGTAATCTGTGTCTCAAACATGGTCATACGATAAGGAGAAAACCTTATAAAAGAAATCAGCCATGCACAGTTGCAGAAAGGGGATTTCATCACTGAAGCCCACATTCACGACTCAGCCCACTCTACACCTGGCGGTCCTAACCTTCTATTACCTCATCTCTCCAGCGCCTGATTTCAATTTTCTCCTTACTTCATCTACACGAGCTGCCACTTCTTCTGGACGAATCAGACCATCAGCTACCTGATTAAGGTGATTCTGGAAATCTTTAAGTTGCTGTTTTAACAGGTTATTGTCATCCTATGGAGGGAGGCAAAATGAAGAGGGCTAAAAGTTACCAAAACAAATTAAAAAATACAGTCACACACACACACAGCCTATATTATTTACCATATAATAATTCTCGTCAACTTCTTTTACCAATTTTTTAAAACCCTTTTCCACTATGGCTGACAATATCTGAATCTACTGATTAACCCAAAGTCACAAAAGACACAAACAAGCATGATGATGTGTGTCTTGGTGACGCAAAAGGAAGTGCCGTTGGACACTACCTTCTTCTTGCCAAAAACTAAACACTGTGAATCTAAATGAACCTCTGTATAAGAACACATCAATCAACGCCGCAGGGACGCAGCCAGCAAAATCTAGATTACGGGAAACTCTACAAGACAAAGACCCGGTCTTCTTCAGTATGGAACAAAGGTCAAAAAAGAGCAAACCCATAGATTACAAGAGACTTAAGAATCAAGTCAACTAAATGCACTGTGTACACATCATTTGGATTCCAAAAAACACTTCTAAAAAACCTATGAGACAATTTGAATATTCTTAAGGTATTTGGTGATATTAGGGAGTGACTATAATTTTAAGGTATCACAATGGCATCCATGTTTACTTTTTTTTTTTTTTTTTCCTGTCCATGCCACGCAGCTTGTGGGATCTCAGCTCCCCAACCAGGAACTAAACCCTGGCCACGGCAGTGAAAGCCCAGAAGCCTAACCACAAGGCCTTCAGGGAACTCCTTTATGCTTCTTTCTAAAGCCCTTATTTTTCAGAGACAGATACAGTAGTATGTTATTTACAGACAAAATCAGATGTTTTGGATTTACTTCAGAATAATTCAGTGTGAACAGATGTGGGGGTGGGGTGTGGAGGATGTTCAGTTCAGTCGCTCAGTCGTGTCCGACTCTTTGTGACCCCATGAATCACAGCACGCCAGGCCTCCCTGTACATCACCAACTCCTGGAGTTCACTCAGACTCATGTCCATCAAGTCGGTGATGCCATCCAGCCATCTCATCCTCTGTCATCCCCTTCTCCTCCTGCCCCCAGTCCCTCCCAGCATCAGAGTCTTTTCCAATGAGTCAACTCTTCACACGAGGTGGCCAAAGTACTGGAGTTTCAGCTTCAGCATCAGTCCTTCCAATGAACACCCAGGACTGGTCTCCTTTAGGATGGACTGGTTGGATCTCCCTGCAGTCCAAGGGACACGTAACAGTTTTCTCCAGCACCATAGTTCAAAAACATCAATTCTTCGGTGCTCAGCTTTCTTCACAGTCCAACTCTCACATCCATACATGACCACTGGAAAAACCATAGCCTTGACTAGACGGACCTTTGTTGGCAAAGTAATGTCTCTGCTTTTGAATATGCTATCTAGGTTGGTCATAACTTTCCTTCCAAGAAGTAAGCATCTTTTAATTTCATGGCTGCAATCACCATCTGCAGTGATTTTGGAGCCCCCAAAAATAAAGTCTGACACTGTTTCCCCATCTATTTCCCATGAAGTGATGGGACCAAATGCCATGATCTTAGTTTTCTGAATGTTGAGCTTTAAGCCAACTTTTTCACTCTCCGCTTTCACTTTCATCAAGAGGCTCTTCAGTTCCTCTTCACTTTCTGCCATAAGGGTGGTATCATCTGCATATCTGAGGTTATTTATATTTCTCCCGGCAATCTTGATTCCAGCTTGTGCTTCCTCCAGCCCAGCGTTTCTCATGATGTACTCTGCATAGAAGTTAAATAAGTAGGGTGACAATATACAGCCTTGATGTACTCCTTTTCCTATTTGGAACCAGTCTGTTGTTCCATGTCCAGTTCTAACTGTTGCTTCCTGACCTGCATATAGGTTTCTCAAGAGGCAGGTCAGGTGGTCTGGTATTGCCATCTCTTTCAGAATTTTCCACAGTTTATTGTGATCCACACAGTCAAAGGCTTTGGCATAGTCAATAAAGCAGAAATAGATGTTTTTCTGGAACACTCTTGCTTTTTTGATGATCCAGCAGATGTTGGCAATTTGGTCTCTGGTTCTTCTGCCTTTTCTAAAACCAGCTTGAACAACTGGAAGTTCACAGTTCACATTTTGCTAAAGCCTGGCTTGGAGAATTTTGAGCATTACTTTACTAGCGTGTGAGATGAGTGCAGTTGTGCGGTAGTTTGAGCATTCTTTGGCATTGCCTTTCTTTGGGATTGGAATGAAAACTGACCTTTTCCAGACCTGTGGCCACTGCTGAGTTTTCCAAATTTGCTGGCATATTGAGTGCAGCACTTTCACAGCATCATTCTAGAACCTCCAAACAAGCTCTCAAGGTGGAGGATGTTACAGATTAAATAAGACTGGATGTGTGTTACTGATGAAGTAAGATAGGCCATGTGTGGAAACTGTTGAAGATGAGTGATGTATACATTTGGGCTCACTTTGGTACTCTACTTTGGTATACACTGGAGAACGCACACAATTCAGAGTTAGAATAAACAGAAACAGAACCAGAACCAGCTCCCCGTAACACCAAAGCTTCTCTAGCAGCTTACAATGCTCTGTGGGAGTATTCGTTATCTGCGAGCATACTTTCATGAACAAACTAGTGAACATATCTAGACCCCAGAATTAAATCCACATAATGTCTCTTTCAAGTGAAAAAAAAAAACAAAACTGATAAAATTGCCCTAAATTAGACAGAAAAATAGTTCTACATCCTAAGTTCCCCCAAATACCTATATGCTACTTCAGTGATTAATTTTCTTCAAACCTGGTATAATATTGGGTTTTTGTTTCAACACTGTTAGCTCAAATGGTGAATTCAGCGCTACAGTGCACAGGTGTGTCCACCTGGAGCCTCTTATGTTACCTGTCCCTGCCCTTTGCCCCGAGGCACCCGTACCTGCACTGCTGTCTAATCCTGGTCCCAGGTGACCTGACCCGGGGGAAGCCAACCCGCTGACTAGATGAGTTCTCACTCCCTCCAGCATTAGAACCAAAATCCAGTCCAGCAAGTCTGCAGGAGAGCTAGTCCTGTAAAGCCACGCTGGCGCAGGGCTGGAGTCGATGCTGGGTCCAGGGAGACAGAGCGGGAGAAACGAGAGCCGCCTCGACAGGAGGCTGGCAGAGCAGCTCTGGTCACCAGCGGGCTGCCCGCCTCCTCCCTCGAGCTAGCACTAGTAGGTTTTGGCTCACGGCAACGAAACCATTTCTGACAAAGATAAATGCCGTGAGTTTAACTTGAACTCGGTATCAGGAGTTTAGAAGGCCAAGCAACCAAACGACCCAGTTCCAACTAAGAGAATCTCATAGCATGGACCAGCATTCTGGAAAGCTGCTCTCAGTTTCTCCTTTGCATAGAAGGCTCCTGAAGTCCTTTTCTTTAAGAGATATATACTGAAGTACTTAGGGTTGAAATAAAGAGGTATGATATTTTCTTTAAAGTATCCCAGCAATAAAAAAAAAAAGTGGACTAACTGAAACAAGAATGGCAGAATGTTGACGACTGTTTGAGCTGAGTAAACAAAAGGGCATGAGGCTATTTTTTCTCTGATTTTGTAATGATTTGCAAATTTCCATAGTAAAAATAAAAAATAATACAATGAATACCTAACAAACACAGAACTCACACAAGAATAGAAAGCATGTATATCTTTTATGATATTCACTTCAGAAGCTGAAATGATAGCAGTAAAAACGAGATTCTAGGTAACTAGATTTCCTTAAACTTCGAGAAAAAAATATTCTATGCATTGGGAGAAAAGAGAGAATTCAGGTGAGCTCATATAGTCTTACTTGTCACAAACCCCCTACATGAATTTTTGGAGCCCTCCTCACAAATAAACACAACTCTGCCCCTTGGTTTCTGGTGACGTGGAACAGCTGGCGCCTCAGCTGTGAGGCCCCCGACCTCACAGACCTGGAAACCTGTGTGTTGGTCCAGGTACTCATTTTTTCAGACATCTGTCCTCTTTGAGAACGTTTAATTACCTGGAAAATCCTGTCCACCTGCTTCTCCTGCAGTTTATGGGGCAGGTTATTGTGAAAATAGCTGTAAAATTAATTTGCCCAAGAAAACTCGCATAAATGTAAAATGACTGCAATTTTAATGACATCACTTCTGAGAAGGGGACTGTGAAACCTTTACAATTAAGAGGTTCTACTGCAACCCATTCTAGTTATATTCCTGGATAATTACAAAAATATTTCAGTGGAGGAAGAATGCATCCAACTGCTTACTTTAGCCCAGTCTGGTAATAATGGTATTATTAGGGGAAATGCAAGGTATTGCTGTGATCCATCAGTTTACAGTATTCTCTGTTTATGATCAACACAGCCTCCATCTCTTAGCACCATCTGCTACTGCTAAGTCGCTTCAGTCCTGTGCGACTCTGTGCGACCCCATAGATGGCAGCCCACCAGGCTCCGCCGTCCCTGGGATTCTCCAGGCAAAAACACTGGAGTGGGTTGCCATTTCCTTCTCCAATGCATGAAAGTGAAAAGTGAAAGTGAAGTTGCTCAGTCGTGCCCGACTCTTAGTGACCCCATGGACTGCAGCCCACCAGGCTCCCCGTCCATGGAATTTTCCAGGCAAGAGTACTGGAGTGGGCTGCCACTGCCTTCTCCGCTTAGCACCATCATAACAACACAAAGGACATACACAGCAATCATCTCAAAACATTGGGCTCACAAGGAACAGAAGCTATGGTGCTATCCTAGCTCAAATTCCTTTTTTCAAATAACTTACTGCATTTAAGAGCAGGTTGTAGAGTGTCTGACTAATGGATGGCAACATCTCTGGGCGTCCCAAGTCAGAATGTATCTGGAGCCAGCAAGTCCCTACCTGTAGCTGTTTAAGCTGGGTGCGGAGCTCACTGTTTTCTTGTTCTTTTTCTTCCGAGAGCTGGGCTTTTCCCAGGGCGTTCTTGAGGGCTTGTTTTTCTTTCTCAAGTTCTGTTTGTAGAGTTGACTGTTCTAGCTATTGCCATAGGAAGCAATGATACAAAAAAGTAAAACAGCAATGATTTATGATCTAATAAGGCATAAATAAACTGAAGGGACTTAGCACGCATGCATAAACTTACATACACATACAATCCCTTGGGAGCTTTGGTTTTATAATTCAGTTTTATGTTTGTACCTCCAAATTAAAAGGCCCAAGGTAGGTTTTTCACAGGCCTCCTTCAACTATTAATACATAAGGAAGGGTAAGCATCAGAATCTCCAGGAGGGAGCCCAGATACCAGATACAGGAGGGAGCTCTGTGAGGGAGTCAACAATTACTGCTCTCCCTTCCCTTAGACCAACATTTCTTACACTGTGGTCCTCAACCACCTGCATCAGAATCACTTGGCATGCTTGTTAAACACGCAGAGGCCTGGTCTCCATCTCAGACTTGATGGGCCAGAGTCTCTAGGATGTGGCCCAGGAACCTGCATTTAACAAGCATCACAAGTGACTTCAACAACTAAAAGGTGCCAATCAGAGACCTGTAAAGCTGAGAGAGAGGAGGCCTGTCACGCCGTGCTCTCAGCATGTGGCTGGAAGACCAGTGCTGGTAGTCTTGATGCCAAGGAAGGGAATGCCCTTTTAAATGCCACATGAATTTGTGAAAAGGCCTATTTTTGTCAAGACTTTTAAGAAAAATTAAAAAAGGACAAGGGAAGTACAAAAGATTTTTAAGTTAGTAAGGGCTGGCTTAAACATTTAAATTTTATTTCAAAGGAGATACCATCTAGAAATTGTATTTACTATTAGTTACAAAATATATTAATATTTACTGCTATTTTAATTGTTTTTCTTCCCAATCTCCTCTTTTCCACACTCTGATCAGGTCAACTACAGTTTTATAAAACTTGGTACTCTTAAGAAATATAATGCTGTCAACTGGTAAATGGTCATTTAGTATTTAATAAGTAAACGAATGGAAAGTAACACAATTACTATAATAAGCCAACCTATTTTTATTTCCTTTTCTAATCATATGAAAGCAATTTTACATGAATTCCTGGGATTCAAACTACTTCATTTTTTATTTAACTACCTTATTTTTAATTGACATATAATTGATTTATGTTTCAGTGTACACCTATTCTTTTTCAGATTCTTTTCCATTATAGGTTACTATAAGATACTGCATACAGTTCCCTGTGCTACAGGGTGGGTCCTTGTTTGCCTATTTTAAATGCAGCAGCATGTACATATTAATACCAAATTCCCAATTTACCTCTCCTCTTCCCTTTCCCCTTTGGTAACCATAAATTTGTCTTCTATGTCTATGAGTCTATTTCTGTTTTGTAAATAAGTTCATTTGTATCATTTTTTTTTTAGATTCTTCATGTAAGTGATATATGCTAATTGCTTTTCTCTGATTTACTTCACTTAGTATGATCATCTCTCGGCCTCTCCACTTTACTGCAAATGGTATTTCATTCCCTTTTATGGCTAAGTAATATTACACACATACACTGCATCTTCTTTATCCATTCATCTGTTTATAGACATTTAAGTTGCTCCCAAAGTCTTGGTTCCTGTATCAATAAATAGTGCTGCTATGAACACTGGCATGCATGTATCTTTTCAAATAGTTTTCCTCTTTTCCAGATATAGATCCAGGAGTGGGACTGCTGGATCATATGTAACTGTTTTCAGTTTTTTAAGAAACCTCCATACTGTTCTCCACAATGGCTGTACCAACTTACACTCCCCCCAGCAGTGCAGGAGGGTTCCCTTTTCTCCACACCCTCGCCAGCATTTACTGTTTGTAGATGATGGGCATTCTGATTAGTGTGAGGTGGTACCTCACTGTAGTTTTGATTCGTATTTCTCTAATAATAAGCAGTGTTGAGCGTCTTTTCCTGTGCCCGTTTCCAACTATCTTCCCTAACTCTCACCCAGTGAGAAGCTATCACCCTGCTCGGGTGTGGGTACTGGACAGGCACCTACAGTCTGGGCATTCACTGTGCTGAGTCTAGCAGGAGAGACGGATGGTCTAAACAGATGCTTTCACACGCAGGATAAAATGCTTTGAGCACAAGTTAAAGGAAAATCAGAGTCCTGAACCCAGATTTTCAGCAGATACAGTGGAAGGTCTGAGTGGGCTTCCTGGTGGAAAATGCAACCCATTTGTCTAAAAGCTAAACAAAATTGTATTTTAATGAGATCAAAAATACACTATAACTGGTCACTGTCTGCCTCTCTGCCCTTATTTCTCACTCATTCCCTACTCCTCTCCTCATCCCTGGCATACTGGAGGCATACTTTCAGTATTTCAAATGCATTATGCTCTCTCTCCTTGCCTCTCTGCCTAGAACACATCCCTGACCTCTGCTCATCTCGCCCCTGCACCCTCTGCACGGCCAAGCCCTAGTCAACATCATTACCACGGGCAGTTTTCCCTGACCACTGCTCCCCTAGCACAGGGCCCTACCCCTTTCTCCCTCTAACACCTGTTTCACCTACTGGACTGTCAGCTTCACAAGGACTGTAACCATGGCTGTGCTGCTCTCTGCAGCAACCAGGGCATCTGGTCTTTAATGGCCAATCAATAAGTGTTTATTGGATGAATAAATATTTATCTAATTTTCAAGGTATAATTTAAACTAGCGGATGTTTCACCCAAACAAAACAGAAAGCAGCACAGTAAAATTTAATATCAACTTGAAAGAGGTCTCTTGAAGCTGGTTTGAGAAAGAAAAACTAGAATTTACTGATTACCAACTGTCAGTGCTTCCTGTCCATTGTCTCACTTATCCTCACCATAACCCACATGACAGAAGAGGTCAGTATTTGTCAGAAGCGCGGAGCCATGAAGTGACTTGCCCCTGTTCACACAGGGGTCATACTTAGGCTCAGACCGTCTGACTCCAAACATGTGCTCTTCTCATCACTTCACACTGTTGTTCAGTTGCTAAGTTGTGTTTGACTCTTCTGCGACCCCATGGACTGTAGCCTGCCAGGGTCCTCTGTCTATACAATTTCTCAGGCAAGAATACTGGAGTGGGTTGCCACTTCCATCTCCAGGGGATCTTCTCAACCCAGGGCTTGATCAAACCTGCATCTCCTGCATTGTGGGTGGATACTTTACCACTGAGCCACTGGGGAAGCCCATCAGTCCACATGGGCTTAAAAAGTGTTTAATATAACAGTAAATGAAAGGAAAGCTGTTATGTTAAGGCCCAGGCTACTTGGTTTCTACATGGCTTCTGCTCTTACTCACCTGGCTGAGCCTTGTTAGTTCTCCCAGCTCTTCTTTGAGCTGGCTGGCTTCGGCATCCCTCATCCTCAGCTGTGCCTCTAGCTCAGCCTCGTAGGCACTGAGGTCTCCGTGGGTCTGCTGCAGGGACGCGTTCACCTCATGCTGCTCTTGGAGGGCGCTTTCTAGCTCTGCAAGCTCCTGCAAGGATTCAGTGTATGTTTAAGTACAGAACCCTCATTGTGCTGCTTAAGCATCTGCAAGTCATTATAAGTAACCCGAGCACTTAAACCAAATGCTGGCCAGCCACTGCTGCCCAGGCGCGGAGAGCATTCACCGGCCATACGAGGAAGCCGCAGGCTGTGTGAGTCCAGGATGGAGAACAAAACCCTGACTGCCATCAGAAAAATCAGCAAGCTACAACGTGTTTTTCAGAGTAACCAGATGTGTGATCCTTTAAACGAGTCTTATGTATTCATAAGAAGAAAAAAAAAGGAGGATAAAATTTAAGGCCTATTTTCCTTCAGACATTGGAATAAATGTTTTCACATTCATTATTTCACTATACTCTCAGAGTAACTATGTAAGGCAAGGTATTATCCCCGATTTACAGATGAGGAAGTGGAGAATGAACATCGAGGTAAACAGCACCGGGCTGTGCAGCTAAAAAAACGATGAGTCAGAATATGAACTGGGATTTCTGACTCCAAAGCCCAGACTTTCTATTAAACCATAGTATGTTCACTTACCAGAAGAGCGAAATGGGACCATCCTCTAATATTAAGGAAGATAGAGAAACGTAAACCAATGTCGACACGGGTAGTACATACTGATTAGTATGCCACAGTTCTGATCCACTTTAGTCCATTTTTTAATGATTAAACATTATAATTTTCATCTATTTATTTGGGATCTTGAAGAATTAGACCAAACTACTCTGGATTACAAAGGAGAACCTTGTGATGAGAGCTTCTTAGAAGAGTTTCTCAGTGGGCGATAGAAGACCACCCTGCATCTGAACCACCGGGGCCGGTTGTCTGGACGCAGACGCTACACATAACCAACAGAGGATTCACATCCAGAAGATACAAAGAGCTTCTACAGATCGTTAAGAAAAAGACAGGCAATCCAACAGAAAAAAACGGGCAAGGAATATGAAGAGGGAATTCACTGAAGAGAAAAACTGAAGGGCAAATAAACAGATGAAAAGTACTTAACTTCTGCAGTAATTCGGGGGAAGCGCAGTTAAAACAAGACAGTATTTTGCACAGAGCATAGAGGAACAAGCTAAACCAAGCATGAGGAAACAATCAGACGAATCTAGACGCTGGGGTGCCATTCAGAACCACTAGCTGGATTCTACACACACACAAGCTATAAACAACAGAAAAAATGGCTCAGATATTAAACAGTATTAAGGAACTGCTGCTGACTTTCTAGGTGTAATAATGGTATCATAGTGATGGAAGAAAATAGCCCCGTTTTAAAGAGATGTGGACTAAAGGGATGATGTCTTAACACCTGCAACTTTCAAATGACCCAGCAAAATATATATATATATATATATGGTAAACTATTTGTTTGATTTAGGAGAACACACAGAAGCTCAATGAACTCTTCTTTCAACTGTCCTGTAAATGTAAAAAATACAAAGATCATTTCAAACCCAGCAGATTGGCAAACACTAAGTCTGGCAAAATATTATATTTCCTGAACTTGATCCTTATTCTGTGCTTACGTTAGAAAATGTGCTTGTTCTTAGGAAAGACATGCTGAAGTATTTCAAAGCTCAAGACCATGACTGCCTACAACTAATTCTAACATGATTAAGAAAAAAATTAATATAAAAATGGACATAAAATCATGTAAAATTAAATATGAGATAAAGCAAATGTGGTAAAGTATTAATCGGTGACTCTGAATGGAAATTACATTGAGTGATTCTTGCAACTCTCCTGTATGCTTGAAATTATTTCAAAATTAAGGCTTACAAAATAGAAGTTAGATAACTGTAAGGTCATGGCAAGGACGTGGTGTAATGGTAGCTTTCACACTGCTGGTGGGAACAGAAGCTCACAGAATGCTATGGACAGTAATTTGATAATGTCTAGTGAACCGGGGAGGCACACACACTCTGACCCACAGCCCGCCTGTGAGCGCAGTCCCCATGCTCCGGATATACGTAAGAATGTCACTCTCAGTATCGTAATAGCGCAAGACTAGAAACCATCTCAATATCCCCCAAGAAGAGGATGAATAAGCAATGAATTCTGCGGTATGCACAGACAATGGGATGTTACATACATCGAAAAAAAAAAAAGTAGAGCTCTAAATGCATCAATGTGCACAATTCTCAAAAACATAAACATGAAGGAAGAAAGGAAGTGGCCAAAGAATACACAATGTGCTTCTTATATAAATCCTAAAACTATGCAAAACAATACTACATATTTTTATAGATGGCCACACATAAAATAAAAGAAGAGATATAGAGGGAAATAATAACCATACTCAGTGTTTCACTACTTCTAAGAGGCAGTACACAGAGGGCTTCAAGGATGTCTGTATGTTTTATTTTTAAGCTGAGTTGTTGGTACATGGTGCTAAATATTTTTGATATTCTTATATGCCTGATAAATTTCATAACATTAAAACACGTTAATTCAAATTTTCAAAGACATGCCTACTGGGCATGAGGTTTGGGAACCTGGATTCTCTTGCAGTATAAAGTCTGCCAAACAACTAAAACAAAGCAAATGAAATCTCTGAATGAATGTCAACAAATCAAGTATGGAAGGGTTTAATTTACAATGCTGTGCCTGTCTTGTTATCTGTAAAATAACACTAACATTACGAAGTAATAACAACAAGGATAAGAAAAATTATGTTGTACTTAATTTTGCTGCACAAATAATAAAATATGAACATCTAATATAGTAATTTGAAAAGCTACACTTTCTTATCCTTTCAAGTTATTTGAACACAGTACTTTTCAGGGATAGAAATTCTGCTAAAATAATCTTCCTTTTCTTAGTAAAGTAAAAAAAAAAAATCACTCCAAGCATATCACAAAGGGGAAAAAAGCCCAAGCTCTGCACGGCCACTGCCCGCTCTGTCACCTACAACCGCAGGGCCGCTAGCGCCCCTCACCAGCTTCATCTGGACGCCACCTGCTTCTGAGGCGAAGAGCAGACAAGAAGAAACAAAGCACACCTTCCTCATAGCTTCTGCATCTAAGGCGACTGCTTCCAGCTGGTCCCTTTCCTGCTCGACCTCGGCCAACCTCTGCAGCAGCGCCTCTTTCTCATCCTGCAGCCTTCTGCACTCGCTCTGGGCCTGAGCGGCCTGGCCCTTCACAGTGCCCAGGTATTCTTGCAGGCCACTGATGACGCCTTCTAAGTCCTTCTTCAGGGCTTCATTTGCTGCTATCTGGCCTAAGCAAGACAGAGAAAGGGAAGGTGATGATGTACACAAGAAAATGCTTTCAGGGATATATTATTACTGCATTTAGACTCCTTAGCTATTTGTTACTAGCTAAGAATGAAATTCTAAGCTTCCAATTATTTCCTACTATCTTATTTTTCATATTTAAGATACAATAACAGCTTCCCCCCTATTATCCATGGAACAGGACTATCAAGCACATACACAGTAAAAATAGTGTAGTCATTGGCATTGCTTATGAAATGCTTAATTCATGCTGTAAAAAGTTTAAAGTAGTAATTTCCAAATAAAATAATGAAGAATGTGCAACAAAACTGAGATCTTACTACTGGACACACGAAACAAAACCAAGTCAAGCAGCATTAACCTATAACCTGAAGACTTAAGAAAACAACCACCAATCACATACTGGGCACCTACTATGTCCAGGCACTTTATGAACACTTTCTCATATAATCCTCTCCAAAACTAATGATCACGACAAAAATAACTTGTCCCAGGTCACACAGCTGATAACAGCAAAACAAGGACTGGGATCTTTTTACACCAAGCCAAGGTGCTTATCACTACGGTCTAGTATCTTCCTCTATTTTGGCAATGTCACAATTTAAATTTGCATTGAAAAAACAGATTCAAAAATTCTTTCTGCACTCTCCTTATAACCAGATACTGAGTGCTTGATAGCAGGGATAAGTGACAAGGATTTTATGCCTTAGAAGAAGACAACCACGTGCCAGTGTTTATCATGATCATGTATGGACTTCCTGCCATAGTGACCTGACTCAGTAGGACATCAACCCAAGAAAACCAAAATAAAAATGTTTACCTTTATTAAACATTTTTGAGAACTCTGTAAATATTTCCCTATCAAATACTAGCACTAACAGCTGAAGCATATTCAGCTAATATGTGGATTAACGCCTGTCATTTGTCTTTTACTAACACTGAAACCGATACACCTCAAATCATGCTTAGAATTCTCACCTTCAGTAAGCTGTTGTTCAAGGTCCTTAATCTCTTCAGTTTCTTTAGCAATTCTAGAAAGTATCTCGTCCAAACGGCTCTCAAGTTGTTTGTACTGCTTGTTCATAATGTCAAATTGTTGTTCTTTACCCCTTTTCTGAGCCTTCATATGGCACTAAATTGAAAAAAAAAAAAAATCCAAATTCTTTTAATGTTTATAAAGATAATAATCCTTAATAACATTTCTAAGGAAGAATGGAAAAGAAAATGTAACAGTTTGCATCTGTTTTGTGTCAGACACTGTGTTGTTTCCACATGAGCAGTTTTCTTTGCAACCCCGTGGACTGTAGCACACCAGGCCTCCCTGTCCATCACCAACCCCTGGAGCTTGCTCAGACTCATGTCCATTGAGTCAGTGATGCCAGCCATCTTGTTCTCTGTCGTCCCTTCTCCTCCTGTCTTTAATCTTTCCCAGCATCAAGGTCTTTTCCAACGAATCAGCTCTTTGCATCAGGTGGCCAAAGTATTGGAGCTTCAGCTTCAGCATCAGTCCTTCCAATGAATATTCAGGACTGATTTCCTTTAGGATTGACTGGTGTGATCTCCTTGAAGTTGAAGGGACTCTCAAGAGTCTTCTCCAACTCCATAGTTCAAAAGCATCAATTCTTTGGCACTCAGTGTTCTTTATGGTCCAACTCTCACATCCATACATGACTACAGGAAAAACCACAGCTTTGACTAGATGGATCTTTGTCGGCAAAGTAATGTTTTTATAATATTTTGGGGGAGATAGAGACATGGAATAAATACTTCCTTAGAATTCAATTTTATTTTCAATTCTTTATACAAAGAAACATTTTGCTTTTAAGTTCTATAAACTGGGAGTTGAGAGAGGCCTCAAAGACCATTTAGGCCAGTCATCCTCAAGATGGAGGGCCCTATGGAGGCACTCCCTTCTCCTCCAACCACTACATATATTCCTGGTACAAAAAGAGCTTTCACACACCCACATATACCTTGACATTGCGTTCGGGAGCTACTGTTAACTGAAAGGATTGGATTGTATTTCTCAGGTGTGCTGGGATAAAAAACTGAGAACCAATGATCTAGTCTTAACTCTTTCTTTCACGCATGAGAACTGAGTCTCAGGTCCACCACATGACTCGCCCAGGTCTCCTCAGGCAACTGTTCATGTGGAGACAAAACAATTCCCCGGAGAACCTGTGTCCTCCCACTCACACCTGCACAGCTCTAGTTTGCCCCCACAGGACCAGAGGAACAGAACAAAAATAACTCAAGAGAAAGTTATCAGGAGAAAGAACTATATCCATCTGAGTAACAAACTCCATTCTTCTCAAGTCTAAGACTAATTTGACTACAAAACAACAGTCCTCAATTTTACATGCTGCTGCCTCCAAAGACAAGAAAGTCCCCTCATTTCTGAAGAACAGATGAGAGCCAGCTTGACTCTGTGGGATTTTCAAAACTCCTCCTACTCTCCCAAAATACCCATCTGAAATCTTTCTCAAAAGGTAACTAAAGATAAAAGCTTAAATTCTAAGTAAATTTAGGATTTTTGTGGCTCAGAGTGAATTTTTAATATCTTCTGCCCTCATATCTGTATCAACAAATCTTAAAAATTCACCGTTAAAACTTCTATTGAAATCTCTACATGCAGGACAAAAAATTAGTTCAATACATCAATGATCTGCATTAAACACATGGGAGCAAAAGTATATTCAGCGATTTTCACTACGGTGGAGCTCACAATAGAGGTATTGTAAAAACAGGAACTTACATCTCTGACTCCTCCTCCTGTCTAAGTCCTTTGTACACAGAGAGAGAGAAAATGATCATACCTTAACTTAGAATGTGTCCTGTTAAAACTGAGCCGTTGAGAACAGAGAAGCTGTGGGCGGAACGCTTTCTAATGTTGCCTTGAAACTCATGTGCACTTCCCTGACAGCCACATTTTTGTAAGCGCCTCCGAGCCTCTAACCTCCCAGCACTTCAAACCACATTCCTGGCGGAGACTGAGCGGCAACCTAGCCCGTCCAATCCCAAGCAGCCTCTGCAAGCAGGCCCCACCCTCCACGCTTTAAATCACAACACAGGAAGCTGCCCCAGGCCAATCACGAAAACCTCTGCAACAGATTACTACAGGCGGATTCCCTCTAGGGGTACCGGTACCTTTTGCTTCCATAGGGCATAGCTAGATAGTGAACAGGGATACAAATCTCCCCTTATTCCGTTTGTCCCTTGTTCCTCTGATATTTCTGCTTCTAGCTAGCTGTGAAGCGTTTTCTCTAACTAAAAGGGGATTTGATTTTCACATAGTATCTTTTGTTTTTGAAAACTAGTTAAATGCTTACGTTTGTTGAAAACTTGATTAGGCTTGGCACTGAGCTAATTTTAAAAGTAATTAATCTCTTTAGATGTGTAACTCCTTTGTGAGCAGAAAGTCATCTAATAGCATAAGCATGGACTCTGCCTCTTCCTAAAAGGGAGACTTGGGAAATCATTTAATCTTTCTAAATCATATTTTTATCTTATTTGTTGTTATTCAGTCACTAAGTTGAGTCTGATTTCTTTTGTGACCCCATGGACTGTATGTAGCCTGCCAGACTCCTCTGTCCGTGGAATTTTCCAGGCAAGAATACTGGAGTGGGTTGCCATTTCCTTCTTTAGGGGATCTTCCCGACCCAGGGATAGAACCCACATTGCCTGCATTAGCAGGCAGATTTTTTTTAATTCACTGAGCAACTAGGGAAGCCCCACCCCCCCACCCCCCCGCCTTTTTTTTAATCTTATGTAAGTTAAAAAGTCACCAATCTCATTTGGATGCTGTAATAAAATAAAGTTCCTCACAGTATATGCCTAAAACCAAGTGCAATGCAAGACACATCATTGTCACTTAATACATGTTTCTCATCATATCTCATTTACTGCTTTCTGATCTCTCAAGCTTTTACTTTTAAATTCTATTTGCAATTCAGAAAAATACTTCATCTGATTAGATAATAAAAGTTAGTCTATATCTGCAGAAAAATATGCACAATACCATGCTTGATTCTTTCCCTCTTGCTAAAATGTTCACATTCTGCAGCAATAAAATGGGGTGCCAGACACTAGCCAATAAGGTAACTATGTGCAAACTAGAAAAAAGATGCTCCTTCTGGATAAATGAATTAAAAAGAGACATCCTCTGATACTCAGACTAAAGCTACAACCCTAGAACTAAACTTCAGGAGTCTTAAAATCCGGCCTGCATGCTTCATCTCCACTAACACACTGATTTTGACTACCTTCAAAACTTGCATGCCTTTCCTACTTGTCATTTAACCTCTTTCTATATGTAATGCTTTACAGACATCCAGTGTGTATTAGACTCCCTGTATGCCAAGACCACCACAGGTGTCTGTTGAAAGCAACAGACAATCTAGGGTTTAATTCGGAGAAGGCGATGGCATCCCACTCCAGTGCTCTTGCCTGGAGAATCCCAGGGATGGGGGAGCCTGGCAGGCTGCCGTCTATGGGGTCGCACAGAGTCGGACACGACTGAAGTGACTTAGCAGCAGCAGGGTCTAATTACACTCATAGATCACAGAACTCAAACAGGGAGAAAAGGAGCTTTGGGTAGTACCTATAAGGCCTGTTCGTGACTATTTTCCTTAATGCAATCATTCTAAACATAGGATTGGCCCCTGGGGATACAGTTCCTGTCCTCAGGGGCCTTACATGGGGTGGTCGACTTTTGAGCAAATAAACGTGATAAGGGAAGATATTATAGGCCATATTATATATTATTTAAAGTCTCTAATTTATCATGTGGGCTTCCCAGTGGCTCAGTGGTAAAATATCCGCCTGCAGTGCAGGAGATCAGGTTCGATCTCTGCATTGGGAAGACTCCCCAGAGAAGAAAATGGCAACCCATTCCAGTATTCTTGCCTGGGAAATCCCAGAGGAGCCTGGCAGGTTACAGCTGGGTCGCGCAACAGTCAGATATGACTTAGTGACTAAATAAAAACAACAAACAATATGTATATACACACATGTTAAATACACACACATAGACATGTCGCTCACATTTGTGCACCAAATTAAGAGATCTTCAGAAAGGACTCTGAGGCTAAAAATGATGAGACATAATATCTATTAACAAAAAAAATGATATTCTCACTCCCACAGAACAAGCCAGAGCTCTCTTCATTTACTTACATGTTTTGGGTCTTTGGAATCCAGACTATCAATAACTCTTTGGAGGTCCTTGATTTCCTCCTGCTTTTCAGCAATTTCTCCTCTTTGCTTTTCCATCTGCATTTCTAGATCAAGAGCTTCCTGGCGTAATTTATTTAGAAGCTGTATCCTGCCACTCAGCTGCTTGAGAAGAAAGTCTTTCTCTGCTTCTGAAATCTAGTTCCCCCCACACCCCAATACACAATTAGCAAAGGACAGAAACGCTGATTTTCAAATTTACAGAAAACAACTAGTACAATTTTAAAAAGTATAATCGCATGCTCTGCCAGATTTTTTTAGTAAAAGTAAAATGTAAGAGTTATCTAGGCAATCCACGCATATCGTATACTTTTATCTTTATTACATGTAAAAATGTTTATTTTATAAGAGCTTATTAAAAAATAAATGCAGGTAGTAATGAAATTTTTCATTCTAGTACAAATAACATAAATTATTAATAATAATAACCACAGCTTTAATGGTAGTTGACTTTATATAACACTTACCCTTGTATTAGAATATAAAACTGACAGTGTAATGAAAAGCCTTTATTATATTTAAAAATATAAATATTTAAAAAATATTTAAATAACTCACTTAAAATAGCTATTTTTTTCCTAAGGACATTTTATAAGGATCTATTAAATATTTTGTACACTTTTGACTTCTATCAATTTATCCATATAAAGCTTTGGCCAGTGCTGTTTTAAAACATTCTTATTTAATTATTCTTATAAATTGTAAATTCTTATAAACTATTCTTGACAGCTCTGTCCGCCTCATCTCCCACTTTCAATCCTTCTTTAGCTCCCGTCATTTCTCCTGCCAGATTTTTACCTAATCTCCTTTCTCTCCATGACTGCCATCACCTTGGTAGTCCAGGCCATTACCACATCTTGCCTGACCTAGCAACAGCCTCCAAACCAACGTGCACACCTCCATTCTTTCCATCTCCCTCAGCCCACTTCACTCTCATCAAGTAGGAGAGTGACCTTATAAAAATACAAAGATCAGCCACTCTACCACCTAAAGTCCCTCACAGGTTTCCTATTCCATTCAGGATAAAACTTGTACCCCTTAAAGTGGTCTATGATGCCTGGCATGAGCTTTAACCTCATCTGCCACTGCACTCTCCCTCACTCTGCAGAGGACTCTTCAGTCTGAAGCCTTTTGCACACTCTGTCACCTCTGCCTGGAAGGCCTCACTGGCTCCCCGTCATCCTTTCTCAGCCTAAGTGTCGCCCCCTCAGTGAGGCCTCTGTGGGCTGCCACACTCTACAAACTTTTTATTGTTCCTCCTAATTTTAGTTTTTCCCTCCCTACAACCTGTGCTGTTTATCTACACATGTCTTCTAAACTCATTTTTACTATCTGTTGCCTACTTCCTGTCCCTGGGGGAGGAACACGGCTGCTCATTACTCAGGGCGCAGCCAGTCAGCAACTGCCACACAAACCCGACTCAGTTTCTGGTTACTCAACAATCTGGAAGTAGCAACACAGGGCATCTTTTTAAAAGAATATATAACTTGGACTTCATGTTCTTTTCTACTTACTGTGGTGTGAATACAGTTACCATCATAATTTTGAAATACTGATTTTTAGAAGTTGCAAATAATTAAAACCTTTTACATACTTAAAAACTAAAATGTCAGAATACTTCCTTTTTTGAACTTTCTTCCTATTCAACTATGTCACAGGTTTTGAGCTGTTTACTTCTTCATGACATCATCTTTTAATATACTGCATTTTATATCACTTATATTTTTGCTGCCTGTGTTTAATAATGTTATTACAGAGATGTCTTCTGGCTCTTAATCTAGGTCCCAGGATCTTAATGGTGGGGACTGTTTAATTAAATTAAGAAAGATATTAGGAAGCAGCTTCCCTTGATAAATTAGACACTTTCATAATAGAGTAGATGGAATGTATCTTTTTTATGTAATAGGATGTAATATCATGTCTGACTCGAAATGTGTTATTCCACAATTAAATAGGCAGCACTGATTTCAAGACTGTTTGAAGACAGTCTTTACACGTTATGAAGAGGGAAGCACATTTCATTCCTGGCATTTCCTCTTAGCAATGCAGCTTTACTTCTACCTACCTTTTTAAGTTGTACAGCTTCTTCCAGTTGTTTAAATTCTTCAGTGGCTCTTAAAATTTGTTGTTCTGCTTTTTCTATTTCATCATGCAGTGCTGATAGTCGAGCTTGTGCTACAAATTTAAAAACCATGCACAAAGACACACACAAGAAAAATATTTAATTCTCAAATTTCTACCTTTTTATTAGCAATAACTTCCCCTACCCCAATTCTGTAATTATACATCACATGAATAAAAAAAGTAATTGCTTATGATGGTTTTCCTCTCTATTAATCTATAGAATAGTTTTATGATATGACATAGAGCTATAATTGATCCATTTACCTGTAAAATTATTAACATAAAAGGGGCATTACTTTATAGTCCCAAAATTAAGGAACTTTTGAGAGACTAAGGATTTTACTTGAAAATATGCACTTACAAATCAATGATTTTCTACCTCAAATTTCTAATTTATCTCTCCCTTCCTCCTTCCCCATCTCCTATAAAACTATGAGCCCCTTGAAGCTAGTCAGTACATATATCTGATTTAGTTTTGCTTTTCCCTTCCAGAGCCTTGAATATAGTATATGCAGACATGGACAGCCAGCCCTTTTTTCCTGTCTCCAGGTCAACCTCTATTGGCCTTCTGAGTTTTTCCATTTAGCTGCCAACCAAGGGAAGATGGACCACTAATCTCACTGACTGAGATCCCCACAATGGGCCATGATTACCAGTGAGATAGATGCATGAACTCAAGACTGCTTTCTAATTCCTTCATATGCATACAGCTAAGTGGGTAAGTGCATTCAAAGTCTGCCATTTGGAAGTTCTCTAAGTGTCCCCTTGGGTTGATTTCTTTCTCTTTATGACTTGCCAGGAAGTGGTAAGATTCCTTGAATAACATGATTTGGGAGGCAACTGAGGAGGTGGAGTGTGGGACAGGTCAGGAAGAGTCAGAAGTCAGCCTTAGACCCAAGCCTAAGAAGAGGACACTAATCCGGCTTACCCAAAGCACTGCTTCAGGTTTTAGCAACATGTATAGGAATCAATAACCGTACTTGCTTCAGTCATTACTAAACGTGCCTTTGAATGTGCAGGTCCAATGGTGAGAAGAATCTGTTGTCACGACAACCAGATTTAAGCATTCTTGGAGCCCCTGGACATGTTGCCAAATTATGGTCAGATTATAATTCTCCTTTGTAACAGGATTAAAAAATAACCTGGTCAATGAATCACTACTTTTGTTTTAAACTTCTCATGTAAACGCCATCATAATAAATAACTTCATCATGTTTAACTAGGAGAATTTAAAAAATCAGCATATATATTCAGTCTTTTTACATATTTAAAGTATTCAAAGTAACTTGTTTTAACCTGTACTTATTTTGTTCTCTTTGTCTTCCAGCTCCGTGTCCAGTGGCATATGGGCTTTCAAGCTCACATGCTCGTTTCTAAGTTGCTCCCCTTCCTCTGGCTCCATCCTCTTGATCTCAACTGGCTGGGCATTATTCACAATGTAACTCTCTGTGGCGAACATATTTCTCTTGTATCTGGACTTGCCAATGTAAGGGCTTTCATCTGGGGCTTTATCAACGTCAACATACTAAAAACAAAATGAACAGAGCTTATGCTTTAGTAAGTAACTGCTATGCAGTCAAGTGACATTTTTCGTTTTATTAGTGAAGAATAGAGCCCAGGATTGTTTAAATACTAATCTTGCATATACAGAAGTTAAAAATATATATATAATTATATATAAAATTCTTGTATCTTATTCTTAATACTAAAAAGGAACTAGAACAAAAAAATGGTCTCAAAAAGATTCCTCTTCCTATCCCTGAAGAGTGAGCTGGATTGATTGATTATGGAAGTACCTACAGATATGTGCTTTTTTAAGTACTGCTGAATCTCTCAAATCAGAAGTCTAGGTGTTGTGTTTTGGTTTCTTGGCTGGCATATAAGTAAAATCTCAGTCTAATAAATTGTAATTACTGAATTTTTACTAAATGATATATGACATTATTGGAATCACTGGATCTTGGAAGTTAAATGGCTGTCGTTTGCAGTGACATTCACGGTATTTGTATAAATAATGACCGATGAATAGTGAACCCAGTGACTCCTGAACACACAGTGCAGGGAGATGACTGTGCCATGGACACCGAAGCAGGCAGTGCAGTTTTCCTGGAAGTCTGCATTTAAGGAAGCCGATCGAACTACACTTTTGAGTGAGGTAACTGAGGATTAGAAGGTTGCTCCAGGTTATAAATATGGATGTGGGCAAATATCCTTTTGGGGCTTTTAAACTCTTATGGACACTGCTCTATCTCACTGAGCTAGATAATTCACAGATTGAACCAAAATACATTTACTCTGCTGATATCCTCATTAAAAGAATGTGATTAACAATAAAATTTTTTTAAACATCACCACTACCCTGCCCTCCCCTGCCCACTTCTATCCTGACTTTAATTTGGATTACTACAAAATTAAAATAACTCACCTCTGAGGGATAATAATTCAGTGGCTCAAATTTAGCATCGATTTTGTAAAAAGCCAACTCCTGTTCCAGTTCATACTGTTTTTGACATGCTCGCGTTAGTTCCATGGTCTTCTGTCTTAGCTGTTGGCCCAATTTGATAAGAAACAACACACAGATTCAATAAGTTAGTATAAAGGTAGACTGGTGTGGCAAGTTCTAATCATAACTGATTATTTGATTTCAAAAAATCCCACAGCAGATAGAACACTAAGAGCATTTTATCTTAATTCTAAAGTATTTTAACAAATGAAATACAAAATTATCACTTCATAAGAGATCACATAAGAGACCTTTGAAGTTCATTATGTTATTTTAGGATATAATGAAAAGTTTTTTTAAAAAATCATTTAAATTTGTTTTATCCAAATGTGAAAATAATTCTTATCAATTATTTTTAAGTAACTAGTCTACCAAGGATCTGCTTCCTGATTTTTCCAATAATCGGTACTAATTCACTTAATTTATTTACGATAGCTTCATGGATAGGCATGATATTAACATTAATTACAAAGAAATTAGAAGGAGTGAGAAGGATGAAAATAGGAAATTGGTTTTAACTGTTGTACTGCTCTTGCTGTCATATTTTGGCTAACAACATCTTGGTTTTAAGTGTTCAGAACATTATTTTTGTAATAGAGGATAAGGGATATAAATAAGCTCAATCAGATCCAAATATGTGATATTATTAAATTTTTAATAAAGTAATTCTACTATATTACAACTTTTTAGTTATTCTTGGAAATTTTAGGAGCTAAAAGAAAACAAATCATCTAATCTTCTGAATTTATAAATAAACTACAAATGCCCAAGTATTGCCTTTTTTTTTTTTTTTTTTTTTTTTGCCAGAGCTCCAGATTTGTTTCTAATGAGCAGCCATGTTTAAAAACAACTGGAAAAAAAAATAAAAATAAAAACAACTGGACTATATGAGGATCTTTTACATTTATCTAGTTTGTTTCACTCTTTCTATTTCATTTTCAGTGTTCCCATTTCATTTAGTTTGTTTTTCAATTTCTCCATCTCTCTTTTTTTTTTTTTTTAATGTTCTCAAGACTTTATCAAGGGAGAAGGCAATGGCACCCCACTCCAGTACTCTTGCCTGGCAAATCCCATGGACAGAAGAGCCTGGTGGGCTGCAGTCCATGGGGTCGCTAGGAGTCGGACACGACTCAGTGACTTCACTTTCACTTTTCACTTTCCTGCATTGGAGAAGGAAATGGCAACCCACTCCAGTGTTCTTGCCTGGAGAATCCCAGGGACGGCGGAGCCTGGTGGGCTGCCGTCTATGGGGTCGCACAGAGTCGGACACAACTGAAGTGACTTAGCAGTAGCAGACTTTATCAAGCACAGTAGAAAAGCTTTTGTACACACACATATATAAATATATGAATTATATATATATATATTTTAGAAAACTTATGAATTCTTGCCTAACTAAAAAATTTATGACATTTTGATTTCACATGTTTGACAGTATGACTAGAATGCTATATTTCTCATTTAAAACAATATGCAACAAGCGACAAAGGTTTACTATATAGCACACGGAACTACAGTCAATACCTTGTAATAACCTATAATGGAAAATAAATTTTAAAATAACACATATATATGTGTTACAAAAATAACACACATATATATATATAACTGAATCACACACACAAAAAAAGAATTCTACTTTTTGAAATTTAGTAATGCTTATCTTTTTGCCAGTTTTCTACATGTCCTATGGACATCTAATAACAGTGCATGAGATAAAAAATTTTAAATATATTTGTGTAGGATATGATTAACATAGATCAGTTAAATATAAATCTACTATATTTAAATTATTAATGACATCACTTACGATGCTCCTATTCTTATTTTTTCTGCACTTGATAAAATATTCTCAGAGAAATGTATCAATATGATTATGTATTTTTTCTTTTCCCTTATATGTCTTCTCACTTTTGCTTTATATATCTTTGTTTCTTTGCTGTTAAGGTGTCCAGTGGTTTATGATATCTTCTTTGTAAATTGTACCTTTTATCATTAAAAACATTCATCCTTGTTTCACTTAAAATAAATAAATTTAAAAAAGAAACTGAATCCCAGATTGGTTAACTGACTTGCCAGACATTAAATAATTAGTGGTAGAAATTAAATATTTTATTAACTACCAGTACCAGCTCCCTTTCTACTAAACCAATTCTTGATTCATTTCAAAGGTCCACTAAGTGATTTCTGCTTTTTCATTGCCCCCAGCATCCAATAGTAGACACTAGACAAAAAATATGCATGCAGAAAAACTTCTTTCATACAAAAACGCAAGCTGAAGAGAGTAAAACATAAACAAAACATTTTATAAGGCCCACAAAATCAAAGTCGTGCATGATTTAGCTTTCAGTCATCTCCTGACTATCCACCCGAGGGGAAGAAAGGCTACCGTGGATAACAGGCCATCCTGTTATCGCATCATGGTATGCGAGACTCTGTGCTAAGCATCTGGCATGTGCTATCTCACTACATCTTCACCACCACCCTATGAGACGACAGAGCTGCACAAAGAGGTTAAATAAGTTGCCCAGCTGGTAGTGGAAGGGGCAGAGCTCAATTCCAAGTCTCTTGATTTCAAATCTAACACTTATACTACACTGCCTTCTGTGTCCCGCTGCGGGTGCCAAGCACATCAGCCACACAGATGCTTTCACCAATGCTCACGAGTCCCTGAGTCTCAAGAAAGCAACTCATAACCCACAGCGTCAACGACTCTTGGGGTCTTCTCCTCAAAGATCAGCGGCAGTGTGCTGAATCGCCCAGTCGTGTCCGACTCTGCAGCCCCATAAACTGTAGCCTGCTGGGCTCCTCTGTCCACGGGATTTTCCAGGCAAGAATACTGCAGTGGGTTGCCATTGCCTTCTTTGGTGGCAGTGGGGAAAAACAAATGTGACTGAACCATGGAGGATACATGAATTGGCCTCTGCAGGCAAATACAGTCTGACCTTTGAACAATGTGGGTTTGACTGAGCAGGTCCACTTACACGTATTTTCCAATAGTATTTACTGTAGGACTAGACAGTTAGTGGTTGGCTGAATCCGCGGATACCAAGAAACTAAGGATACTGAGGGTCAACTAAAAGTTATACGTGGGTTAGCCCCCATGTTGTTCAAGGGCCAACTTTACCAGTAAATTGTCTATGCTCTGTGTCTTTTACAGCAGTAGGCTTAGCATACAATAAGCACTCAGTAAATGTCCAAGAAATGCATAAATGAGAACAACTGGGAGTCTAAAGCCCTGGAAAGTAGGCTAGTCACAGTATCAGCTGTGGATAATCAAGAGTTGACTGAAGTTAACATATTTACCAGTAGGAAAAATAATACAAATTCTTTCCCCCACATTCATACTCACTCTCCTATGTATACATTCATTAAAAAAAAATATGTACACACACAAGCACATTTCTCACAAGGCAAGCCAGTTTCAAAACTTAAAATGGACGTAAGTATATTAATACAAGTTATCATGCAAACCATGAAAAACAGTATACAATTTAGCCCTGAACAAACTACCTTTAAGGAAGAATAAAGAATCGGCAGACAAGGGTCCGCAAGAAACCGAGACAAGGGCTGGAAGGAGAGAGAGGCAAACAGACAGTGTCACCTGCGGGATTCTAGAGAGTGAGGCCGCGGCGATGTGAGCCGCTAGACAGCGTCACCTGCGGGATTCTAGAGAGTGAGGCCGCCACGACGTGAGCCGCTCTTTACTGACGACTTACCTTAGGAAGATATGTTACTAACACCTGCATTATTTTTATATGGACGCATTTTATCATTATCCTACCTATGAGTTTCAAATTTACTACCATATTACTTTAGTTCCTTTTAAATCATTTTCAGATTCATAACCTCACTTAGTCCCAGGGCAGGTAAATAGTCCTCATTTTAAAACTGAGGAAACAAGAACAAGAGTTAAATAACTTAAATAACTTGAAAAAGACAATGAGAAATATTAATATTAAAGTTAAGTATTTGTTGGTGGCAGGAGAGAAGGACCATTACAGGTTAAATGACCACCAATTTTTCCTTCAATGTTATGACGTTCCACTTAGAAGTTAATCTGCATACTGCATGAGGAATTACTTCATGAAACTAGAATATTTTACAACTACAGATGATATTACCACCAGACATTCTGCATAAGACAATGGAAAATGTTTTTCAAATGTAGGTTCTTAAATAAGACACAGAATTCTTTTTTTAAAACATAGAACAGTTCTTTGGAATCATAAAATAACAAGTAAACCAAGATGAATTTAAAGAAGAAATATAAAATAGCTAATAAACATATATGCAGTACTTCAATAGCTAAAAACATTGTGAAATTAAAGCAGTGAGATTCTCTTTTTTTTCTATCCTATTTACAAGTTCAAAATAATATCAACTGAATAATATCAACTGATTGGGTTCCTTCACCCATTCCTATAGAAGTGTGAAGCAATTATAAGCTTTTTGAGGGGTGCATTAATATTTATCAAAATTAAAAATTTTTAAACTTACAGAGATTATGCTAAGGAATTACTAATATGAATGTATAAGGCATAAAGATTTTTTTTAAAATAAGATTTTATCTACAGTTCTGTTCCTAATAACAAAAAAGTGGCAGCAACCTAAATATTCAGTAGACTGAATAAATTACGCAAAATCCATATAACGGAACACAATACAGACTTTGAACAGAAAAAGAACTTATGTGTGTGTGCATATATGTGTGTACACAACTACATGTGTATGTAGTTTTGGAGAGCTGTCCAATGATATACTCTTATTTTTATAAAAAATAAAAAATATTTTTATTTTATTTATAAAAAATAAGAGGCAGAATTTTAAAAAATATACAGTAAGATCCTTTTTAAATCAGAAAACATTCAAAGGTATATATATGTGTATATATATTCAATTACATGTATAATTAATATATATCACATAAGCATAGAAAACAAAATGGATACATATTAACCTCCAAAGAATGGGATAGGAAAGAATGTCATCTTCATTTTCCGCTGTATACATTTGTGTTGTCTGAATTTGTTATAATAAACATACTAACTTCGTATATAATGTGTTTTAAATAGTTAATGATAAAAATAACATAAAGACTTAAAGAACAGCACAGTCTGCCTTCTAACCAAAAACAGTTACAGAAAAGAAACAGCAAAAACTGTTGATGATTTATAAAACATTTATTTATAGCACAAACACAGCAACATTATAAACAAACAAAAGAGAAAACTAGGTAACTGTAAGAACTCATAATTTTGGGATAGCACACAAATATAAAATACAAATGGGAGGGGACATGGGTAAACCCATGGCTGATTCATGTTGACGCTTGGCAGAAACCAACACAATATGTAAAGCAATTATCCTTCAATTAAAAATAAATAAATAAATAAATACAATACAATACTTTGCCAAGGTTTTCAACAGGTTGACTAACATGCATGGAAAATCTCAGCATATGGAAATGATAATATTCCTTTATCTTAGTAATAAAAGTGAATTTTATATCACCAAAAAAGGTCAGTAACTCAGGAAAATTCATTAAATGATCACCAATGTAATGTGATACCAAAAACTTACCACAGTAAGTACTGTTTTTTGTATTTTAAATACAAACATTAAGTGATGGCACAAAGAGTTCACTGCTAAAATAAAACCGACTGTAATATGTCTTCAACGACTTAATTACTCATCAATCCATTCTATTCTGGAAAGGAGTACAACAGATGTATGTATAAGACCATTGATAATCACTGAATTATTAACATCATATATAATGTGCCTTCAGAATACGGTAGGCATATTTGAAATAAAAGGCATGTGAAGAAAGCCACAAATGTTATGAATGTTTGGCTAACAGAGCTGGGGAAGCTGTCCTGATTTTTACCATGTCCCCCACTGATAAAGAAGTGCTCAAGAAAGAGGTATGTAGACTTCAAGCAACAATTTCTCTCTCCACACAGAGAAGGGAATGTTTCCCTCCTCCTTGCTTAAAAATGCAACCGTTTAGGCAGAATTCTTGTCAACAAATCAAGTAATTAAGCTAGAATGCCAATTTTGAAAGGGATGCCAAAAAAAAAATTAACTGTATACAGGATTCTATTAATTATATGAGAAATACAGTTCTCTAATGGAGAAGGCAATGGCACCCCACTCCAATACTCTTGCCTGGAAAACCCCATGGACAGAGGAGCCTGGTAGGCTGCAGTCCATGGGGTCGCTAAGAGTCGGACATGACTGAGCGACTTCACTTTCACTTTTCACTTGCATGCATTGGAGAAGGAAATGGCAACCCACTCCAGTGTTTTTGCCTGGAGAATCCCAGGGACAAGGGAGCCTGGTGGGCTGCCATCTATGGGGTCGCACAGAGTCGGACACAACTGAAGTGACTTAGCAGCAGCAATAGTTCTCTAAAGTTATGCTTAGATCAGAGAAAGAATTGCCAAATGAAAAAAAAAAGAAAAAAGAGTACCAACAGCTATTTTTTCCTTCAAGGAAAGTAGCCTAATAATATTACAGGATCAGATTCTCTAGGTTGAAAAAGTCTTATAAGGTGATTTAGTCATCTCCCTAACTTTTTTTTAAATCTTTTTCCTAAACCCTGAGTACATGCCTGTTTCAATGAGAGCAAACACAATCCAGAGTCATCACATTTTATCTCAAGACAGCTATTAGATTTCCTCTTCGTTACTAAATGAAAAACTGCTTCCCTATAATACTATTTGCCATTTAGTTTTATCTTGTGGGAGCTTCATCAGTAACTCCAGCCCCTCTTCCATGAAACAGCCCTTTGACTATCAGGCTCCAGGCACAGTCCCAGACAGCACGCACCTTTGGGCAGCCGTACCACGCAGTGCGCAGCCAACTGCGATGCGTCAGGACTGCAGCACGCTGTTTCCGTTAAACCACATCCTCCCCATTCTACGGCCAGGAAGTTGTGTTTTCAGCCCTAAGAACAGAGAATTTTCTATTTCAAGAGAATACAGTCATGGCAATGTAAAACACGGACTTACCAGTTCATTTTTCGTGTTAAGGTTACTCTCGAGCTCCTCACAGCTCTGTTTTTGTAGCATAGCCTCCTCTTTTAACGATCTGTTCAACTTATCTTGATTTTTAATTTCTTCAAGGAACTGTGCTTGTTTGCTTTTAAGCTCTTCAGTTTCCATCATCTTCTTCTCCAGGTCTCTTTCCAGTCTTTCTACCTCTTCTACCAGTACAAATTGAATAGTTTATGAATCATTATATTTTCTACTTGAAGAAAGGCAGGACTATTTCTTAAATAACAGCAAAAGAAGTCTTAGAACAGTAAAAATACAATTCTACTTTTTAAATTATTCACTATGGCTTAGGAAAAAAAAGACTATTTTGAGCTAGAAAGTGATTTATACTAAGAGGAAGGAAGGCATAATCATCTGGATAACGATTTTAAAAGATAACATTTTCATTCCAATCATTTAATTAGTGTTGATAAATGAGGGCTTTTTCCAAGTCTCTTAGAAAAAATTTTATTTGACATTAGTGATTACATTTTAAAGGATGCTGCAAGCATGCTTACAAAATAAAATACCATGTTATCCTTCATGACAGGTGGATTCTTTACCAGCTGAGCTACCAGGGAAGACATCTTAAGAATCCTTCTAAGGCTTCCTATAATGCTTGGGATAGGATCCAAAAGGTTTACATCAAGAACTGACAAGGCTTTTCATGATTTGGTCCCAAATCCCCTCTCCAGTCCCATTTTCAAGCACACATTTCTGAAATGATTCCACTTCTTCAGTTTTCTGATGCCTGTTCTCATCTACACCTTCTGCCTGGAACTGTCTTCCTCCATCTCCTACTGGCCTGTTTTGCATCTTCCAGGTTTGGTTTTTTAAAATAAAACACTACGAGAACCCAGCCCCGACTCTACCCTCCCCAGATAAGATGCTTCTCAGGAATGCTATGATGCCACCCTGCACCTCTGCCGTGGCCCTCGTCACAGCGGGAGTTGGTGTCTGCCTTCCCCACTATAGTTTTATGAAAGCAGAAACTGCATCTATCTGTGTTACCACTGGATCCCAAGAGCTCAGCATCACTAAAAGCTCCTAATTAACATTCAGAGTTGAGAACGAATCATAAGTACTTTAAACACTTCCCCCAACATGACTTCCCTTTGCATCATTTATGTTTTTTAATGATTCCAAAACATCACCTTCTGGGAAACAAATGTTGAGTTAGGGGGATTCCAAACTAATGAAAGTTTACCACATATCTCAAGTGTTGGATCAAATCACATAAAACTGCTGTTTTTATCAATAAACAAGGACTAATGTCAGTTTCAAATGGTTGAACATACAGGTTCATAGCCTGCAACTATTACATAACTATTGTGTTAGGCTATTTCATACCTTCTCTTCTCTTCAAAACTCCCATACTTCTATTTTATTTTTTCAGTTGATGATCTCATACTTTAGACAGAGCCCACCAGAAGAAACTCCTCATTGTCTTACCACCAAAGCAACAAAACTAACACCTACACACATCTTCTCTTCCTTCTGATGGAGAAAGTGTCCCACCGCACTTTTCAAGAGACACTCTTTATGCTTCTTCTCTGGTCTCATCTCCTTGGCCTCCCAAGGACCAAAGAAACTAAGCCACGATTTCTCTCTCCACTTCGCTCTTGAATGTTCTTGATTACCAGCTCTGATGCTTCTGACAATTTCCTGGTGTGGAAGTGATTGGCGAAATTTTTTTTAACTTTTTAAAACTCATTTATTAGGTACTAGGGGAGAGAAACTGTGGGAGGAAATTTCAAATCTTTATCCAAATGTCTTCCTCCCATTCATTCTTCAATCTATAATCTAGCATTTGTTCCAACCACTCCTTAACTGCTCTTGTTGAGCTCATCGTTATGTTGCCAGTCTAAAGCCCTTCTCTGTGCTCATCTTTCTTCTTCCCGTCTCAGTGACATTCAACATAGTTGACCACTTCCTCTTCTGAAAACTTCAGACTTTTGCAACCCACTTCCTGGTTTTGTCCTCCCTTGATGGCCTCTCTTTCTGTTTTCTAAGCTGGCTCCCCTTTTTGCTCTCCCCAAGGGCTGCCCTACCCGACAGAGCTAGTTGATTCAGGTGGAATTAAGTATCATTTTTATGCTGACGACTCCCAAATTTACATCTCTAGGACAGATCTCTTTGAACCCCAGACACACATTTCTGATTCTCTTCTTGACTGCCTCACAGACATTCAAACTCAGAGTTTTAATTCTAAGTTCTCCCATTTTCAAAACAATATTACCAGCAAACTACTTACTTAAGCCAGAAGCCTGAGGATTATGTAATCCATTAGAAAGCGCTGCTGACCCCACTTCCACAGTGGGCCTGCCTGTTCCACATCCATCATCTAAATACAGGCCGCCAACATTCCTAAGCCCATAGCCTTCCAGCTCGCCCTCTATCACCATTTTGCCCTGCTTTAAGTCATTCTCCATCCTGCATCAGAAATAATCTTAAGATGCAACAGCTGCTTAAATGCTGTCAGTACTTCCTGCGGCGCCTGGAACACACCCAAAGCCCAGGCCCCGTGTCACCTCACCAAACTTCAACTTGCGCTATCCTCCTGTCAGATTAATCTTCTTTCTGTCTCTTAACTCACCAGCATCTTCCCAACGGCAAAGTACAAGCTTTTCCCTCTCCCTCCTCCTCTCCCACCTTTGCCTTCAGCTTATATGTCATTTCCTCAGACAGCCATTCCTTTACACCACTTTCCATAAAAGGTGTTTTTTTCCATAAAAGCTGTTACTTTATCTGGGTTTAGTTGTCTTTTGTCTGTCTTCTCCACTGAAACAGAAGCTGCGTCAAGGCCAGGGCCTTACATCTTGCTAGCCGTACCTTCACTGCCACACACAGAGCCTGGCTCGCAGCACATGCCTGATGAGCATTTGCTGAGTCCACTGATCTGTGGCACCCTTTTCTATGCAAATTTTAATAGCATTATAAAGTTAATAACAAATATATCTTTTCTGGATCATTTCTGAAAATAAATTCCTCTCCCATCTGAATTTAGTTTTTTAAAAAATATGTCACCTTACCTAAACTGAATCTCTCAAAAGCTTCTTGCCTGTCCTGAGTGGTTACTGGCTGACCTTCCAAACTTTCCAGTGATCGGAGGTGAAAAATGGTGAACTGAAGGTAATGGGGAAGGGTCACAACTGGATTTTCAGCTAGGATCAGAGAAGTCAAATCTTGAAGTGGTTTCAATTTGCTTACATCTTGGAGCTAAAATGATATTAATAATATTATTGGCATAATTGAATTTAAACATCATAAACATATGTAAGGAAAGTAATAAGTCAAGGAAATTGCTATTATCATGACAAGGAACCTATTCATAAAACCCATTATCCAATGGTAGTTTGAAGGGAGGAACAGAAAGGAATATTTGAGGATCTAGAATGTATCAAGAGCAATATTTGGCATTTTCCACATGCCATGTCATCTGTGACTCCTCACAGAAACCTATGACATAGTGTCTGAATTTTATAGATCATGAAACTGAGGTTCAAAGAGTTTAGGTGACATGCTCAAAGCTCAAAGAGTATATGTGAATGAAATAGGATTTGAATTCAAGACTGGGTAACTCTAATCCTATTATCTTTTCATTACACTGAATGAACAAATCAAAAATATAAATGGCTATAAAAAAGAAGTTTTGTAAATCTTCAGATAACTCTTATAGTTGATAGTTAAAAGAAATAAGGATACATAGAAACATTCACAGTTCTGAAGTGAGGTTTTGCATTTATCCAGAGAGGGATTTCAAAAGGTTGAGAATACTACTACTAATAGCCCGTGCAGACACATCTCCCTGAACGGATGCTCTCGTTGAAGCCAATTCAAACACGAGCTGATGAGAGAGTGGACAAAACTAGAAATGATAATAGGTAAGCATTTATTGAATGAGCTTCCTGATAGCTAACAGTACTATCTAGGGATCAACTACTTTAGGAACATGTGAGGCAATGTTAGATGAATTCCTGACTACCTCCTCCCATCACCCGCTAAACTCCGAGATCTCCACGGTGACGCAGTGTAACCTGGTGTGGGGCTTGGCTCTGAGTCTTTTGGGCTGCCACAGTGAAATGGCAGAGTCACCTTATCAGACCTCCATAAAGATGAAACAGGAAAGCAGAGACACTGCACAGAAGTTACTTATTATTACTACCTTATGCCGGTAAAAGTTTAAAATACTAAATAACTCTAAGGCTATATTCCTTAAAGTTTTTATTTTCATATTTTATCATTCCATCTGAGCCCTATACCACTTCCATAAAGAAGGCAGGGGAGAAACTATTTTTTTCCAATTTAAACAGTGAGTTTTGGACAGATGAAAATTTATCCAAAGATCACAGAAGGCAAATCTAGACCCATACTGGAAGTCACCTCTTTTATTTTCTATTCTAAGGCTTAAGTTCTTTAAATTACCAGAGGATTGTTTCCATTTTAATACAGATTTAAATAAATTAATGCTTTCACTTTGCAATGTTTATTGAATATCTAACTGTATAAATGTTACAAGAAAATTATAAAATATACTCATATATTTTATGACAGAGAAAAATACATGTCACCATCAGCTTATATGAACCGTGATAAAGTTGCTTTACTACAAAAAGCTAGTGATTAACAATTCCTGTAACACTTAATACTATAATCAAGGTTAATTCAGATTAATTCATAAATTAAAAAAAAAAAACTCTTCTCCAGGCATTCAGTGACATGGATTCTGGCACAAGCTGAATGACTTTGGGTAAGAGAGTTAACCTCTCCAACAAGACTTTACTTAAAAATGGGAATAAAAAAATGGTGCCTAATTCACAGAATTATAAAAATAACCCCTGCACTGTCTCTGTAAGAAGAGTACTCAGAGGCTCAAACGAAATGAAAGATGGGAAAATGCTATGGGATCAACTCTCAGTTACTATGTAATCATGCAAAACCAGGTCTGTGTATATTTAATTACCATAGAGAATACTAAGTTATGTCTAAATTTGATGTTTGGTCAAGGACATCAGAAGAAGTCCCATTAAAAAAAAAAACACTTAGATTTTAATCTTTTTACCTCAACAAGTCCAAAAAATGTAAATATTCTTGCTACTTTGAATAACTTACAGATGATATCTTGTTGGCTTTCAGATTGAGGACTCGCAAACATTTTAACTTCTTCCCTAACCACGCTGGAATATGCTCAATTTCATTTCCTGCAAGGTTCAGCTTTTGTAGATTGTGCATATTTTCTATGCCTTCAATTTTGCTAGAAACCAAAGGGTAAAATCAAACTTAGTAAGTACAATGATAGTGTCCCTTCACTGTATTTTAAAAATAAACAGGCTTGGTTTTATGTGGAGTTGCTTTTCATAACTATAATTTACAAATGAGAACTTTAAAATAGTGGCTAAAAACAAATTTAGCAGAACAGCTCCAGTAAACTCTTCATTACTGTCCGTGCCCAGGAATCCCAACTATCTTACTATTGGACTTTAGTGTCCCACAACACAGAAAAGAAGAGGCCGCTTGGGAAAGTCTCCCCAAACACTGTGAAGACTGCCAGTGGACAGCAAGGGGAGAGCCGGGAAGCTCAGCAGCACACACCGTGCTGTGCAGCCTTCTACAGGCTTCCACAGCCCTGCACTCGAGAGGAGGTCCTCAACTGCGACCTTAAGTCACCACCAAAGATCAGCTATGCCAGCCAGGAGATACGGCTGCCATTGTGAGCGGGTGGAACCCCAGAATGTACTGTATTTATGAATAAAGCTGTTTTAATCAATATTTAATAAAACATTTATCACCTGCATTGGTGAATTTTCATTGATGAAATATTTTCCTGAGTTGATTCCAATTTAATTCGTTTGTCAATTCTCTATACTGGGCAAACTTACTTACAGTTTTATTTTGTTGAAAATATTTTCATCAGGATCAATTTTTTTTATACAAACTTTACATTAAGAATTTAATCCATTAATCATATTTTCCCCCCATTTCATTTTTTCCATATTAGAGCTTCTGCTACAGTTAGGCTGTTTTGTTCTTTGGCCATTATATATATACCAAGTCTTACGTGGAGGGAAAATATACAGACGTCAAGATTTTCAACACTTGATAATTGTATCATTTTGCCTAAAATGAGTTTTCTATGTGTACTTTTAGCCTCTGTCAGTTTTATTATGTTTATTTCTCAGAGTAATATATATTATGAAGTAGAAACAAGACTGAGGGCATATTTACTACAGAAATGAGCAAAGAACATCAGGATAAAATGCATAGGCTCAAAACAGGTCGAAATATCTTTAGGATCAAAATGACAGGGTTAAAACATTCTGCTTCATGCCAACTTTATTAATGAATAAGGCAGTTCATCACAGACTACAGCTGGGAAAACTTCCTGTCAAAAATGGAACAAAGATAAAATTTGGTAATCAAAAAGTGTATCTCCTTCTTTGGTAATACTAGGTATTATTCTGTACTTTAGAAATGCCAAAACACGACAATTCTCCTACGTGAAGGGCTAGACTACAAGTGAATAACCAAAGTGCTGGCTCTTCCAAAGGCTTCTTTCAGTAACTTGGGCAGTGTGAACCCACCTCATTAACAAAGATGACGACCCTGCAGTGCCACCCAAAGAAGTATTTACTCACCAGATTTTGTTATATGATAGGTTGAGTTCACGTAACTTTAACAGCTTGTCCACCTTCTCAATCTTCCCTATTAGATTATGGCTGAGATTCAGTATTTCAAGCTTAGTACATTTTTCCAAATTTTCGATATACTAATTGGAAACAAATGAATAAATGCTTTATACAACAGACGCCTTGTCATAAGCTCGACATATAAGCATATGCATCAGGGGCTGTTCTGATCAGTCACAGGAGATTAAGCCATTACTGCTCCCCTTGACAGTACCCTGGTACGGCTCTCTTTGGTCAGGAGGGGCCACTCTCCCCAAGCTGCCACACTTTTCTTGCCCTACAGGAGATGACACTTCCTCCATACTAAGAAACTGAAGACTGTTCAGTGAGAAATTTCTCCATCAGTCCTTTCCTCCTTCTCCACTTTTCTATGCCTCTCCCTCTCTCCCTTCCTTTCTTCAAAGTTCAGCTAAGGTACTCATGCTCTGCCATAATGTTCCTCATCTCCTCTCCTTGTGTTCTTGGTTCCTCAACCTTTCTCTCTCCTGGGTCTTCCCTCAAGTTTAGAAACAGTCACTATTTGGAACTTCCCTAATGATAGAGTGGTTAGGACTCCAAGCTGCCAATGCAATGGGCATGGGTTTGATCCCTGCTTGGGGAACTAAGATCCCACATGCCACGTGTGGTATGGCCAAAAGATAAAAAAAAATAAAAACAGTCACAATTCAACAGATATTCACTACACACTTGCTACATGCCAGATGTGGCACCAGGCAATGGCAACATACCAGTGCACCAGACAGTTTCCCTGTCACTGGAATCTACGTTCAACACACTCAGTTCAGTTCAGTCGCTCAGTGTGTCCAACTCTTCGCAACCCCATGGACTACAGCACGCCAGGCTTCCTTGTCCATCACCAACTCCCAGAGCTTGCTCAAACTCATGTCCATCAAGTGGGTGATGCCATCCAACCATCGCATCCTCTGTTGTCACCTTCTCCTCCTACCTTCAATCTTTCTCAGAATCAGGGTCTTTTCAAATGAATCAGTTCTTCGCATCAGGTGGCCAAAGTATTGGAGTTTCAGCTTCAGCATCAGTCCTTCCAATGAATATTCAGTGTTGATCTCCTTTAGGATGGACTGGCTGGATTTCCTTGCAGTCCAAGGAACTCTCAAGAGTCTTCTTCAACAACACAGTTCAAAAGCATCATTTCTTCAGTGCTCAACTTTCTTTATAGTCCAACTCTCACAACCATACATGACTACTGGAAAAACCATAGCCTTAACTAGACAGGCCTTTGTCGGCAAGGTAATATCTCTGCTTTTTAATATGCTGTCTAGGTTGGTCATAGCTTTTCTTCCAAGGAGCAAGCGTCTTTTAATTTCATGACTCCAGTCACCATCTGCAGTGATTCTGGAGCCCAGGAAAATAAAGTCTGTCACTGTTTTCATTGTTTCCATTGGAAACAAGCTCAGTCTCCTTTATATGATACAAATCACCTCACACAAAACCTGTTCCCTACCCAGCTTTCATGTTACCACCCTTATTTGCCACTCAGTTCAGTTCAGTCGCTCAGTCATGTCCAACTCTTTGCAACCCCATGAATCGCAGCACGCCAGGCCTCCCTGTCCATCGCCAACTCCCACTGTTCACCCAAACTCACGTCCATTGAGTCCGTGATGCCATCCAGCCATCTCATCCTCTGTCGTCCCCTTTTCCTCCTGCCCCCAATCCCTCCCAGCATTAGAGTCTTTTCCAGTCAGTCAACTCTTCGCATGAGGTGGCCAAAGTACTGGGGTTTCAGCTTTAGCATCATTTCTTCCAAAGAAATCCCAGGCCTGGTCTCCTTCAGAATGGATTGGTTGGATCTCCTTGCAGTCCAAGGGACTCTCAGGAGTCTTCTCCAACACCACACTTCAAGAGCATCAATTCTTCAGTGCTCAGCTTTCTTCACAGTCCAACTCTCACATCCATACATGACCACAGGAAAAACCATAGCCTTGGCTACACGGACCTTTGTTGGCAAAGTAATGTCTCTGCTTTTCAATATGCTATCTAGGTTGGCCATAACTTTTCTTCCAAGGAGTAAGCGTCTTGTAATTTCATGGCTGCAGTCACCATCTGCAGTGATTTTGGAGCCCAAAAAAATAAAGTCTGACACTGTTTCCACTGTTTCCCCATCTATTTCCCATGAAGTGATGGGACTGGATGCCATGATCTTCGTTTTCTGAATGTTGAGCTTTAAGCCAACTTTTTCACTCTCCGCTTTCACCTTCATCAAGAGGCTTTTTAGTTCCTCTTCACTTTCTGCCATAAGGGTGGTGTTATCTGCATATCTGAGGTTATTGATATTTCTCCTGGCAATCTTGATTCCAGCTTGTGCTTCTTCCAGCCCAGCATTTCTCATAACGTACTCTGCATATAAGTTAAATAAGTAGGGTGACAATATACAGCCTTGACGTACTCCTTTTCCTATTTGGAACCAGTCTGTTGTTCCATGTCCAGTTCTAACTGTTGCTTCCTGACCTGCATATAGGTTTCTCAAGAGGCAGGTCAGGTGGTCTGGTATTGCCATCTCTTTCAGAATTTTCCACAGTTTATTGTGATCCACATAGTCAAAGGCTTTGGCATAGTCAATAAAGCAGAAATAGATGTTTTTCTGGAACTCTCTTGCTTTTTCCATGATCCAGCAGATGTTGGCAATTTGGTCTCTGGTTCTTCTGCCTTTTCTAAAACCAGCTTGAACATCTGGAAGTTCATGGTTCACGTATTGCTGAAGCCTGGCTTGGAGAATTTTGAGCATTATTTTACTAGCGTGTGAGATGAGTGCAATTGTGGGGTAGTTTGAGCATTCTTTGCCATTGCCTTTCTTTGGGATTGGAATGAAAACTGACCTTTTCCAGTCCTGTGGCCACTGCTGAGTTTTCCAAATTTGCTGGCATACTGAGTGCAACACTTTCACAGCATCATCTTTCAGGATTTGAAATAGCTCAACTGGAATTCCATCACCTCCACTAGCTTTGTTCATAGTGATGCTTTCTAAGGCCCACTTGACTTCACATTCCAGGATGTCTGGCTCTAGGTCAGTGATCACACCATCGTGATTATCTGGGTCATGAAGATCTTTTTTGTACAGTTCTTCTGTGTATTCTTGCCACCTCTTCTTAATATTTTCTGCTCGTGTTAGGTCTATACCATTTCTGTCCTTTATCGAGCCCATCTTTGCATGAAAAGTTCCCTTGGTATCTCTAATTTTCTTGAAGAGATCTCTAGTCTTTCCCATTCTGTTGTTTTCCTCTATTTCTTTGCATTGATCGCTGAGGAAGGCTTTCTTATCTCTGCTTGCCATTCTTTGGAATTCTACATTCAGATGCTTATATCTTTCCTTTTCTCCTTTGCTTTTCACTTCTCTTCTTTTCACAGCTATTTGTAAGGCCTCCCCAGGCAGCCATTTTGCTTTTTTGCATTTCTTTTCCATGGGGATGGTCTTGATCCCTGTCTCCTGTATAATATCACGAACCTCCATCCATAGTTCATCAGGCACTCTATCAGATCTAGTCCCTTAAATCTATTTATCACTTCCACTGTATAATCATAAGGAATTTGATTTAGGTCATACCTGAATGGTCTAGTGGTTTTCCCTACTTTCTTCAATTTCAGTCTGAATTTGGCAATAAGGAGTTCATGATCCGAGCCACAGTCAGCTCCTGGTCTTGTTTTTATTGACTGTATAGAGCTTCTCCATCTTTGGCTGCAAAGAATATAATCAATCTGATTTCTGTGTTGACCATCTGGTGATATCCATGTGTAGAGTCTTCTCTTGTATTAGAGATACAAAGAATACCAGGCAGAAAAAAAAAAAAAAAACAGCAAAGACCCTAAAAGAATGAAGCTGGTGGGCTTCAAGAATGGAGAGGGCTTTTTACACTGCCAAATCAAACAACTTCTTCCAAGTTTTCGTGCTGCTAGATGTTGCTCTGACATTTTACAGCACAGCTGTTTCTCCTGAAGTTCTTCCTCTTCTGGTCTCCATCCATCACACTCTTGGATCTTCTATTCCAACAGCCCCTTCAGACTTTTTCACTGGGTCTGTCTCTCCCAGACCCACTCACTTCCTTTGATTCCTCCTCAGTATTTCTCCTCTTAATTCTAGGCATTTTTCACACTAAGTTCCCAAAATCAGAATAGGCATTTTTCACACTAAGTTCCAAAAATCAGAAACTAAGCTTATTCACGTCTATATTTATTCCTACAGCCTAATGTAATACCTGGCATATACAGAAACCACACAGTAAGGATTTATTAACTTGATATTTTATTTTTATAATCTTTAAACTCCAGGATGTCTCCTTTTTTCCTATTTAATTACATAAAACATAAATATATTCTAATAAAAATTTCAAACAAAACATAAAAAGCTCTCTTCATCAGGTCTCCAGTTCAGCTTCCCCACCAAAAAATCTCACTGCTCAAAGGTAACCCTTGTTAACAGACCAGTGTATATACACACAGACCTTTCTATTCATTAAAAAAAGTATTTTTAATGAATTAAAAAAGTACTTTTAATGAATTAAAAAAGTATTTTGAGACCTTACTAAAAATATTTTAGAATTTGTTTTTTCCATTAAATATACTGGACCATTTTCCCACATTAATACATAGAGTTCTGGGAGTTTTTGTTTCTGTTCTTGTTTTCCAAGACACTTGATAGTATTTCATGGTATGCGTGCATGCTAAGTCACTTTAGTTGTATCCAACTCTTTGTGACCCTATGGACTGTAGCCCACCAGGCTCCTCTGTTCATGGGATTCTCCAGGCAAGAATACTGGAGTGGGCTGCCATGCCCTCCTTCAGGGGATCTTCCTGACCAGGGATTAACCTATATCTCCTGCAACTCCTGCACTGCAGATGGATTCTTAACCACTGAGCCACCAGAGAAGCCCATTTCATGGTATACTGCACCATAATTTTTAAGCAATTCCCTACTGACAGACAATTGGTTATTTCCAATTTTTCTATTTTAAATAATGCCTAATAAACATTACTTTTCAGATACTTTTGGATACATGTGTAAATATTAATAGACATCAAGAAGTAGAACTGCTATGTTGGTGAGTATAAACTCAGTAAGTATAAATTTAATTGCTGGATCAAATAAGTACATTTGAAATTCTGATAAATACTATCAAACTGTTTTCCTAAAATGCTGTAACCATTTATACATCCACTAAGACCAAATGAGAAGATCCATTTCTCACATCTTTCTGAATGCTGAAATAATCTTTTTAATTCTTATCCATTAGACATACAAGATGGAAAATGGCATCAAACCACTGTTCTATTTCTCATCTCTTTGACATTAATGAAACTGAATATACTTTCATGTTAACAGCCATTTATAATCCTTCTGTGAACAGACTTATCCTCTGCACATTTACCATTTGGTGTCTCTTTCTACTGAATCACAGGCGCTCTTTATATTATGCGGATCCTGTTACACACGCTGGAGACACTACCTGCCAGCTTGTTGTTTTTCTTTAACTTTTTAAAAGATAATAATTCGTTAAACACCACTTTTTAATCTTTATGTAAGCTAAATCTGTCAATATTTTTCTTTGTAGTATTAGGGTTGGTGTTCGATTAGAAGGGCCTTCCCAACTCTAAGATTTAAAAATATATTCTTTCCTAATACTTTTATAGCACTTTTGTTGGTTGATTTTTGTTTTGTTTTCATTAAGATTGTCAATCTCCTGGAATTAATTTTTGTGACTGGAGTAGGAGGCATCTAAGTTTATATTTTTTCCAACCAAAAATATTATGTTGTAAATAATAAAAATAATAATAATAAACAAAAATAATAAAATAAACAATAAGAAATTATTTTTATTTAAAAAAATAAAAATTAAATTCCAGTGTACTCATGGTGTATGCTGCTAAGTCGCTTCAGTTGTGTCCGACTCTGTGTGACCCCACAGACGGCAGCACACCCGGCTCCCCCGTCCCTGGGATTCTCCAGGCAAGAACACTGGAGTGGATTGCCATTTTCTTCTCCAATGCATGAAAGTGAAAAGTGAAAGTGAAGTCGCTCAGTCGTGTCCGACCCTCAGTGACCCCATGGATTGCAGCCTACCAGGCTCCTCCGTCCATGGGATTTTCCAGGCAGGAGTACTGGAGTGGGGTGCCATTGCCTTCTCCACATGGTGTATAGTTTATGAATAGAATAAAGTAGTAAACAGTTTGGAGCAGGGATCAGTAATCTTTTTCTGCAAAAGGCCAGGTAGTAAATATTTTTTGGCTTTGTGAGGCATATATAGTTACTTTGACAATCACTTACTTCTGATATTGTAACACAAAAACAGCCACAGGCAATATGTAAATAAATGTGTAGCTGTGCTCCAATAAAGCTTTATTAACAAAAACAAGCAGTAGGCCTAACCTGGCATTTAGACTGTAGTTTGCTGACCCTTTCTAGAGAGAATCACTAACATGTAGAATAACAGGAGGTTATGAATTTGAAGAAGTCACACTTCACACTTCTGATGGAGGACTGTCACTAGAAACAGTAAAAGATCCGCAACGAATCCAGCGACATTAGGATGAAATAGTACTGTAAATCCCATATATATTTATGTTTTCATTTTAAAGCACAAAAATTAAAATAATGTCTGTATTCAGAAATGTTGGTAACCTACCTTAAATTTCTTGCCACCATCTTTGGAAAGTGAAAGGTTCAGAGATTTTACCAAGGTCAAATTTTCCTGTTTAGTAAGTTTTTTAACAAGGGCTTCTGTAATATATCGAACTCCTGCATGTGAATCAGCTTCTGAAGTTATGCAAACAGATCATTATCAGAAGAGGAAGACATGAATACTTTGAGAAACAAACTGTCTTAATGTTAAACAACAACAACAAAAATTTAAACCATGCAATTGTAAAAACAGCTGGCTAGTTCTAATTGGAATGTTTAAATAATATTTTACTTTATGTAGCATTTCATAATGATGACAATAAGTTATATTTCATAAATATTAACTATGTATAAGCTTTGTATTAAATGCTTTACATTAAAAAATGAAATTTGTACAACAAACCTTTGAGATAGAAATTACTATTCTCCTTTATAAAAAAAATTAGAAAAACAATTTGTTCAACCCTTACAGCTAAAAATGTGCAAATCTAGGACTTGAACCTAGCAGATGAATCTAAAATTTATACTTTTAAGTATGGGCAGCACTGAGGTTTTTAGCAGTATTTTAATGTTAGTTTTTAAAACTAACAACTTAGCAGCAGCAGCAGCAGTATTCATCAATAGAATTTGATGACCATGATTTCATGACATAGCAAAGAAATCACAAAAAAGTTTTCTTTGTATTTAATCACAGTAAGTAAATTTCTTAAGAAAAGAACCCATTTTTGAAAACAGATTCCTAGACTGACAGAATGCTTTTAAGAAAAACATAAAAACCTTGGTGAACATTCATGTGTGTCCCTGATGTGTGAATCAGTCCATTCACAGATTGGAAGCTTGCGGATAAGCAGACTGGAACAGCCCAGGGGTGGACAACATGTTTATACTGAATGAAGGCATCCATTCTGAAGTGACCAGATATGCCTTCCCCTCAGCCAAGGACGATGGTAAACTGGCATATGAACTTTAAAGCACTCTCCTACCACAGGAAATAAAGCTTCCTCTTTCTGGAAACCCTTCTCCTAACCCTTCACCCTCAACCAGAAGCCTCCATCCTCCACTGTCCTTAGACAATTTCTGTCAAAAACAATGGGTCAAGTTACTAGTAGGATGGATACATGTTATATTTGGACCAAAAATGTAAGTTCAGTATTTTCCATCTGTACTTAGAAGAGTATTTGGTGAAATTTGCAGATTAAAAAGCATTACCTTTCTGGTCATGGTAGTCCAAAAGCATAGAGTTTTCACCTATAATCTCGACTTGCCCATACCACTGTCTTCCAGAATGAAAAGGCAGAGTCTCAGATCCGTTTAAAGGTGAAAGTGACCTAGATCTCATATTGGACGTAAGAGATGATGGACTAGGAGAGTGAGATGATGGTGGCATCTTTGTTTTGGAAATTTTTTGCTGAGGACCTTTCTTCATTGCAAGAATAAAGCCAGGTATCCATCAAAACCTGTAAGAGTTTCCAGTATATTTAACAATGTTAATTTTTAGAGTTATCAAAACTATTAGTCTATTTCTAGAATTTTCAAGACTACAAAATTTTAAATTCAGAAGTTATAGATGCTAGAACCCACACTACTCCAAGCTGATGGAAGCAGACACCATTTCAGACACTGCTGATTACCTTACCAGAGGGAAGAGAGACCTCCAGAGGGTCTTGTACTGACATGTACTCCAGCCAGAAGCCTCATCTGTCACTTTGGTTCTCAGTTTATCAGACCAAACTAGTCACAGTGCCTCTTCTACTTACAAAGAGTTCTAGAGTGCATAAAGCTGGAAATACTGGACAACCAGCAGCATTTCATGCTGATCAGTGCTCTCTCATTCCTGCAACAGTTTCTTCCTCTGGTTTCTGGTACACCACACTCTCCTCCCATCTCCCTGGCCACTCCTCAGCCTCCTTTCCCGGCCAAGGCGCATCCATTCACTCTTTAAATGTCAGAGCTCCTCAGGTCTCCTCTGATCTCTCTCTAAACTTAATTGAGACAACCTAATGTACACCCATGGTTCCCAATGCCACCTTTTTACTGATGTTTATATTTTCAATCCAACTCTTCTGAGTCCAGACACCTATTCTCAACTGTCTACCTGACATCTCATTGGCATCGTGAATCAACATGTCCAGATTGAACATATCATTTCCCTCATCCCGCCCTCATTTTCTTCCCATCCTGTTCCTCCCCCAGCGTTCCCTTACTAGTGGACAATGCTCTTGGGAATAAGCCAGAAACTGGGAGTCACTTCCTTCTTCCCAAAACCAATCAGTCACCAAGTTTTGTCAATTCTACTTCCTAAGTATCCCTCAAATTAGTCCTCTTCTTTCCATCTCCCCTCTCTTCTACTCTAATCCACACACTCATCAAACTACTATAACAGCTTCTAGCTGATTTGTCTACAAGCTCTCTTCCCTTCCTCTTCCATCACTACATTGCGGCCAGAGTGATCTATTTAAAAGGTTAATCTATGGGTCTGTAATAAATGAAACATTTATCATGACTTATGAGAGCCCCCGGGATGTGGCCCTGTCTCTCTAGCCTCACATCTGTCACTACTTTCCTAGACTCTGTGGGCTGGAGCCGCACCGACCTCTGTATCTAATTTCTGGTGTTGCAAATGCTTGCCTTTGGTCTTTCTTTTTTTAACCTTTTCAGGAGTTCTCACTATATAGTCTGCATATTAACTTTAGTCAAATAAATAATTTGTAAAAGTTTTCTCCCACCCCGTGATTTCCTTTCTACTAATTGATATTGTCTTAAAAAATAAAACTATTTATTTTTAGTGTGCTGGGTCTTCTGCTGCTGCCTGGGCTTTTCTCTAGTTGCAGTGCGGGGGCTTCTTGCTGTGGTGGCTTCTCTTGTTGCGAAGCATGGGCTCTAGGGTGCTCCGGCTTCAGTCACTGGGGCTCCTCTGCTCTAGAGCACGGGCTCAGTAGTTGTGGCACACGGGCTTAGCTGCTCTGTGGCATGTGGGATCTTCCTGGCCTACGGATCAGACCCGTGTCTCCTGCACTGGCAGGCGATTCTTTACCTCTGAGCCACCAGGGAGGTCCCTGAGATATTGTCATTTGATACTCCTTTAAAATTTTTAAAGAAATCCAACTGGTCTATTTTTCCTTTTGCCGCCTGTGCCTTTGATTTCATATCCAAGAAATCACTGCCAAATCCAGTGGTATTAGGTAAAAGTCCAAATTCAGATAGAATGCTAGCTGGAGTAATGATGAGAATCAGTTCTTCTCTCAAATTAACTTGTAAGTCAAATCACACAATTAATCTAGTAGAATTTAAGTTCCATGAAAGTAGCGATATTATTCACTGATGTATTCCAGGCCAAGAACAGAGCCTAGAAGATGGCAGATAATTACTATTTATTGGATGCATTATTCATAAAGAACCTAGAAACAATAAAATGCTATTCAATACTTCAACAAAAGGCTATCTTCATGGGCAGTATCAGTCCTCAATACCAAGAGTCCTAACTTACAAGTTAGGTTTATGCAAAAAAGATTTTCATGATATACAACTGCTCTTATAAGTACATTGCAAAAATTATAAATCTGCCAAACTTTTGAACCAAAAAATGTTATAAGATGTATAGGTCTTGAACAAGCTGCATTAACAATGATTCTACTTTGCTCAATATCCATAATTTCCCATACCCTCACTACTGAAAATGTAGTGTGTGTACGTGTAGATATTAGTCACCCAGTTGGGTCTAACTCTTTGCAACCCCATGGACTGCAGCCCACCAGACTCCTCTGTCCATAGGATTCTCCAGGCAAGAATACTGGAGTGGGTAGCCATTCCCTTGTCCAGAGGATCTTCCCAACTCAGGGGTTGAACCTGGGTCTCCTGCACTGCAGGCAGATTCTCTACCAAGCCACCAGGGAATTCCTAAAGTGTGAAGACAAAACACAAACTATTTTTTAGAAAAGTAATCTGCAACCCAAAGTTTTTGGATAGCTCAAATCCTAATGCCAGGGACTTTTCCAGCTGTCCAGTGGTTAAGTTTCCATGCTTCCAATTCAGGGGCTGTGGGTTCGATCCCTGGTCAGGGAACTAAGGCCCCACAGGCTGTGTGAGGCATGGCCCAAAAAAAGTAATAAAATAAAAACAGGAAGGAAGGAAAATAAATAAAAATAAATGGTAGCTTTTTAAAACATTTTAATTTTTTTGAAGGAAAAACAGAAAATTTAATACAACGAAAGCATCACTGAACTCACGATCTAGCGTCTTAAGGAGACTAGTTTGAAGGTAGCAAAAACCTGCTAAATTTTTTTAAAAAGTGATTATTGTTTCACAGGTATACAGTACAACAAGGACAACTGCCTTGTTCCACAATCTAGATCACTTCAAACTGCAGATCTATGTCTTTACTTTCTCTTTAGTTTTTTCATGTCAAATCATCCACAAAGGTCAGAAAAGCTTCCCTCAATTCACACAACTGCTATTGATGTCTTAATCACAAAGCTTTAGGACCTAATTTCACAAGTGTGGCAAACAATTTCTATCTTAACATTCTGCCAAGGCAAAAAGTCTCTTTGTAATACGCCTCATTCTGTGTTATATTGTACTGGTGCTCTCTTTCTAAATAATGATATACTCAAGCTTGAAAAGAGCTAAGAGGCATGTGCTTTAGTAACACAATTTTATTCATTCCTGAGTTAAATACAATTTTCATAAGGGCAAAGGACTTAAAAAATAAAAGAGAGTGGTACAGGGCCCAGTTCCCACTTCTGTATGTCTTTCTCTATCTCATAGCATGACAGAAAATGATAAAATTAGAATGACAGCATGCTACATGCTCCAGAGATATGCTTTATACACATTTTTAGTTTCTTGGTTTAAAAATGCACGTACATCCTACATTTTTATGCAACACAATTATTCTACACCCTGCACTTTAGTCTTATCTCTAACTTCTTAAAATATTGAACCATCCTGAATTCCTCTCACAACATCCTAATGATCAAGACTCTTTGGGCCTCACTAGAATATCGTGAGATCCCTCTTGATTCGAAAAACTCTGCCTTACTCAATAACAGAGTTAAATAAATACATTAGAATGGATTCCAGAAATCAAAATCAACTCCTTCCTTTAATGAATTGTAACCTGAAAGATTAAATGATGGCTTTGAAGTCACAGTGCATTCCCAGACCTCCTCCCTGGGTCGCCATAGCCCCTGTAAAGCCTGGACATACGATCTCACAGAAGAGCTAACTCAGTAATATGGGCTTAAGGATTTACTGTACTTGAGGAAGGACACCTGGCAGCAGTAAAACCTTGAACCACGAGTTTAAGAGAGAGAGCGATGTTGCTTGACCAAGGCTGTGGTCTGCAATTACATAAACAACAGAAAGACCGAGCAATAGAAAAGAGAAGACAGAGACAAGAGGCAGGGCTAGTGTGTGTGAAGGGGCAGTATAAACTGAAATCAAAACAAGTCCAGAGCTGGAGATACATTTTGAAAACCCAGAAGGTAAGTCTGCAGAATAAAAGAAAGCCACTGGAATGATGTGATAATCAAAGTCATATGATTGAGCATCCTGTCCTCAGATTCAGAAACTGGCCTTGATCTAACAATCCCCTCCACCACAGCTTAGTAGAGTCTACACCTTCACCTCTATCCAGCCTTTCTAAGATTCCATCATCTCTTATCTTTTCCAAATTAGGCTGTTGCTGCTGCTGCTGCTAAGTCACTTCAGTCGTGTCCGACTCTGTGCGACCCCATAGACAGCAGCCCGCCAGGCTCCCCCGTCCCTGGGATTCTCCAGGTAAGAACACTGGAGTGGGTTGCCATTTCCTTCTCCAATGCATGAAAGTGAAAAGTGAAAGTTAAGTCGCTCAGTCGTGTCCGACTCTGCAACCCCATGGACTGCAGCCTACCAGGCTCCTCCATCCATGGGATTTTCCAGGCAAGAGTACTGGAGTGGGGTACCATTGCCTTCTCCGTCCAAATGAAGCAGATCTCTATAATTCCCAAACCTTCCATCTCTCTTCCCAGCTACTCCAATAAGCAAATATCCATCCCTATTTCTTGACCTCCATATCCCTCTCCATGGCACCCCTTAGCCCTTTAATCACATCTCAGTACTTTCCCTATAATTCGACTTCATCCCATACCCTCTGACACATTTAAACACTCTTATTCTCCAACTAGTCCTTTCAAATACCCTGACTCCTATTCTTCACCAAGGGCAATTCTCCCATCCTGTGCTCGTCAACCTTTGCCTCCCACCCTTCATCCCATTCTGATTGCCAAGTTCTCCCACAAAGTCTCTTCCCTAACACTGTACTAGTCTTCTCCATTTCTCTACAGTTCTCTCTAGTGTCCTGCCTCCACATTTCTGTATTCATCCTGATTTCCCAAACTGCTCATCACAGCAAATATTCTGACATCCTAATTCATTCGAATACTCTGGCTTCTAATTATCCCCTCTTCAAACAAAATACTCCAGTCTCCATCCATTCCACTTCATCTCAACCCAACTGGCTATCTATGTGCCTCTCCCTTCTAACGCCCTGACATCTGTGTCCCTCCATATCCTATTAACATCCCGAACTCTCCTCTTACATCTCTCTCCATGCTACTCAGGTATGGGAGAAAAAAAGCTTCCCAAACCTTTCCATGAGTTTATTTTTTTTCAGTCATTCCATTTTATTCCACAACTTTAAGGCACCAAGAACTGTGAGGCTCTAAGAATACAGGGCTGGGAAGGCAGGACTTCCACACTCAAAACACACAACAGGATCAGGTCTCTGCTCCAAATAGCATCCTTCCCAACACCTTACAAGTAGAATTAAATGATTATTTGTGAAACAACTTGATTATTGCTTGTTTCTCCTTCTAGAGTTGAGGCTACAATACAGTAGAGGCTGTATTGTTTGGTGCACAATAAATATTTGTTGCATGAGTGAAGAAAGGCCTGTGCTAAGCACTCTAAAAGACATTACCAAACAAATTCTTGCAGATAATGTGTATTATGATCATTATTAACCTCATTTATAAGTGACAATGTATCCTGAAGAACTAAGAGCTTGGGTTCTACAATTAAGTCTGAGTTCAAAGGTTAATTTTCCACTTTCTGTGTGACACAGACAAATTATTTAACTTCTCTGATCCACAGTTTCATCACTTTTAAGATGGGAATGATAACCTCGTTCAAGTTAAATTCTAAATCAGTTAATGGGAAGGACTAAAGGATGCAGAACCGAATCTGGCACACAAGGTACACTCAAAAGTAGTCAGTGAGTATTTTCACAAACGAGAAAACATGAGCAAGCCCAAACCTCACAGACGGTCAGTAGCACAGGTGGCAGAATCAAGACGTGAAGCCAAGCTTTGACTTGAAAACGCACCTGTCCCTTAACCGTTATAAGACAAAGTATTTACTCTTCCCCTTCTTTTTATTCCCCATATCCCAACTCTCCTTTTTCTCCATGTACTGTGTTCCGGTCGATTTCAGGACGCCCGTCAGGGTACCCACACCATCCTGTATCCCAGCCATTCCCCGCAGACCCCTGGCACATCTCCACCCCGCTCCGCTCGGCAGCGGGACCCTACCTTTCACTCGCCGAACCCCCGCGTCCACACCTCCCCACACTCCGGCCCTTCATCCCAAAGCCCCCACCCCGGAACCTCCTCTCTTCTAATCCAAACCTCCCTCCATCCTCCTCCCCCGCCCCACGCCGGTTCCGGGCCCTCCCCTCCTTCCCATCCAATCCCAACTCCAAGGCACACGCCCCCGCCCCGAATCCATCCCTCGCTGGGTCCAGGCCTTCCCGCCTTCGCCGCTGGTCCCCACCCGCTCCGCCTGGAGGCCGGAGAACGGCCTAGACCAGGCCTGGCACTCACCACGAAGGAGCGAGGCCGAGCGGAGAGGTGCCGGCAGTTCCCTTCAGGCGCCCAGCGGCGCAGCAGCCATTTTGTTGTGTTGTGCCGGTTGCCGTGGGGCCGTGCGCGCCGCGTGGGCGGAGCCTGCAGCGGTCACGCCCCGCCCCGGAGCTTGGGGGCGGGACCAGGCTTCCCGCCTCTCAGTCGGCCAGGGCCGCGGGCGCGCAAAGGCGGGTGGGAGCCCGCGGGAGCCCGCGCGAGGCGAGATTTCCCGCTGCCGGCGGCGAGAGGCCCTGCTCTTTTCTCTGAGGCGAAGCGGCCGACTCATGCTCAGGCCTTGACACACTCCGCGGGGGCTGGGTCTGAGGACGACCTGAGAGACCCATGTAGCTGTCACCAAGCCCCCGCATGTCCATTGCTGGCCGTCTGGCTTTGAACTAGTGTGCCTCGCACGCTCTTCCTTCGCACGGCCCGTTTCTGAGGCGAATTCTCTCCTTCAGGGGCCAGACAGGTCAGACGTAGATGAACCTCTGAGGGAACGCAGTTTAGGCTTCAGATGCACCCGAGAGGTTACGGGAATGAGAGCGGCCTCGGAGTCCTGGCTGAGAATAGTCCTCCGGTTGTGACAGGAAAGCCAAAGCAGCGGAAGAAACTTCGGCTGTGGCCTGCCTGAAAGGGCTGCATTTCACCACATATTTTTAACACATAGTTTAAGAGAATTTAGCACTTACTGTGCTGAATGCTAGGGAAATACGGTGAATTCTTTTTAAAAACGTGGTCTCTAAGGACACCGTTCCTCCATTCCAGCTTCCCATTTCCCAGCTGGTACCCTGGACAGTATTAGGCAAAGGTCATTAGGCAAATGACCTTTGCCAAATGATGCCTCATCCTTCCTTAAGTCTTGTAAGAACCAAAGAACTTAGTCAAGGAGCATGGGAGTGGGGAAAATTTTGCTTGGCAAAGAGAGCAACTTGTGCAAACCCCAGGAGGAATGGGGAGAAGGAGCTTGACAATGAGCTGATGTTAAATAAATCAGGATGGCAGCCAAAAATCTGGAGTGCAGAAGCTAAAGCAAGAATAGAGGCCTTATTATGAACCATCTTGCTGCTGCTCTGCTGCTAAGTCGCTTCAGTCGTGTCCGACTCTGTGCGACCCCAAGGTGGCAGCCCACCAGGCTCCCCCGTCCCTGGGATTCTCCAGGCAAGAATACTGGAGTGGGTTGCCATTTCCTTCTCCAATGCATGAAACTGAAGAGTGAAAGTGAAGTCGCTCAGTCGTGTCCGACTCTTCGCGACCCCCTGGACTGCAGCTTACCAGGCTCCTCCGTCCATGGGATTTTCAAGGCAAGAGTACTGGAGTGGGGTGCCATTGAACCATCTTAAGCCCTTGTAATTTTTCTGAAAGGCAGAGATGGATTTAGGAATCAGAAGTTCAGGTAGTTTTCAACAGGGGGCGCCATTCACGTTCACATTTAAGTGAATGCTTCTCTCTCCCCCACTAGTATTTAAGCGACACAGGAGACCCTTTGAGCTCTAGAAATGTCAAAATTCATGAAAAGCCCCACATTTTAAATTGAAAGGAAGATCTATCCTTTCTTAAAAAAATTCTAATCTTAGATGATATTTATTAGTTTGGAATGTGTACATTGCTGACTTTCAGTTCTATTATTTTTTGTTTTGTTCTGACACTTGGTTGTTGTTTTTTTTCTTCTCTTTTCCCACAGAGAATTAGATTTATTGTGTCACCTCACTGCTATACCCCTTAAAGTCTGTAATGATATTCAGGTAGGATCCATTATCAAAACATGGTATGCTGGTATAGTTCATTATCAATCTAATAAGTAGCTGTCGAAAATATACACAAAATCCAGAGAATGGTCACTCAGTCAATTCAGTTGCTCAGTCATGTCTGACTCTGTGACCCCTTGGACTGCAGCACACCATGCCTCCCTGTCCATCACCAACTCCCAGAGTTTACTCAAACTCATGTCCATTGAGTCATTGATGCCATCCAACCACCTCATTCTCTGTTGTCCCCTTCTCCTCCCGCCTTCAATCTTTCCCAGCATCAGGGTCTTTTCAAATGAGTCAGTTGTTTGCATCAGGTGGCCAAAATATTGGAGTTTCAACTTCAACATCAGTCCTTCCAATGAACACCCAGGACTGATCTCCTTTAGGATGGACTGGTTGGATCTCCTTGCAGTCCAAGGGACTGTCAAGAGTCTTCTCCAACACCACAGTTCAAAACCATCAATTCTTCAGCACTCAGCTTTCTTTATAGTCCAACTCTCACATCCGTACATGACTACTGGAAAAACCATAGCCTTGACTAGACGGACCTTTGCTGGCAAAGTAATATCTCTGCTTTTTAATATGCTGTCTAGGTTGGTCATCATAACTTTCCTTCCAAGGAGCAAGCATCTTTTAATTTCATGGCTGCAATCACCATCACTAGATCATTCAGGTATGACCTAAATCAAATCCCAAAGTGACAAATAGATTCAAGGGATTAGATCTGATAAACAGAGTGCCTAAAGAACTATGGGTGGAGGTTCATGACATTGTACAGGAGGCAGTAATCAAGACCATCCCCCCAAAAAGAAATGCAAAAAGGCAAAATGGTTGTCTGAGGAGGCCTTACAAATAGATGAAAAAAGAAGAGAAGCAAAAGGCAAAGGAGAAAAGGAAAGATATACCCATCTGAATGTGGAGTTTCAAAGAATCGCAAGGAGAGATAAGAAAGCCTTCCTCAGTGATTAGTGCAAAGAAATAAAGCAAAACAATAAAATGGGAAAGACTAAAAATCCCTTCAAGAAAATTAGAGATACCAAGGGAACATTTCGTGCAAAGATGGGCACAATAAAGGACAGAAATGGTATGGACCTAACAGAAGCAGAAGATATTAACAAGAGGTAGCAAGAATACACAGAAGAACTATACAAAAAAGATCTTCATGACCCAGATAACCATAGTGGTATGATCACTCACCTAGAGCCAGATATCCTGGAATGTGAAGTCAAGTGGGCCTTAGGAAGCATCACTAAAAACAAAGCTAGTGGAGGTGATAGAATTCCAGTTGAACTATTTCAAATCCTAAAAGATGATGCTGTGAAAGTGTTGCACTCAATATGCCAGCAAATTTGGAAAACTCAGCAGTGGCCACAGGACTGGAAAAGGTCAGATTTCATTCCAATCCCAAAGAAAGTTCAAACTATCACACAATTGCACTCATCTCACATGCTGGCAAAGTAATGCTCAAAATTCTCCAAGCCAGGCTTCAACAGTATGTGAACTGAGAACTTCTAGATGTTCAAGCTGGATTTAGAAAAGTCAGAGGAACCAGAGAAGAAATTGCCAACATCCATTGGATCATCGAAAAAGCAAGAGAGTTCCAGAAAAACATCTGCTTCATTGGCTATGCTAAAGCCCTTGACTGTGTGGATCATGACAAACTGTGGGAAATTCTTCAAGAGATGGGAACACCAGACCATCTTTCCTGCCTCCTGAGAAATCTGTATGCAGGTCAGGAAGCAACAGTTAGAACCAGACATGGACTGGTTCCAAATTGGGAAAGGAGTACATCAAGGCTTTATATTGTCACCCTGCTTGTTTAACTTATATGCAGAGTGCATCATGCAAAATGCCGGGCTGGATGAAGCACAAACTGGAATCAAGATTGCCAGGAGAAATAGCAATAACCTCAGATATGCAGATGACACCACCCTTATGGCAGAAAGTGAAGAAGAACTAAAGAGCCTCTTGATGAAAGTGAAAGAAGAGAGTGAACAAGCTGGCTTAAAACTTAACATACAAAAAACTAAGATTGTGGCATCTGGTCCCATCATGGCAAATATATGGGGAAACAATGGAAATAGTGAGAGACTTTATTTTCTTGGGCTCCAAAATCACTGCAGGTGGTGACTGCAGTCATGAAATTAAAAGACACTTGCTCCTTGGAAGAAAAGCTATGACCAACCTAGACAGTATATTAAAAAGCAGAGACATTACTTTGCTGACAAAGGTCTGTCTAATCAAAGCTATAGTTTTTCTAGGAGTCATGTATGGATGTGAGAGTTGGACCATAAAGAAAACTGAGTGCTGAAGAATTGATGCTTTTGAACTGTGGTGTTGGAGAAGGCTCTTAAAGAGTCCCTTGGACTGCAAGGAGATCAAACCAGTCCATCCTAAAGGAAATCAGTCCTGAATATTCACTGGAAGGACTGAGGCTGAAGCTGAACCTGCAATACTTTGGCCACCTGATTCGAAGAACTGACTCATTGGAAAAGACCCTGATGCTGGGAAAGATTGAAGGCGGGAGGAGAAGGGGACGACAGAGGATGAGATGGTTGGATGGCATCACTGACTCGATGGACATGAGTTTGAGCAAGCTCTGGGAGTTTGTGACAGACAGGGAAGCCTGGTGTGCTGCAGTCCATGGGTCACAAAGAGTCAGACATGACTGAGCGACTCTGTAACTCAATGCAGGAGCTTGAATTCCTCCTAATTCTCTCTCATAATGATTTCTGAAGACCTTCTTAGTAATTAGGCCTTTGATGGCCTTCACTTAGAGTGACACTTAGGTTCTGGCTGGTAGGTTTAAAGGATAAAGTGAGAGACCAAACTGAATCTTAGGAGATGATCCCTTAGTATTCCCTTCCTCTTATTGAATGTTGGAAGTAATGTCTCCTGTTTCATTTGTGATTTTAGCAATTTGAGTCTTCTCGTTTTTGGAAAGAGCTTAACTAAAACTTTGTTAATTTTGTTGCTCTTTTCAAAGAACCAGCTTTGGTTAGGTTGATTTTCTCTACTGTTTTTCTACTCTTTTGTTATAATTCATGTTGATATGCTGCATGTTCATTTTTATTCAGTTCAATAAATTTTCTTTTCTTCTTCTTTTTTCTTTTTTTTTTTTGCCAATTGGCATGCAGGATCTTAGTTCCCCGACCAGGGAACCAATCCACATCCCCTGCAGTGGAAGCATGGAGTATTAACCACTGACTCCAAGGGAGTTGCTCTACTCTTTATTTCATTAATTTCCACTCTAATCCTCATCATTTATTTCCTTCTGCTTGCTTTGTATTGGTTTACTCTTTTCACTGTCTTAAAGTGGAGATTAGGTTTTTTATTTGAGATCTTTTTTCCTTTATAATGTAGGCATTTATAACAAAAGATTTTCTGCTAAGTGCTGCTTTAGCTGTATCCCTTTTGTTTTGGTGTGTTGTGTGTTTCATTGTCATTCTTCTAAAACTATTTTCTAATTTCCCTTGTAATTTCTTCTTAGACTTATTGTTGGTTTGTTTTTTTTTTTAGGAATGCTTTGTTTAATTTTCACAGATTTAGAAGTTCCTCAAATTTATCTTGTCATTAATATTTAATTTTGCTCAATTGTGATCAGAAAAATATGTTTTTTCAGTCCTTTTGTACTAACTGAGGCTTGTTTTATAGCCTAGCATATGATCTATCCTGGATAATGTTTCATGTGCACTTGAGAAAAATGTATATTCTGTTCTTTTGGAATAAAACGTTTGTCTACCAGGTCTTGTTGATTTGTGGTGTTGTTCTAGTCTTTTTCCTTGTTGATCTTTTACATAGCTGTTCTATCCATAACTGAAATGATTATTGTTGAAATTTTCTGTTTCTCCCTTCAACTGTCCATTTTTGCTTCACATATTTTGGAGCTCTGGTGGCAAGTATATATGTTTATAATTGTTATATCCTCCTGATGGGTTGACTCTTCTGTTCTTATAAAAATCCCTCTTTATCTCTAGCAATTTTTAAAATTTCAAAGTCTGTTTTGTCTAACATAGTATAGCCACTCCCATTTTCTTATATTAATAGTTGCTGTTTGCATGATATATCTTTTCCTGTCCTTTTACTTTCAACCTATTTTTATCTTTGAACCAAAACTGTATATTCTGTAGATAGCATGTAGTTGAATCTTATTTTTTATTTGCCTGGAAGTTTCTAGCTTTTAATTGTACAATTTAATTTATTCTTTTATTTTTATAATTTATATACCTTGATTTATAGCTGCCATTTTATTTTTTGTTTTTATGTTTTATTTCTTTTTTTCTTAATTCCTCCTTCAGCTTTCTTTTACTTTAAATAAATATTTTGACTATTTAATAATTTTCTAGTTTTAGTATTTTAATTAACTTAAAAAAACTTCTTTTTTAATGATTACTCTAAGGCTTACCATATACACCTTAACTTATACAAGTCTCCTTCATATTTGTACTAATCTAATGCCAGTTAAACATAAAAATGCTACTCCACAGAAATAGCTTTATTTCCTCTTTCCCCATTTTTGTGCTATTATTATAGTACTTACAACCTGCATATATGTTACTAACACACCAAGTAATTTGTTATTATTACCTTATATAATTTAACTTTATTAAAGAAGCTGACAAAAGAAAGGAGAGCACATAAATATTTGTAGAATATATTGTGTTTACCTTCCACTTAGGTTTGATTTTTCTGTAAAAAGTACTCATCACTCTTAAAATGTGTTATTTAATCTTTTACATGGCATTTATCATTTATCACATATATAGAAGAGGTTATAAAAATTTAAATACAGCTTAAAGAATAATAACATAATGAATACTTGCGTATCTACCACCCACATTAAGAAACAAATGCTCTCTTTGTAACCCTAATGTACCCATCCCCTATATCATTTCCCACCCTTTTTCCCAAAGGAAAATGACTTTTATATTAAAAATTCTGAATTTTATTTTAATAATCTTCTTGCTTTTCTCTATAGTTTTTTCAAGTATATATTTGTCCTTAATATAATGTTTGGACTTCCCTGGTGGTTGAATGGTAAAGAATCTGCCTGCCAATGCAGGAGATGTGTGTTCAGTCCTTGGGTCAAGAAGATCCCCTGTAGAAGGAAATGGCAATCCACTCCAGTATTCTTGCCCGGGAAATCCCATGGACAGAAGAGCCTGGCTGGCAAGCTACAGTCCATGGGGTCGCAAAAGAGTCAGACATGACATACTGACTTAACAACAACAACAAATATAATATTTAGCTTTGAATAACTAAGTAGAAAGCCAAAAGTAGAAAGTCTACTTAAAGAAAGGTCAAGATTGCCATTATTAGGATCCCTAAAGTAGATAGGTGAATATTTTCTGGATCACAACCTTGTTTTATCTCTTGAGAGTATACAGGAACTGCTTCTTAGGCTGTCAGTGTACATGGTCACATAGTAAGAACAGAAATCATGGCAACTAGGCATCTGATAGGGAGTAGTGTGGGTCAGGAGCAAAAAGCAGGAATTTCAACAGAATGTGATTGGTGGTGGTGGTTTAGTCGCTGAGTCGTGTCCAACTCTTGCGATCCCTATGGACTGTAGCCCACCAGGCTCCTCTGTCCATGGGATTTTCCAGGCAAGAATACTGGAGTGGGTTGCCTTGCCCTTCTCCAGAGAATGTGATTACAACAAGCCAATACAAATAGGAACCTAGATCAGACTCACGTGGACATTCTTACCTCAAGTTAGAAAAATGATAGAACAGCAACATAAATCTAGGTCCTTTGAGTCCCAGCTGCTCCAAGTGTTTGGGTTTTCCTGTAAATCTTGCATACTGCTGTCATCAAGGATTTTCCCTTCATTATCCTATTGAGAAATCCTTTTGCCTCCCTCTTGCATTTGATCTTCTATTACATGTATCCCATATCTCTATTCTGTTGGTTTTTTTCTCTTTTTTGGTAGAGCACATTCTCTACCTCTCTTTGGTAGTGACACATTTGCATAGTGTTACAGAAGGAAAAAACTTTTTCTAAATCTTGCATTTAAAAAAATGTCTTTGTTGTTACAGTTGATGGATAATTTGGTTGTATATAGAGTTCTACATTAGAAATAATTTTCCTTTAGAACTTTGAAGATATTACTTCATCGTCATCTTCTCCCCATGCTGAAAAGCCCAAATCTTTCTCCATTCTAACTCCTAATCCTTTCAACTCCTACTCCTTTATATGTCACCTCTTTCCTTCTCTCTCTGGAAACTAGTAGGATCTATTTTTCTGTTCTTAGTGTCTCAAAAGTTTCAAATGACATGCTTTGGTATCAATATATATTCATCTTTCTGCTTGGCACTTGGAAGGTTTTTCTAATCTAACAACTATGTCCTTCTGTTGTTAAATTTTTTTCTTATTATTTCATTGATGAAAGTTCCCTCCATTCTTTTCTGTCCCCTCTTTCTGGAGCTCCCATTATTCATGCTGGTCCTCTAATCATCTTATCCTCCATCCCTTTGTCTTTTTGCTTTAATTTTTTCTTTGAAGATTTACTTTACTTTATCTTCCAAAGTTTTCTGCTTATGCTGTCATGTCTTTCATATCCAAGAGCTCATTTTGTTTCTGAATGTTCCTTTTAATTGTATCCTATTCTTGCTTCATGGATGTAATATATCTTTACAAGAATGTTGCATCTTGTTTGTTTTGTGGAAAGGGTAATAGTCTTCTTCACTTTGTATAAGCTATATTTCCTCCAAAGTTTTCCCCTCCTTAATTTTGGGGGGAAAGTTTATGTTAACAAATTTATGTTAGAGGCTTTTTTCAGACATCTGACAATTTTTCATTGTTTGCTCTGTTGTGGTGGAGGAGATCTTTAGAAGTTCAGTTCAGTTCAGTTCAGTCGCTCAGTTGTGTCCGATTCTTTGCGACCCCATGAATCACAGCACGCCAGGCCTCCCTGTTCATCACCAACTCCTGTAGTTCACTCAAACGCATGTCCATTGAGTCGGAGTTGGGATGTATTAAATTTAAGATGCTAATTAGATTGCCAAGTAGAGATTTTAAGTGAGGCAGTAGATATTCAAGTGGAGATTTTGAGTAAGACAGGTAGAAGAGAGCTCCAGGGAGTGAAATTTAGATGTATTGGTGTACAGAGATGGTATTGAAATCCATGCCATTAAATGAGATTGCCTGCCAGTAAATGTATGTAGAAAAAGATTTTTAAAAAGACCAGAACCCTGGAGCAAACCAACATTTAGAAGTAGAGTTTCTCACTGGAGATATCAATTTGGAAGTCATCATTGCTGCTGCTGCTGCTGCTGCTAAGTCAGTTCAGTCCTGTCCGACTCTGTGCGATCCCAGAGATGGCAGCCCACCAGGCCCCCCCATCCCTGGTATTCTCCAGGCAAGAACACTGGAGTGGGTTGCCATTTCCTTCTCCAATGCATGAAAGTGAAAAGTGAAAGTGAAGTCGCTCAGTCGTGTCCGACTTCTAGCGACCCCATGGACTGCAGACTACCAGGCTCCTCCATCCATGGGATTTTCCAGGCAAGAGTACTGGAGTGGGGTGCCATTGCCTTCTCCGAAGTCATCATTAGAGAGATGGTTATTTGAGGTAATATCTTTATGAGGGAAGTCGAGGGAATTGTAGTTTGCAATGTTAACTTAAAATACTCAAACAGCTCAAGTGAAGAGCCTGCTAAATTCTGTATCTTTGATAGGAGCCTAAGTAAGTACTTTCCTCATTCTCCCTTTAAATGCTAAACCATACAGCAGCAACCCACTGATTCTCAACCAAGGGTTATTTTGCCCAGGGGACATTGGTAATGTCTGGGACATTTTGTTTCATGACTGGGAAGGTTCTACTGACACCTAATGGTGCCAGGCATGCTGCTGCATAGCCTGCAGTGCACAGGGCAGCCACTACAATACGCAACTCAGCCCACATGCCAGCGGTGCCATGACTGAGGAAGTCTGAGATAACCTCAGTTGTTATCAGTTTTTGTTCATTGTTATTATCATAGTTTTGTTTATTTGTCACAAGTGGGGAGGAGGGGAATATCCCTCCTCAGTATTAGGGAATGACAAATGTTTGTGGCCTATTTCAGTACTGTGTAAATTAAACTGAAAATGGTATGAAATTTGATCAGAAGCTCTTTTGGCTCCATGTCTGTGTCACTGTCTTTGTTTCTTCTTAGTTATAGTTTAAGTCCATGCATGGGCCTGCATACAAAACAAGAAAAACACATTGTCTTCTTGTGACCAAAGTTTTGAAGCTTGTGTGAGAAGAGTTGGCATTTATTAAATATGACCTTGAAATAAAATGTTTTTCCCTTTGCATGGCTTCAGTTACAGAACCAAATGGCCAAAAATTAAAATACAGCTACAGTCACTCTCAGCAGAGCTGAGAGTTTTTCTGACTCTCAGTGTGAAAATGTTCTGGACTGAATTGATGCCAGACTTATCAGTTGCGCCAGTTGCAATCTAAAAATCTTTTTACATTAAATCTTTTTAGTATACTTTTGCTTAGTAATTGTCTTATCATTGTTCCTGCTTGATATGATTCAGACCTCAGTGGTTCAAATATTAGCCTACTGGTCACAGTTTAGAAGATGGTCTTGCAACATCATAAATGTCAGTGGCATCAATTCCATGAGACTGTTCATTCACTACTCATACAATTGCATTATTATTACAATTACCAACAAAATGAAGTCTCACTTAACAGCAATGAGGTTCCTACTTAACAAACACGATCAAAATCTTATGCTTTTATGGTAGATCATTTTTTAAAGTTGCTGTTGTGAATTAATGTTTGACATCTCACACTTTCAATAATTTCTGCTTGTGTTTTACCTTAGAGAACAATTTTCTTAATTCTTTGTATAGCATGTACTACCTGTCTATTCTTTTCATAAAATAAAGAATACTTGAAAGTCCAAGTAAAGTTGCTCAGTCGTGTCCAACTCTCTGCGACACCATGGACTGTAGCCTACCAGGCTCCTCTGTCCATGGGGTTTTCCAGGCAAGAATACTGGAGTGGGTTGCCATTTCCTTCTCCAGGGGATCTTCCCAACCCAGGGATTGAACTCGGGTCTCCTGCATTGCAGGCAGACGCTTTACTGTCTGAGCCACCAAGGAAGCCTATAAAGAATATTAGTACATTAAAAAGGATAGCTACATCTTCAGTGTCAGAGCAGCAAGTTCAAAATGTGCTTAATTTCCATTCTACGCTCCTTACTGTGACATTCATGGCCATATACAATCCGGCCCTCAACTGCCCTTTCAGCATCATCTTCTTTGGACGCACCTGATGATGCATTTATTTGTTCATTCATTTAGCAGCAGTTTGTTAAGTGGCTAAGTACGTTTTAGGTGCTGTGAAAAGTTCTGTGTGTATCCCTATTGTATATGTTAGACTCAGTACCTGTCATCATACAGCTGTAATCTAGAAGGGAAAACAGACAAGTGAAGAAGCAACTACACAGTCCATCATCGTAACCACCAGCCATCCTGATGACATCTGAAAACTTGTAGTTTAGGATGAATCTGTATAGGTAATTGAATGCAACCTTGAGGAAAATAAGACAACAATAGCTTCACAGTTTCCTTGCCCATATCCTGGTCACTGATGGGTCACATCTGACAGAATGTGGTCCACTGGAGAAGAGAATGGCAAATCACTTCAGTATTCTAGCCTTGAGAACCCCATGAACAGTATGAAAAGGCAAAATGATAGGATACTGAAAGAGGAACTCCCCAGGTCGTAGGTGCCCAATATGCTACTGGAGATCAGTGGAGAAAGTAACTCCACAAAGAATGAAGGGATGGAGCCAAAGCAAAAACAATACCCAGTTGGAATGTGACTGGTGATAGAAACAAGGTCGGATGCTGTAAAAAGCAATATTGCATAGGAACCTGTATTGTTAGGTCCATGAATCAAGGCAAATTGGAAGTGGTCAAACAGGAGACAGCAAGAGTGAACGTCGACATTCTAGGAATCAGTGAACTAAAATGGACTGGAAAGGGTGAATTTAACTCGGGTGACCACTATATCTACTACTGTGGGCAGGAATCCCTCAGAAGAAATGGAGTAGTCATCATTGTCAACAAAAGAGTCTGAAATGCAGTACTTGGATACAATCTCAAAAATGACAGAATGATCTCTGTTCGTTTCCAAGGCAAACCATTCAATATCACAGTAATCCAAGTCTATGCCCCAACCAGTAATACTGAAGAAGCTGAAGTTGAACAGTTCTATGAAGACCTCCAAGACCTTTTAGAACTAACACCCAAAAAAGATGTCCTTTTCATTATAGGGGAATGGAACGCAAAAGTTGAAGTCAAGAAACACCTGGAGTAACAGGCAAATTTGGCCTTGGAATACGGAATGAAGCAGGGCAAAGGCTAATAGAGTTTTGCCAAGAGAACCCACTGGTCATAGCAAACACCCTCTTCCAACAACACAAGAGAAGACTCTGCACATGGACATCACCAGATGGTCAACACAGAAATCAGATTGATTATATTCTTTGCAGCCAAAGAGGGAGAAGCTTTATACAGTCAGCAAAAACAAGACCAGGAGCTGACTGTGGCTCAGATCATGAACTCCTTATTGCCAAATTCAGACTTAAATTGAAGAAAGTAGGGAAAACCACTAGACCATTCAGGTACGACCTAAATCAAATTCCTTATGATTATACAGTGGAAGTGAGAAATAGATTTAAGGGACTAGATCTGATAGATAGAGTACCTGATGAACTATGGACGGAGGTTCATGACATTGTACAGAAGACAGGGATCAAGACCATCTCCATGGAAAAGAAATGCAAAAAAGCAAAATGGCTGTCTGAGGAGGCCTTACAAGTAGCTGTGAAAAGAAGAGGAGTGAAAAGCAAAGGAGAAAAGGAAAGATATAAGCATCTGAATGCAGAGTTCCAAAGAATAGCAAGGAGAGATAAGAAAGCCTTCCTCAGCGATCAATGCAAAGAAATAGAGAAAAACAACAGAATGGGAAAGACTAGAGATCTCTTCAAGAAAATTAGAGATACCAAGGGAACATTTCATGCAAAGATGTGCTTGATAAAGGACAGAAATGGTATGGACCTGACAGAAGCAGAAGATATTAAGAAGAGGTGGCAAGAATACACAGAAGAACTGTACAAAAAAGATCTTCATGACCCAGATAATCACAATGGTGTGATCACTCACCTAGAGCCAGACATCCTGGAATGTGAAGTCAAGTGGGCTTTAGAAAGCATCACTACAAACAAAGCTAGTGGAGGTGATGGAATTCCAGTTGAGCTATTTCAAATCCTGGAATATGATGCTGTGAAAGTGTTGCACTCAATATGCCAGCAAATTTGGAAAACTCAGCAGTGGCCAGTTTTCATTCCAATCCCAAAGAAAGGCAATGCCAAAGAATGCTCAAACTACCGCACAATTGCACTCATCTCACATGCTAGTAAAGTAATGCTCAAAATTCTCCAAGCCAGGCTTCAGCAATACACAAACCATGAACTTCCAGATGTTCAAACTGGTTTTATAAAAAGCAGAGGAACCAGAGATCAAATTGCCAACATCCGCTGGATCATGGAAAAAGCAAGAGAGTTCCAGAAAAACATCTAATTCTGCTTTATTGACTATGCCAAAGCCTTTGACTATGTGGATCACAATAAACTGTGGAAAATTCTGAAAGAGATGGGAATACCAGACCACCTGAACTGCCTCTTGAGAAACCTATATGCAGGTCGGGAAGCAACAGTTAGAACTGGACATGGAACAACAGACTGGTTCCAAATAGAAAAAGGAGTACGTCAAGGCTGTATATTGTCACCCTGCTTATTTAACTTATATGCAGAGTACATCATGAGAAATGCTGGGCTGGAAGAAGCACAAGCTGGAATCAAGATTGCCAGGAGAAATATCAATAACCTCAGATATGGAGATAACACCACCCTTATGGCAGAAAGTAAAGAGGAAATAAAAAGCCTCTTGATGAAGGTGAAAGAGGAGAGTGAAAAAGTTGGCTTAAAGCTCAACATTCAGAAAACGAAGATCATGGCATCTGGTCCCATCACTTCATCGGAAATAGATGGGGAAACAGTGGAAACAGTGTCAGACTTTATTTTTCTGGGCTCCAAAATCACTGCAGATGGTGACTGCAGCCATGAAATTAAAAGACACTTACTCCTTGGAAGAAAAGTTATGACCAACCTAGATAGCATATTGAAAAGCAGAGACATTACTTTGCCAACAAAGGTCCGTCTAGTCAAGGCTATGGTTTTTCCTGTGGTCATGTATGGATGTGAGTGTTGGACTGTGAAGAAAGCTGAGCACCGAAGAATTGATGCTTTTGAACTGTGGTGTTGGAGAAGACTCTTGAGAGTCCCTTGGACTGCAAGGAAATCTAACCAGTCCATTCTAAAGGAGATCAGTCCTGGGTGTTCTTTGGAAGGACTGATGCTAAAGCTGAAACTCCAATACCTTGGCCACCTCATGCGAAGAGTTGACTCATCAGAAAAGACTCTGATGCTGGGAGGGATTGGGGGCAGGAGGAAAAGGGGACGACAGAGGATGAGATGGCTGGATGGCATTGCCAGCTCGATGGACATGAGTTTGGGTGAACTCTGAGAGTTGGTGATGGACAGGGAAGCCTGGTGTGCTGCAATTCATGGGGTTGCAAAGAGTCAGACATGACTGAGCAACTGAACTGAACTGAACTGATGGGTCAATTCTAATCCCAGAGTAGATTAGAGTAATCCCTTGGGAACACCCCAGGACTTGGGAAGACTGTCTTGGGATTTCAGATCTGCTCTAAAGTGGATCAGTACAGGTCTTGTGGGCACAATTCAAACCAGACTCACTATAGGGAAACCTCAGAATCATTTCCGTATCTAAGACTTTCTACACAGAGTCCAGGAAGATAGTCCCCTTTCATGTTCATTAAATTTTGAATGGTTTCCTAGAAGCAGAGCCTGAGACTGGGAAACACTCTCTACAAGTGGTTCATGGTTAGACTTTTCTTAAGAGAAGTTTGTAAGTAGCGAGGGAAGCAAGACAGGGCAGGAGAGAAGATAAGCAAAGGTGTGGCTTCAAGCAAGATCTTGCTTCAACCTGATCCCATGAGAGGCTCTGTAGCATGAGTGGTACTACAAGGTTGTCCCAGCTTAAGTCACGGGAGTCATCTGTTGTATTCCCAGAACCGGTCCATTTTAACTGTGGACCAGTCCCAGGAAAAGGATATGACTTCTCAGGCATTTCTGGGCAAGCTGTGTCCAGTGGCTGAAGTGAGTTAGTAATCCCTGGAGAAGTGAGCAATTAGAAAAGTTAAGCAACTGATATTCCCAGCATCTGTAGTGTGCATATACCAGGCCCAGAAAAGGGGATCTGACCAGGGCATCAACTGCATTTACTATATCAGGAAATTGTTCAAGACCACAGCAGCCTCCAAATATTATGTGTCTGTGTCCATCTTTGAAACATTTTTCCTAGAGACTCCCATTTGGGTATCTTTTCTGTTTTAGTCATCAAAACAAGTTTCTCTGCTTTGAATTCCAAAATTATCTGTGGACATTAAAAGGTTATCATTTAAATTCTTAGGTTTCCTTTTCAGTGATCCCATTATCTGATATTAATAATTAACTTGAGGACTTATTTAACCAAATTCTTCAAACTGAGTTCACACACAAAAAGGGCAGTTTCAAGAAAGGTTGTATCAACAGTTGAATCCTAACCCAGCCATGGACATTTTAAGCATAGTGTTTATTTTTTTCTGCTTGGGAAGAAGTTGGGAACAGGAGCAAACGTAAGTTAAGGGTCCCCTTTTCATTTACAATGTGTTTTGATTATAGTTTTATAGACAGCAGAATTCAATCAATGCCACATGAAATTGACTTTCTAGTCCTGAGAAATCCAAGTGAATTCCTTTTCTCTGTTGTCTAATGTTATTTCCCTGCTTTTTAATATGAATACTTTGTGAGCTAGCATAACTTGTATTCTAGTACTCTGTATTTTCCCAGACTATTGCCCATGCCCTGAGGAAGAGTAATTTACTGATTGATGTTTGGTTAAAAATTCCAGACAGAAGCATGATCCCTATTTTCACTTCTTATAGAGGACTCTATTAAGTGTTGCCCTGGCTGCAACTGATTAAAATAATTTCCATCTGCCTCTTTGAAATATCATCCTTAGGATGAAATCCTGCTTTTCAGGACACTGTCCTGGCTTTATCCTAGATGATAAAATTTTGAGAAGTAAAACACATATTGTTAAATGTAAGAAAATTTGCTAATTTGAGTTAAGTAAAAAACATTAAAAATTATGTTGTACTAAATAATTTTAACAGTTTCAGCAGATATGTTGTCCCAGCACCTAATGTATTCTATGTTGGAGCCTCTGAAAATGTAGTAATGCAAGTTCATGGATACACAAAATCATTTCCAGTGACCATTGCTGTTAAAAGTTATCCTGACAGAAGTTTTACATATTCTTCTGACCAAGTTAATTTATCTCCAGAAAATAAATTTCAAAGCTCTGCAAGCCTAACTGTATGTATTCTTCTTATAGTTTCTTTTTACATGCAAAATGTTTCTTTATAAAACCCATATGTAGATGGTACACTGATCCTTGTTACATATGTGGATAAAGATGTGGATACATCACACTATTGAGATCATTAGTTAGTGAGATAAGTGCCATATGATTTTACATGCAAGTAAGTGGGAAATGTTAAATAGAGAATCTGCTTCTGACTTGGGGGCAATGTAGAAAAATGTAAAAGTTTGAATGAAGCAGATAAAGGTTATTAGGTGAAAAGATTTGGTGACATCAGTTGAAAACCAAATTAACCAACACATGTACTTGTTTTAAAATTACACAATAAATACTAAAAAGAGATAATTTAGATACTTGAATATTTAGATACTTATTTATTAGGAGGAAAACAAATGTTAATATATAGAGGCATAAAAATAGGTTTGACTTGATTTTAGAAATTCAGAGAAGTTAATAGAGAACACTTTGAACATTTGTTTTCCTAAACTATATTTAACATTCTAATCCCATGGTATTCTAGAAAAATTATTTTTTTCCCTAACATATGTATCTATCATAGGCTTTTACTACTTTCTGTTTAGACTTGAATCAAGCAAATTTTCTTCTAAACAAATTTGTTAACAATGCTCAAAAAAAATGTCAAAATTCTATTTCTATAAAATATACTGATCATATGCAGTGTACTTGAAGAGGGCTACTTACTAATTATATAATGACCAATGGACATGAAAATCATCATGAAAAGAAAGATTTTGATTTTCAATAAAAGTCGAGGTATAACTAAATAAACATGAGATATTTTATTCACTTATACTACCATGTGATAAGTGATTTAGTCCATTCTCTACCTGATATCTGAATCCTCCCATTCTTCCACTCATCCATTGCTGATTAACTTTTGAGCTTCTTAATGTTTCTTAATGACTTTTGGTTATCTTGTTTATTAAAAATTGAATTCTTTAGTGATTGTCATTTTTAATAGACATTTACCCTGGATCAACTTTTTAAAAATGATTGTTTCAAATGAAATTTGATAAGAAACTAAAATATAGAGGTGTTTGTGGAAAAATACATGTACTGTTTAATTTTATAAAATTTTTATATGTTGCATATAGATAACAACTCATTTTCATATATACCTAAAAGACATATGTTTTTATTATCTTAATATATTTATATTTATATAAGTTAGTTAATAACATATGATTAATATAATCATAATTAATATAATAACTTATATTATCTTAATATCTCAATTATATAATATTCATCCATTAATTTTTTAACAGATACAACCAAAAGAGTTATCTGGAGGACCAAATGCAATTTCACATGTATATTTAGAAGCTTTATCTGCTCATTTTTCAAAAGCAGCAAAAATTCCACTACGCTATGACAATGGATTTCTCGTCATTCAGACAGACAAATCTATTTACGATTCAGATCAGTCAGGTATAATAAAAAAAGAATTATAATTTCTGGGAGGAAAGTGAGATGGTTAATGGTTAATACCTGATTAATGGTATTAGGACAAGTGGTTTATTTTGCGGTGAAAAAATGGAGTTAATTTCCAAATTACACCTTACACAAAAGTAAAGATCTGACAAACTAAAGGTTAAATTATAAAACAAAGAATCAGCAAAATATGAGTATAATTTAGAGGTAGAAAGACCTTTGTTAGAATGATGCCAAGACTCCTTTCAAAATAGTTTTTTAAAAAAACAAAGTGATGTATTATAGAACTTAATACAGAGGCTGAATTTTAACTTTAAAAAATCTAATTTTTAATTCTCAATATCATCTTCCTCTATAAAAATATTTCAATTTCATACTAACATTGAAAATTGTGAACTATATTGCAAAGTTCACCTAGCTATGTCTGCCTCCTTGTTTCCAGTTCGAAATGGTTTCAGTTCGAAATGGTTTCAGTCTTCTTTTGGGAGATTTCGTCTACAAGTTATCTCAAGTGTGGGAAGAAAGGTTGATCTAATGGGGATGTACTGAATGCAGCTGCCCTTTATGAATGACCATTGAAGATGGTGTTAATTAGATAAACAGAATAAGATAAGATGGAGATCAGTTCAGTTCAGTCACTCAGTCGTGTCTGACTCTTTGCTATCCCATGGACTACAGCACGCCAGGCTTCCCTGTCCATCACCAACTCCCAGAGCTTACTCAAACTCATGTCCATCGAGTTGGTGATGCCATCCAACTATCTCATCCTCTGTCATCCCCTTCTCCTCCTGCCTTCAATCTTTCCCAGCATTAGGGTCTTTTCCAATGAGTCAGTTCTTCGCATCAGGTGGCCAAAGTATTGGAGCTTCAGCTTCAGCATCAGTCCTTCCAATGAATATTCAGGACTGATTTCCTATAGGATGGACTGGTTTGATCTCCTTGCAGTCCAAGGGACTCTCAAGAGTCTTCTCCAGCACCATAGTTCAAAAGCATCAATTCTTCAGTGCTCAGCTTTCTTTATGGTCCAACTCTCACATCCATACATGACTACTGGAAAATCTATAGTTCTGACTAGACAGACCCAAGATGGAGATCACCGACATAATTTTAGCATCAGGTCCCTGCCAATACACAATTAACCTGGCTTTAGACTGTCAGAACTATTTCTTAGACACATGATCAGAAATGCCTGTATCTAAGGAAAAGCTTCCATCCTTCTATCCACGTGTGTGATGCTCAGTCGCTCAGTTGTGTCTGACTCTTTGCAACCTCATGGATTGTAGCCCGCCAGGCTCCTCTTGTCCATGGAACTTTTCAAGCAAGAGTACTGGAGTGGGTTGCTATTTCCTCCTCCAGGGAACATTCCCAAACCAGGGATCAAACCTGAGTCTCCTGCATCTCCTGCTTTGGCAGGTAGATTCTTTACCATTAAAGCCACCTGGGAAGCCCCCCAAACTTTGTTTTCCTCCCTCTTAGATTTTGGCATGGGATGGGGTTGGCCTTGTTCAAATTTGAAGCCTGCAGTAGCCTTCCCTGAATGTGTAGGCCTACTTTGTCATTGTTTAGTCGGTAAGTTGTGTCCAACTCTTTGGCGACCACATGCATATAGTCCAGCAGGCTCCTCTGTCCATGGGGTTTCCCAGGCAAGCACACTGGAGTGGGTTACCATTTCATTCTCTAGGGGATCTTCCTGACCCAAGGAGTGAACCTGTGTCTCCTGCATTGCAGGATTCTTTACCGCTGAACCACTGGGGAAGGCCTCCATGTACTCCAGTACTTAAACATGCAGATTTTGTATTACAGAATGCTTCACTAGGTTCTGTCAACACAACTTACTGCTTATGTTCTTTCTCCTCTACTCTATAGTTAATTCAGACACCAGTGAGCTGCAGTCTTTCTTATCTACCAGTGGTTAAAAATACAAAAGGTTGTATAAAGCTACTTTTTAATAAATTTAATACTATTTTAAATGCAAAAAAGAGAAATATTTAAAGGAACCCCATCCAGGAAATTTTTGGTGAAAAGAATATTTTTTTCCACTTTGCAGTTCATGCACAACATGCTGATTCATCTTTCCCTTGGAACTTGGATTTAATGTTTTTTACTTTCTTAATTTTACTTTCAATTTCATGGCCCTCATATTGTAGGATTATTAATAATGTTGTCAGCTTGTGAGTTGAACAGAGTTTCTAATAATGACCATTTTTTTCTTACAGTAAACGTTAGAGTTTATTCATTGGATGAAAACCTAAAACCATTGCAAAAAGAAATTACCTTAACTTTTATAGTAAGTATGCCACTAATTTACATAAAAATTTAACTATGGCATTTTCATTATATGAATAGCTTTCATTATTATAATACCGGTAAAATATGGCATTAAATTATCCATTATTGAATAGAAGCAAGTATATATTTAGCATCTATTGTGGGTACAATTGGTAATTTTACACTTCTGTTATCCTGACTGACTTTTTGTGTGTGTAAATTTAATGTCAGTTGAAATACGTTTTGATGGCCCCGTTAAAGAACGCCTTTTGGTGGTGGTCTTTACACTCTTAAGTGAGTCCTATTAGTTCATACCCTCTTGTTGTTTGTGAAGCGTGGGTGGACGTGGCGCGGGCTGTAGCAGTACAGCTGTGGTGCCAGTGAGAGGCGCATGGTGAGCCTTAGATCATCATACAACCGCATAGCGTCAATACAACCATCTCCTGTTTATAGACGAAAAGACTGAGGCTTAGAGAGGTTAAGTAGCCACTCAGGTTATACTCATCATTATTGGCTGAATCAGGCTTCAAATCCAGGTATTTCTCCAGAGCTTCCACACTTAGCCTTTCTTGATTTATTTGGGGGATTATGGGATGTGTCCTTCATAAGCGTTTGAGTTCAGAAGGGCAAATAAGCACACATACCACAGTAAGCCGAGTAGGGGATGATGTAGGACCAATAGCAGATCAGCCCGAAGGGAAGGAAGTGCTGGAGATGATTATTAGATTACTCTGGAGGGAATTATGAAAGGATGAGAGCAGGTCCTGAGCTTGGTCTTTAAGACCGAGAGAGGCCTTTAAACCACAGAGAGGGTTTGATAGACGTTGGACCACGTTTTGGGTCCATGTTAAAGGTGCAGAGGTCTGGAGCCAGGAAGAAGCAAGGTACAGAGATGACCATGGCAGTGAGTGGACTGGCGGCTGCCAGGCCTAGAAACTCCCAGGAGAATCAGTGGTGGCTTTGGTGGATTATTTTACACTGTGGAAGTTCTTGGAGGGGACAGCAGGTTCAGATGAACTTGTCATAGAGGTAAATGGCCCCACGGAACCCATCGTTCCCTTGTTAGAATTCCCCACGGAGAGAAGACATTGAACAGGTCAGAGGCCATTGCTGTGGCATTGTCCCAAGGTGATCTTGAAGACAAAGGGAGCCCAGGAAGTCTTTCGGGCATGGCATGACATCGTGTAAACGGTGTTTGAAAATTATCCTGGAGGTCCTGTTCAAGAAGAAGCATGGTGGAGAAGAACCTCACTGGGAGTTTATTTAACATATTCTAAATATCTACTGTGCTTCTTTTGTCTGTTGAAAATGTGCCTTTCTGCCTTAGACATTAGTCTTTTTTAACAAGCCTGACCAGTTGACAGCCATCGCCTCAAATCCACATAAACACCATATGGGCTCAGTTTCAACAAAGTTTCATAGAGCTTAATGAATATTTCTATAAGAACTACCAATTACATATTGTGCTCAATGTGTGACCTCTGTACTTAAAGATAGTTTTTAAAAATGAAACTTTTTTTCTTTTCATTCAAAGGACCCAGAAGGGTCAGAAGTTGCTGAGACAACAAAAAAAATTTTACTGGAATTATGAGTTTTCCTGGCTTCAAGATTCCATCTAATCCTAAGTATTTTAAATGATTTGTTGGTACAGTTGTTTCTCTTAAAAGCAGTGAAGGTAACTGGGTTATTGAACAGCCTGCTGGAGCCATCAGCATGTGACTGAAAGATGCTGATGTTCCTTGGCTAATCTGAACATGCCAGTGAATGTCCTTCCTACCTAATACAGGGTGGCACCTGCTGGGACTCTTCCACACTGAGATGGGGGTCAACTGCCAGCTCTAAGCACCACGCTAGACTGCTCATTCAATTTAGTGGGCACCTTCTGCAGCAAAGTCCAGGGACTAGACACTGGCAGATTGACCATACTCCTAAAATGTTGAGCATGAAATACAAAAGAGGAAAAAAACGTGCAAATGGAAGATGTCTGCTAGCAGTGTTTAATATTACATAGATGCTTTGGAATTTTCTCTGACATTTATTCTTAGAACTTGGAAGATATTCTGAGGCGTGATTTGAGGCTTCTACATTGCGTAATGCCTTGAAAATGTAACACTTCAAAGCAGTGAGGGAAAGGACATTTATGGTTCTCCTGTTATGTGCGGAGCACTTTGCTAAGTCCTATATCATTCCTGTTTTCAATATAAGGAAATTTAGGCTCAGAGAAATGTATAAGCTTGTTCAACCACACAGCCTTTGATGGTGGAGCTGAAATGGAAACCCAGATTTCACTAATGACCAGATTCATCCTTTCTCTTTCCTTCTATAATATAATGCTGCAGCTCAAAAACTGGTCTTAAATTGTAAAATTTCCAAAGCTATATACTTATATTATTTTGACACATTTAACCTGACTAAATGGTCCTAGAAATGATGTCTTGATTTTCTAGTATATTATATAGTATATCTATTAGTATGATTAAACTTAAAGATTGCTTCATTAACTGTGTAATCAATGCCACTAAGTGAAAAATATTTTCTAGCTCAATATGTATGTGTACAACTTTTCTTAAAATAACTTTTTGTTTATGATTTTAAAACATTTTTCAAATATGGTATATTAATTAGATGGAGTGTGGCCAAGAACTTTGGAACTGAATGACCACGTTTAAATCCCAGCTCTACCACCTTTTAGCTGTGTGTTCCTGGGCAAGCTACTTTACCTCTCTGGGCCTCATTTTTCTGATAACAAAGTGGTGATAATAATACAAGCTACTCTCTAGTATTTTGGTGAGGATGCAATGTGTCAACATACGTACAGCACATACCAGTGCCTATGTGAATAGTAGCTACAATCACTGGGTGAATTACAGATATGTTATCTGATGATATCTAAAATTTTTAAATGTGTCACTTCCACAGGTATGGCTTATGGACAATTAAAGCTAAATACAAAGAGGACTTTACAACAACAGGAAGTGCGTATTTTGAGACTAAAAATCATGGTAATCTCTCATAAATTACTGAGATTTCCAATGTATGTTTTCACTAAACCATTCTCAATAACTTTGTTGACCAAGAACTCATTAAGAAATAAAGGGCTGAGGGGTGGGGACAGGGCTGGCCTGGGAGTCAGAAGGCCACAGGCCCGGGACTCACGGCCTGGCTCACCTCAGTTCAGTCACTTGACTCTCTGGACCCTAGTTTCTTATCATCGTTCTGCAAAAGTCAAGTCCTATAAGAAGGTAGGATCAGATAATGTTCTTGCAAGATCCATAGTTCTTTGACTCTCTTAAGGATGACCTAGTCTGAGCTCCTCATCTAAAGATGAGTCCAGGTAAGAAGAATCAGACCCCAGAGAAATGGGGAGACTGATCTAGGTTCTCACAGCCACTTTGTCCAGTTGAGAATGAGAATGCAGAATGCCTCCTCTGAATCCCAAGCCAGTGCTCCCTCCTATCAGTCCTAAAAATTGATGATGTGTTTAGACAATTACAAAATATACTTATTTTGGAACTATCTATATTAATTTTACTAGCAGTTTTCTTATATTTCCTTCTGTTCACTTCTCAGAGGCATTTACTGGAATGTTAACATGTATGTTCTTATGTAAACTTGTTAAAGCTATTTAAACGATGATTTCTGCCCATCAGATTGAGCGAGGCAGAGAGGTGTTTATAATGCAGAAAGGGCTGCTGCTGCTGCTGCTGCTAAGTCACTTCAGTCATGTCCGACTCTGTGTGACCCCATAGACAGCAGCCCACCAGGCTCCCCTGTCCCTGGGATTCTCCAGGCAAGAACACTGGAGTGGGTTGCCATTTCCTTCAATGCATGAAAGTGAAAAGTGAAAGTGAAGTCACTCAGTCGTGTCCGACTCTTTGTGACCCCATGGACTGCCGAGGTCCAGCCTCGGCTGATCCAGGGAGTTCGAAGGAGAGACGATACGATAGCTTTAATTAAATATTAATTAGAGATATAAAGAGTAATAGAATGAGGATAGCTCAGCAGGAAAATTCAGTGGAGAAAAGAGGCTGAGTAGCTTGGTTTATGCGGGAGACCAATAAAACTTCAAGACAAGAAGTTTGCACCACTTACGTAGGCCACAGGCATCCTTCCATTCTTCCGAAGGAGAGGAGACACTGAGGCCTCTCCAGTCGGATTTTAGAAGCCCAGGCATAATTAGTAAGCTTGGCGGGCTCCGCGCTCCAGATGGAAACTCAGCTAGAGTTTGAGAGAGAGAACAATATGGGGAGACCAGTCTTTTGAGGAACTGATCCCATTTTTTATTTTTCCAGGGTCTGTTTTTATACACTGAGATGTTATACAAAAGTCACGCGGGGACAGCAGTCCTGACTTTTATTAAAGTCAGGTGCTTCATACAAATGTATACAGACGTCTTAGGGGTGTTACATCATCTTCTGGCCGGGGGGCCTGTTGACAATTTATGACCCTCTCCTTGTGACAGTGGTCAGAAAAACAGAACACTTATTTCTCCAGGGGTGATTCTTTTTGAAACAGACGCTACCTTCTGAAGGTACCAGATAAAGTTACATTCCTATAGGGTGAGGGTGTAGTGGGTTTTAATTAAGGAAAGAATTTGCTTAGCCTTAGGTCTAACGTGATTAATATCAAAGGTTAATACTTATTTCTTCTATATATTCATTAATGTGTATAAGGGCAGGGAATGTGGAGACTTAGCAGTAAACATTGGCTCAACGAATGAAAAATCCTTCACCAATACAATTTCTAATCAGCCCACTATACTTATACTAATAGTTTTCTAACTTCTCTAAGGAACCTGTTTTTAGAAGGTTTAAAGCATCTCGTGCCTCTCACGGTTGGGAGGCTGTGAGCAATCACATGTGGCCGGACAAGCCTGTCAGGCAGGCTAGAGAACCTTCAGAGGAGTTTGTAGGTTGAAACACTCCTATCACGCCCAGGAATTATTATTAACTGGAGCTCTAAGTTAACTCCTTCTCCAAAAGAGGTGGTGGGGGACAGCCCCCCGTAAAGTCAGAGGTGTAGGTGAGAGCACAAAGTAGTAAAGTAGGCAGGCTCTGGTTATGGGGGTAGATGCTCAAGAATTTCCAGGGGGACTCCTGAGGCTTGATCCCGCCTTTGCGTACGTCGACCCTCTTTCCTCATGACCTTTGCCATGGGTGGAGGTCCTCACGCTGGCCCCCTGGCAATGGACTGCAGCCTACCAGGCTCCTCGGCCCATGGGATTTTCCAGGCAAGAGTACTGGAGTGGGGTGCCATTGCCTTCTCCGGAAGAAAGGGCAAGCATATGTAAAAATCTGAAATATTTACCGTGCTAAAATCACAGCAACAGAATGCACTCTGAACCAATTAAACTCAACTTTGGAGTTGTTTAATAGCACTCTTGGACGCGGCTCGTAGTTACCAAGTCCTTGCTCTGTTTTTTCGCCAGTGTGCCAGAGGGCACTTTTCTCTGACATAGAAAGGGCAGCTGGAAGAGTGAGACACTCACACTACCCTTGAACAGTCAGCCCCTCACCATCTGCCCTGGTCACCCTCGAGCCAAGGCTCCTTTCTCTGAAGGGCAGCCTTCTCCCATTGGGTAATCAGCCTGCAGAGCAGTGCATGATAAACAGGATTGTGAAACACAGAATCACTTCCAGGACAGGCATAAGGAAAACACATAGATCTGTAAGTGGTCAGAAGTGTTATTTGTGAATTATAGTATCAAAGAGTTGGAAAGTCTAAAACTCCCCTTTGTTCTAATTCATTTTTGTGAAAAAGTCATTTTCTACAGTTAATAACTAAAAGATGTCTCTCTGATATGTGATTTATGCTCATACTTTGGACACTGAATGGAAGAGAATTGCTAAACACAAGATGCAATTTAATAAATATCTGTCAGACATTATTAATATGTGAAAGGCTTTATGAAGATAAACAAGATCAAGACATAATATCTTGATTGTTATTTAATATCTTAAATATTACTATCATAATTTGACAGTAACACACATGCTTTAGTAAGGACATGACTGCTGGAGCAGAGAGATGAGCTTGACCCCTTAGGGAAGGATGAAGAGACCTCCTGGGGTACTGATGACCCTTATGATGAGGAGGGAAATATGTTACTGAGGTTGCTCTAGCTTATTGTGCTAAAGTTTCTTGTTTGAAATACAGTTACAAATATAGTTTAAACTGTATAATTTTTTTTTGCTTAGGTTTACATTCAGTGAAACCACACTTCTTTATCTTAGTAGAACTAGAGAATTTCTTCATTAGCCATAAAACCTTTGAGGACTTCAAGATTACTATAAAAGCTAGGTAAGAAAATTATTATTTTCATATTCATTTAGCCTCTGAATGGCAAGCAGTTTCCATTCAAGAGTTAAAAAAATGACTTATAGTGCTTGCCTGGGGTCTTGTGTTGAGAAAGACTCTGAGGTTCAGTGTCAAAAATACTGTGGTTAATAATATCTGCCATAGCTGTGGGAAGTGGGTTCAAGGAGATTTGCCTGAAGGGCATTTGCTGATTCCAGTCTTACTGTTGTTTAACAATCTTACAAGCAAAGAATCCTAAAGATTGAAATATCATGGTGGCTGTTCAGGTGACTGTAACTGTTTAAGTATGAAAAATATGATATGAAAATATTCACTTATTTGTTAGTATTAATTGATCATACAACTTAATTAAGAAAAGTGGTTATGGAATTGATTGAACAGGCCCAGAAATCACACTTGGCAGACAAATTCATGGGAGCACTGGCTTGCCTGTTTAATATTTAAATAAGGAAAGTTAATGTTTTTCTTTGACTCAAAGGAAAAATATGAGACTAAATTAAAAATAACAGCTCCAGTACACATTAGGAAGATGATGTCACCCCTTTTGCTAAAAGTATCACTCGGGAGACACATCTGCTGTGGTGTGGAAGAAGTGTGGCCTCTCACAAATAGGAGACCCAGGTTCTAGTTCATTCTCCACTAACTCGCCATGAACTTAAAAACTGTGGGAAGTTTGAGTAAGCTCTTTTTATACCTCTGGGATTCAATTTCCTCATTTGTCATAGGAATAAAAATACATCTATATCTCTTTACAATAATTGCTTTATCAAAAAAGGGGGTAATTCTTTTAAAACAGGTATTCTTACAATAAGAATGTAACTGAAGCTAAAGTTTCTGTTTCTTTTGGGATAAGAGAAAATTTAAATGACAGCAGAAAGGAAATGATGCTTGAAGCAACACAGAAAACAAAGGTAAAGAAGAAATCAAGTTACCTTCATAGAAATGGAGAATTGGGGGTCAATTCATCACAATGTAGAGATTAAAAATGAGCTTTCACCCCCAAGAGTTCACAGCGCCAAACAGAACATAGCAAAACCACTAAAACTTGGGACTTTGGGAAGTTCTGTTAATGAAAGCAGAAAAATTGCAGTGATGTTTGTCTTCCATTTTGAGGCTTGAGTTTGCTAAAACCTACTCCCAGAGGCAGTTTTCTCCCTTTATAGATATGGTATCCTGGACCTGAGGTGAGCTTCCATCAGATAGAGATTGCAAATTATAGTCTCAGTTTCTGAACAGGATGAGACATGGTTTTGAGTCAGAGATTTTCAGCCTCACCCAGGGTTATTTCTCCATGACCGGAGGCTTCAAGCTTAAAAGAAATGACCTAAATATTAGTCAGTTAAAAATATATGCCATAGATGTTGGTGTATGGCAGAAACCAAAGCAATGTTGTAAAGCAATTATCCTTCAGTTAAAAATAAATAACTTTTAAAAATATGTATGCCATAGAATCAAGCTTATACTTTGTATTAACACTAGCTGTAACTATAACATCATTGTTAAGTGAAGATTTTGCAGGCTGATGAAAGCCAATTTGTTAATCCCTGCTGCTGCTGCTAAATTGCTTCAGTCATGTCTGACTCTGTGCGACCCCATAGATGGCCTCCTACCAGGCTCCTCTGTCCCTAGGATTCTCCAGGCAAGAACACTGGAGTGGGTTTGTTAATCCCTAGCAGTGAATTATTCTCTAATACTGTATCTTCTACATTTTTGTCCTCCTGTCAAAAACAGTGGATTGATGGGGTTGCACAAATCATTTTTAACACCTCATAAGTAATTGAAAAACTGTCATATGAAAGTCTAAAAGATTTAAATAACAAGTATCTTAATATTTTTGTGGCAGTCCAAGAAAGTACAGGTGAGTTCCAAACTGATCTATAAATTCTTTTCTCACATTTCTTTCTTTTCCAAAGTTCAGATAGAAATCTGAAACTTATTATTGGTGCAATGTTGGGCAAATACAGTTACCAGATATGCTCTACCATCCATCAGCTCTGTGCAGGGGAAATGCTCATGAAAGACATCTTTCTGCAGTGATGACCCCTACTCCCACAAGTAAAGGAGAGCCTTTTAAGTCATTGAAAAGAATAGGTAATGCTGGTACCAGACAGTTTTGCTTGCAACAAACAAATGATATATTACAATTATTCACATATGAAAGCATTCCTGAGTCACTTGAGTGTTTGCCTACATATTATTAAATATTTAACACATATTTTCTACCACACTACCTGGTACATTTTTGAATGTTCCCTTGGAGATGATAACCAACTATTTCACAAGTGAGTGTCTCTTCTCACAGGATTATTGATATTCTGCTCCATTACTTGAAAAAAAGGGAGGGAGGAGGGATGAATGATCTGATAAACAGTCTAGAGCAGGATGTGCTGTGTTTAGCCGCTCAGTTGTGTTCAACTCTTTGCGACATCATGGACCGAAGCACACCAGGCTCCTTTGTCCATGGGGATTCTCCAGGCAAGAATACTGGAGTGGGTTGCCATGCCCTCCTCCAGGGGATCTTCCCAACCCAGGGATCAAACCCAGTTCTCCTGAATTGCAGGCAGATTCTTTACCAGCTGAGCTACCAAGAGAAGCCCAAGAATCCTGTAGTGGGTAGCCTATCCCTTCTCTAGAAGATCTTCCCAACGCAGGAATTGAACTGGGGTTTCCTGCATTGCAGGTGGATTCTTTACCAGCTGAGCCACAGGGAAGCCCCTGCCGCAGGATACTGTAGTTGAAATTGAGGAATGAGCATCTCACCAACCTCATGCAAATTTAACTTTACTGGTTCATGGAATGGCCAGATTCTTTCAGGGTAACCATAGCAACAATCTGAACTTAGATTCACAATTGCACGTGAAATGACCAAGGGTTTGACGAATGGCATCTCCTTATCCAAATTAAGAAATAGAAAATGAGAGTGGGCTCCAGTGCAGATTAATGGACTACATTGTGCTTGTCAAATTCTCAGATTGATCAACCTATTGTTCCACTAGGTAGACTCTTCCAAGAAACCAAACTAACTGATGTCAAATATGTCCTCTCTCCTTACACACTGGATCTGGCTGCTACTTCACTTTTCCTGAAACCTGGGATTCCATATTCCATAAAGGTTGTTGCTGCTGCTGCTGCTAAGTCATTTCAGTCATGTCCGACTCTGTGCGACCCCATTGATGGCAGCCCACCAGGCTCCCCCGTCCCTGGGATTCTCCAAGCAAGGACACTGGAGTGGGTTGTCATTTCCTTCTCCAGTGCACGAAAGTGAAAAGTGAAAGTGAAGTCACTCAGTCGTGTCCAACTCTTAGTGACCCCATGGACTGCAGCCTACCAGGCTCCTCTGTCCATGGGATTTTCCAGGCAAGAGTACTTCCATAAAGGTTCAGTTCAGTCAGTTCAGTCACTCAGTCATGTCCGACTCTTTGCGACCCCATGAATCACAGCACGCCAGGCCTCCCTGTCCATCACCAACTCCCGGAGTTCACTCAAACTCACATCCATCGAGTCGGTGATGCCATCCAGCCATCTCATCCTCTGTCGTCCCCTTCTCCTCCTGCCCCCAATCCCTCCCAGCATCAGAGTCTTTTCCAATGAGTCAACCCTTCACATGAGGTGGCCAAAGTACTGGAGTTTCAGCTTTAGCATCATTCCTTCCAAAGAAATCCCAGGGCTGATCTCCTTTAGAATGGACTGGTTGGATCTCCTTGCAGTCCAAGGGACTCTCAGGAGTCTTCTCCACCACCACACTTCAAAAGCATCAATTCTTTGGTGCTCAGCTTTCTTCACAGTCCAACTCTCACATCCATACATGACCACTGGAAAAACCATAGCCTTGACTAGATGGACCTTTGTTGGCAAAGTAATGTCTCTGCTTTTCAATATGCTATCTAGGTTAGATGATTATAAAATCTATTACGTTGGACAGACCATAGGGGTGTTCACTGTGGGGGTGAGGAATAGTACAAGCCAATCACCAAGTCTGTGATGAAAAACAGCAGTCTACACACGGTAATCATTTCACCCAATCAGTGGCATGACTGAGCAGGCAGGTGTGCGCGCACATGCTCACACACATGCACGCACGCACACACGCAGCTTACATACAAGCACATAGCACAGTGTCAGGTTCTTATTAAAAAAGCAATATCTATACATTGAATTGACTGTAATTCATATTATATATCCCTGAAGTGGTTAAAGTACCAACTTAAGAGACCCACATTTGACTACTGAGCTAAACTCTGCCAACGTCTTGCTTGGGGCTTAGTCTAGGTTTCCCTTTGGTAAAAGCTTCAATACTAACTACTGAAATGGATTTGACCCAATAGGTCCAGGTGAGGGATGTGTTCGCCCATTTCTTAGGAGGGATTACAGTAACCTTGAAAGCAAGAACAGTGGATAAAACTCAGAAAAAGACAGATGTGGTTCCAAGAAAAAGTACAACAAATTATATTGATGGAGTAGTTTCGTTTATGGTTAATATTCCCTCTGATGTGACAGCTCTGGAGTTTCACGTGAGCCAAATTCTCATTTGTTGTATTTTCTAATAGCCCTTCAGTCTGTGTGGTGGCTAGAATACAAGAAAGATGACGGAAATTTTATATGGAAGTCTAGTCAATTTCTCTGAAACTTTTGACTTGCGGACCCAAGAAATACAACTTAATGTACTGAGTATCATGTAAAGGGTATGAGTTTGTCAATTTTATATTTTAGAAATAACTTTTTTCTTCTTATGCTAAATAGTGCTATTCAGACCTGGACAATTTAGGGTAAGAATTGCCAGTGGAATACAAGAACACAAATAGAGTGTTCTCTCGTCCATTATTTCCAGCTACTATCGTTTCTCCTTCAACCCACATGCTAACTCTAGTAAAGAATACTTACGTTCTCTTTCAGGGGGCACTGCGTATAACCTGGTGTGGGCCCTGTGACTTCACATTTCCTTGCTTTTTTGGTTTAGTTTTGTTTTCTTCTTTATAGTCTCCATTTTGAAGCCACAATCCCTAACTTGCCCTCTAAATGAGGGTGATCCTCAGGGTTCTACTCAGATTCTCTTCTCTTCCTACATGAGATTTTTCTCTATGGTTCCCATAGCTTATACTGAAGACTCATCCTAAAACTCAAGATTCTTATAGAACTGTCTCTTCATATCTTTTTCTTGCTCTTTTGAAGAAGCATAAACATCGCTTTGTCCAAAATTGAGTACTGCCTGTGAGCCTCAAGCCTGGGCCTCCTCCTCCTGCCTGTTTTAGTGAATGGCCCCACAGCCAGCCAGTTCGTCACCCTCCTCCCAGCCACTGTCCTCACTGTGCAAGGGAATGGAGTGATTTCTCTGACACAAATCTCATCTCAACTGACCCCATGCTCCCCTCTCCAAACTCGTTAGTCACCACTCTTTCTATCACCCTTCAAACCCCAGCTACACTGGACAATTTGCAGCTCTCCTGCAGACAATCTGCTGCCTCTTGCCACAAGGCCTTTTAACCCACCTTAGACTCTCCTTCCCAGTTTTTTTATTCTCTAACGCCTACATATTTGGGGGTCAGCTATTAAATCATATCTTCCAAGGAGCCTTCTCTAACTACCCTCTGCTGATCAAGGGAGGTATTCTTACTCCATGAAAGTCTCATGGATTTCAAGTTTCTTGAGGGCAAGAGCTGTGTCTGTCTTGTTCATCTTTGTGTCCCCAGCATCTGCCATAGTTCCTAACATACTATTCAGTTCAGTTCAGTTCAGTTCAGTCGCTCAGTCGTGTCCGTCTCTTTGCGACCCCATAAATCGCAGCACGCCAGGCCTCCCTGTCCATCATCAACTCCCGGAGTTCACTCAGACTCACGTCCATTGAGTCAGTGATGCCATCCAGCCATCTCAGCCTCGGTTGTCCCCTTCTCCTCTTGCCCCCAATCCCTCCCAGCATCAGAGTCTTTTCCAATGAGTCAACTCTTCGCATGAGGTGGCCAAAGTATTGGAGTTTCAGCTTTAGCATCATTCCTTCCAAAGAACACCCAGGGCTGATATCCTTCAGAATGGACTGGTTGGATCTCCTTGCAGTCCAAGGGACTCTCAGGAGTCTTCTCCAACACCACAGTTCAAAAGCATCAATTCTTTGGTGCTCTGCTTTCTTCACAGTCCAACTCTCACATCCATACATGACCACAGGAAAAACCATAGCCTTGACTAGATGGACCTTTGTTATCAAAGTAATGTCTCTGCTTTTCAATATGCTATCTAGGTTGGTCATAACTTTCCTTCCAAGGAGTAAGCATCTTTTAACTTCATGGCTGCAGTCACCACCTGCAGTGATTTTGGAGCCCAGAAAAATAAAGTCTGACACTGTTTCCACTGTTTCCCCATCTATTTCCGGTGAAGTGATAGGACCAGATGCCATGATCTTCGTTTTCTGAATGTTGAGCTTTAAGCCAACTTTTTCACTCTCCTCTTTCACTTTCATCAAGAGGCTTTTTAGTTCCTCTTCACTTTCTGCCATAAGGGTGCTTTCATCTGCATATCTGAGGTTATTGATATTTCTCCTGGAAATCTTGATTCCAGCTTGTGCTTCTGCCAGCCCATCGTTTCTCATGATGTACTCTGCATATAAGTTAAATAAGCAGGGTGACAATATACAGCCTTGACGTACTCCTTTTTCTATTTGGAACCAGTCTGTTGTTCCATGTCCAGTTCTAACTGTTGCTTCCCGACCTGCATACAGGTTTCTCAAGAGGCAGGTCAGGTGGTCTGGTATTCCCATCTCTTTCAGAATTTTCCACAGTTTATTGTGATCCACACAGTCAAAGGTTTTGGCATAGTCAATAAAGCAGAAATAGATGTTTTTCTGGAACTCTCTTGCTTTTTCCATGATCCAGCGGATGTTGGCAATTTGGTCTCTGATTCCTCTGCCTTTTCTAAAACCAGCTTAAACATCTGGAAGTTCACGGTTCACATATTGCTGAAGCCTGGCTTGGAGAATTTTGAGCATTACTTTACTAGCATGTGAGATGAGTGCAACTGTGCAGTAGTTTGAGCATTCTTTGGCATTGCCTTTCTTTGGGATTGGAATGAAAACTGACCTTTTCCCTTTCTGTGGCCACTGCTGAGTTTTCCAAATTTGCTGGCATATTGAGTGCAACACTTTCACAGCATCATCTTCCAGGATTTGAAATAGCTCCACTGGAATTCCATCACCTCCACTAGCTTTGTTCATAGTGATGCTTTCTAAGGCCCACTTGACTTCACATTCCAGGATGTCTGGCTCTAGGTGAGTGATCACACCATCGTGATTATCTTGGTCATGAAGATCTTTTTTGTATAGTTCTTCTGTGTATTCTTGCCACCTCTTCTTGATCTCTTCTGCTTCTGTTAGGTCCATACCATTTCTGTCCTTTATCGAGCCCATCTTTGCATGGAAAGTTCTCTTGGTATCTCTAATTTTCTTGAAGAGATCTCTAGTCTTTCCCATTCTGCTGTTTTCCTTTGTTTCTTTGCATTGATCGCTGAGGAAGGCTTTCTTATCTATTCTTGCTATTCTTTGGAACTCTGCATTCAGATGCTTGTATCTTTCCTTTTCTCCTTTGCTTTTCACTTCTCTTCTTTTCACAGCTATTTGTAAGGCCTCCCCAGACAGCCATTTTGCTTTTTTGCATTTCTTTTCCATGGAGATGGTCTTGTTCCCTGTCTCCTGTACAATGTCACGAACCTCCATCCATAGTTCATCAGGCACTCTATCTATCAGATCTAGTCCCTTAAATCTATTTCTCACTTCCACTGTATAATCATAAGGGATTTGATTTAGGTCATACCTGAATGGTCTAGTGGTTTTCCCCACTTTCTTCTACTATTAGGGAACATAAAGTATTGACTGGTTAGTGCATGTTTCTCTTTCCAAACCTACACAAGAGCCAAGTGTCACAGTCCCCCTTTACTCTAACAGCATGAACTATGTTTTCTTTGTTCTTTTGTTCATTAGTTGTCATATTACCTTCACTAGCAAATAATATCAAAATGTTCAGCTTCAGGAAAAACACAGATGGTTCCAATCTCTTGTTTGAGCTGGCACAGCGTAACTCTTGTATTTATGAGTTCCCCACTACCCTGTACTTTGCCATCATGAACAGATGTTTACTGTCCTAGATTCTTCTCCCTGTCCCTTTTCTGAGAAGTAGGGAGATTATTCACCACTATTTCCATTCAGAACCAACATTGCTATTAACTTTTAAGAACCATTGCCACATTCCTACCCACATTTTCCCACTCGTCAAATTCCTAATTCCTACTAGCCTATGGCAGAAGGAAATGAGTCAGTAAGTTGGCATGTCATTTAAGAAAGAAGGTCAACCTAGGTCTAGGATCTTTTCTCTCTCTCTCTGTCTTTTTTTAAATTGTTTATTTAATTTATTTGTTTTGGCTATGTTGGGTCTTAGTTGCAGCACGTGGAATCTTCATTGCATCATGCGAATCTTTTGTTGTGGAGATGGACTTTCTACTTGCGGTGTGTGGGCAGTGTGTGGGCTCCAGAGCATGTAGGCTTCAGTGGCTGGGACACCTGGGCTCTCTAGTTGTGGCACGCAGACTCGAGCATGCGGGCTCAGTGGCTGCAGCACGGGCTTGGTTGCTCCACTGCATGTAGGGTCTTAGTTCCCCAGTTAGGGATCAAATTGGCATCCCCTACACTGCAAGGCAGATTTCTTAATCACTGGGTCATCAGGGAGGTCCCTGGGATCTTTCCTCTATTTTACTTCACTGGACTCTTCCACAGTTAGGCTAGACATTCACATATAATTTTATTATTTTTTAAAATCAGTAGCCTTTCTGTAGTTACTTGATAACATAGCTTATCATGATTAGGGCAACAGAATGCTAATTTACCTTCTCGTAAGATGTTTTCACAGAACCAGACCTGGCACTAAGTGAATGCTAGCTAAGTGCTAATAATTACCTCCCCCGCCACTACGACCACCATCATCATTATTAGCAATGCAAAGTAAAGTAGCAGGTTTTACATGTTTTTGACACTGTCTTCTTTAGGTTAGAACTGATGACCAGGCCTTCCAGAAGAATATCAGGCCAGCAATGACTATCAAGCAGTAGCCTACTCATCACGCAGTCAAAGTTTCCTTTCGCTTAGCTGGACAGACAGTTACAAGAGTTTGCTTGTGGGAGAACATCTGAGCATAACAGTTACCCCTGAAAGTCCATATGTTGACAAGATTACACACTGCAATTATGTGGTAAGTTCAGTATCTTACTCGCATCTAGTCCCCTACTTGCAACATTTTCTTTACTTATGGAAATAATCCTTTAAATGATTCCTTACCCGACACACAGCACTTGTTGTTGTTGTCGTTTAGTTGCTAAGTTGTGTCCGACTCTTTGTGACCCCATGGACTGTAGCCCTCCAGGCTCCTGTCTCCATGGGGTTTCCCAGGCAAGAATACTGGAATGGATCGCTATTTCCTTCTCCAGGGGATCTTCCCGACCCGGGGATTGAACCCCCCCTCTCCTGAATTGTTAGGTGGATTCTGTACTGCTGAGCCACCAGGGAAGCCCCAGCACTGGGCAGTATCTAGTGGATATTTAGCAAATAAATGGATGAACTTACATCATGCCTTAGAGTCCACAGAGCACGTTCACAAACATCTTCTCCACAGAGTCTCATGACGCCTTTTTGAGCTCAGCAGACAGTGAAACAGCCTGGAGAGGCTGAGTGACCTGCCATATTCACAGGTAGTTAGTAGTTTTAGGATTTCCTTCAAGATCTTCTGACTTCTAGACAGATCTTTCTTCCAGGGCACAATGCCCAGGGTTTGATCAGAGCCTGCGTTCAGTGCCCAGACTAGTCAGTGACCTCAGCAATGTTTTATGGCCAAGCAGAGCATTACCGAGCATTGGACTGCTAAGCCTTGCCAACATTTCTCAAGAACACACCATGTTTACAAAGGGAAGAGTTTAAGTCCTATGCTCAAGGACAGATACAGTGATTCCAAGCATTTTTCATAGCTTTTCAAAATATACACTAGCAAGGATGGCAACATGATATACTGGAAAAGGCGTGAGCTTTGAGTCAACAAGATCAAGGTTCCCCTGCCTCGATAAATCTGCGTTTAGAAGCGAACCTTTGAATACAAACAACTCCAAACTATCTTTCTTTCAGTAACTGATAACATCTTGTTTACTAAGCCCTTTGTTGGAATAAGCAATAACCTTATTGATTCCGAGAGAGGTACCTTTTAATCTAACGGGACAGTTTACATCCGTGAGCTTCAATTTCTGTAACTACTAAGTGGGGTTAGTAAAGCCTCAATATACAGCTGTGAGGATTGAATGTGTTCAAGTACGTGTACCTAATGTATAGAAGATGCTTGATGAACATCAATTCTCTTCCGTTTTATCACCTTCCTAGTTCGTAGCTCAGCATTAGACCCACTCTGAGGCACATTTGTTGCTGTGTATTTTTAGATTTCCTCTAAGGGCAGAATTGTCGGAGAAGGCAATGGCACCCTACTCCAGTGTTCTTGCCTGGAGAATCCCAGGGACAGGGGAGCCTGGTGGGCTGCCATCTATGGGGTCGCAGAGAGTCAGACACGACTGAAGCGACTTAGCAGCAGCAGCAGCAGCAAGGGCAGAATTGTACACTTTGGCACACAGAGGAAACTCCCAGGTTCATCTTACCAACTTCTAAACCATGTGACCCAACACACGGTCCCTGCAGCCTGTGCGCTGGTCCACTGTCTTGTCACAGGAAAGCAGCAGCAGCAGGAGTGTTGGACCCACTCTGCCTAAATGCTGCAGAAAAGTGAGGTAGCCAGCTCCAGGCGAGCCACAGATACTCTCCGCAGCCAGAGTTCCTCTTGAATGACTGTTTAATCTCACACTAAGATACTTTCTTTTTCAGTAGAAAATCACTTTTAATTTTAGATCTGCTGCTGCTGCTAATCTCTGCATAGAGTAGAGTCAAACGAACTTGGTTGGTTAGAGTTAACCCCTTTAGTTATCCTTATAGGTATACAAAGGGTGACTGTCCAGTTAAATTACTGGCTAATTACTTTGTATTAGATGAACACGTATTTGGGAATAGCCTCAATGAAATGCTAAAATGCAGTGTTCTCTGGGAATAAATTAAAACATAACTCAATCTACATTCAGCAACAAACTTTTAAGTGCAACCAATCCCAAACTATCTTCCTTTCAGTGACTGATGACACCATCATGTTTATTATGCCATTCGTTGGAATAAGCAATAACCTTACTGACTTTTAGAAGAGGGTACCTTTTAAGCTAACGCATAAAATTAAAGTTTCTTGCTCACTCCAGGGAAGTTATATGACTGAAAATACTAGAGTTCTGGTGAGTTGAGTGTATTAATTAATTGGAAAAGTGATAAAGAGGGGAGCAGAAAATAGGGGCATGGTTTGGGAAACTACATGGTTACCCATGAAAGCTGCAGCCATGAATCTCTCTTTGCTCACCTGCCCTTTCCCCCTCCTATCCCCTGTTGCTGCTGCTGCTGCTAAGTCACTTCAGTCGTGTCCGACTCTGTGCGACCCCATAGACGGCAGCCCACCAGGCTCCCCCGTCCCTGGGATTCTCCAGGCAAGAACACTGGAGTGGGTTGCCATTTCCTTCTCCAATGCATGAAAGTGAAAAGTGAAAGTGAAGTCGCTCAGTCGTATCCCCTAATAACCCATAATAACTTCTTTTGGGTGCCACAGGTCATGGTCACAAATTTTGATGAGGAGTCAACCCTTCTTATCAAAAATAATTCATTGAGTATCCTTATGCCCTCTGTGCTCTGCTCTATCCTGAGTGGAACAATAAACTAGAGGATGTCATCTGATTCAGAATCTAGAAACTAGGGCTGGTAAGGACCATGAGGGGTAGCCAGTATTTACTTATTCATTCATTCATTCAACTGCTCAAAGGATATCTTATTAGTTAATGCATTGCATAAAGCTCCAAGAAAGGAGAGTGTAAATTGTTTTCTAGGAACTTCCATATCAATGTTATATGCCTAAAGCCTTAGCTGGTGAACAGCGTGTATCTGTAGATACATGAGGTGAAAACTAGGGAAATCAAGAAAGGCTGGGAAAACTGGAGAATTAGATTTTAATATTCAGTCAGTGAATGACTTGAACAGTATCCGTAAGTCAATTGTTTCTTGTAATAGCCACCGAATATTGTTTTTGAGGGAGCGATTTTCTTTCTGAACAGACGCTTCAGTCTTTAGATAACGATGAGCCTGGCTGTGGAATAGGTGGTGGCAGCAGCAATGCTGACGTCCACCGAGCAGGACTCACTGTCCTCACCCGTGGACATGCAGACGGCGCCCAACAAGACGGTGAGTAACAGTTCTCAGCCAAGTCACGTGAAGATGCTTTTTATGAAAACACGCTACCTTTTCTGGACCCACATTGATTCTCCCTCTAAATCCTCACTGCTCCCACAGCATGATTTTTAAAACTAAGTCAAACTTTTAACATTTTATTGTGGTAAGAACATTTAGCATGAACTTTTCCCTAATAATAAATTAAGTGTACAAAGCATTATTTTTTCTTTTTAATTTACTTTTTTATTGAAGGATAATTGCTTTATAGAATTTTGTTGTTTCCTGTCAAACCTCAGTATGAATCAGCCATAGGTATACATATATTCCCTCCCTTTTTGAACCTCCCTCCCATCTCTGACCCCATCCCACCCCTCTGGATTGATACAGAGCCCCTGTTTGAGTTTCCTAATCCATACAGAAATTTCCCATTGGCTGTCTATTTTGCATATGGTAACGTAAGTTTCCATGTTACTCTTTCCATGCATCTCACCCTCTCCTCCCCTCTCCCCATGTCCATAAGTCTGTTCTCTATGTCTGTTTCTCCATTGCTGCCCTGTGAATAATTCTTCAGTACCATTTTTCTAGATTCTTTACATATGTGTTAGAATATGATATTTATCTTTCTCTTTCTGACTCACTTCACTCTGTATAATAGGTTCTAGGTTCATCCACCTCATCAGAACTGACTCAAATGTGTTCCTTTTTGTGGCTGAGTAATATTCCATTGTGTCTATATACCACAACTTCTTTATCCATTCATCTGTTGACGGACATCCAGGTTGCTTCCATGTTCTAGCTATTGTAAATAGTGCTGCAATGAACAACGGGATACATGTGTCTCTTTCAATTTTGGTTTCCTCAGGGTATATGCCTAGGAGTGGGATTGCTGGGTCACATGGTGGTTTAATTCCTAGTTTTTTTTTTTTAAGAAATATCCATACCATCTTCCATAGTGGCTGTATCAATTTACACTCCCACTAACAGTGCAACAGTGTTCCCTTTTCTCCACACCCCCTCCAGCATTTATTGTTTGTAGACTTTTTGATGATGGCGATGCTTACTCCTTGGAAGGAAAGTAATGACCAACCTAGATAGCATATTCAAAAGCAGAGACATTACTTTGCCAACAAAGGTCCGTCTAGTCAAGGCTATGGTTTTTCAAGTAGTCATGTATGGATGTGAGAGTTGGACTGTGAAGAAAGCTGAGCACCAAAGAATTGATGCTTTTGAACTGTGGTGTTGGAGAAGACTCTTGAGAGTCCCTTGGACTGCAAGGAGATCCAACCAGTCCATTCTGAAGGAGATCAGCCCTGGGATTTCTTTGGAAGGAATGATGCTAAAGCTGAAACTCCAGTACTTTGGCCACCTCATGCGAAGAGTTGACTCATTGGAAAAGACTCTGATGCTGGGAGGGATTGGGGGCAGGAGGAGAAGGGGATGACAGAGGATGAGATGGCTGGATGGCATCACTGACTTGATGGACGTGAGTTTAAGTGAACTCTGGGAGTTGGTGATTGACGGGGAGGCCTGGCGTGCTGTGATTCATGGGGTCGCAAAGAGTCGGACACGACTGAGCGACTGAACTGAACTGATTCTGACCGGTGTGAGGTGATATCTCATTGTGGTTTTGATTTGCATTTCTCTAATAATAAGTGATGTTGAGCATCTTTTCATGTGTTTGTTAGCCATCTGTATGTCTTCTTTGGAGAAATGTCTGTTTAGATCTTTTTCCTACTTTCTGATTGGGTTGTTTGTTTTTCTGGCATTGAGTTGTGTGCTTATACATTTTGGAAATTAATCCTTTGCCAGTTGTTTCATTTGTTATTATTTTCTCCCATTCTCAGGGTTGTCTTTTCACCTTGTCTATAGTTTCCTTTGCTATGCAAAAGCTTTTAAGTTTAATCAAGCCCCATTTGTTTACATTTGTTTTTATTTCCACTACTCTAGGAGGTGGGTCATAGAGGCTCTTGCTTTGATTTATGTCATTGAGTGTTCTGCCTATGCTTTCCTCTATGAGTTTTATAGTTTCTTGTCTTACATTTAGGTCTTTAATCCATTTTGAGTTTATATTTGTGTATGATATTAGGAAGTGTTCTAATTTCATTCTTTTACATGTAGCTGTCCAGTTTTCCCAGCACCATTTTATTAAAGAGGCCGTCTTTGCCCCATTGTATATACATACAATGAATATATTTGGACTTGATTGACTATTTCCTTTTCCATGTTGGGGAAATTTTCAACTATAATCTCTTCAGAAAATTTTATCATACCCTTTCTTTTCCTCTCTTCTTCTGGGACCCCTATTATTCGAATGTTGGTGCATTTGGTATTGTCCCAGAGGTCTCTGCAAGTATCCTCAGTTCTGTTCATTCTTTTTACTTTATTCTGCTCTTCAGAAGTTATTTCCACCATTTTACCTTCCAGCTCACTGATTTGTTCTTATGCTTCAGATAATTCTGCTATTGATTCCTTCTAGAGTATTTTTAATTTCAGTAACTGCGTTGTTTGTCTCTGTATGTTTATTCTTTAATTCTTCTAGGTCTTTGTTAACTGATTCTTGAATTTCTCCATTTTGTTTTCAAGGTTTTTGATCATCTTTACTATCATTATTCTGAATTCTTTTTCAGGTAGTTTTCCTATTTCCTCTTCATGAATTTGGACTTTCCTTCATTTGTGTAGTATTTCTCTGTCTTTTCATTATTTTTTTTTAAGTTATTGTGTTTGAGGTCTCCTTTTCCAATTCAAGGTTGAATTCTTTCTTCCTTTTGGTTTCTGCCTTCCTAAGGTTGGTCCAGTTGTTTGTGTAAGCTTTGGATAGGGTGAGATTTGTGCTGAGTTTTTGTTTGTTTGTTTGTTTTTCCTCTGATGGGCAAGGCTGAGTGAGGTGATAATTTTGTCTGCTGATATTTGAGTTTGTATTTTTGTTTCGTTTGTTGTTTGGATGAGGCATGCTGCACAGGGTGCTACTGGTGGTTGGGTGATGCCGGGTCTTGTGTTCAAGTGGTCTCCATTGTGTGAGTTCTCACTATTTGATGCTCCCTAGGGTTAGTTCTCTGTTAATCTAGGGTCTTGGAGTCAGTGCTCCCACTCCAAAGCCTCAAGGCTTGATCTCTTTTCGAATCAAGCTTCTTCATGTACCAGAGAATTCCTTATAAAGCCTTTTGCATGTTTGAATCACTGTTTCATACTTAAAATATACACTGGTCCCAGTTTCCAGAATCCCAAGACAGCAGAGGAAAACATGGCTTTTCCTGAAAGAACTGGGCACAAACTTACAAAACATTGTTGTTGCCTAGAGGTACAGTGTTGCACAGCAGCTCTCTAGAGCTTATTCATCTCACTTAATTGAAACGTTATTCTCATTGATTAGTAACACTCTATTTCCCCCTCCCCTGAAAGTGAAAAGGAAAGCCACTCAGTTGTGTCTGACTCTTTGTGACCCCATGGACTATACAGTCCATGGAATTCTCCAGGCCAGAATACTGGAGTGTGTAGCTGTTCCCTTCTCCAGGGGATCTTCCTAACCCAGGGATTGAACCCAGGTCTCCTGCATTACAGGCAGATTCTTTACCAGCTGAGCCACCAGGGAAGCCCTTTCCCCTAGCACCTGACAACTACCATTTCACTCTTTGATTCTATGAATTTGATTGTTTAGATACTTCATTAAGTAGAATCATACTATTTGTCTTCTTTCATTTAGCATAGTATCCTCAAGGTTTATCCATGTTGTTGCATAATGCAGCATTTTCCCTCTTTTTTAGTGAATAGTAATTCAGTGCATATATATATATATATATACACATACATACATATATATAATAAAGAAAATTTGTATATATACACACAATGGAATATTATGTGTTTGTATACATATTTATGTACATTTCCTTTATTCATTCATCTGTTAATGGACATTTAGGCTGTTCATACATGTTGGCTATTGTGAATAGTGCTGCAGTGAACACAGAGTGCTAATATCTTTTTGAGACCCAGATTTCAATTTTTGGATAATTACCCAGAAATAGGACTCGGAGAAGGCAATGACACCCCACTCCAGTACTTTTGCCTAGAAAATCCCATGGACTGAGAAGCCTGGTAGGCTGCAGTCCATGGGGTCGCTAGAGTTGGACACGACTGAGCGACTTCACTTTCACTTTTCACTTTCATGCATTGGAGAAGGAAATGGCAACCCACTCCAGTGTTCTTGCCTGGAGAATCCCAGGGACGGGAAGCCTGGTGGGCTGCCATCTATGGGGTCACACAGAGTTGGACACGACTAAAGCAACGCAGCAGCAGAATTGCTGGGTCATATGGTAGTACTATTTTTACTTTTCTGAGGAACTTCCATACTGTTTCTCAAGTAGCTGCATCATTTTGCATTCCCACCAACAGTGTGCAAATGTTCTTTTTTCTCCAGATCCTCTCCAACACTTATTGTCTTTTTTTTTTAATAAGAGCCATTTTGATAGGTATTAGGTGATATTGTGGTTTTGCATTGATAATTAGTGACTTGGAGTGTTTTTTTATTCATGTTGGCCATTTTTATGTCTTTCTATGGATAGGGACTGGACTTTACCGATCTTTTGTTCCCAAGCTGCAAGACAGAAGGCACTCACTAAACCTGTTTTAAAGAGACGAATAAAACAACCTTAAAAATGCATGCATTCACTGATTTTTGTCTTGTACTTGTAATTCTTGAGGTAATACTTCTGCAAAGAGCAGATAATGTGTGCCACCAAGAACTCCGCTCACTCTACGCATGTGCACGCCTATACAGAAGGAGTATATAGATCAGAATTGTTGTGGGAGCTGGGACATGCTCTCTGATAAAATGTGCTCAGTCTAATTCTCTAAACTGATAATTTATGTAATTTGATGGAAGTATTTATTCTGGGGCATGTTCTCTCTATTTTGTTACAGATGGATCATTTAAGAAAATTCTCCAATCAAGAAGAAATTTGAAAGAGAAAATTGAAAATCTAGGTGGTTCAAAGATTCGTGTTGTTTTCAGAGTTATAATGGAATAACCCAGGATCTGCTGCATTCTAACCGATTGATGTAAGGCAGTTGAAAAAGATCTGTGGGCACTTCCAACTTTTACTTTCCACAGGGGTAAAGCAGAATGATAAATTAATCACTAGTTATTTAGCACAGTCTTGATCTAAAGGAAATAGGTTACCAGTATGGCCTTTCTCTATAATTAGAGTTAGTTATTAATTGTCTCATAGATTTTACTCTCTATCAGAGTAACTGGTACGCAGTTAAATGCATGGCTTCCATTAAATTCTTGCAAAAGCTAGGTATGATGGACTTCAGGATGAAATAATAATCAGTTCAGTTCAGTTGCTCAGTCATATCTGACTCTTCCTAACTCCGTGGACTGCAGCATGCCAGGCTTCCCTGTTCATCACCAACTCCCGGAGCTTGCTCAAACTCAAGTCCATTGAGTCCTTGATACTTTGTAGCTACTGTTCTACAGCAACAGCACTGCTGAAACTTCCAACTCACTGACTTCACTACTTTTTATTCTTCATTAGCCCTCTCAGGAGAAGGCAATGGCACCCCACTCCAGTTCTCTTGCCTGGAAAATCCCATGGACGGAAGAGCCTGAATTCCGGCTGCAGTCCATGGGGTCACTGAGGGTCGGACACGACTGAGTGACTTCCCTTTCACTTTTCACTTTCATGCACTGAAGAAGGAAATGGCAACCCACTCCAGTGTTCTTGCCTGGAGAATCCCAGGGACGGGGGAGCCTGGTGGGCTGCCGCCTATGGGGTCGCACAGAGTCAGACACGACTGAAGCGACTTAGCAGCAGCAGCAGCATGGGTTATTACCATTCTGCTCCTTGATTTTTATACTTAATATATTTTAGACACTTTAAATCAAGAATTTTATTTTTCTATTTAGATATAACAAAAATTAAATGTTTGGTAAAATTCCTTAAAATTTTTAATTAAAAGTTGAATGACGTACTTTAACAAATCACTCTATTGTATATTATGTTACCCTATCTTTTTATATTTCTAATTTAGATGTATCGAACACATACATAAGAATTGCAAGCAGAATTTGCTTGGAAAATTGGTTATAGAATGTATATCATGTTCCTCAAAGGTATTCTAAAACTTTACTTTTAATTGCCTTAAGAAATTTTAAATTATCTGAGCCTGACAGATAAATGGTCTGTCAGTCTTCCAAGGACTCCCTGGTAATTAAGGAGAGCACTGACATTTGGTCACAGTTAACTTGGTTGATCACTGAGTTGGTTTTCCCCTCAGCACTTAGAAGAATTAATGATCTTTGCAGAAGAGTACTAATTCACTTGGCTTCCCTGGTGGCTCAGTGGTAAACAATCCACCTCCCAGTGCAGGAGACCCAAGTTTGATCCCTGGGTCCAGAAGGTCCCCACTCCAGGATTCTTACTTGGAAAATCCCACGGACAGAGGAGCCTGGCTGGCTACAGTTCATGGGGCCACAAAACAGTGGACATGACTTAGCAACTAAACAATAATAACAACTTTACTCACCTTAAACTTTTACTAAGCAAGTAGTTTAGGGTGGTCTGGGCTTTGCATTTCTACATAATTATTTGAGTCTTTCTAGACAACTGCTTTGTAATAAACACTCTAACAATATATCATCCATTTTGGTATGTATTAAAGTACTGTAAATACTCCGAAGCTACTTATCTAACAAATAAAAGGAGGTGTTATTTTCCTCACATAATGAACACACACTGTGAAACGCTGATGATCTGTAGGCCTTGGGAAGCAGTCAGTTTCTGTTCAGTTATTGTGACCTGTCTGATGCACAACAGCCTCCTTTATGCCATTTCCCTAAAACCATGGTAGATCTCCTTGACCTACCATGCAGAGTCTATGCAGATTAAGACACCCTCAGCAGTGCTCTTGCTTACAGCTCCAGCTTATCTGCCAGCAACCCTCACCACCATCCCTCCACTGTGCACTTTCTGTATCATCAGTACCTGCTCTTTGCAGTCTTCATACTCTTTCCTTGAAGTCCTTTCTTAATCAACACCCACCTCGCCCCTGGCGATCTGCATTTCACATTTAACAACCCAGCTCAGACACTGACCTCTCCAAAAAGTGGCCCCAAAGAATTAAATACTTCTCTGCATTCTCATTACAGTCTGTACACGCTAATATTGAAGCCCTTATTACCCTCTGTGATAACGTGTTTGTTTACCTATTTCTCTCCTTTTATTGAGTGAATTCCTTCAAGGCAGACCCTCTATTATGTATTCCCATACTCGGTCTTAGGACTGTACTATGCACATGATAGACACTTAGGAAATGTCCTTGGAAAAGATAACTAACCAATGGACTCTGGTGTTATGAAAATTCCTTTTGTTTCAGCTCTTTTGTGTACTCTACTTTTCTTAGTAGGGTTCACTGAATGTAATTTAATTTTTATTTGCTAATTTACCACAGTCCTGTCAATGTATGGCAATGAAAACAAAAAGAGGGCCTATAGTCTAGGCTGAACCAGTTCACTCGGGCTGCTATACGAGCATACCACAGACTGTGGCTTACAGACAACAGAGATCCACTTCTATCAGTCATGGAGCCTGGGAAGTCCAAGGTCAAGTTACCAGCAAATCCAGCGTCCGACGAGAGACTGCTTTCTGGTTCATGCACGGCTGTCTTTCATTCCAGCCCCTCATGGCAGAGGGACAAGGGAATTCCCAGGGGTCTTTTTTCTAAGGGCACTAATCTCATTCATGAGAGTTTTACCCTCATGACCTAATCACCTCCCAAAGACCACACCTCCAAGTAACAGCACTTTGGGAATTAAATTTCAACGTATGAATTTGGGGGTGGGCATTCAGTCTATGGCAAACCATATGTATCTGCCTGATCTAAACAATTTTGACCTGCACAAACAGCACTTTCAAGTGGTTCAACCTAATAGATATTCAGGTGATTGGTCTGAATATGTAAGAGGACCTTGTCAGCCTCTTCTTGTCTTAACTTCATTCCCACCTGTGGCCACTGATTTAGCTTTGTCTGTGGTTTGCCTAAAGACCCCATATGGGAAAAGCACAAATATTCTAATTCATAGGAGAGCATGTTAAATTGATTCCAAGTTAATCAAGAATCACCTATGTTTGATGGCTTTGAAATATTTTATTTTCCATCAGGCATCAGCTAGAGTTGATACTACCTGATTTTCTAACACCTGGGAAATTCAAGCTGTTGGTGTTTCAAATAAAGGTAAGCAGCTAGAGGGATATACTGAATTAGGGGGCAGTTCGTTCATCACGTTTGTCATTTTATCAACAGTTCAACCAGGACTTTGGCAATAATATATTTTAGACTCTCATCCAAACCTAGAATAAAAAGAAATATCTATGTATTTGGACATACTTTGTTCATTTAAAGCTTTTACAGGCCAGCCATCATGTTGTGAGCAATGATTTCAAGTTCCAGCTTTCCTAAAATCTTTCTGATTTGCTGGGGAGTTGAGGTAGGGGATTAAAAACAAGTCTCATTACTGAGTTCTCCCCCAAGTTATGGGTAACAGTACACACCCATACCATTTGTAAAATTATTTTTAAAGAAAATTTATTTGATTTTTCACAAGTCAGTATTTTCACCCAATAAATGAGTTCCATAATAATTAATGACTTTTTTGCTACATTGAAAAACAGGATTGGGACAACTGTTAAAAAATATCTATGCAACTGGGTAACCAGAACACTAACAGCAGCAACACAAGAGCAACAATCTGATAAAGTTAAGAGGATATTAAGTTCATCATTAAAAACAAAAAAGTAAGCACAGTAGTGTATCACAAAGAAAAATAGCAAAGGTAGCTTGACAGGAAGTGATGTGAGGTAGGGCTGAGGTGGCTGAGTTATGAAGACTATGAAGTACACAGACGTCTGGACAAGCCGGGCCAGACTGAACCAAGAGGGAAATGCCATAGTGCTGTCCTTCTCATCTGTTTGCTGCATCCAGCCGGTTCATGTGCTTTGTCTTCAGCTGCGCGTATGTGGTAGCAAAAACTTTAAAGTGCTAGGGGGAAAGTGCATATGAATCAGTGGGAGACACTGCTACCCTTCCCTTACTTATCAGTCATTATGAGCGCAGCAACATTCAGTCCTATAGCTACATGTGGTGGGTGTGCTGTGCTGTGCTTAGTCGCTCAGTCACGTCCAGCTCTTTGTGACACCATGGACTGTAGCCCAGCAGGCTCCTCTGTCCATGGGGGTTTTCCAGGCAAGAATACTGCAGTGGGTTGCCGTGCTGTCCTCCAGCAGATCTTCCCAACCCTGGGATTGAACCGAGGTCCCCTGCATTGCAGACAGATTCTTGACCATCAGAGACACGAGGAAAACCCATATGTTGTGGGTATATGTTTCTACCACAGTGCCTCAATGTAAATTACTCTAGAGCTAATGGAAGTGACTCCATGTTCTTTTCTGCTTTCTTTGTTGTTTGTTTCTATAAGTTCATGAACTATTGGTATAACTATAAACTCTGACTATATATTTGATGAGATTAAAAAAATAACCATTGTTTTTGAGGGTGGGGTTTTTAAAAAGGAAGTTATTGTTTTAGAGACATAAATAAATGGAAATGTTTATAAATAAAATAATATGCTGCTGCGATTTGCTTCAGAATAATTCAGGGAGTGCTAGATGAGGTGGGAATAGAGGGGAAAAAACTGACCATGAGTTGATCATCACAGAAGCCGGGTAGTAGACCATTCTCTCTACTTTTTATATAGGCTTGAACTTTTCTGTAACAAAAAGTTTTTTTAACTTTACAGGTAATCATAATACTCTTCTGAAATCTTCTGAAATACTCTATCTGAAATCTTGAGTTGATCATCACAGAAGCCGGGTAGTAGACCATTCTCTCTACTTTTTATATAGGCTTGAACTTTTCTGTAACAAAAAGTTTTTTTAACTTTACAGGTAATCATAATACTCTTCTGAAATCTTGTATGTTTGTTTAGGTCTTTCAGACTAGAGGGAAGATTTTGCTTGTCTCGTTCACCACTGTTATCTGCTTTGGACAGTATGCGGGCTGGCCCTTGGCAGACTCTCAATATATTAATTGATGAGGGGGGAAAAAAGTCACTAAGTAGAACTTTCAGGAGGAGAGAGAAAAAAGGAAACTCAGTTCGTGTTTTTCTTCTCCTCCAAATAAAGAACACATAAGAATTTTAGAGAAGGGAAAGCCCTCCGGGAGGGCCGCAGCACACCTCTGTGCCCTGCCGCCCCTCGCAGGTCTGCGCACGGCTGATGCACTGCCGTGTACAAAAATGTACAAAGATGATTTCCCGGCCATGAACAACAGCGTTACGAGAGTCCATGAAAAGGGCCAATCTCCAGCACGAAAACTCCGGGAGCTTGAGTGAGTAGGTAAGTGTGGCAGGAGAAGCAACGGCTGGGAAGCCTGATGGTGAAAGCCCCGCACGTGGTTCACTTCACCAAGTGCAGGCTGCCCCGCGCACCGGGGGTGGAGAGGGCGAGGGGAGGCACGAAAGACTCAGACTGTATGTGACTCACGTACCGCCGCGAAAGCTTAAGTGGAGGTTCTGGAGAGGGTCAATTCATATTTCTGTTGAGAATGATGGGAGGCGAGAAAAGTCTTCCTTCAGTAAATCGACAGAAACTCTAAGAGGCTGGTGGTTGTCAGTGGTGGGGATGGACTAGGAGTATGTGAAATATCTGCTTACTGGGTAAGAGGTTTTATTTCAAAGCAATGAAAATATTTTGGAAGTAGATAAACGTGGAGGTTGCAGAACATTGTCAGTGTACTAAATGTCACTGAATTGTTCACTTTGAAATGGTTAATTTTCTGTTAGTGAATTTCACCTCAATACAGAAACTACAGAAACGCTAGTGTTGGAGCCAGGAGTGGAAGGCGGCCCCTCTGTAAAAATAGGAAGGTTGGCAGATAAAATCATCAGTGAGTTGATGGCATAGCTAAAACTAGAACCTTGGTCTTTTGATTTCCAGGACCATACTCTTTTTACTAAAAAAAAAAAGAAAAAAGGTTCCAAATGCTCCGGACCAACAAATTGGCCTTAAATTAATTGTGCTACGAACTGCAGTGCAGGGCAGGGGCGTGTGATGGACTGGGAGACAGGCTGACATGTGTGCACTGCTATGAGCAAAACAGATAACTGATGAGAGCCGCTGCACAGCACAGGGCGCTCGGCTCAGCGCCGGGTGGTGGCCTCGATGGGAAGGAAGTCCAAAAAAGAGGGGATATATGTGTATCACTGAGTGCCTTTGCTGTACAGCAGAAACTAACATGTTTAAAAGCAACTATATTCCAATAAAAATTAATTAAACAATCTCAGTGTGTTAAAAATGAATATGTAATACAGGAATTAAAATCCCAAATTCTAGTCTATAATGCTCACTTAGTTAACACCAGTTTGTTTTCTCAGAGCACCACTTACAGCCATTTTCTAAGCAAAACTTCCATGGGCCCCAAGCCCAAGCTCTGATAGAGCTTTTACTTTCCTGTGAATTATTTATCTCAAGTTTATCATAACACATTTAAAATGATGCTTGTGTACTTAATGTCTGTCTCTCTCACTAATTTCTAACAGGGGACTTACTTAAGGTCAGATTCTGTCCTGAACTTTCTATCAGAACTAATCTATCTAATTCTTGCCACAGCCCTATGAAGCAGGTGGCTTATCTGCTCCCCCTTCATAGATAAGGAATCCGAGGCACAAAGTGATGAGGTAATTTGCCTGAGGTCAAACAGCTAATAGAGTCAGGACCCCGCGCAGCCTGATTCCTGAGCCCACGTTCTGACGCTGCCTGGGAGTGGTGACTGTGTTCACTTCCTCAGCACCGGGCACGCACTACATATCTGTCGAGTAAGTGCATGATTTGGATTCTAGCTTAGCAATCTCTCATATTGGGCTGTGTGGTCCTGAGCAAGTCACTTGACCTCTCTGAATTTAACTTTTATAGTAGCCACCATGCTGAGAGTCATAAAAACCCAAATAAGTTTATGGATGTGAAAACAAGTTGAACAAAAATGAATTTTTAAATACAAGTGTAGAGGATGACAAAATAAATATGTTTCATAAATTACATTCTTCTAAATACTTCATCTGGAGAAAGCAATGGCACCCCACTCCAGTACTTCATCTAAAGACTAATTTGTTTAGTGCATATAGGCAGAAAACTTCACTTTTTTCCTCTTAAAATCAAGGTCTTAAACTGAAATATTTAAGTATATTTCTTTATGAACTCTGCCTTCTGCTAGAAGGGAATTCTCTGTATTTCCCAAAATAATAATCTTTCATAGATCTGAGCATCCCATCCTCAGTATTCCTGAATAGCAAAGGCAAAAGATGAAAACTCTGTGTCAGAGACTGCTAGCTAACCAGAATTAATTCTTTCTTTGCTCCTTATTATCAAAACCTGAATTTTAGATTCACATTTTAGATTTTTCACAATCTTAGATTTACATTGCTGCCCTGTTTCCCTTGGATTTGAGTACAGCCAAGTCCCAGGTCTCCAAGGAAATGTAAATTGTATGAGTCTCTCTCTTTTTTTTTTGGCTTCTTTTTTGTTTATAACCCTCAACTCAGAAACAATTGTTGGAGCTCCAGCAGCCATCTTGGATCACGAGGTAGCATTGAGGATGGAAGCTAGCATGGTGGAACAAAATTATAACAGCGCCTGCTTTCGATGGCATGTGGATCTGCCATTCCAGCCTTGGCTCTCTGTTATGTGGGAAATAAATAAATGCGTATTTCATTTAAGCAATAGTTATTTTAGTTGTCTGTTGTATATAGCAGCACCTAATTCTAATTAACATAAATTCATTTTTCTTCACCTTGTTTCCCCGTCATAATACTCATCGCAGGTTGGTATAACTGCTTATTTGATGATCAATCTTCAGTGCTCGACCCAAGCTCCTTCTCTGGTTCCCCATGGCTACTTCACGCCTGGCTCAGTGTCTGGCACATTTTAGGCATTCAGTAAGCATTTGTGGAATGAAGGACTGTAGAAGCGCCTAAACCTCCACCTTGCACCTCTTTTCCCTTTCCTTCTTCCTTTAGAGCTCATCCCAGCTGCCAACCACTTCCGTCCGATTGAGCCACTGTTTATCTCTTCCCATCCCTAAAGCAAACCCAGCCTCCCCTCTACACCATCCAAGCACCTCATCCCCCACCATCCCCTCCGTCTCCACGCAGCTCTCTTCTCCAAGCTAGGGATGGCTGGATGCACTCTGCCAGTTACAAGGATGGAGAAGCTGACTCTTAAAAGGAGGCAGGAGGCATGGGTTCCAATGCAGACCTTCTTGCCAAGCACACAACGCTAGATTCCACGTGGCCCTGCGGGTTTGGGTTCCTACGGCGCTGAGGGAATTTTGAGAGGTAATTGCCTACCTAAATCAGGACCTTACAGCTTCTTGAGGTGCCCCTTAGCCATGGCCTAGGCCTGGACTCCATGGGAGGGGCCCTCCTCACAGGGCAGAGTTCACCCTCAACCTTGCCCAATCCCCGTGGTCTCAGCCCCAGAATCTGTCTCCAGGACCTGGTGCAGTAGCTGCTGAGATGAGGAAACCTGCCCAGGGAAGGGCAGAGGCTGCCGAGGTGTCCATCTCAACCTGCTTTGCCTCCTCCTCTGAAAGAGGAGAAAAGAGTTTTTAACAGCCCTCACCCCATATATATACCCTATGGTATATGTAACTTAATTCTAATCTTTGGATAGCTGGCTCCTCCCTGGTCTGGTAAACTTAATACTCTACTCTATTTCTTTTTTTTTACCTAGAGGTGGTTTTTTTTGTTTTTTTTTTTTTTAAACTATGGCAAAATATACATAACATAATGTTTACCATTTTAATTATGCACAAGTACACAACTCGATGGCATTCACATTCACAATATATTCACAATGTTATGGAACCATCACCACCATTTATACCCCAGACTTTCTCATCATCCACAACAAAAACCCTGACCTACAGACAGCGTCTCTACCTCTCCGTCTGTTTCCTTATCAGGGACTCCGCTTACACTTGACTGTTCTCTGGCCTTGGCCTTGTCGCTGATCCTACCTGTATGCCTGGCCTCCTGAGGAATGCATCCCAGGACTGCCCTGGCTCTTGTAACATCATTTCACTGGACTCCTGATACTGGCTGCCTCTCTGCTCTTGTCCCTTTTGGAAAGGACCCTATAGATACTGGCTGCTAAAAGGGGTGCTCCCTAAGCATCAAGAGTTTAGGACATTGTCTGTCCCACCCTTGGGAGCTGACCTACCTTCAGGTCATAACCCTGACAATCTACATCCACTGTAGGTAATGAGACTGCTCTGTCTTTCTAACCACCATCTCCTTCCAAATACTCAGTACCTCATCCTTCTCCTCTGGGTTTTAATCCCTTCACCCCTACTCTCCCAACCCTCATCCTAATTTTACCCGTTCCCATTATCCTAGTCCTCAGTCCTTCTGTATCTTTGGAACTTCTCTAACCTTCCTGGAGTCAAGACCAGCATTTCAGCGTTGCCTATTGTATAGCCTTTTAAACCTTTCTCACCATCTTGGCGATCTCTGTCACTCTGCCGGTGCCTGCCCTGTGTTGTTCGAGGAGGCCTCCGTGTGATGTGCTGAGACTTGCCCTTGGGGTCAGATGTGAGTTCTTTCCTGGCTTAGCTGCTCCAGAACCGGCTCTGTGGGCCTGAAGCCTATGCAGCGGAGCAGGGCCTGGCACTCTGCAGGGCCCCACGCTAAGTTTGGGGCTCTGTTGTTCCTGTCTTGAAATTATTAATAATTTTATCTTTTTAACTTGTTTTTTGTTGTTGTTTTGTTTTGGTTTCTTTTTCCTTGCCGCACACAGGCTTCTCTGGTTGTCATGCAGGGGCTTAGTTGCCATATACAGGAATCTAAGTTCCCCAATCAGGGATCAAGTCTATGTCCCCTGCACTGGATGGCAGATTCTTAACCACTGGACCACCAGGGGTGTTCCTGAACTTGTGTTTTATAAGTAAAATCTGACAGGACAATGGAGAATGCATTTGAGTTGCCGAAGATGTGTGTGATACAGGTGCCCGTCTCCCCTGGCCACCCCCTTCCTGCGGAGCATTCATAATGCTCTGTGAACACAGGGTTTCAGTGGACCCACAATGAGCAGAGGTTTAATGAGACTCGAAGTGAGTGCACAGTGAGGAGTCATGTCTATGATGCAGTCGGGGGGTGCTGACCCCCTGGAGGCCACATTTCCCACAGGAACCAGAACGCGGTTTGAATCCAGAAAGACGACAGTGGCATTCGAAGGAACGCAGATGTCTGAGGCGCTTCATCACAGTCTTTCTTGTGCTGTTGTTATTAGCCGAACACGTGCATGAAGTATGCTGACACAGAAGGACAGGGAAAGACGGGGTACTCAGTGGCTGCCCTTCCTTTCAGGCCCTTCTTGTTTATCAGGAAGCAAAGGTCTGAGTGCTGACAGAGCGCACACAATCAGGAGGTAAACTGGGGCAGCTGAGGTGGTTTTGTGCAGCAGGTGCGCCTGGCCAGCTAAGGGAAACACCACAGAAGAAAAGGCTTTGTATTTCAAAACGTTTAATAGCTCTATTCTTGCTTAATGGATAAGCAGCTCTACATTTTTTGCCTTCCCTGGGACCTTCAACTTTTACAGATGGCCTTGACTGCTCCTTTCTGTGTGATTCTGGGCAGCCCTGCCCTTCTTCCTTCTTGCCTTCCTGCCATTCTTTTAACCCTTTCTGAGCATCAGTTTCTTTATCTGTAAAATAAAATAATGCCAAACCATGCCAACCATTATCAAGTGGCCTCTGCCGCTGCTCATTCTATTTATTTCTTATATAACTTCCATGCAGATATCCAGAAAACATTCTGAAGGGGTCTATGGATAAATGAGGGAAACAAAAATTATACAAAGTTGTGGGTGGGCAGACCAAACCTTTCAAAGTTATTTGGGGCGAATCCATCAAAAAGCCTTTTGATATTTGCCTTTTTCCTATTAATGGAGACTTTTGTATGTTTGCTGAAAGAAAGGAGTTGGTAAAGCAGGAGAGATACGATGCTAGAGAGAATGGACATATGAGCTCCTTAAATGTTTATATGACTTTTCATTGCTCAGGGATATCACCTTTAAGCATTCCCATGAAGAATTCAGGGCAGGTGTTCTTATTTCCAGGAACTGTAAAGCCTAGCTCTCAGAAGAGACATAAAATGAGAAGCTAGAATTTACCTTGGAAAGATGTCACGGATTAGCTCTGACCCTTAGCTCTCGTTATTCCAGCCGTCTTGGGGTGCTATTAAGTTACTACCAGCAGAGGGCGCCTTTAAGCAGGCCTCTGAGCCCGTAGTTAAGAACTGAAAGTGCACTTGGAAATAAAAGATTTTTTTCTTTTTAACTGAAGTATGACCAAACAGCAACAAGAATAGTTGATTTATAATATTGTGTTAATTTCAGGTGTACAGCATAGTGATTCAGTATTTTTGCGAATTATACTCTATTTTAGGTTATTACCAGAGAATGGGTATAATTCCTTGCACTAAATGGTATATCTTTGTTGCTTATTTATTTTATATATAGTAGTTTAGGCCCCGTGTGGAAAGGAATTGGGGCCTCCTGCTCAGAGTCAAGAGAGTGAGCCACCGCGCAGGGAAATCCTCCAGCCACAGTCAAGCCTTTCGGAGACCGCAGCCTCAGCTGACAGCTTGACTGCAAACTCAAGAGAGAACCTAAGCCAACATTACCCAGTTAAGCCATTCCTGAATTCTTGCCCAATAAAACTGTGAAGATAATTGTTTATTTTAAGCCCCTAAATTTTGGGGTAATTGATAACATAGCAATAGTTAACTTGTCCTCTGTAACAGCTGTTTTTCTAAAGATGCAAGTCTCATGAAAGTGCCTGTATTCACCACCACCAATGGGCAATTGCTCAGTAGAAATGGCTTTGCTGCATAATTTTGTGTTGGGTTCATGTTTTCTCAAGAGTTCACAATCAAGTTGTAGCTGGGGCTGTGGTCACTGAAAGGCATGACTAGGGCCGGGGATTTATCTCCACAGGGACTCACTTGCATGAGGCAGGAGGCCTCAGTTCCTTTCCACATGGGCCTCTCCACAGGCTTCTTGAGTGTCTTTACTACATGGTGGCTGGCCTCCCCCAGAGCAGGCAGTCCCAGAGACAGCCAGGTGGGAAAGGCGACATCTTCCATGACTCCTCTGAAGCCACACACCTCTGCATTTGCTGTATGCTATTGGCCAGATGAGCCGACCCTGATTCAGAGCAGGAGGGGGTCACCCAAGGCCATGAATACCAGGGAGGCAGGGACACTGGGGCCATCCTGGAGACTGGCTACCACGTCTAGCCACTGGATGAGTGGATGAGTACCAGTGCATTACAGGCACTAGAATTATATAAGAGAGCTCATGTTGAACAAGAAGTATATTATCTGAAACAAGTGTGTGACGGTGCAGCCAACAAGAGGTTAACGGCCTGAGCTTCATTCTTCACAAGGTCTAACATATAGAAAAAACAGCTTCAGTGAGGTTGTGAAACTGAGACACACATGGAGAGTGGGCACCTTCTTTTGTCTCTTTTCGTTTCCTCTGAAGAAACGTGCTTAACTGCATTCTATCACAATCAGAATGATTGATTTTCTCTTTGGGCCTTATTACTTTCCACTTCCTCTACATTCTGTCCTCAGAAATCCTCCCCTATTCTGTTGCTGAGTTAGGAACCCGAGTGTTATTTCACTCCACCACTCTGGAGATGTACAAAAATAGTTTGAGCAACAGCTTTCTTCTTTATCTTTCTTCAGTTACCATTTGGGAACTTAAACGCTAAATCATCCCGCCTTGGATTTAAACTTCCTCTGACATGGCTCATCTCACTGCTCTTGGTTCTTCCCTTCTCTAGACTCTGCTACTAATCTCCCCAATACGTCATCTGCCTGGCTGCCCCTCCAGCCAGTCTCAACCTGATGCTCTATGAGGGAGACCCAGAGCAGTGCTTCATTTAGGTCACATCTCTTCCCAACTTGTACTTTTGAACCTTCACCTAGAATGTACAGTGGTATCTAAATGAGAATCAAAATGCGTGGAGTAGGCTACAAATCCTTAAAGAGTCTGTTAAAACAGAGACTCAATCCCAGACAAAAAAGTTGGTGTGTGTGCTAAGTCGCTTCTGTCACGCCCGACTCTTTCAACCCTATGGACCATGGCCCACCAGGCTCCTCTGTCCATGGGGTTCTCCAGGCAAGAATACTGGAGTGGGTTGCCATGCCCTCCTCCAGGGGATCTTCCGGATCCTATCGCCATCTGGGAAGCCCAGGTGGATGAAGACTGTGTCAAAGAGAAGGACAGACTTCAGCAGGGCTTGCTGTCTCTCTTTTTCCCATTGATCCCAACACCGTCAAATCCCCATCTCTGCAAGTTACGGGATGTGTTCCTTGAGGCGAATCACTGTGTTTCTCTGGGGAATCACTGTCTACTCATGGGTCCCCTGAGGTCACAGTACCTTTCAGAGTGGGTGTGAAGATTAGAAACAGTTTATGTAAGTTAATTATCACAACGCCTGTGACATGGAGCTAATAATTGGTATCTGTTGTGTTGTCATTTTTTGGATGATCTCTTTAAAGGTTCAAAGTGTATTCTCCATGTCTGAATTTCATATAGCACCTGGTAAAATGCAGTGGAGTTTGTAGCCCTTCTTGAAATTGCGAATTAACATTTATAAGCTTTCTTCTTAATCACTAGACCTATTCCTGGGCAGTAAGAAAAACGCTTCAGCCAATATCTTTGATACAGAGACAGGAGGATCTTTCCAAGTGTCGATCTTTTACAGCTTATGAGATAAAAGAAGGAGGGTACACGTAATCTGCTAATGGCAATCAACGCCATAAACAAGAGGAAAAAATTCTAAATCTTCTAAAAAATTTCTGTTCTGTTGGGGACTTTTTGTGCTCTTTCACTCACTAAGTCAGAATGTCAGACTCTCAGGAAGTAGCAGTTATTTGGACTTCAAGAGTTCAGTCATCTAATCTCAGATCTTTAATTGACAGCAAATGAACAAACCAGAAAGGAAGTGGGGGCAAAATTCTGCTGGGCCCAATGATAAAGAGATTTTTCATCCTGATAGCCAGTTCTGACTGGCTGCTGTCAGAGGGTAGAACTGTATTTAAAGACAGATTGGTGTGATTCTATACACACACACACACACATATATATATATATATATATATATATTTAAAGTAGAAGATCATGACTGTATCTTACACTACTAGTAAATAATAGAGACTATTTTCAGGTTCATGCTGTGTGCTAAGAGCTTTATACATATTTCATTTCATTCTCCCATCACACTATGGGGTTTTACTGTTTTGATTTTATAGATAAATCACATAGCTAATCAGACAGAGCCAGGGTTTGAATTCAAGCCTGCCTCACTGCAGGCCATACTTCTTTCTCAATGAAATATTTAAAATATTTAGAAAAATACAGCGACTCACCTATACACCCGTATAACTACCACTAAACTTTACTGAATTATTTGTAAGATATTGCCATACTGGCTTCAGAAGTTCCTTTAAAACAAAAGGTAATAGATACAGTGGAAGCATGTGCTTCTTTCCTATCACAAATGTCTCCTTCCCTTCACAGACATAACAACTATTCTGATTTAGTATTTACCTTTCACTTCCCAAGTGGCACTAGCGGTAAAGAACCTGCCAATGCAGGAGACTAAGAGATGCAGGTTCAATCCCTGGGTCAGGAAGATCCCTGGAAGAGGGCATGACAACCCACTCCAGTATTCTTGCCTGGAGAATCCCAGGGACAGAGGAGCCTGGAGGGCTACAGTCCATGAGGTCACAAAGAGTCAGACACGACTAAAGCAACTTAGCATACATGCATTTCACACATATGTGTATGTCATTGCATGCATGCATGCATGCTCAGTTGCTCAGTCATATTCAACTCTTTGTGACCTTACGGACTGTAGCCCGCCAGGCTCCTCTGTCCATGAAATTTTCCAAGCAAGAATACTGGAGTGGGTTGCCATTTCCTCCTCCAGGGGATCTTCTAGAATCAGGGGTCGAACTCACGTCTCCTGCGTTTCCTGCATTGGCAAGCAGATTCTTCACCACTGAGCCACCTGGAAAGCCCATGTATGTTCTTATATTTGCATAAATATAAAAGTTATTATGCTTTTTGTGTCATCCCAGCCAACACTGCATTCCATGGTATGAATACACAGTAATATATTTATCATTGTGACCGTTGCTTTAGGTTGCTCCCAAGATTTTGCTATTGCAAATAATAGTGCATTCCTATACTAGTGTTTGAGGCAAATGTGTGAAAGTTTTCTGGGATATAAACCTAGAGTGTTTATTTTCCTGTTACTCTCTAATAAGGTTTCCTGCAGGCTGGGGTGAATTCCTGATTCAATGTTGGGATATCAGAGTCTTGGATGTGGGATAGACGTACAAGATTGAGAAAAAAAGGGGGGGTTTTAGAGGGTGTGATGTTGATAGCCCAGGTCACTTGAGAGAGGAATTTCACGACGCAGCTAAGCAGTGGATCTTGGACTCAAGGAGAGAGATGCTGGTTTCTCCTTTGGCCTGATCAACTGAAAACTAATTTCAAGGTGGTTGTGGGGATTTATTAAGAGACGAGGGAAATAAGGAATGGGCCAAGTGAAACAGGAACACTTGGAAGAGTGTTATTAAACCAAGTGCCCAGGGACCCTCGGGTTCCCATGGCGCCTCCTAAGGCCATCTGGGAGTGCCCCTGAGCAGACAGCAGGGCCATCCCTTCTACTCGCCTGGAGCAACTCCACTCTAACTACTTTCCACATTGGACTTCCCTGTAAGACTTGGTTTCCATAAACTTGTTGTAGCTAAATGTCTTTTCAAATTTGTTTAAATATTTTGGAAGACAAGTAACCAATGAGAGGCATTTACTGATAAGGTTCCACAGCTAGCTGCGGTGTACACCCCAAGATTCCTCTCCTCGCTGGTGTTACGGGCAAGCACGCGTGTAGATTCCGAGTGAGCCGCATCCCGCAGTGCCGGTAGCAGTGACCCGTATTTAACCCTCGTTTCTGAAAGTGAAAGTGAAGCCGCTCAGTCGTGTCCGACTCCTTGCGACCCCGTGGACTGTAGCCTACCAGGCTTCTCTGTCCATGGGACTCTCCAGGCAAGAGTACTGGAGTGGGTTGCCACTGAAGAGACACCTAAGTGAAGGTATAAATAGGTTAAGCATAATAGTAATAGTACTTGACTGACTGTTTACTGCCCTGCTAGGAGCATTTTCATGTCATGGTGACTTCAGAGAATAATAAGTAATTCAGCTACTTGGCTGCAGTGAAGAAGAGATGCATAGAGGCTGGAGAATCAAGCAAGACTCAGATTAAGAAAGGCCTTGTGAGCTAAGTGAGGTCATGTCGGGTCCATCTGAGGGTCAAACTGAGGTAGCATTAGCAGGAAGGTCAAGAGACCACCAAAGTTCCTGCCAGACCTGGTTTCTCCTCTTTAGAGAGGGGAAGCCCAGGTGGTGCAGTGGTAAAAATCTGCCGGCCAATGCAAGAGATGTGGGTTTGATCCCTGGGTCAGAAAGATCCTCTGGAGTGGAAAATGGCAACCCACTCCAGTATTCTTGCCTGGAAAACCTCAGGGACAGGGAAGCCTGGCGGGCTATAGTCACAGGGTCTCAACAAGTTGGACACAACTGAGCACCATCCACACATCTATATAAAAACCAAAGACTCCTCCAGAGGTCAACATTTTAAAATGTAAAGAATGATCCATCTTTGAGCCATGTTTGTAAGGCAGATTAAAACATTTTAGTTGAAGGCAATTGGAAATCTGTAAGCGGCTGAATTCTAGTTCTATTGAGAACCTGTGAAATCCACTGTTTTTTAAATGTTTTCTACCAGAGAAACATGCCAATGGTAAGTGACTAATATCACTGATCAATATTGACTCCATAATACAAGCAAATAAATTTCCTTCACTTCAGATATATCTATGGTCATTTGAATGTTCTCGCTTTCTCCTGAAGATCTTTTCCCGAAAATGATGGCAAAAGTATTTTGTTTGTTTTAACTTGCCCCATCTTTCGCAACCCAGTTTAATTATTTTACAGATTTCCTTCTGAAACAAATAGGTCAGATAATGGTGGTGGTTTAGTCTCTAAGTTGTGTCCGACTCTTGCAACCCCATGGCGTCTCTGTCCATGGGATTCTTCAGGCAAGAATACCAGAGTGGGTTGCCATTTCCTTCTCCAAGGTCAGACAATAGGGACAGATTTTTGCCATTTCAATAATCTATGTAAGAGACACTGGTAGTGAACTTTGTGTATCAAATTTTCCTTTGTGCACCTTTTTCCCCAATGAATTCAGTACAAAGTGTTGGTAAAATAGAACCTTATTAATTCAAAAGAAGGGTCACCAATGTGAACATAAAACATATGAATTATAGAAAACTGTTTAGAGAAATCTGTTTTACTACTTTGAAATAGAGTACTTATTACATACTAAGCTAGACATCAGTCCTAGTAGAAGGGAAGTAGTAAATAAAAACTTTCTAGCAAGCATCATAAGGCTTCCCGGTGGCTCAGACAGTAAAGAGTCTGCCTGCAATGCGGAAGACCCGGGTTTGATCCCTGGGTCAGGAAGATCCCCTGGAGAAGGGAATTGCTACCCACTCCAGTTTTCTTGCCTGGAAAATTCCATGGACAGAGGAGCCTGGTGGACTACAGTCCCTGGGGTCACAAAGAGTCGGTCACGACTGAGCGACTAACACTTTCACTTTCGAGCATCATAAAAATCTTAAAATTTTTTTTCTAAATTAAGTACAAGACTCATATCATAAGAAGCTTTTTTTCTCTAGGCTCTTATATGAAAATGATTAAAACCTCATTGAAAAGTATAGCATAAGTTTATTTTTTAGAAAAGAAAGATATTCTGTGCCTGAATGAATGCAAATTTTGAATTTGTGGTGTCTGAATTAATAGATATGGAGGATATCCATTCCCTGCTAAAAACTAAAGTATTTGATTCATCATTTATTTTGTAGAAAATGATACAGCATCCTCAGCAGAATATTTTCATTGCCAGTCACAATCTTTTCTCCATCTAACATTCAGTTTCTTTTCTAGACTGGGACAGATGGACAGGGAGGCCTGGCATGCTGCAGTCCATGGGGTCGCAAAGAGTCGGACATGACTGAGCAACTGAACTGACTGAACTGAACTGAACGGACCAAGGACTTATTCCTTTGCAGATCTGTCTTCTTCTGCCATTTCCAACGCCAATGACGCTACCATTCAAGTCTTCTCTGGAAAGATAGCTCACAAGCCCTTCTACACCAGGCCCATTCTAAAATCACCTTCATGTGAAACTGAATCCCGGTGGGTCTCCATCAGAACGTCTCCAGAGGCATGCTTTCATGATAAAACTTTCAGAGCAATTGCCTGGTCAAGAGACAAAAGACAATCAACTTACTGATTTTTAACTTTGAGGCATTCATTGCAGTGCCAAACTTTTATGTTAGACTCCTTTATTTGTATTACTCAAAATAAATTCTCTAGGTGTAAATCTGTATAAAATATCTTCCCATAAAAATCTTCTACTTTTATACCTGGGCATTAAAGAGTGTTTCCATTCCAATTTTACTTTTCCTGCTCAGAAGTCCCTCTTCTTGACATTAATAATTAACCAGTAAACCAACTTACCCAAGTTCTTCAATCTCGGTTTCTTTAAAAAGGAGAGTAACTTCAGGAAGTTCATATCGATGGTTTAACCACTGCCTCCAGCATGGGCCTGTGGGGCTTACTTTGTTTTTTAATCTTTCTGGGGAAGAGTTGGGGCCAGGAACAAACGTAAGTAAAAAAAACTATCTTCATTTTTCAGTGCATCTTATCAAGGCGATGAGTGAAAAATCAAATACAACAGACTGTGTTAATTTGTACATTACTTTCTACTTCTGGGAACACCAGTAGTCTCATCTCTGAATAAGAAAATCATGCAGCATTTTGACTTGATGTGAGGCTAATGATGGGACAGTTTTACAGGTTTGTTTGTGTGTGTGTGTGTGTTTTAACTTTAAATTTTGTATAGGGGTATCGCCTATTAGCAATATTGGGCTTGTTTCAGGTGAACAGTGAAGGCACTTGGCCATATATATACATGTATCCATTCTCCCCCAAACACCCTTCTCATCCTGACTGCCACATAACTTTGAGCAGAATTCCATGCAGGAGTTTATTGGTTAACCATTTTAAATATAGCAGTGTGTATATGTCCATTGCTGCTGCTGCTGCTAAGTCACTTCAGTCGTGTCCGACTCTGTGCAACCCCATAGACGGCAGCCCACCAGGCTCCGCCATCCCTGGGATTCTCCAGGCAAGAACACTGGAGTGGGTTTCCTTCTCCAATGCATGAAATTGAAAAGTGAAAGTGAAGTTGCTCAGTCGTGTCCGACCCTCAGCAACCCCATGGACTGCAACCTTCCAGGCTCCTCCGTCCATGGGATTTTCTAGGCAAGAGTACTGGAGTGGGGTGCCATTGCCTTCTCCGATATGTCCATTAGGGGACTGTTATTTATAAAACTTTACATGAGTTAGTGATCAAATTCTTCTTCAAAAAAAGCACAACTAAATTCAAGATAGCAAACTTTCTTGCATTGATTGCTTATTTCTATTTGGTGTAGAGTTTTCCTGTGTTTTCTGTGTACTCTACTTAGTAAAGCAAGAGTTACTTGGGGATCAATTCTAATACTATGGTTTAAAATCTATTGATGTAAGTACTTCTAAATTTATGAGCTCATGCTTCACAAATTACACACAATAGTTTGTTGAAAATTATTATTGAAACAATTGTATTTAAAACTAGGTCTTAAAATATTGATCTCATATCTAGAAATAACATCTTAGTATTGAAAAGGAACTGGAGAGTATCTAATCAAACCTATATCAAACGTAAGTATAAATCCAGACAGAGGCAGTAACTTGCCAAAGGTCACACCACTAAAACAAACAGAAGTAGAATCTGTATTAAGGACTCCTCTTTATTACTTCAGATTTTTTCCATTTTGTCATAAATGTACACACGTAAAATACACAATAAATATCCATGTGTACCTGAGATGTCGTGAACTTGAGCACTCTCCCACCCCTAATCTCACACGGCCACCCCATTTCCTAGATTCTGTTATTGCGTCTGAAAAGACAGCCAACTGAAGTCAGAGAGATCGGATTGAATGCTTCATTGGATTAAATGCTTCAGATCAGTGGTGGGGCGAGCAGTGGAGCCGAGGTCTCGTGACACTGATTTTCAACTACACTGTACTGACCCTTAATAAGCACATTCTCTGTTTCTCTGAAAAAGTAACAGTATATTATATACAACATGGAAGTCAGTAAATTTAATTGATTCAGCTAAAACTTTTCGAGAACTTGGCACAGAGGATGTACTGGGTTGGCCAAACATTTCGTTCGGCTTCTTGGGGAAAAGCCAAATGAACTTTTTGGCCAACCCAACAGTAGGTGGTGTAGAGCTTGCATTTAAGGAGAGGAAAATGACTCGATGAACAACCAGTGAATGAATGAATAAGGTCAGGTGGCTATTGGTACCAGGAAGAAAAAAATATGAAGGACAATAAGAGGATAAAGAAATGATTGGGCACCATACAAAAGTGTAGACAGGGAACATTCTCTACAGACGCGACACTCGAGCAGAGCTTGCAGGAAGTAACACAGCAAATCAGGCAAACATTTGTGGAAAGAACATTCCAGAAAAAGGCCAAGCTAGCATTTGTGCCTCTTTGCAAGTTCAGTGGCCAAGTTCTCTACAACTATTGAAAGAAAATAAGAAAAATGCAAAATACTTTATATGATAGATTGTGTTGGCATTGCATCAGTAAGGATCAAAATACGTATGAGTAGATGGTTGCAGAGCTATCTTTTAGGGACTTGTGAACATGAATTACATGAATTAGCTAAAAGTTCCTTGGACAGTAAGGAGATCAAACCAGTCAATCTTAAGGGAGATCAACCCTGAATATTCCCTGGAAGGACTGATGCTGAAGCTGAAGCTAGAGTATGTTGGTTATCTGATGTGAACGGACGACTCATTGGAAAAGTCCGTGATGCTGGGAAAGATTGAGGGCAGAAGGAAAAGAGGGCATCAGAGGCTGAGATGGCTGTACGGCCTCACCGACGCAATGAACGTGAACTTGGGCAAACTCCAGGAAATGGTGAGGGACAGGGAGGCCTGGCGTACTGCAGCCCATGGGGTCACAGAGTCTGACACGAGTGGGTGACTGAACAACAACAACAGCAAACATGTATTATTCTCTAGTTCACCAGTACTACCACACAATCAGAATTAAAACAATACTAAACTGAAAAATATAAAACTTCTAATGCTGCTGCTGCTAAGTCGCTTCAGTCATGTCCGACTCTGTGCGACCCCATAGACGCCAGCCCACCAGGCTCCCCCATCCCTGGGATTCTCCAGGCAAGAACACTGGAGTGGGTTGCCATTTCCTTCTCCGATGCATGAAAGTGAAAGTGAATTCACCTAGTCGTGTCTGAGTCTTAGCGACCCCACGGACTGCAGCCTACCAGGCTCCTCCATCCATGGGATTTTCCAGGCAAGAGTACTGGAGTGGGGTGCCATCGCTTTCTCTGAAAACTTATAATAACACCAATTTTAAAAATAACTTTTATTTCAGTTCAGTTCAGTCGCTCAGTCATGTCCAACTCTTTGGGACCCCATGGACTGCAGCACGCCAGGCCTCCCTGTCCATCACCTCCCGGAATTTACTCAAACTCATGTCCATTGAGTCAGTGATGCCATCCAACCATCTCATCCTCTGTCGTCCCCTTCTCTTCCTGTCTTCAATCTTTCCCAGCATCAGGGTCTTTTCAAATGAGTCAGTTCTTCACATCAGGTAGCCAAAGTATTGGAGTTTCAGCTTCAGCATCAGTCCTTCCAATGAACATTCAGGACTAATTTCCTTTAGGATGGACTGGTTGGATCTACTTGCAGTCCAAGGGACTCTCAAGAGTCTTCTCCAACACCACAGTTCAAAACCATCAGTTCTTTGGCGCTCAGATTTCTTTATAGTCCAACTCTCATATCCATACCTGACTACTGGAAAAACCATAACCTTGACTAGACAGACCTTTGTTGGCAAAATAACGTCTCTGCTTTTTAATATGCTATCTAGGTTGGTCATAACTCTCCTCCCAAGGAGCAAGCGTCTTTTAACTTCATGGCTGCAGTCACCATCTGCAGTGATTTTGGAGCCCCCCAAAATAAAGTCTGACACTGTTTCCACTGTTTCTCCGTCCATTTGCCGTGTCTTTCAGAATGTTCCACAGTTCACTGTTACTTATTTATTTACTTTGGTTGTGCTGTGTCTGTGTTGCCTCGTGGCTTTTCTCCAGTTGTGGCAAGCAAGGGCCACTCTCTAGTTGTGGTGCTCAGGCTTCTCCTTGCCGTGGCTTCTCTTGCAGTAGAGCACGGGCTTTCAGGAACTCAGCCTTCAGTAGTCGTGGCTCCTGGGCTCCTGAGCGCAAGAGCACAGGCTCAATAGTTCTGGCACACAGGCTTAGCTGCTCTTTGGCATGTGGGATCTTCCCGGATCGAACCCATGTCTCCTGCATTGGCAGGCAGATTCTTTACCACTGAGCCACCAGGGAAGCCCAATGCCAAAATTAAAACAGCTTTCCCCCACCCCACCCCCTGACTAAACTTCTCTTGAAAAACTCTTGATAAATTCAATTTAGTCTAGCACTTGAAAGTGTTAGTTCAGGAAACAGGTTGCTCAGGTTCAGTTACTAATTCTGTAATTTAATAGCTGTGTGATCTTGGGCAAGTTAACTACCAGCCTCCTCCTCTGTAAAATCAGAATAATAATAAGGTCTTTTTCATAGGATGGTCGTCACAGCACAGTGACGTATATACATATATAAATACATATGTGAATGCATAGTGCTTAAAATAGTGCCTAGAATTGAGTGAGGTTTCAGTAAATATATCTTAGTATCATCAAACCTGAACATTTCTTGTTTTCTGATGTTCCTGCATAAATACATGGGAAATTGAGAAGATGGTTGGAAAACTGGAGATTCTTTTCCCCCTTTTACAATTTTTCTGTAAATGGTTCCAAATTACTTGTCATGTAGAAGAATTATCAGGTGCTTTTAAAGTGTTTATTTGCTTCCAAATTAGTTTCATTGTTATTAGAGACTTGCTGATTTTTAAGCCTTTTGAAATGTCAGTGTTGTGCGCGCATGTGTGGTATGTTGCTTCAGTCGTGTCCAACTCCCTGACCCCTTGGACTGCAGCCCACCAGGCTCCTCTGTCCGTGGGATTCTCCAGGCAAGAACACTGAGTGGGTTGCCATGCCCTTCTCCAAGGGATCTTCCCAGCTCAGAGATCAAACCCGCGCCTCTTACTTCTCGTGCATTGGCAGGCGGGTTCTTTACTGCCAAGCCACTGGGGAAGCCCATAGTGTTGTGAGGAATCTGCAATAATTCTGCCCACTGGCCTGTGCCCTATAGCCCTAATCAGCTGCTTGAATTATTCAATCACATTTTGGGTTGAAACACACTTCTTTTTCTATTAATAGCATAGGTAGCTCTCACTATTCCAATTAGATACTTTTACAATATACAATTAATAACCTTGTTTATATTTGTAAGTTTTCTTTTAATAAAACTATGAAAATTCATCCATTTTAAGATTTCTATTTCAAAAACTTATATTGATTCATGTCCATTCTTGATACATCACATAAAATATAAAACTGAGGGAACAGCCCACTGTTTGCAAACATAGTTTATAACCTTGACCTCAGTTATGCACATAATAGAGAGTGAGGCCTGAATATAAAGACCTGCCTCATTCACTTATAAGCCATGTGACCTTGGTCCAATTAACCTCTTGTCACTTGCAAAATAGGAATAATAATGGCGTCTACATCACTGGCCTGTTGTAAAGATTAAGAGTTGTATGTAAAGCCCTCATACAGCCTTTCATTTCTCATTTTTTGTTATTATCATTATGTTGTATGACTGTTATCATTTGTTCTGCAAGGACCTCCATTACTACTTCCATTTCTAAACGCATTTCCTGGCTCACTGTTATTCTATTCATTTCTTCATCCACCCACTGCTGCTGCTGCTGCTGCTGCTGCTAAGTCGCTTCAGTCGTGTCCGACTCTGTGCGACCCCATAGATGGCAGCCCACCAGGCTCCCCCGTCCCTGGGATTCTCCAGGCAAGAACACTGGAGTGGGTTGCCATTTCCTCCAGTGCATGAAAGTGAAAAGTGAAAAGTGAAAGTGAAGTCGCTCAGTCGTGCCCGACTCTTAGCGACCCCATGGACTGCAGCCTACAGGCTCCTCCGTCCATGGGATTTTCCAGGCAAGAGTACTGGAGTGGGGTGCCATCGCCTTCTCGGATCCACCCACTAGGATAACATAATAGTTATAAGAGTTATTTCCTTTCAACTAATTCAGCAAACATTTATTGAGTACTAAGCATGCTTACTCCTTGGAAGGAAAGTTATGACCAACCTAGATAGTATATTAAAAAGCAGAGACATTACTTTGCCAACAAAGGTCTGTCTAGTCAAGGCTATGGTTTTTCCTGTGTTCATGTATGGATGTGAGAGTTGGACTGTGAAGAAAGCTGAGCACTGAAGAATTGATGCTTTTGAAGTGTGGTGTTGGAGAAGACTCTTGAGAGTCCCTTGGACTGCAAGGAGATCCAACCAGTCCATCCTAAGGGAGATCAGTCCTGGGTGTTCTTTGGAAGGAATGATGTTAAAGCTGAAACTTCAGTACTTTGGCCCCCTCATGCGAAAAGTTGACTCATTGGAAAAGACTCTGATGCTGGGAGGGATTGGGGGCAAGAGGAGAAGGGGACGACAGAGGATGAGATGGCTGGATGGCATCACTGACTCGATGGACATGAGTCTGAGTGAACTCTGGGAGTTGGTGATGGACAGGGAGGCCTGGCGTGCTGCGATTCATGGGGTCGCAAAGAGTCAGACATGACTGAGCGACTGAACTGAACTAAAGTATGCTAGATGCTTTCAGATAGGTATTCTTATTTCCTCCTTAGCACCCTGGTAAAGAAGGTGACTGGGCTTCTGCGCTGGCTCAGCGGTAAAGCATCAGCCTGCCAGTGCAGGAGACGCAGGTTCAGTCCCTGGTTTGGGAAGATCCCTTGAAGTAGGAGATGGCAAAACCCACCCAGTATTCTTGTCTGGGAAATACCATGGACAGAGGAGCCTGGCGGGCTATGGTCTATGGGGTTGCAAAGAGTCAGACACCATTTAGTGGCTAAACAACAAAAAAGGTAATATTTAAGGTATATTATTTAACTCTTCAGAGAGGGTTAGTGACTTTACCATGGTCACTCAGCCAGCAGATGGCAGAGCTGGAATTCAGTCTCTGGTACCTATGTTGCTTTTTTCTGTGTCAGGCAAAAATATTGAACCTATTTATCATTAAAAGTTTTCCTTTGCTACAGACACTCAGGGAAGGTGTTATCACTACCTTTCTAGAGGTTAACAAAGTCACCAGCTGTATTTCTAAAGTCTTAATTCCAAGCTATTTTTTCTTGGAAACTGTGCTGAAATGATTGTAGATAGCAAATAAATGTTAATTTAAAATATCACTTCAAGTTGAGAAAAAGTGCCCATTGTAAATCTAATCTATCAAGTGAGATAAAAAGTCAGAAATATAACAAAAATGTCATATAAAAATACTGATCCTTCTCTTTCCTGTTTCAACAGGTATGTCATTTCAGCACCAAAAGTATTCCATGTTGGAGCATATGAAAATGTTGTAATTCAAGTTTATGGATACACTGAAGAATTTGATGCAACAGTCTCAATCAAAAGCTTTCCCGACAAAAAAGTTACTTACTCTTCAGGCCATGTTACTTTATCCGCAGAAAATAAATTCCAAAATTCTGCTACCTTAACAGTATGTATTTATCCTTCAGTTTCTTTATACATACAGAATATTCTCAATAAAATGTGTATCCAGTTTGAATATTGATAACAGAGATTTCGTCATTTACACCAAACTACCACTGTGTGATTCCTAGATGATGTCAGTCACTAATGATGATATGGGTGGAAAAGAAAATTCCAAATAGGAGAGTTGTATCTGCTTTTTAAGTAGTATATGAAAACTTTAACATTCTTATTGGAAAATAAAGTTGTCCTAATGTGAGCATATGGAGAAGGAGGTGGCAACTCACTCCAGTATTCTCCTGGACAGAGGAGCCTGATGGGCTGCAGTCTGTGCGGTTGCAAGGAGTCGGACACGACTGAGAGACTAACACCAATGTGAACAGATTTGGAAATGAATGGAAAGTACTCGTTTACTGTGAAAATTACTAATGCAAAGAAACAGACTGATATGAACACGCATATTGATCTGTCATGCATTGCCTACAAAAATCCCTGGATGCTATTTGTTTAAACTCCAATATCCTACAATCAAAACTTCTAAAACTAATGAATTATTGATTACTAAAGTGAATAGCTCTTATGTATAACCATAGTTAAAAGAAAGAACAACCTGTATCAAATAAATTTTCCTTCTATTGGGCTTCCCTGGTGGCTCAGACGGTAAAAGAATCTGCCTGCAGTGCAGGAGACTGAATTTCGATCCCTGGATCGGGAAGATCCCCTGGAGAAGGGAATGGTAACCCACTCAGGCATTCTTGCCTGGAGAATTTCATGGACAGAAGAGCCCGGAGGGCTACAATCCATGGGTTCAGAAAGAGTTGGACACAACTGAGGGATTAAGATATTGCTGTATAGTTTGGTTAGAGAATTGCTCGTAATTCATTTCTTATTAAGAACTCTGATAACTAAAAATAACTTTCATATTTACTGTTTCTTTATCCAAGTGAAAAATATTGTTTTAAATTCTGATATAAATTCAAAAATAAAGAACCAAAAAATCAAAGACTTCTAGACTTGGAAGGGCCTCTGAGGCTTATTAGACCAGTGTTTCTTTAACGTGAGTTCTTTAAAAAGAGATTAAACTTTGAAATTTTATAAAGAGCTGAAAGTTAGAATTACGTTGATATTTACCATTTTGAGTTTATTTTATAAATGTTTAGATTTTATAATTATAGAAAAGTGATAAGCACAAGAATATTATACTGACTTTTAGGTCTGTACATATTTAACATTGTACTGAAAATATTTCTTTATTTTTATAAATAACAAAAAGTCAACACTTGAGAGTCCTCCAGAATATTTTATCCTTTAAAAGAGTTCTATATATTACTCAAATTTCAGAAACACTGATCTAAATAAATTCTAACCAAACGTAGGAATTCTTTGCTTCATGTCCTTGATGATAAGTGCTCTAACCTTTTAGCAAACAGGTCCACTTATTAGGTTTATGAGGAAATAAAATTCATTTCCCCAAAGAAGTCACTTTTATCTGCTGCCATTAGCCACAAACATGTGGCTGTTATCTTTAAATTTAAATCAATCAAATGTAACTAATATAAAAAATTCAGTTCATCACTCATACTAGCCATGTTTCTAGTGCTTAAATAGGTACAGATGGCCTGTACTGAGTAGCATAGATATAGGACATTCCCCTCACCACAGAAAACGCTATTGATCAGTGCTAACTTAAATGGCTAATTTGGAAAATAAATTAGGGTGGGGAAATCATAAAAACTGATGCATATCTTAAGCATTTAAATTTATCTCAACATTACAATGTATCTTTATTTGCTAATCGTTTGATGTTGTGCCAAGGTCTTTTCTTGGGTCCACTTGCAGCAGCCAGCCTTATTCATAATGGGTCACACCTTTAACGAATCATCTGTTCTGCAGTTTCTGTTTCCTTGAAGTAGAGAAAAAACTTAGGTACTCACAAAGCAATCTGAGTGCAGAATCTTTATAGATTCTTACTGCTTTTCCAAACGTTTACAGTACTCTCATATATCTAATTCACCATGGTTGGTTGTATTAATTAGCTTTTATCTCAAACTGGAAAGTGTACTGCTCAACCGTGGGAACAGAGGATGTAAATATAATACAGTGTCCTGAACACCAGTCAGGATGTTGAACAGAGGGAGTGGAGAACAGGGACTAACCCAGCAAACGGAAGAGGTTAAAGCTTGTTAGGAGAGCTGTGGTTCAGATGCTAAAGGACCTGCCCACAGTGCAGGAGACCCAGGTTTGATCCCTGGGTCAATTCTTGCCTGGAGAATTCCATGGACAGAGGAGCCTGGTGGGCTACAGTCCGTGGGGTCACAAAGAGTCAGACACGACTGAGCAGCTAACACTTTCATAGTAGTAGTTTTAATAAATGTGTATAAAATTTGGGAAACATAGAACCAAAAATTTTTAATTACTTAAAGCTGAATGTTGATTATGATGTTTGATACTGAAGGGCTTGGAGCAAAATTTATTTACTACTTTGGCTCCTATACTACTTTTTAAATAGCAATGTTTTATAACTTTGGAATTATTATACTCTTTGCCATCAACATTTTCTTTTACAGATACAACCCAAACAGTTGTCTGAAAGACAAAGCTCCGTTTCACATGTGTATCTGGAAGTTACATCAAAGCATTTTTCAAAAGCAAAAAAAATGCCAGTAACCTACGACAATGGATTCCTCTTCATTCACACAGACAAACCTGTGTACACTCCACACCAGTCAGGTAGAGTATGAGATGCCTCTTTCTCTGGGGAGCAGTGGGACGGGCACTGACACTGTGCTGTGGAGCTTTATCCTTCAAGCTGGAGCAACTGGATAGCGGACGGCGGCATTTGTTCAAACTGAACTCTGGATGTGGGGAAGAATCATTTATTTTTAATGTTTGTTTTGCATTGGAGTAAAATTGGTTTACAAAGCTGTCTTAGTTTCAGGTGTATAGCAAAGTGATTCATTTGTACATAAACATGTATCAAATTATTTTCACTTTTAGGTTATTACAGACTGTTGAGCAGAGGTCCCTGGGCTATGCAATAGGTCCTCGCTGGTTATCTATCTAAATACAGCAGCATGAACACTGCCAAGCTCATTCTATGAGGCCACCAGCACTGTGATGACAGAAGCAGACAGGACACCACGAAATAAGATGACAGGCCAATGTCACTGTGAGCTTTTAACGCTTGCGTTTAAGTGGAGACGGGCTTCCAACTTGATCAAAAGAGTCTCAATCCCCAGTGATTTCTACACTTATAAATATAATTTTAATTTTAAATTCATATGGAAATTGTTAAATAATTATATGGAATTTAGTTTTTAAATTTTAAATATAAATCTCAGATTCATATGGAAATCACAAAAGTCAACAAGTACATTATCTACCCTGTCAGTTGTTCCCACATAGGAAAAAAGCTATTTAAGAATTGTGAGATGTAGTGTTAGGTTTTATTATTAAACAAGCTATAAGAGGTAACTGCAAATATAATTTTAGCAATGTGAAAATAATTTGTTATAAAGTAGCGATCATAAAAACATTCTATTACTTTGCAGCTAATTCTCAAATTCAGAAAACAAATCAAACCCTAGGGTATCAGATGATTCAGCAAAAAGTAAGTGAAGTCACATAAATAAATGGATATTAATTTTCTAAGGAGATCTACCTAAAGAAAGTTCCTATTAGAACACTGGTTTGTATTAGTGGTTTATCTGTTAGAGTGGGAAAGGACAGGGTAGCCCATCAAACCTCTGATTGGTGAGTGGCTGGATTTATTCCCAGTGAACGAAAAACGAAACACAGAAAAGTGTGAATGCTGCCCACATATGTTCACGTATCTGCAAAATCTTCAATTCCTCCATCACTCCCTGTTGCTAAAATTAACTTTTGAGCAAATCAGGATGGAATTATAAGAGTACATGGAAGGGGGAGGTTCCAGAGTTTCAATAATGGCATTATTGGTGAAGGAAAGAGGACGAGAGGCCAGACCAGCCAGTTTTGTTGAAAACCTTTCAGGTAGCACATGCTTGCTACATGTTGACTGATGCTGATGACAGAATGGAGTGGAATGGGCCTGCACCATTGCCTTTCAGCAGGAGCTCCTGTTATGACCATCTCAGAAAGAAAAGGCCTAGAAAGGTTGGGGTATCGCTTCCAGCTTGGACATAATGTCGTTGCCAGAATAGCATCCTATTGACTCCAAGAAGATGACTTGGTGTTCATTGAGATAGTCTCTGCCCATAAAGTTTGAGCCCTTTTTAAACATCATACCCTGAAACAAATATACCCTCACCCTTGCCCTGCTCCCATATTAGAGGATGCTTCTTTAATTGGGTCTTGCTGACACTACTTACCGTTTAGGGTTCTCATCTTTCTTTTTCTTGTTTAATTTTTGGCCGTGCCCCATGGCATGCTGGACATTACTTCCCTGACCAGGGATTGAACCTGTGCCCCTTGCAATGGAAGCATGCAGTCTTAACCACTGGCCCTCCAGGCAAGTCCCTAGGGTCCTCATCTTTGTCCATCAAGCAGCCTGATACCCAGACCCTGGGACTTCTGTTAGCTCTCAAGTTTTCCCTTAAGAACAGCCCCATTTATTATTTCTTTATCAGAACTTTACCATAAAAATATGTAGTGTCTTCATCTTAGAATAGAGATGAGAGATCTCCAAGATCTCTCTAACACCTATTCTATCTTAGAATAGATCATACAGAAAACCAGAGCACCTCCCTCTAAATTTTGACTCATTATTGAGAGGTAGTGAAATATAGTTGTGAACAGCAGACTCTGGAGCCAAATTGTCTGGGTTCAAATCACGGTTGGGGCTCTTATTAGCTCCATGACCCTGTGTGAGTTAATTTTTCTGAGTCCCGTTTTCCTCATCTGTATAGTGGAGATAGTAATAGAACTTACCTCACAGAGTTGTGAGAGTTCGGTGAATTCATATGTATAAAGCACTTGAAACACTGCCTACCCCAGAGTAAGCATCAGGAAAGTATTTTCCATTATCATTTAATCTATGGAATAGCACAAAGCCTTATTAACACAGAAGAAAAAAGAATTACTGAAAAGTAATTCTTTTAGAAATTAATTACATCTTGCTATTTATAACTCTAATGTCCCAGTTCTCACATTTTAATCTGAAGATCCTGGAGGGATTTTTCATATAAGTATCTTTAGGATAGAGGCTTAGATCTTCAAAGCTTTACAGGATGAAGGATATCAGAATATTGACCAAAATGCTTCCAGTTTCACACAGCCTGTGTCCTGCCTGCCCCTCCTGCCTCATCACCCACCGTGCCGGCTCTCGTCCATGGACAGCAGCCAAACTGACGTCTGTGCAGTTGCTTTCTTGCACCGTTTTCCCGTTCGTAGTAAGGCCTGTGCGCCTCTTCCCGGTACATTCATCGCCCTCCTCGCTCTCTGAACTTCCACTCACCTCTTCCGTGCCATCACACAGAGGGCAGCCTTCTCTGCTTCAAAGCTCCCTCTGTCGGCCTCAGAAAGCCGGGGAGTGTCCTTGGCAGCATTTCCCAGCCCTGGAGTTTGCAGTTACTTGTGGGAGCTTGTGTTTGCGTCTCTACTCCACTGCATTGGAGGAGTTCCGCGTCCGATTTGCCACCATCGTGTCTCGGTGCCTAGCATAGTGTCTGCACATAGAAGGCATTCAATATATATTTTAAACGTCTATAAGCTATACCTTTGGTACAAAAAGCATTTATTGAACTTGCCTTTGATATACCATCGCTATGAAGACAAGATTAATTTTCTAACCTAGCACAAACTGAGTTAGGAAGTGGACAAGTGGTAGCTATAGAAATAATAAAAATAAAATAAAAATAATAAGCATTCATGGTTAGTTATTATGCGCTGGGTTATGCAAAGCTTTGTCTCATTTAATCTCACGTGCTATGAAGCAGATACTAGCAGTCCTGTGTTACAGATGTGGGACCTAAGGGCTAAGAGGGATTAGGTATCCTGTTCTGGGTCACGTTAGAAAGTGGCAGAGATAGGAATGAAACCAAAGTTTTGAATTTTGGGGCCCAAACTCTTAACTTTTGCGGTGCACTGCCTCTGGCAGCAGCTCAATGATGCTCAGGGCTGGACCAGGTATGTTCATAAAGCAGGAGAGAGGACTCGAGCTGAGAGACAGGGGTGAGCGGACAACAGGGCAGAGGGATTTACTGAGCATTTCATTTTGATCTTAAGGTCTTAGTGAAATCAATTTTAGAGAGCTTAATATGTGGCTTCTTAGGTAGAGCTTTGCATAATACTGACCCTTTAAAGGTTTGTGACGTCAGTTCAGTTTTATTTTGTGGTTCAAGTTTTGGCCATGAAATGATTTGAGCATCAGAAAAACCCTAGAGAAATTATAATATGTCATTGGAAGGAATTAAACCAGCATGTTCAAGCAGCTAAGAGTTAAAAGCTAAGCAGACGTATTTGTTTAAAAGGCAGGGATCTATTACCTGACAGGAAGAAGTGGAAGGGAACTAATTGTTATTGAGTCCCTGCCATTATTCTTTTAACAATGTGTGAATAATTGTAGGATCTGGCTCAATAAATGTAACAAAACTGTACAATTCAAAACTATCCTTAGCAACAGTAAAAGACAATTTGGGGCCTTGCTGTAAGAGTATATAGTCTGAAACAAATCACCTAATTTTTCATTAAAATCTTCAATTCTGAGATGATTTATTATACTCCCAGTGTAACCACTCCAGTATTCTTGGGCTTCCCCGTGGCTCAGATAGTAAAGAATCTGACTGCAGTGCAGGAGGCCTGGGTTCGATCCCAGGTTGGGTTGGGAAGATCCCCTGGAGGGGTGCATGGCGACCTGCTCCAGCATTCTTGCCTGGAGAATCCCATGGACAGAGGAGCCTGATGGGCTACAGTCCATGGGGTCGCAGGAGTCAGACATGACTGAGTGACTAAGCTCAATATAACCATAGGGTAGACATCACTATTTTGCTACTGTGAAATTTCTTATAAATACTGGCCTAATTACAGGTATAACCAATTTTGTACTATATATTTGTTCCCCAAAAGATATATGCAAATACATTTTAATAAAGTGAACTGTTCTTTAAATTCATTAGAAGTAGCTCTTTAAAGAAATCCAAAAGGATTCTCTTTAAAAGAAAAAATTTTTAGTGATGTGCTGGGAAAGACTGAGGGCAGGAGGAGAAGGGTACGACAGAGGATGAGGTGGTTGGATGGCATCACCGACTCGATGGACATGAGTTTGAGCAAACTCCGGGAGTTGGTGATGGACAGGGAGGCCTGGCGTGCTGCAGTTCACGGGTTGGAAAGAGTCAAACATGACTGAGCTACCGAACTGAACTGAACTGAAAAGGATTCTCAATAAAAGAAAAAGTTTTTAGTGATGTATTTGTCTATAAGCTAACTTTTTCTTTCTTTTAAATACGAATTTTCATATATGATTATATATTGAATCTTTAAGATGAGGCTCATCTCTTTTAAGGATGATTATTGCATTTATCAAAATACTGTGCTTCACAAAGTTATTGATGATATCAATTATTCTTACAGTAAAGGTTAGAGTTTATTCACTGAATGATGACCTGAAGCCAGCCAAAAGAGAAACGGTCTTAACTTTCATAGTAAGTATGTTTATTTAAATAATAATTTTATATAAAATTTTTTTAATTATTTAAATTTTCATCAGGACAAGATACTTTGCTCCATAACCCTGTCCTGACACCATACTAATTTATTCAGAAATGGCTATTGAACACCTTCTATGTGTATAACGTTGTAGGTTTATTCCCTTTACAATATGTAAAAATCTCATGAAAATGAAAATCTCAAAAAGTTATGGTTTTGAACTAAATCATTTAAATACATCCTTCATGATACATTTCTTAAAGACCACCCCTCAATCACTAAGAATTCAACTTAGTGAATTAATCCATCAACTAAGAATTAGTTGAATGTCTATTAAGTACGATATTTTTGATTTGCACAATACAAGGTAAAGAATTACAGCCTGTGGCACTTACGCTTGAGGAGTTTAGAGTTTAGTAAGTAACACACACTAGCGCATGGAAAATAGTGCTAACCCCACGAGCTAAAGATCAGTAATTTTCAGCCTTTCGCGAGCCATGATGTACATAACAGATGTGTGCAGTAAATTCCCATGGTCTTCCCAGTTCGCGTCAGAACCCTACAAATGCTTGTGAGGACATAGCTGCTCACCTATTAACAGGACGTCCCCACTGCAGGTTGCAGCACCGTTTTCCTACTCAAGGAACCAAAAACCAAAAACCTTAACAGAACACGAGTGAAAAAGAGGGCTGTACAGGAATAACCTTGAACCCTTTATAACTTACAAAAATTATGAAACTTTCATCAACTTTCACATCTGAGTATTTTATAAGGAATGATTTGAGAAGCATTAGTGTGTTCCAAGACTGTGGTTGATAATTATTGACATAACCTGTAAACTTTCAAAATTTCTAGCTAATAAATGAATTTTACAGCATATTTTCTTTGGAAAGTTCCAAATGAACACATACAAAATTTAGATTCCGGTATCTATAAAGTGTGTAAGATATTATTTGGTTCATTATAACATCAGTTTTTGTCATAGGTCTTTTTTTAACCAAACAATAGAGAGTTGAATCTCTTCTAGATAATTGAGACGAGGATACCCTGGACACTGATTTACTTTTTTTGTTTTTGTTTTTGTTTTTTAAGTGAGGCAGGAGATGAAAGAAAGTCAAAAAAAGGAGGAAATGCCTTAAATGAGCCATATTTGTCTTTCACAACATTTAAATGGTTTTCCTCCTTCATATTTAATTCGAAGACATGGATATTTGTTAGTAAATATTTCTATCAATCAAAGACAACGTAATCAGTTAATTTTTTAAATGTGATTTATATGCTTGGAAATTGTCTGTTTTTATTCAAAGGATCCCGAAGGATCAGAAGTTGACATGGTAGAAGAAAATGATTATACTGGAATTATTTCTTTTCCTGACTTCAAGATTCCATCTAATCCTAAGTATTTTAAAGTTTTTTGTTGTTTTTTTAATAAAGTTTTCTGTAAAACAGACATCTGGACCTTTTGGTCGTGAGGTAGATAACCAGTCAAATGGAGCCACCTAGTGTTAACAAAAAGTAAGTGTGAGAGAAATGAAGATGGGCAGTCTTTTCAGGTCTAATGAAAAGCTAGGCTCGGGTTCTGGCAAAACAAACAAACCACTCCCAATACTTCTCACCAATCTTCTTTACAGATAGAAATTAAAATTTGGAAGAAGCAAAAAAATAGTTCCCAGGCCTTTTTCTATCAAAACCATCAACCTTCCACCCTTCAAGGAATCTAATAGACTATCAGTCTAAAAGGCTGGTGTTGTCCCATGTCTTGCTATGACCAATAAAAATACTGGTCTTCTGTAGTCTTTACTGCATAGACTACCAGTAGACAGATTTCAGGAGGGAAGATCTTAGTGAAGTCATTTCCTCCATTTGGTCTCATGCTAGAGGATTAAGAACATGTTTAAACAGAACCCAATGCGATAAAAATTTAGTGAACACATTCCTGGGAAATGCAAAGTACAACGGGAATGAGAAATTTAAAATAGAAATAAAAAATTCATAGTCCCTGTCTCCCACAAACTTAAAGAAGGACGAATAAGTGCATATAAAAATGACTGCAATATCACTTTAAAATCTTCTTATGGTCGTTTTTGCTCTGCCCTCTAGAAGGGAGTTCACAGTTAATTAACTGTACTGAAGATCTTCTAGAAATTTGGATGAAATTGGGGGATTTACATAATTTGGGTAATTTTAAAATTGTGTACCTCCTTGAAAATATTCCATAATAGGGAAGAGTGGAGCCAATTATTGTATAACTCTTATCATTTCTCCACCTCCATCTTATGCCAAGTGGTAGATCATGCCAGAGTATGCATCAGCCATGATAGCCTCCTACAACCATTGCTTTCCTACCCCAGTACCTTTTCACAGGTCGTCCCCTCTGCTTAAAATGTGCTTCGTCTCACTCTTTACAAAGCTGGCTTCCTCTCATCCTTTAGGACGTGGGTTAAATGCTCTCTTTTCTAAGAAGCTACCTTGGATGCAACATCGAATGCAGTCCCTCTCTTCCTTTTTCTTTTCTCTCTCCTCATTTTACTGTCTTATTTTCTTCATGGCACTTGTCTCAATTTTGTAAGTAATTCTTTATTAATTTACTTGCCTTTACTCCCCACTAGACTATAAACTTCTTGAGGACAGGGGTCTTGTCTCTATTGGTCACTTTTGTATCACTAGCCCCTCAATGTAACAGGCACATTTCATGACTTCCATAATTTTAAATATTTTGCTTCCATAGATACGGTGTGTGGACCATTCGAGCTAAATATAAAGAAGACTTTTCAACAACTGGAACCGCATATTTTGAAATTAAAGAATATGGTAATTTCTGATGATTAAAAGTTTACCTATGTAGAGTTAGCATTTTTGCAATAATTCTTTTCATGAATGAACTTAATGTTAAATCACTCCCAGATGAAGATGAGGCTGCTTTCTGGTATGGTTAGAAGTACTGATGGAGGCGGTGGGAGGATGGGCGTTGTCTGAATGCCTAAGCTCTGGGTGTAGCTGCCCTGTTGGCCTTAAACAAGCACACCAGCCCTCTGGACTTGTCTTCCTCATCATAGAGCTCCAAGAGACCCAGCCCCCGAGGAGCTCGACTGGTCCAGGTCCTTTCCAGAATTAGGCTTTTAGAAGCAACCAGAGTTGAGGTGAGCGGAACCTGGTTAGACTGACAGGTGATTTACTCACTTCATCCCAACCTGTCAGTGACAGAACAGGAACGTCTGGATTCCTTACCCGAGTCCAGTGTGGTTTTCCTGCTGACTCAGAAATTCCTAATACATTGATCCAAAAATGTCAGATAGTCTTACTTTGAAATCAGTCATGTTAATGGGTTAATAATTAAACATATAAACCGCTTAACCTTCCCATTTCTTGTAGTTGTTGAGTATCTGTGTGGTCTGATACAGAGTTTCTGTATCAGAAGTTTCTGTAATAAAAAACTTTATTTTGTTTGAAGTCATATTTTAATTCTCCCAATAGACTCATAATAATGTGGCGAATAAACACGTGAATTTTAACAATTAACAAACAGTGACAAAACAAATTTACTATGATGAAGCTCAACTTTAAAGATTACAGGCTCTAAACAACATATAATCCTAACTGGTCCCCTTTCCTCCAAGCGTTTTTGCTGCTTCTTGTGCATATCTAAAAGTTATCCACCTCTTATTATCTGCAGCCACACGTTGATTTTACCACCAGGCTCCCTCATGGACTACTGCAAACCCACCCTCAACCCCCAGCTGTTATCTCTGCTTTGAAGCTATTCTTGCCGTCGTGTTATTTCATTATTGAAGTCCCCAACGCCTCCTCATCGCCATCCCCTCCTCAGCCTCGTTTATGCCACTCCAGTAACGGTGACTTTGCATATGATCTGCCTACAACCCCCTCCCCCTCCCTCTCACCTAGCCAACTCCTACTCACCTGCAAGTCTTGGTTGAAAAACCATTTATCCAGTGACGTTTTCCCTGAATTCTCTTTCCTGGGAAGGACTCCCTGTACTCACTTATAAATATCAGCTTTCATAACGGTCTTAAGTGTTTGTGTAATTCTTTGGTTATGCTTGTCTTCCCTGCTCGACTATGAGCTCATTGAGGGCAGGGTTTGTCTGTTGTGTTCATGGGTGTGTCCGTCTTGGTAGGAGTGTGCAGGCTACATGGCGGGTGCTGGATGAAACGATGAAATATTTTCCTCTACTTCATATCTTAGAGAGAACATATCTGCCTTGATCTTTAATAACATAGGAACGCAGCCCAGAGCAATAGATTGCATTGCTCTTTGACTTCTGTTTCCTCCCACATTGCAGGCAGATTCTTTACCGTTTGTGTTATGCAGGAAGGCCCTTTCACCATCTAGAAAACATATAAGCCATATCTGACTCCATCTCACTTACTCTCATGTGACAGTCTTTATCTACAATATCAAGGTCATACAATCACCCAATTTCTGTTAGGTGTTGTGCAGGTTAATAGAATCTGTAAACCTTACTACACAGGTTATGTTAGAACAAAGAGAAGACCGTGCTTTTTTGGACAGGTGAAATTGTTTTCTCTTGGGCAATCAGAATACCAAAGAGACAGGGAAAAAACTCCTCCTTCCTTTCTGCCCTAATTTTTAATTTTACATGAAGCTTTTTTCTTGTAGCTAATCGTAAGCTCTCGCTTTTTGACTAAAGGGAGAGTTTTATGTTGGAATTTGGAGACTGGGTGGATTTTATCTATTAGGCAATAAAGGGAAATGTTAAACAAGCAAGAAATTTCTTTTTCCATTTTCAATTTAATAAACATTTGTTGAACACATGCTCTATTTGTGGCTCATGAGAAGGTTGAGGGAGGAGACACGCAAAAATAAAGAGAATAGTCTTTTTTGTTTCAAGGAGCCCATCCTCGAGCGGAGGAAGTAGTCAGTTGCCTGTAAGTGCTGAAATCAAAGTTGAAGTCAAGTCTTCCAGCACGTAGCGTATGAACTAGCCTCTGATTGGTGGGACAGGAGGCTCCCCGAGATCCTGCTGTTGGTGATGACAAGGTGGATGCTGCGCTGATGTTGCAGCTTATCCAGCTATACCAGAAATACAGTTGGTTGCTATGCTTTAAAGACTACTCTAATTCAAATGGTAACGTTGCTTCTTTGTTTTTATTTTCAGTGTTGCCACATTTTTCTATCTCAATAGAACCAAAGAGTAATTTCATTGGTTATAAGGACTTTACTAATTTTGAAATTACTATAAGAGCAAGGTAAGAAAGTGTTTTGTTTTGTTTTCAGATTTTTCAGTTAAACTGAATGCTAACTTTGCCCAGAGTGAGATCTTTGATTTTTACCCCCAGTTTCATTGAGATATAATTGACCTATGACATTGGGAAAGTTTAAGGTGTACTGTGTGGTGAGTTGATACATTTATATATCGCTGAGATCTGTGATTTAGTGGCAATGTCTGGCATGACTTTGAAACTACCTGACTGAGAAGACATCACACCTATGGTTTATTTGCTCATCGTCACGCCTATGAGTTTATTTGCTCATCCTGATTTTAGCTGATTCCGATTTTAGTCTGGTTGATTATTCACCAGCCAAAAAAAAAAATCCTAAAAACGTAAGTTCAGTGTGTATGTTTAGGAGGCAGCATGCCTTAGGATACTGGGACTGAGACATGAAACTTTAACTTCTTATCATTTTTAATGGCTTCATCCGCCAGCTAATGCTGCATAACTACTTTGGGACCCAGTGCCTTAACACCACAACTACTTACGAGTCAGCTGGGCAGTTCTGCTGTCTGGGCCAGGCTGGTGTCAGTGGGGCTCACCCACGTGCCTGCAGTCAGTTGGCAGGTCAGCTGGGGGCTGGCTGGCCTAGGGAGGTCTTACTCAGATGCCTGACAGTTAACTGGCAGTTGACTGAAGCTGCAAGGATGACTGGCCCATGTGTGTTTCTCATCAACCAACGGGCTAGCTTGTAGCAGCAGCAATGCTCGAAGAGAGACAATGGGAGCATAAAAGTCCTTTTGAGGTCACTTCCACCACATTCTTTTGTCCAAAGCAAATTGCAGCACCAGCCTGAAGGAAACAGCCTCCCTTCACACCATTTGCAGGCAAAGAGCTGCAAAGGCAGTAGACACATGGGGAGGTGGAGAATTGGGGTTATTTTTATAAGCGACCTACCTTTTAAAAATGACCTAGTATAATTATTAAAAACAATAACCAATTTATGTAACTATATATGTCAGGCACTTTTCAAAGCATTCTGTATGTATCTGCTCATTTAATCTTTACAAAACTCTGTGTGATAGATACAATTACTATCCCCACATTACAAACAGAAAACCGAAGGTACATAAATGTTAAGTAATATGCGCAAGATCATACAGCTAATAAATCACATGGTCTCTCTTGTTCCAGAACCCATGCCCTCAAAGGCTACCATAGACTGCCTCTCTTACTAGTGTTTATTCCTCAGATAGAGTGTTTGTCACTTAATCTAAGCCACTGTAAAAGGCTCACTTGACAGAGAATTGTAGAAATGGACTTCTTTTAACGGAGAGACTTACTTTTTTTGTTCAAACTACGAATAACAAGAGTAAGATCTTGCTATCATGTTGGCTATACAGGAAGTTTTCTTTATCATTGTTTTAATTCTAAACTGAAAAAGGAAATATGCAGTTAGAGTTTTTAAAAAGAACTTATATAACTGTGAGACTGGGCATGCTGCTTTAAAAGATGTAAAAGAAAATAAAGAGCAGTTCTCCACTGTTATCAAAATCATTGAGGAAGTGATGTGTTTTGTAAGAAAGAGGCCCAGAACTGACTCTTTTGATCTCCTCAAAATCAGTTTATTTCATCTAGCACATAGTAATAAAAATCTGTACTTTGGCTTTATTATGGTGGCTTTATGAGGATAAAATATAATAGTGGATGGAAAGGCACTTTAAAGTATGTCAAATGCTTTATGTGATTTTAAATTGTTATATTTTATCTGGATTTTATGATTGTAACCGTGTTAGCAGAACAGTTTTATGGTATGATTGTTTGACAGATATTTTTATAATAAAGTCGTCAACGAGGCTGACGTTTATATCACTTTTGGAATAAGAGACAACTTAGAAGATAATCAAAAAGAAATGATGCAAAAAGCAATGCAAAGCACAGCGGTAAGAGGTTCACTTGTACCTAAAGATCCGTCATGAACGCTAGAGCTGGAAAGTCACTTCTGTATCATCTAGTCCACGGTACTGTTTCGTGTAGGTGTGGAAATTGAAGCTTAAAAACCTTCCATTGACTTCTCACTGTCCTGAGGATAAAGTTCAGTTTCCTTGTCACCAAGCCCCCTGCCGGCCCATCTCTCCCTTTCTTCCCCCTTGCGCTGGTCACCCCAGTTTTGCAAACTCCCCCCAGTCTCCCTCGCCTCCAGGTGTCTGCAGAGCTGCTCCTTCGGCCAGGGAATGCCCTTTCCCGTTGTCACCTGCTGGCTCTTCTCTGCCTGGCTGAGCCGTCCCGTTCTTTGTCTCCACATCATCAGCCACCCGCCCCTCAGGCCTTGAGTCGCTCTTGGTGGAGTGTGTTTCACACTTTATATTGCAGTGGTTTTCAACCCAGGGTGATTTTTACCCCCAAGGAGGCATTTGGTAATGTCCAGAGACATCTGTGGTTGTCACAACTGGGCAAGAGGGTCACACGAGCATTTCGTGGGTCGAGGCCAGGGATGTTGTGAAACTCCTTCAGAGCAGTGCTCCCCCAACAATGAATTACCCTGTCCAAAATGTCAATAGTGCTGAGGTTGAAAAACCATTACAATTAGTAATGCTTTATTTACTCTATCGTTCTCTACACAAAACTCTTTGGGGGTCTGAATCATTCCCACTATATGCCTAGAGCCAGCTTGGTTGCTGGCAAATTCTGCAGGAGCTCTATAAAAATTTATAAGTGAGTGAATTAACCGTGAGCTTGCTGAGAAGCTGTCGGCCAACAGTCAAGGCCCAGTGGCTGCTGGAGCTCAGAGTGCCCTGTGGCCCTTGCCCCAGCTCAGTGCTCTCTGCGTCGCCCTGGATGGTAAGGGCTCACGTCATTTTGTCCACTGCTGCACTTTCACAGAGGAGAAGGCAGTGGCACCCCACTCCAGTGCCCTTGCCTGGAGAATCCCATGGATGGAGGAGCTGGCGGGCTGCCGTCTATGGGGTCGCACAGAGTCGGACACGACTGAAGCGACTTTGCAGCAGCAGCCACACTTTCACAGAGCTTCTATCACCAGTTACTGAGCCCTTGCTCTTTCAAAGTACAGTTTTATTTAAGATATAAACGCCTCTTTTTTAATGCAAGATTCTATGTTAAACACTGAGGTTTAAAGCTACGTAAGACAAAAATCCCTGGCCTCGAAGTACTCGATTTTAGAAGAAAAAATAAGGCAAAATCTGTCTTACTGTTGTGGTTAATAATTAAATAATATCATATGCTTTGCTGGTGGCTCAGACAGTAAAAATCTGACCAGGGTTTGATCTCTGGGTCGGGAAGATCCCCTGGAGAAGGAATGGGAACCCACTCCAGTATTCTTGCCTGGAGAATTCCATGGACAGAGGAGCCTGGCAGGCTGCAGTCTGTGGGGAGGCAAGGAGTCGGACACAACTTAGCGATTAACATATCGTAGATAACCCTATATCCCATTATCCACTGTGCGTTTTTAAATTAGTGTCTTAATATGCAAGCAGTAAAGTACAGAGTAAATATCATAAAATCCCATAAACTCTCAGTTAAGAGCAAAAGTAGGCTGAGAGGCCTAGAAAGATGATGATGACTCAGTGATGTGAGGAAGTCATCTTTGCCAGCTAGTACAAAAAAGACCTGTGGAACCAAATGATGTTTAAGATTCTTCCACATCTATAATTCTAAACAAATAGATTAGAAGATAACACTCTGGGCTTAACTGTGGACTCAGTTACTCGCGTTAGTGCTAAAGCTTTCGTCTTTGTCTTTGATTGAGAGGCTAGTAAAGGCATATTTTATTCATTTTTTCCTTATAAATTCTCCTCTGAAATAATTTGTTTATTTTCCCCCTTTAAAAAGTTGATAAACGGAATGGCTCAAGTCACATTTAACTCTGAAACAGCAGTTAAAGAATTGTCCTATGAAAGTCTAGAAGATTTAAACAACAAGTACCTCTATATCGGTGTGACAGTCATAGAGTCTACAGGTAAGCTTGTTTTCCCTCTTAAACTTTCTCTTGGCAAATATTTGTTGTCGTTTATTTGCGAAGTCGTGTCCGACTCTTTTACAGCTCCATATACTGCAGCCCACCAGGCTCCTCTGTCCATGGAATTTTCCAGGCAAGAATAGTGGAGTGGGTTGCCATTTCCTTCTCCAGGGGACCTTCCTGACCCAGGGATTGAACCTGCAGCTCCTGTGTCTCCTGCATTGGAAGGCAGATTCTTTACCACTGACTGAGCCACCAGAGAAGATTCCCTGGAGGAGGGCATGTCAACCCACTCCAGTAGTCTTGCCTGAAGAATCCCATGGACAGAGAAGCCTGGCGGACTAGAGTCCATGGGCTCACAAAGAGTTGGATATAACCGAAGCGACTTAGCATACACCAGAGAAGGGACTTTCTCTTGGGAAATATTTAGACAGCATATTAAAGGTATAAATAATTACTACATTCTTTCACATTTTACTTCCTTTCATAGTTAAATTTTATTTTTCCATCATTAAAACTGGGATTGGAGTGTAGCTTTGTCACTCCCTAGCCACTGGGTCTTACTGTCTTGATGTCAAGAAGGGATGACACCCGCCCACTTAACACTCCAAGTGGCTCACAGCCTGTCTGGCTTGAACATCTGGCACCTCAGTTTTCTCACCCAGGAGGAATCAAAACCAAAGAGATTATGTGTGTAAAGACATTTGGTGAAGTACCATGCAAACGAAAGTTACCACGACTACCACAGTTTTATCCACTTAGTTGTATGATGATAGAGTTGAACAAAGTACATCATAAAGCCCTTTTCTTCTGGAATAGTAATTCTATCCAAAACTGGAGGTAATGTTTCTAACATGGGTCCAGTAATGGTATATGCCTCTCAGTGTTACAGCGGGAATGAAAGCATCAGTGTGCGCAGAGCACTCTGACCAGCACCTCTTTCCCCCTTTCTCCTTGTCCTCCCCTCCTTCCCACCCCTCTTCCCCTCCTAGTTCTCCCCTGTCTCCATCTTCCCCTCCTCCTCTTCCTCCCCGCCTTCCCTCTTCTTCTTTCTCTCCTCCTCACCACCTATTTTCTTTCCTTAGCATTCTTAATATCTTGTCTAGTACTCTTAACCCTCACTCCAATGGTTTTAATAGTTAATAATCATTACTCCCAGTTGGATTACTTTGTCTTACTACTGATATATCTTGATTACTAATGTACCTTATATTTGCAGGTCTATATTGAACCCCCATGAACAAATAATTTAAACACACTAAGTCCATTTTTTTTTTCAATAAAATGACTGTTACACTAGAAGGTTCCTAAGTCTCCTTCTACCTCTTTCAGTTTGTCCTCCTAGGGAAGCAGAATGAAGAACTGAGGCAACTGCAGAGTTATTAAGCACTTTGTATACAGCAGATTATCAATACATGCGGGAGAATGATGGTGACTTTAGACTCCCTGCCCTCTCTATATTGCTGACATTATTTTAATGTTTCTTTCTTACTGCTATTTTTCTCAACTTATTTAAAATAAATTCAGTTTAAGCAATATTTATTAGATATGCAAAGGGCGCTGCTAAATGTGCAGGCTTACAAATGTTAATGATGCAGATTTCACTACTCAAGTGGCTTGCAAACACGCATCAGCTTAAAGAAAAACAAAGAACTCTTTCACAAGAAGGGATTCCACGTGTGCTCCAAGCAAAGTGCTTAATGCCACTGACCTTCAGAAGAAGGCGAGCTCCTAGATGATCGCTGAGCAACCAACAAAGGTGTCCTGGAGCTGATTGGCCTTGTCTTGAAAGACCAGTAGGGTTTTGAGGAAGGGGTGACAGGCAGGGTGAAGTGGGGCAGTCTTCAGAGAGGGGATGGGCCAAGGGTGACCGTTGAGAATAGCAGATTACTCGTTGGCTGAAGTATAGGATATATATGTAGGGGTGCGTATGTGCACGCTAAGTCACTTCAGTTATGTCCAACACTTTGCGGTCCCATGCACTGAAGCCCATCAGGCTCCTCTGTCCATGGGATTCTCCAGGCGAGAATACTGGAGTGGGTTGCCATGCCCTCCTCCAGGGGCTCTTCCTGACCCAGGGTTCAAAACCATGTCTCTTCTATCTCCTGCATTTGCAGGCGGGTTCTTTACCACTAGCGCTTACCTGGGAAGCCCATATGTGGGAGTATCAGGGATATAATCCTGGAAAGAAGTTAGGGATACTAGAGCTCTGTATATTATTCTGATAACTTGTTATATACAAGTTTTAGCTGAAGGGTAACACTATTGGGTCTTGCCAGTAGACCCTCTGGGTTCTCTCTACCTGAAGCTATTTTTTTATGTTTTCTCCAATTCTCTCTATATTCCTGCTGCCTAAAGATGACCTCCCTGTAAGGCTTAGTCTCTGGCCGACCCTTTCTTCTCTCCTTAATGCCTTCTATGTATTTAAATGAAACTCAAGCAACTGGTGAAAAGTGGCGTCCCCTCCTCAGATTTCTCCTCAGTCCAATCCCATTGCTCTACTTCCACAAGGGCCATCTCTACACAGAAGCCCTGAGCATAAGGCTTTGGAAACTCCTGAGGAGGGTTTAAACTCTTCTCTGCACTGCCCCTCTGAACCAAGACCCCTGTCTACTTGCTGCTGGTAAATGAATGAGTGCAGGAATGGAGTGAATGAATGAATGAATGAGTGGGTCTGTGGAGACACATGGAGACCGACATAGCTCCCCACACAGATCAGTACACTTCTAATAAATTTTTGTCATTTCTTTAGGTGGATTCTCTGAAGAAGCAGAAATTCCTGGCATCAAATATGTCCTTTCTCCCTACAAACTGAATTTGGTTGCTACTCCTCTTTTTGTGAAGCCTGGGATTCCATATTCTGTCAAGGTTACGTTGGGGGTGGGGGTACTGCTGAATGTGATTATCTTTCTCTAAAAATATGGGGGGATGACAAGCAAAGGAAGGATAAGGGAGAGGCAAAGCACAGAGGGAGCTCAACCTGTGCGTGAGATCTGCCTCTCTGACAGTGTAGGCAGCAGTGGGAAACTGCCAGCCGGCTTCTCTCTTGGGATAATATCAAACCTTAGGACAGTATCAGCATTTAGCAGGATAGCCTGTGTTAGGTATTCCCTAAATGAGCCTTACATTAACGGTATGTATTATAAATAAAACTCCATATGTCTATGGTTCAGAAAATACTAACATTTAAAATTATTTGGCAACACATTCTCAAAAAGTCTTAAGACAGAGAGATCATTTCTTGAGAATAGAGCCTTTGTCTCTGTGTTTATTTCCCGCGGTCTGAGGGTGCATGCTGCGCTCTCCACTCTGCCTTCTCTTGGAGCACGACGCTGTCGGAGCGCATCTCTCTATCATTCCCTGTCCTCTCCACCTGACACTTTTCTGTCTGTCCCTGACTCTTTTCTCTCTGGTTTTTGGTTTTTTTCCTCCTTTTCAATATTTTCTCTCCTTCTTCCTCTTTTCCTTTTTAAAATGCTGATAGTATGGAGCTAAAACATTTATCTGATTTTGTAATTATATTTTATTGTATTTAGTATTCTATATCTGATTATATATTATATAAAATATATGCTATTACATATACTGTGTTTTATTATATTTATAAAATGAATATTTTTATTCCCTATCCTTTAGAAAACTGTAGATCACTGGCTTTTAAGAGAAAAAGATTCACCAGACCCCAAGCAACCTTTGGACATGCTTATAACTTCTTAAAACATATACAACACATTTAATAATATATAACATGTTACTATATAATGCATATGATAATTTTATGATTTACTATAGAGTATAATAATATATACAATGATCATAAAAATGTCACTATATAGAACATATTTATTATTTTTAAATGTCTATATATTATATTTATCTTTATATAAACTATATTTATATACTATATATCTTTATATATTTCACATCACATATAAAAATAAATAATGTAAAATATACCTTTGTGGAAATTCTATATGAATTTAGCATATGCATGGCAATGAGAGGTAGAGTTTATGGAGAAAAAAATGTATTTATTGTTCCTCATGGGGCTTCTCTGGTAGTTCAGCTGATAAAGAATCTTCCTGAAATGCAGGAGACCCTGGCTTGATTCCTGGGGGAGAAGATCCCCTGGAGAAGAGCATGCAACCCACTCCACTATTCTTGCTTGGAGAAACCCCATGGACAGAGAAGCCTGGTGGGCTACAGTCCATGGGTTGCAAAGAGTCGGACACAACTGAGCGGCTAAGCCCTAAACTATTATTTCTCATATCTAAGAGATTAATTCCCAGAAGTGATTGCTTCATTTTCTCTTTTATCTAGTTCTCAACCAATTGAAGAAACACAGAAATTAAATAACAGGAGTCCTTATCTCATCTACTTGGCAGGCCTAATACAATGTTTATATTCTGAGTCTTCTTGATATACAGGGGAATCCATTCAAGAATGATTTAACTAAATAACATTAGACCCTTTTATATATAAAATGAGAACATGTTTCTCTTTACTGAATTGAATATGAGTAATTTATACACTGGTGAGGAGAAAGGAAAATTATTTCAGAACTGTTTTGCTTTAAAAGAAGTGATGAGCTGTGGAAATGAATTTGGACTGTTCTGGCAAACAGGTGCAAGTTAAGGATTCATTTGACCATTTGGTAGGAGGGATCCCGGTGACCCTGAGTGCAAAAACGCTCGACGTGAACCAAGAGATAACTGACTTGGAGTCGAAGAAAAGTGTAACACATTCCAGTGACGGAGTAGCTTCTTTTGTGGTGAATCTCCCATCTGAAGTGACGGTGCTGGAGTTCAATGTGAGCTGAATTCTCCTGTTAAATTTTCTAGGACAGTGTGTACTTTTGACTGTGTGTTTTGGCCAATGTGCAGAAAAAAATGTGGCAGATTTTAGACATGAGTCCAGCAAACAGTTCCACAATTTTGCAACCAAAGGAAAAAAAAAAAAGCACCAGAGGCAATCTTCAAATTAATTGAATGGTCCTTTAGGAAGATAAATGTATCAGTTTTTTATTTCCAGTGAATTATTTTCTCTTGCATGAGTAAGACTGTATTAAAATCTAAAAGCATGAAATAGGAATAGCAGTGAAAATTAGTGATAGAAAGTCTCTCTTTCCCACTTCACAGCCTTTCGTCTCTCTTCAGGGCCACAAAGGGGTCAAATGTGGAAACCTCTCTTTTTTTTCTAGCTATATGAATCACTGTATCTGAAAGTTCACTTAATAGTCTTGTCTCCCAGCAAATAATATTTAGGTTCCCAACTCCAGATAAAAAATAACTTAGTAATGTGTGTCAACGACATCGGCAGCATGTCAGCGGCACAGATTCACTGTCGTCTGCTGAGCCCGTATGAGGTGCCAGACGTCATACTAAGAGCTTTATGTAGAACACGCTCAGTACCCATTTAATCAGCTCTCTGAATCAGACAATATTGTCTTTGCCATTTTGTTGCTGAGGAAACAGAGGCTTACCTCTCTTGTGGTTAAATAACTTATCCAGACTTAATAAATGATGGCCCTTGAATGCAAACCAATGTATATCTCACCCCAGATATTAACCCCTCTGCTGTCAAAGGCCAGTATCACTGCCATGATATCATTCCTGCTCCACTCTGAGTTTGTAAGCCCATGTCTATGCCACGACTTCACAGTGAAACTGGGCCAGAAAGTCTGTGTGATGTCCATTCATAACTCCTGTCCCCAGTCCTTGGGACCTGCCCAATGCTACCCCTGTAACCCATAAGAAAAGAACCCCAAGCTTGCCAAGACACTTCAAGAAGGATGCAATATTTGCTCCATGAGCATCATTCTGTTTTCACGGCACCAGACTTTTCCACCATAACCCGCAGTCCCAGAACACCCCAGCTGCTGCCCAGAGCCTCTGTAAAGGTATTTGATGCCACACCTGTACAAACACATGGGAGGAGTGGATTTCTTTTTCTTTAGCAACTGGTGTTGTGAAATTTAGAAATGTATAAAGCAAAGAAAGGAATTGAAAAGGTATGTTTCACAGAAAACATACCTTTACATCACAGTCCATGTATCTTTGTTTAACTTTTTTTTCCTTTTCAGATCAAGACCGAGGATCTAGATCTTCCCGAAGAAAATCAGGCCAGTGAAGATTACCGAGCAGTAGCGTATTCATCTCTCAGCCAAAGCTACCTTTATATTGACTGGACAGAAAACTATAAACATTTGCTTGTGGGAGAACATCTGAATATTGTTGTTACACCCAGAAGTCCATATATTGACAAAATAACTCACTACAATTTCTTGGTAAGTATAATAGTGATAGATTTACCTGATTGTCCTTTGCTTACAGAGAGGTGTTAGAATGATCCCTGACATATGTTTTCACAAAGCACTTCCAAGAACATCACCTAAATAAATAGTCAGTTTTTTAAAAGCCTTTGAGACAGGGCATGATTTTCATGACTATTTCACAGAAGAGGAAACTGAGGGACAAAGGACTTGAGACTCACCACAGTCATTCAACTTGGAAGAGAAAGGTTGTGCTCAGAACTGGGAACCTCTGATTCTCTGTGTGACGTGCCTTTCACCAAAGAGAGCGCGATTCCTCAGCACAGAGAGCCTGATTAAATTCCCACATTACCTCTGCTCTACTTCATGGCCACAGATTGCATTCCTAGACCCGTTTAAAATACGTGCATTTCAGTGTAATACAGGAGGGACCCAAATCCTGCTCTTAAGGGTTGAGTCATTTCAAACCTGCTCCAGGAATATCCCTATTACATCACTTACATTAAACAGAGGTATCAGTCAAGGCTGTCAGTGAAAGCTAGGAAAGAATGTACAAAAAATGTTATAGGCTTCATGACAATTACCAAAGAAATGGGATTAATTATTCTGATGTTAGGGCCAAACAAGTGATGATGACTTTCTTTTCAACAGTTTTAAGGAAAAAATTTAAATGACATTTAGTTAATTCCTGAACTGCACCCCTTCATCTGCACAATGGAGATAGTATTCCCATCCTTCTGGTTATCATGGAAACTAAAAGAGTTAATTGAACATGAAGTTCCTGGCACATTGTAGGCCCTTGCAATGTTAACTTTCTTTTTCTTTAACATAATTTCTACTCCCACTCCCAAGCTCTATCCTAAAGCAAAGGTTATGTTTTATAATTCCCATTTCTGCTGCTGTTTATTTTTAGATTTTATCCAAGGGCAAAATTGTTCACTTTGGCACAAGGGACAAACTTTCGGATTCAGCTTATCAAAGCATAAACATCCCGGTGACGCAGGACATGGTCCCTTCCGCTCGTCTCCTGGTCTATTACATCGTTACAGGAGAGCAGACTGCAGAATTAGTGTCCGACTCAGTCTGGTTGAATATTGAGGAAAAGTGTGGCAACCAGCTTGAGGTAAGCCACAAATTATAAGTCCAGTCAGATTTTCTCCTGAATAAAGGGGCTGCAAATGCAGCTATCTGTGAAGTTTTGTGTCGTACAAATGATTATTTTCTTTTCCAAATGTCCTTTAGGTTCATCTGTCTCCAGGGACAGATACATATTCCCCTGGCCAACGTGTATCTCTTAATATGGAAACTGAGTTGGATTCCTGGGTGGCTTTAACAGCAGTGGACAGTGCTATATATGGAGTGCAAAGGACAGCCAAGAGACCCCTGGAAAGAGTTAAGTAGTGTGTGGCCTTCATTACTGGGGTGGCCCTAGGCAGTGCTTCACAAATGGGGCCATTAGGGTAAGTTGTGGGGAAAGAACTAAATGAAGACTAGACTTGCTTTTCTACTGATACAATCTTCTCAGAACTGGGGCTCTTAGGAAGGTAAGCCATCCTCACGCCCGTCTCTAAAGCCCAGGTCTGTCCTTTTTTACTTTTCCAAGTATGGAGTTGAGCACTTTAAAAGCATATGATGATGATAGTAATGATCATGGGCCAAAGTACCCCTGACTGGTAGGTTTGGAGATTTGGGAACAGGGGACTTTCCAGTAGCAGCACCAGGGAAGAATGAATAGGCAACCTCTGGGGGATTTTGGCTTTTGTTTCTTTTTTTTAACTCATTAAAATCTGTGGCCCAGAAGAATCTGAAAATTATTCATTTACTCTGAAAGTGAAAGTGAACATTGCTCAGTCGCGTCTGACTCTTTGCAACCCCATGGACTATCGGCCCATGGAATTCTCCAGGCCAGAGTACTGGAGTGGGTGGCCTTTTCCTTCTCCAGGGGATCTTCCTAACCCAGGGATCAAATCCAGGTCTCCTGCATTGCAGGCAAACTCTTTACCAGCTAAGCCACAAGGGAAGCATAAGAATACTGGAGTGGGTAGCCTATCCTTTCCCTAGGGGATCTTCCCAACTCAGGAATCGAACCAGAGTCTCCTGCATTGCAGGCGGACTCTTTTCCTCTAAGTTCCCATTTACCTCCCCTATGTGAAGTGAAAGTTGTTCAGTTGTGTCCAGCTCTTTGCCACCCCATGGACTATACAGTCCACAGAATTCTCTAGGCCAGAATACTGGAGTGGGTAGCCTTTCCCTTCTCCAGGGGATCTTCCCAACCCAGGGATTGAACCCAGGTCTCCCGCATTGCTGGCAGGTTCTGTACCAGCTGAGCCACCAGGGAAGCCCTTACCTCCCCTATGCTCTGCTACTATTTTCTAGACTTGAATTTCTTTGAAGAAGGAAGAAAGAACTGAGAAACTATTAAGTTAAAAATATTCAGAAAGGAAAAATTATTTGGAGTCAAAATTAAAACTGGGAAAAGCCTTCCCCCAAACAAATTCTCATTCACTTAGAACCTAGCGCCCTCTTTCCCAAAATACAAGAGATTGTGCTGTTTTTTTTTTCTTTCAGTGATTTAAAAGCTAGCTTATTAATTCACTTATTCATACGTTCACTCATTTATTCTTTTTTGGACATTATATTGATTACAGTATGCACTCTATGTACAAAACAGCATGGGTCGATTTCAAAGCATCGTCTCATCAAAGCTTAAAACTTAGTTCTTGATTTCATTTTGAATAGGCATGTATTTTTAAAAACAAAAGAACAAACTAAAGGAAGGAAGTTGGGAAATTCGGTCTTTGGCCATTTGATAAACGATAGGCCTGTGCATTTCACAGATTTGTTAGAGTCATGTAACAGTCTGTACCTTTAGTTTTTCAGAGGAATGATCTCCATATCTGATTAGGCTTACTATTTTGCCCTTTAGGAATTGTGCTAAGAATTATTAAATTAACTAAGTACCTCTGAACAGGTATTTCAAACTTTAGAGAAGAGTGACCTGGGCTGTGGGGCAGGCGGTGGCCGAGACAATGCAGAAGTGTTCTACCTAGCTGGACTCACTTTCCTCACCAATGCAAACGCAGATGACACCCGAGAAAATGGTAAAACACACCGCTTTTTGGTTATTCTTCAAACTGGTTACTGAAATTTACATGAACAATTTGCCTCCCAGACATCGTTGTCCCTCCTCCAGAATAATTCACTACACTGATCTTACGGTGACATGACTAGGTAACTCCTCTGTATAAACGGTTTCATTAGCCTTCAAGATAAAGCACAAATTCTTTTCTGTAATACTCCAGGCCCTCTGTGATCTCCCTGGCTCTTTGCAGCTGTTTCTCATCCCACTGTACGTGACCTTATGTTTATGCCGTAGAGAACCAAGTGTAGCTATGGGTGGCACTAGCCTATTTTACATTATTAGGACTGCTTTCCCTTTTATTAGCCTGCAGAAGCTAGTGGAAGAATCATCTCCTCTATGCAACCTCTTCCTCATATAGAATTGACCATTTCCCCTCCTTTAATAGGGGGACTACTATAGGGACTAGATCTATTTATAAGTAATTTAATAGAAGTACATCACTCAGTTCAGTTCAGTTCAGTCGCTCAGTCGTGTCCGACTCTTTGCAACCCCATGAACCGCAGCACGCCAGGCCTCCCTGTCCATCACCAACTCCACTATACAGCCTTAAACTTAGTGACCCATCTTGTTTCAGTCACTGCACTGGGAACTCTTTAAGGGCAAGGACCACACCTTAATTGTTTTATTTCTGTGGTTTTAAAACTGTTCATCATTATACTTGATACTATTATTTATAATAATATAAGCACAGAAAATAATTAAAATAGCATACCTAACAAAAACTTGGCTCACTAAGGTCTCAGGTATTTCCTTGTAATGAGTGGATCAAAAAGGTTATAGGATCTAAAACCAAACTCAGATCAAACAAGTCAAACTGTGTAACAACAGATTGTGGGCCAGTATTTGTTGAATGAGTTATGTGAATGGTTTAAAAAAAATAATTTCATGGAATTTTGTGTTTTTTGAGATTTTTATCTCTTTTCCTCCTCCTTTTTTTCTTTATCTTTTTAAAACAGATGAACCTTGTAAGGAAATTCTCAGGCCAAAGAGAATGCTGAAAAAGAAGATAGAGGAAGAAGGTATTATAAAGGTTTCATGTGATTGTCAAAAGGTTATGATCATGTAATTCAAAAGCTGGGGAAAATTAAACATCATCTAATTTCTCCTCGTTCAGATGAATGGGTGAAAAGGAAGCTATATACAGACATCTAGCTCATCTCCCTTGGAAAGATTCATCTAAAGAAATCCAATAGTTCATTTGGCATAACCTTAATCTAAGGGAAATAAGTCTTTGTTATTTCTATCTCTAAAATATAAAAGATTAACTTTTATTTGTTACAAATATTTCCTCTCTGCAAACTTCATCTAGTGACTAAAATGACATTCTTCCATTTTATTCTAACAAAATCCATGGTTTAATTAACTTTGAGATATACCTAGATGTCTATCTCTTCTTGCATACTTTTATTTTTTTTTATTTAACTTTACAGTATTGTATTGGTTTTGCCATATATCAACATGAATCTGCCAGAGGTATACATGTGTTCCCCATCCTGAACCCTCCCTCCTCCCTCCCCATACAATCCCTCTGGGTCATCCCAGTGCACCAGCCCCAAGCATCCAGTATCGTGCATAGAACCTGGACTGGCGACTCATTTCATATATAATATTATACATATTTCAATGCCATTCTCCCAAATCATCCCACCCTCTCCCTCTCCTACAGAGTCCAAAAGACTGTTCTATACATCAGTGTCTCTTTTGCTGTCTCGTATACAGGGTTATTGTTACCATCTTTCTATTGCATGCTTTTAATACTTAAGAATAAGTTGGATTATTGGGAGGAATAAGCCCAACAGAAATTATTTTTAAGTATTATTTAAACAGAGATATGATAATTGGGAATGATACAGTAGAAAGAACACTGAACCAGGAGCCAGTGACCTGAGCTCAACCAATAAGGATGTTTATAGTAATACAATAATACTTTGCACTTATATATGAGTCATTTTAATTCTGGCTTTCATTCTGAGTTTTAAGTTGATCCAAGCATTTATGACGAAGGATGATGCCACTGGTGAAGGTGCACCAACTGCAAGAAACGCTGGAAAAGCAGGGTGTTTAGCCTGAAGAAGAACATGCTTGTATAGTGATAACTATCTTCAAAGGTTTTGCAGACTTCTCAGATTAACTTACTTTATTCAAAAGGGCGCTGAATCCAAGGTGCTCGTTTCAAAAGCCAGTACTTCGGTTAGTTGCAGGAAGCCCATAAACATTTAGTGTGCATCAGAATGGACAATGGACTATTTTATGAGGCCACACTCTCCCCATTCCTACGGTAGTTCCACAAGGGGGCTGGACAGTCCACCAGCTGCGACTGTTGTGGGCCAGGGGTCCTGTGGCAGCAGAAACCGGGTATCCCTCGAGAGCCCTTCTAAGCCTGAGATGTTTGACTCTATGCATAATCAAGGGCATTTGAATTATGATCATTTCAGCTGCTAAATACCAACACGCAAAGGTGAAGAGATGTTGTTATGATGGAGCCCATCGGAATGACGATGAAAGCTGTGAGCAGCGAGCCGCTCGGATTAAGGCAGGCCCCATATGTATCAAAGCTTTCAAGGAGTGCTGTGCCATCGCAAGCCAGTTCCGGGCTAACGAGTATCACAAAAATATCCAACTAGGAAGGCTCCGTAAGTTTGGCATTTTCTATCGGAAAATATGGAAAATTTGATGTAACTTTATGCTGCCAAAAAAGGCAGTGTTCATGCTCTACTTAAAATGGAAGGTAGAAAAGGTAACTTGTGGACGCTCTTAAGAAAGCAGCTGCTGTTACTTTCGGGATCAGAAGAGGTGAGTACAGTACAGAGCAGAGCGCTCTCGTCCGTGCTTGAGACCCAGGCAGGTCTGAAGCGGACTCAGCCCATAAACGCGAATGGCTTTCATCCTCTCTGAGCCTCACTCTCCTCATTTTTAAAGCAAGAAACTTGGGCCAGATGATATCTAATATGCCTTTGGGTTCTACAATTTCATGATTCTGTGATATTACAACCATTAAAATCCTGTTTGTACCTATACTGACCAAGTATAGCAGAAGATTTCAAAGTGTAGCATGAAGTCAAATGTACTTACGTAGAAGTTGAAATCTTATTTCAATTGAAACCACCATATACATCTTCAGAATCAACAGGTTTTCAGAACTTTTAGGACTTTCAATTCATTCACATACAGTAAAAACAAACAAAAACAGAATGATAGACCCTGTTTGACTGTTTTGCTTAACAGTACGTCTTAAACGTTATCGTTCTGAGTGGGTTTATTTCTGCAGAAATAAACTCCTGTGGCCATTTGTTGAAACCAAGTCATTAGATAGATGTAGGCTGTTTTCAGATTTTTGCTTATTACGCGCATTTTTTTGTATGAACATTCTAGTGCATATCCCTTTCTCAAGGTCCAGGTCTTCAACTCTAATCATCTGGGTTGGCATCAGTTGCCTGGAATTCAGCCTCTCCAGTTTCCGCCTCTGTTCCTTGTTCTAGACAGCTTAGCCTCCCAAATCTCACGCCTGGTGTTGCAACTCCGCCGGGGTCTATATGGGTTTCTCTCCCTGCTCTGAAGCTTGTAAACTGCCTCCAGACAGTAAACCTGGATAATTTTGGGGTTTACCTAATCTGTCTCCCTTCCCTGAGGGATCCCTGATCTGGCTCACTTGGGCTCTAATATCTGAAAGCAAGCTATTGTGTCTGGTTTTCTAGTTTTTTTGAGGCAAAGAAGTAACTCTAGTCCCTATCAGAACATCCTGGACATAAGCAGATATTCTGCTCATTTTTATTAAAGGAAATATAAATAAATGTCTGCAGTAAGGCAAAGAATCACATAAACTTCCCTATTTTATAAAATAATAACAATTGTTGCAATTTTTAAATGTAAATAACTTTTTAAATTTTTACTTATTTATTTATTTGGCTGCACCGGGTCTTAGTTGTGACATGTGGGATCTAGTTCCCTGACCAGGGGTCAAACCCAGGTCCCCTGCATCGGGAGCCCAGAGTCGTAGCCACTGGACCACCAGGAAAATCCCTGCAATAGACAGGAATAGACTTTATAGACTAATCAGTATTTTGTACAATTTTCAGAACATGAAACATTTAGCAATTTACAAAAAAAGTTATTAAATATATTTTTATGCTTTATTCATTTTGTCAGTGCTGCTAGTGGAGAAATCGTAAGGCCTTTATTGTTCTATTTTGAAACTGCTAAACAAAATGTTTCACTGACCTTTCAGAAAATACTTAAGCTACTGATTAATGTCTACATTTAAAAATTCAGCCCTAGGTAGAATTTTTGCTGTTTTTCCATAATCATATTTACTTTCCCCCCCAGATATAAAGTCTCTTTTACCAGTAACCAAACCAGAAATAAGAAGCTATTTTCCAGAAAGCTGGCTATGGGAAGTTCATCGTGTCCTGAAAAGGTATTATATTTCTTTGACATTCCTCTGAAAAATATGGGAAAATATAACCAAAAATCTGAAAGCTACCCATTTCCCAACAGTTTATTTAGGAGTTAAGATCATACCACCACTGGGTCAAATTTTATTTTACTTTTTTTTTTTTTAACATGTGATTTGCTCTGAGAGTTAGTTCCACGGCAAGATCAGCTCTTGGGGAAGAAGGGTGCTATTCCATTCAACTTCATTCCATTTAAATTAGTCTTTGCCGAGCACAACTGTATGCTTTATGCTGTATTACACAGCTGTTTTCATCCTGAAATATCTATAACCACAAAACAAACATTGATTAATAGGGAGCAAGGCTGTTTTCTTGTTAAAGTTCCTGTTCAACACTTGCTTATGGAATGCCTACTCTGTACCAGGCATTGGAGACAGTGCTGCTTCCCTGCACGTCACTCTTCCTCAGGTGGCCAAGAGCGGGGATGGACGGGATCTCAAAGCACAGACTTTCCAAGGAGCAGTCAAGGCAGTGAGTTCAGGGCCTGACATCCGACTTCTCCTGGGTCCCCTGGTCTCTACCCTTGTCCCGCAGATTCCTCCTCCACAGTGTTGTCCACTGCATCTGACATTGCCCCTTGGATTGCATTTCCCTTCATAAGCCTTTCTACCACTGTTCCCCCACCTAATGACTGGATGTATTACCCCTTCAATGAACCCTGTTGCACATATCACGCAGGATAATAAGGTCCTGTTTACCCAACTACCTATCACATTAAAATGTAAATACTTCCAGAGTAAGGGCTAAATTCAGACCAGTTTTATATCCAATACCTGGCATAGGGTCCAGCTTGCAGAGGCCCTAAAACGAATGTGTTGAATCAATGCACACTGTCTCTGAACTTTTTTTGTTTTATTGGTACAAGTTATTTACTGAATATAGACTGTGAACTAACTGCTTGAGAGCAGAACAGTGTCAGTGAGTGCTGTATACTCAGTATTTAGTGCTATGCTTGACACAAAGTTGATGCACAATCGTTTGTTGAATGAGTACAAGCTTGAGCCTCATCAGAAATTTTTAGTTATGTCAGCTTTGTTATGGGCAGTTTTAAGATACATTAGTAGTTTGCTTCCCTATTTTAGAACACCCTACACAATACACAGCCCATGGGGTCACAAAAGAGTGAGACACGACTTAGCAACTAAACAACATGATAAATGTAATTTTTTCTTTGAACTGTATGTTTTGCAGTGTTTCAAAGGTATCCTTCCGAGTTTGAATTCTCATCATACCAGTAAAATATGTAAAAATATGGAACAAGTATAAGAGTCACTGGATATATTTTTCTTGCTTGATTTCTCCTTAATACCTGTTGTGATTTTTTTCTGGTGTAATTTTTTTTTTTCTTTCTTCTAAAGTAGTATGAGGCAAAAATTCTGCAAGTTGTCAATTTTGGTTAGTGAATGTCCCATTGTATTTGAATATCAACATTTTAACTTTCAGGAACCAATTGCAGTTTGTGCTACCTGATTCTCTAACTACCTGGGAAATTCAAGGTGTTGGAATTTCAAATAGCGGTAAGCAAATTGAAGTTATATATTTACGTGAGAAGTGATTTGATTTGGCAAAGCGCAGGGTTTTTAAAATTACTGTCTTTTTAGTTTATCCAGAACTTAAGGGTACCGTTTATTAAAGTCTATTTATAATGTATTACAAGGAGGCTTAGAAGTGCTCACATCTTGGACTGTATCCGTTTCCTCTTTTTTCTTCTATTAGTCATCATTTTATAAAGACTGAGGTGAAGCCCCCACTTTTCTTGTTTTATTCTCAGTGACTAGAAGATGGAGTAGAGTTAGAGACAAATACAGGATTTCTCTCCTGGCCTAGTCCCCTTCTGTGGTGATTTAGTGCAGATACTTTATAAATAACCTCAGGCCCGGCTTGTTTGTTCGCTTGCTGTTTTGTGTTCTTATAAATCTTGGCTTCCACAACCAAAATTTGATGCCTGTTAAATGGAACCTATAACGAGTATCTAAAAAAGAGATTTGGTGCTTTAGTTAGTAATCATTCTCACTCCTTGAATAGAATTAAATACTTTTTGGACAAACGCAGTTTTCTGTTAATACCAGTAATTACTGAACAAAGATCAATGATATAAGAATAGACCTTAAACTTTCTCACCACAAGAAAAACATTGTGTAGTACGTATGGTCGTGGATGTTACCTAGACTTATTGTGGTGATCATTTACAATGTATACAAATATCGAATCTCTATGTTGTACACCTGAAGCTACTATAATGTTATATGTCAATTATAGCTCAGTTTTTAAAAATCAGTGCATAGAAAATTCAAGGAAAATTCCATAAGGAGAATAGGGCAGAGAAAAGACATGATCTGGCATTCATTTTTCCTTGAAGCAAAGCAAATCTGAGACATTTTAGTACTGATAAGGTATTATGGGAACTCCCTAATTTGCTTCAACTTTGCTTTTACTTGGGCTGAAGGTATATGTGTTGCTAATACTCTGAAAGCAAAGGTGTTCAAAAGCGTCTTCCTGGAAATGAATATACCATATTCTGTTGTACGAGGGGAACAGATCCAACTGAGTGGAACTGTTTACAACTACAGAACATCTGGAATTCAGGTAAGTAAATATTTATGGTATGTTCAAATAAATGGGAAAAAATGAAGATGTCCCTAGTCTTCTGAGAATTCTATTAATGGAATTACCATGTACACAAAAAATAAAAACTCAGTGAAGGGAAGAAGAAAAGTTAAAATTATTCATACAATTCCCGTTAATGAAGAACACGAGTCCTTAAGATAATCGGCATGCTGTGCAGGCTCACTTTGGTTCATCCGTCACCCTGGACTTTGAGTTTCCTGATTTTGCCTCTAACAACCCTTTCCTGTCCTCTTTCAGCCATTCACACTCTTCACTTTGCACATCTTGCCTTCCCCTTGGAAAACTTTATTTCAAACCTCTCACCTATGGACCACAACCTCCTACCTGTCCTGATTCATGAACCTTGATACTTTGTAGCTACTGTTCTACAGCAACAGCATTGCTGAAACTTCCAACTCATTGACTTCACTACTTTTTATTCTTCATTAGCCCTCTCAGGAGAAGGTAATGGCACCCCACTCCAGTACTCTTGCCTGGAAAATCCCATGGATGGAGGAGCCTGGTAGGCTGTGGTCTGTGGGGTCGCTAAGAGTCAGACATGACTGAGTGACTTCACTTTCACTTTCCACTTTCATGCATTGGAGAAGGAAATGGCAACCCACTCCAGTGGGTTGAGAATCCCAGGGACGGGGAAGCCTGGTGGGCTGCCGTCTATGGGGTCGCACAGAGTCAGACACGACTGAATCGACTTAGCAGCAGCAGCCCTCTCATGCTAAAGCCTTTACTTCACTCCTCATTCAGGTTAGAATTCATAAGCCATCATTGTAATCTCACTGATTAAAAATATGTCAGCTCCCTTTATCTCCTTTTGCTCTGGGTACACTGTGAAAAACTCCAACCTTGGTCAGATCCACCATTTGTCTTCTTTTTGCCAACACATTTCTAAACAGAATTATGCATTAGGCTGACTGATTTCACTTGAAAAATCACAGTCACAAGACTTTATCCAGGAACTCAATGCAGTCTGAAAATCTGACTTTATTAAAAAAAAAAAAAGCTGTGATTTCATTCTTAGACATAAGTATTCCAGTGGTCTCCAAAAATTTTGCTTATAGCTCCCTAAATTTTTTTCAGAAAAAAATGTACCCCGTTGGCACATTTTTAAATTGGCATCTAAAATTATTCATCATAAATTCAAAGAATATGCAAATCTATAACTTTGGAAACTCTGCTGCTGCTGCTGCTGGTGCTAAGTCACTTCAGTCGTGTCCGACTCTGTGCGACCCCATAGACGGCAGCCCACCAGGCTCCCCCGTCCCTGGGACTCTCCAGGCAAGAACACTGGAGTGGGTTGCCATTTCCTTCTCCAATGCATGAAAGTGAAAAGTGAAAGCAAAGTCGCTCAGTCGTGTCCAACTCCTAGCGATCCCATGGACTGCAGCCCACCAGGCTCCTCCGTCCATGGGATTTTCCAGGCAAGAGTACTGGAATGGGGTGCCATTGCCTTCTCTGTTGGAAACACTTAAGTATTGATATTTTAAAAATAAAACTATCATATCAAACTTTTATAGAGCAGAACCTAAATACCATAACAATCCATTTTAAAATATGCAAATAAACTCATTAACAACAGATTATATACCCTTCCTTTTATCTGTGAACTTATATTTCCATTCCACTCTCCTAAAGTTATATGTTTTAAGCTTGAATGTTTTCTCTCAATTAATCATACTCTGATACAACAAAAATATGTACATACACTGAAATTGAATTATTTTAAGTTTTCTGATTAAAAGATTCTAAGTGTCAAGTAATTGCTTGCTGATTTAGTTAAAAATGTATTTGGGTTTTGGTAGGTATTATCCTGAATTTGGGCTTCCCAGGTGGTGCCAGAGGTAAAGAACTTGCCTGCCAGTGCAGGAGACTTAAAAGACTCAGGTTCGATCCCTGAGTCAGGAAGGTCCCCTGGAGGAGGGCATGGCAACCCACTCCAGTATTCTTGTCTGGAGTATCCCATGGACACAGGAGCCTGGCCAGCTACCATCCATAGGGTCACAAAGAGTTGGACATGACTGAAACGACTTAGCAGGCACATCCTGAATTTAGAAATTACTGTAAGGGAAACTGATGCTGGGAAAAGACTCTGATGCTGGGAAAGATTGAAGGCAGGAAGAGAAGGGGATGGCAGAGGATAAGATGGTTGGATGGCATCACCAACTCGATGGACATGAGTTTGAGCAAGCTCCGAGAGTTGGTGATGGACAGGGAAGCCTGGCGTGCTGTGGTTCATGGGGTCGCAAAGAATCGGACATAACTGAGTGACTGAACTGACTGGTAAGGGAAACTGACCTGCTTACAATATTGAATATTTTACATCTCTTCATTCTGTTGCTTCATGTGCTAGGTCAGGGGTCAGCAATCTGTGGCCTGTGGGCCAAAACTGGCCTGCTCCCTCCTCTTCTATGGCGGATAAGCTAAGAATGTTTTTCACATCTCTAAAAGTTTGGGGGGAGGGGGGTGGGAAAAAGAAGAATATTTCAATGGCACATCAGAATTATATGAAATTCAAATTTCCATGTCCATGAGTGAAGCTTAAAGCTGCACTCATCTGTGTGTATTACCCACAGCGGGGTTTGGTGGCTGGGACACAGCCCACGCGCAGCGCTTTCATTCCACTGCACTACTGCTCAAAGAGCAACGCAAACCGCGACGACATGATTATAACCAGACGCAGCTCACGGTATTGCCATAGCTTATTTCTTTTTTAAATTGTCGGTGCATTCTTCTTCGTCACATCAAAACAAGAAACAAGAACATCCATGATATCTTCGGTTCAGTTCAGATCAGTTGCTCAGTCTTGTCCAACTCTTTACGACCCCATGAATCGCAGCACGCCAGGCCTCCCTGTCCATCACCAACTCCCGGAGTTCACTCAGTTCATGCCCATCGAGTCAGTGATGCCATCCCGCCATCTCATCCTCTGTCATCCCCTTCTCCTCCTGCCTCCAATCCCTCCCAGCATCAGAGTCTTTTCCAATAAGTCAACTCTTCGCATGAGGTGGCCAAAGTACTGGAGTTTCAGCTTTAGCATCATTCCTTCCAAGGAAATCCCAGGGCTGATGTCCTTCAGAATGGACTCGTTGGATCTCCTTGCAGTCCAAGGGACTCTCAAGAGTCTTGTCCAACACCACAGTTCAAAAGCATCAATTCTTCAGCGCTCAGCCTTCTTCACAGTCCAACTCTCACATCCATACATGACCACAGGAAAAACCATAGCCTTGACTAGACAGACCTTTGTGGGCAAAGTAATGCCTCTGCTTTTCAATATGCTATCTAGGTTGGTCATAACTTTCCTTCCAAGGAGTAAACGTCTTTTAATTTCATGGCTGCAGTCACCATCTGTAGTGATTTTGGAGCCCAAAACAATAAAGTCTGACACTGTTTCCTCTGTTTCCCCATCTATTTCCCATGAAGTGATGGGATGGGATGCCATGATCTTCGTTTTCTGAATGCTGAGCTTTAAGCCAACATTTTCACTCTCCACTTTCACTTTCATCAAGAGGCTTTTTAGTTTCTCTTCACTTTCTGCCATAAGAATTGTGTCATCTGCATATCTGAGGTTATTGATATTTCTCCCGGCAATCTTGATTCCAACTTGTGCTTCTTCCAGCCCAGCATTCCTCATGATGTACTCTTCATATAAGTTAAATAAGCAGGGTGACAATATACAGCCTTAACGTACTCTGTTTCCTATTTGGAACCAGTCTGTTGTTCCATGTCCAGTTCTAACTGTTGCTTCCTGACCTGCATACCGATTTCTCAAGAGGCAGGTCAGGTGGTCTGGTATTCCCATCTCTTGAAGAATTTTCCACAGTTTATTGTGATCCACACAGTCAAAGGCTTTGGCATAGTCAATAAAGCAGAAATAGATGTTTTTCTGGAACTCTCTTGCTTTTTCAATGATCCAGCGGATGTTGCAATTTGATCTCTGGTTCCTCTGCCTTTTCTAAATCCAGCTTGAACAATCAGGAAGTTCACAGTTCACGTATTGCTGAAGTCTGGCTTGGAGAATTTTTTACTTTACTAGCATGTGAGATAATATCTTGGGTTAATTACCGGTTAATCACCTTTCTACTTGTGTGCAGATCACACTTCCCTATTTGTTTACATCTAGTAACTTTGCATTGACCCTTGGGCTTTTTTCAGTTCAGATCAGTTGAGTCGCTCAGCCGTGTCTGACTCTCTGCGACCCCATAGACTGCATCACTGCCAGGCCTCCCTGTCCATCACCAACTCCCGGAGTTTACTCAAACTCATGTCCATTGAGTCAGTGATGCCATCCAACCATCTCATCCTCTGTCGTACCCTTCTCCTCCTGCCTTCAATCTTTCCCAGCATCAAGGTCTTTTCCAATAAGTCAGGTCTTCGCATCAGGTGGCCAAAGTATTGGAGTTTCAGCTTCAACATCTGTCCTTCCAATGAACACCCAGGACTGATCTCCTTTAGGATGGACTGGTTGGATCTCCTTGCAGTCCAAGGGACTCTCAAGGGTCTTCTCCAACACCACGGTTCAAAAGCATCAATTCTTTGGCACTCAGCTTACTTTATAGTCCAACACTCACATCCATACATGACTACTGGAAAAACCATAGCCTTGACTAGACAGACCTTTGTTGGCAAAGTAAAGTCTCTGCTTTTTAATATGCTGTCTAGGTTGGTCATAACTTTCCTTCCAAGGAGTAAGCGTCTTTTAATTTCATGGCTGCAGTGATTTTGGAGCCCAAAAATTAAAGTCTGCCGCTGTTTCCCCATCTATTTGCCATGAAGTGATGGGACCAGATGCCATGATCTTAGTTTTCTGAATATTGAGCTTTAAGCCAACTTTTTCACTCTCCTCTTTCACTTTCATCAAGAGGCTCTTTAGTTCCTCTTCACTTTCTGCCATAAGAATTGTGTCATCTGCATATCTGAGGTTATTGATATTTCTCCCAGCAGTCTTGATTCTAGCTTGTACTTCATCCAGCCCAGCATTTCTCATGATGTACTCTTCATATAAGTTAAATAAGCAGGGTAACAATATACAGCCTTGATGTACTCCTTTTCCTATTTGAAACCAGTCTGTTTTTCTATGTCCAGTTCTAACTGTTGCTTCCTGACCCACATACAGATTTCTCAAGAGGCAGGTCAGGTGGTCTGGTATTCCCATCTCTTGAAGAATTTTCCACAGTTTATTGTGATCCACACAGTCAAAGGCTTTGGCATCAATAAAGCAGAAATAGATGTTTTTCTGGAACTCTCTTGCTTTTTCAATGATCCAGCGGATGTTGGCAATTTGATCTCTGGTTCCTCTGCCTTTTCTAAAACTGGCTTGAATATCTGGAAGTTCATGGTTCACGTATCTCCTGGCTTGGAGAATTTTGAGCATTACTTTGCTAGCTTGTGACATGAGTGCAGTCATGCTAATTTGGGCTTTTTTAATGAAATGATATAGAGACTCGATTCTATTGCACTCCTCTGAAGAGCTTTCATCTTGGATTGCAGTTGGCTTAATCAATCCCAAATTTGGCAATCTCAGTCCAGTTCTTTTAACCTTAGCTAGGATGCTTGGACACTGTGCTGTGCATAATTCAAGGGTTGGCCAGGTTTGAGCAAAGTTTATACACAAGTTGGAGCTCCTTCATTTTTCCACTGTGGTGGCTGTGCTGTGCTCTGTCCCTGGGTCTTCACGCCAATAGACGGCAGGTTCTAACAGAGGTTCTCAAGGAGAGGACTCCTCAGAGTCCCTGGACTGCAAGGAGATCCAACCAGTCCATTCTGAAGGAGATCAGCCTTGGGTGTTCTTTGGAAGGAATGATGCTAAAGCTAAACTCCAGTACTTTGGCCACCTCATGCAAAGAGTTGACTCATTGGAAAAGACTCTGATGCTGGGAGGGATTGGGGGCAGGAGGAGAAGGGGACAACAGAGGATGAGATGGCTGGATGGCATCACGGACTCGATGGACGTGAGTCTGAGTGAACTCTGGGAGTTGGTGGTGGACAGGGAGGCCTGGCGTGCTGCGATTCATGGGGTCGCAAAGAGTCGACTGTCGCAAAGGACAGTCGCAAAGGACATGACTGAGCGACTGAACTGAACTGAACTGAACAGAGGTTCAGCTACTTCTCAAGGGACTTGCCCATGAGTGTCCGGGAGTCTGCTGTGGCGGTGTGGGTGGGCGGTGGCCTGCTGCAGGGTCGGGCACTGAGGGCAGCAGTGTGTGCACGGGGCCTTGAAGGAGGTCGCCGTTATCCTCATCACCTCCACCTGTTTGGCCTCAGGTCAAACAACAGGGAGGGAACACAGCCCTGCCCATCAACAGAAAATTGGATTAAAGATTTACTGAGCATGGCCCCACCCATCAGAACAAGACCCAGTTTCCCTCTCAGTTGGTCTTGCCCATCAGGAAGCTTCCATAAGCCTCTTATCCTTCTCCATCAGAGGGCAGACAGAATGAAAACCACAATCACAGAAAACTAACCAATCTGATCACATGGACCACAGCTTGTCTAACTCAGTGAAACTATGAGCCATGCCGTGTAGGGCCACCCAAAATGGATGGTCATGGTGGAGAGTTCTGACTAAACGTGGTCCACTGGGGAAGGGAATAGCAAACCACTTCACTATTCTCGCCTTGAGAGAACCCCATGAACAGTATGAAAATGCAAAAAGATAGGACACTGAAAGATGAACTCCCCAGGTTGGTAAGTGCACAATATGCAACTGGAGGTCAGTGGAGAAATAACACCAGAAAGAATGAAGAGACGGAGCCAAAGCAAAACAACACCCAGTTGTGGTATGCCTGGTGTTGGAAGTAAAGTCCAATACTGTAAAGAGCAATATTGCATATGAACCTGGAATGTTAGGTCCATGAATCAAGGCAAATTGGAAGTGGTCAAACAGGAGATGGCAAGAGTGAGTGTTGAAATTTTAGGAATCAGCGAACTAAAATGGACTCAGTTCAGTTCAGTTCAGTCACTCAGTCGTGTCCGACTCTTTGCGACCCCATGAATCGCAGCACGCCAGGCCTCCCTGTCCATCACCAACTCCCGGAGTTCACTCAGACTCACGTCCATTGAGTCAGTGATGCCATCCAGCCATCTCATCCTCTGTCGTCCCCTTCTGCTCTTGCCCCCAGTCCCTCCCAGCATCAGAGTCTTTTCCAATGAGTCAACTCTTTGCATGAGGTGGCCAAAGTACTGGAGTTTCAGCTTTAGCATCATTCCTTCCAAAAAATGGACTGGAATGGGTGAATTTAACTCAGATGACCATTATGTCTACTACTGTGGGCAAGAATCCCTTAGAAGAAATGGAGTAGCCATCAGAGTCAACAAAAGAGTCCAAAATGCAGCACTCGGATGCGATCTCAAAAATGATAGAATGATCTCTGTTCATTGCTAAGGCAAACCATTCAGTATCACAGTACTCCAAGTCTATGTCCCAACCAGTTATGCTGAAGAAGCTGAAGTTGAACAGTTCTATGAGGACCTTCAAGACCTTCTAGAACTAACACCCAAAAAAGATGTCCTTTTCATTATAGGGGAATGGAATGCAAAAGTAATAAGTCAAGAAATGCCTGGAGTAACAGGCAAATTTGGCCTTGAAGTACAGAATGAAGCAGGGCAAAGTCTAACAGAATTTTGCAAAGAGAACACACTGGTTTTAGCAAACATGCTCTTCCGACAACACAAGAGAAGATTCCACACATGGACATCACCAGATAGTCAACACGGAAACCAGATTGATTCTATTCTTTGCAGTCAAAGATAGAGAAGCTCTATACAGTTAGCAAAAACAAGACCAGGAGCTGACTGCAGCTCAGATCATGAACTCCTTATTGCTAAATTCAGACTTAAATTGAAAAAAATATGGAAACCCCCTAGACCATTCAGGTATGACCTAAATCAAATCCCTTACAATTATACAGTGGAAGTGACAAATACATTCAAGAGATTACATCTCATAGACAGAGTGCCTGAAGAGCTATGGACGAATGTTCATGACATTGTACAGGAGGTGGTGATCAAGACCATCCCCAAGAAAAAGAAATGCAAAAATGCTTGTCTGAGGAGGCTTACAAATAGGTGAAAAAAGAAGAAGAAAAAGGCAAAGGAGAAAAAGGAAGATATACCCATCTAAATGCAGAGTTCCAAAGAATAGCATGGAGAGATGAGAAAGCCTTCCTCAGTGATGAGGGCAAACAATAGAGGAAAAGAGCAGCATGAAAAGACTCGAGTTCTCTTCAAGAAAATTAGAGATGCCGAGGGAGTATTTCATGCAAAGATGGGCACAAGAAAGGACAGAAATGGTATGGACCTAAGAGAAGCATAAGATGTTAAGAGGAGGTGGCAAGAATACACAGAACTATACAAAAAAAGATATCCATGACCCAGATAACCACTATGGTGTGATCACTCACCGAGAGCCAGTCATCCTGGAATGCAAGCAAAGTCAACTGGGCCTTAGGAAGCACCACTACAAACAAAGCTAGTGAAGGCAATGGAATTCCAGTGGAGCTGTTTCAAATCCAAAAAGATGATGCTATGAAACTGCTGCACTCAATATGCCAGCAAATTTGGAAAACTGAGCAGTGGCCACAGGACTGGAAACAATCAGTTTTCATTCCAATCTCAAAGAAAAGCAATGCCAAAGAATGCTCAAACTATCACACAATTGCACTCATCTCACATGCTAGCAAAGTAATGCTCAAAAGTCTCCAAGCCAGGCATCAACAGTACAGGAACCGTGAACTTCCAAATGTTCAAGCTGGATTTAGAAAAGACAGAGGAACCAGAGATCAAATTGCCAACATCTGTCGGATCATCAAAAAAGCAAGAGAGTTCCAGAAAAACATCTGCTTCTGCTTTATTGACTATGCTAAGGCCTTTGACTGTGTGGATCACAACAAACTGGAAAATTCTTAAAGAGATGGGAACACCAGACTACATGATCTGCCTCCTTAGAAATCTGTCTGCAGGTCAAGAATCAACAGTTAGAACTGGACATGGAACAACAGACTGATTCCAAATCAGGAAAGGAGTATGTCAAGGATTTTTCTTGTCACCCTGCTTATTTAACTTATATGCATTGTACATCATGAGAAACACTGGGCTGGAGGAAGCACAAGCCGGAATCAAGATTGCCGGGAGAAATATCAATAACCTCAGATATGCAGATGACACCACCCTTATGGCAGAAAGTGAAGAAGAAGAGTCGAACATGACTGAGTGACTGAACTGAACTGGACCTGAGGGCAGCCACCATTAGTCCCTTGTTAAGTTCAGTTCAGTTGAGTTGCTCAGTCATGTCCAACTCTTTTCGACCCCATGGACTGCAGTATGCCAGCTTCCCTTTCCTTCAGTATCTCCTGGAGTTTGCTCAAACTCATGTCCATCGAGTCGGTGATGCCACCCAATCATCTCAGCCTCTCGTCCCCTTCTCCTCCTGCCTTCAATCTTTCCCAGCATCAGGATCTTTTCAAATGAGTCAGCTCTGTGCATCAGCTGGCCAAAGTATTGGAGTTTCAGCTTCAACATCAGTCCTTCCAATGAACACCCGGACTGATCTCCTTTAGGATGGACTGGTTGGATCTCCTTGCAGTCCAAGGGACTCTCAAGAGTCTTCTCCAACACCACAGTTCAAAAGCATCAATTCTTCGGCACTAAGGTTTCTTTATAATCCAACTCTCTCATCCATACCTGACTACTGGAAAAACCATAGCTTTGACTAGATGGAACTTTGTTGGTAAAATAATGTCTCTGCTTTGGATATGCTATCTAGGTTGGTCATAACTTTTCTTCCAAGGAGTAAACGTCTTTTAATTTCATGGTGGCAGTCACCATCTGTAGTGATTTTGGAGCCCAAAACAATAAAGTCTGACAGTGTTTCCACTGTTTCCCCATCTATTTCCCATGAAGTGATGGGACCGATGCCATGATATTAGTTTTCTGAATGTTGAGCTTTAAGCCAACTTTTTCACTCTCCTCTTTCACCTTCATCAAGAGGCTTTTTAGTTCCTCTTCACTTTCTGCCATAAGGGTGGTGTCATCTGCATATCTGAGGTTATTTATATTTCTCCCAGCAATCTTGATTCCAGCTTGTGCTTCTTCCAGTCCAGCATTTCTTATGATGTACTCTGCATATAAGTTAAACAAGCAGGGTGACAATATACAGCCTTGACGTACTCCTTTTCCTATTTGGAACCAGTCTGTTGTTCCATGTCCAGTTCTAACTGTTGCTTCCTGACCTGCATATAGCTATTCTTAATTATTCCTAAACCCTAAGTTCAGCAAATTTCTTTTGCCATAAACCTTTCCCTCACAAATAGGTCTCAGATAACAATCCTTCCTATGGCCTCAAGCCGCGGCCTACTGTGCTATCCTGGAACACTCTTTGTAAGGATCCTTGAACATATGTCAATGGTTACTTTATAGATTATTTTCTGGGCACAACTGCAGAAGGCTTTGTGCTTTCTCATGCTTCTCTCAAGCACCTTAACATTCTTTCCAACCAACTCAACCGAAGAAAGGAAAGAACAAGTCAGAATCACAAGGCCTAACTCCTTCATCCCGGGGCCATGCCTGCGAGATGAGAAGGGGGTGTTGGGACCGTGCCTCCATTTTGTCAGTAATGCCTAATGTGGCTCCCAAAGCTGCAGTCACCATCTGCAGTGATTGTGGAGCCCCAAAAAATAAAGTCTCCCACTGTTTCCATTGTTTCCCCATCTATTTGCCATGAAGTAATGGGACCGGATGCCATGACCTTAGTTTTCTGAATGTTGAGTTTTAAGCCAAAATTTTCACTCTCCACTTTCACTTTCATCAAGAGGCTCTTTAGTTCTTCTTCACTTTCTGCTGTAAGGGTGATGTCATCTGTGTTTCTGAGGTTATTGATATTTCTCCCAGCAATCTTGATTCCAGCTTGTGCTTCATCCAGTCCAGCATTTCTCATGATGTACAATGCATATAAGTTAAATAAGCAGGGTGACAAGAAAAATCCTTGACATACTCCTTTCCTGATTTGGAATCAGTCTGTTGTTCCATGTCCAGTTCTAACTGTTGATTCTTGACCTGCAGACAGATTTCTAAGGAGGCAGGTCAGGTGGTCTGGTATTCCCATCTCTTTAAGTATTTTCCAAAGTTTGTTGTGATCCACACAGTCAAAGGCTTTGGCATAGTCAATAAAGCAGAAGTAGATGTTTTTCTGGAACTCTCTTGCTTTTTTGATGATCCAACAGATGTTGGCAATTTGATCTCTGGTTCCTCTGCCTTTTCTAAATCCAGCTGAACATTTGGAAGTTCACGGTTCATGTACTGTTGAAGAACAGTATTCTCCTGGCTTGGAGAACTTTGAGCATTACTTTGCTAGTGTGTGAGATGAGTGCAATTGTGCGGTAGTTTGAGCATTCTTTGGCATTGTTTGGGATTGGAATAAAAACTGACCTTTTCCAGTCCTGTGGCCACTGCTGAGTTTTCCAAATTTGCTGGCATATTGAGTGCAGCACTTTCACAGCATCATCTTTCAGGATTTGAAATAGCTCCACTGGAATTCCATCACCTCCACTAGCTTTGTTCGTAGTGATGCTTTCTAAGGCCCACTTGACTTTGCATTCCAGGATGTCTGGCTCTAGGTGAGTGATCACACCATCGTGATTATCTAGGTCATGAAGATCTTTTTTGTACAGTTCTTCTGTGTATTCTTGCCACCTCTTCTTAATATCTTCTGCTTCTGTTAGGTCCATACCATTTCTGTCCTTTATTGAGCCAATCTTTGTATGAGATGTTCCCTTGGTATCTCTAATTTTCTTGAAGAGATTTCTAGTCTTTTCTTTCTCTTGTTTTCCTCTATTTCTTTGCATTGATCACTGAGGATGGCTTTCTTATCTTTCCATGCTATTCTTTGGAACTCTGCATTCGAATGGGTATGCCTTTCTTTTTCTCCTTTGCCTTTAGCCCTCAGGTTAAAACTAAAAAACCAGGACCCTTACCCAAGGTCCTTCCTTTCTTCTGAGGGTCACCTTCTCTTCCAATCTCTAGTGACTTCAGATAGTTTTTTTTTTTAAATACATGTTTTGTCTAGAGCTCATAATTTTATTTTCAGAATAGTTATCTAGTAGGAAATACTTGGTTATTTCCGAAAGCAGAACCACTGCCAAAGTTTTTGTTTTTTGTTTTTGATAATTTGTATTGGTTTCAGAAGTTCTTTTCTTATCTCATTTACTAAGAGTTTTTATAATGAATTCATGTTGAATTATCAAATGTCTCTTCTTATCTGTTCTTACCCACCCTACCCATGATCTCCTGAGGGAATCATTGGCTTCAGGTGACCCTAAAGTCCTCTTTTAACTCCTGCCTCAGCCACCCTGGCTGTTGTGTTTCCCAGGAAGATAGTTAAGAGGAAAAACGAACTTGCCGTTTTTGAGAAATTCCTCAAAATTTGTTGTTGAATGTTGGTACGCCTTCTTGTGTACCTGCTTGATTTATTCTGGATCATACAGATTTATTCTTTTGGGGATAATCTGTCGGGTCATTAGATTTTGGAGAGCAGATGGAAAATGTTCACTATTTGAGCCGTAAGTCAGTAGGTATCATTATTCTCCCCATTACAAAGCTGAAGAAGTGAAGGTCATGTGCTCTTGGCACACAGAATGTGGCAGAGCCAAGATTTGAGCTTAGATCTTCCTGGAGCCACAGTCTGGACGTATAATGGGATACAAATGGGAAGTTAATGAGAAGCGAGATTGGAAAAGCTAGTGGGGACATATTAGTCAGGGCCTTGAATGCCAGGAGATAGAGTTCTAGTCTTTCATAAAACCACTTACTGAACACGAAAGGCTGAGCTGTAAGATACAAAGATGAATAAGACACACAGCGTACCTGAGCCCCGGTTCCCACTGCCGGAATTATAAACATGTAAAGAGATGGTGTAACAAATGCTATCGTGACAACATGAACAGAGAACTTCAGTAGCATTATACTCGATTCAGTAGGTAACAGTCTAAGGAAGATCAGACGTTTCTGAGCCAGTGCTGAGCTTTCTGGGACATCATGGCACCTTGCTGAATGCATGCGTGCTCAGTCACGTCTGACTTTTTGTGATCCTATGGACTGTAATCCACCAAGCAGCAACTGGTATGCATGCTTTAGAAAGTCTGAAATGAACTTTCTCTACCGCCTTAGGATATGAGGGATTATTTGACAGGTACCGGGGAGAATCTGTGTCCAGACGAACATAGTCAGGGCGTGCTTTCCTTATCATAAAGTGTTTTGAAATCATTGTTCACTGGTGATATTTCAGTTCTGTGTTAAAATGCATCCTGTGGAGGGGGTCTGTTCATCAGGAACCCCAGTCACTGACTCTCAGGGGAGAAGATTCTCCAAGTGTGTGCCCCAGAAAATCGAGGGTTCCTCCAACCACTTGGTGACCTTCACTGTGCTTCCTCTGGAAATCGGCCTCCACAACCTCAGCTTCTCACTGGAGACTTCGGTTGGAAATGAAATCTTAGTAAAAACACTACGAGTGGTGGTAAGAAAAATATGCTTTTTAAAAATTCTTTCATAAATACTTTTTTCTTTCTGGAAAAAGAAGTTATCAGCAACTCATGTTTAAGTGATTCAGAAAGAGAGACAGAAAGAGAAAATGATAACACAAACATAATAAAATGTTAACATGTGGGGGAATCTGGGTGGAGGTTATCTCAGATATTTTTAGACTGCTCTTGTAACTTTTAAGTCTGAAATTATGTTTTTAAAATTTAAATAAAACAATGATACTTGCTTACTGTAGAAAGCATGAAATACCAAAAAACTACAGAGAGGAAAATTAAAATCACCAATAACCCCTACAACCAGAAACATCCAATTTTAACATTTTGGTATTTCGTTTTTTGAAGTATTTTTTCCCCCAACGCTTTTGGAAAATGTTTTGAAATCCGTGCCAGACATTATGCTAAGTACTGGAGCTACAGCAATAACTAAGACAGGACTTACGAACTTATAGTTTAGAATTTATAGTCAAAATTTTCCATTCTGTAAATGAGTAAACAGGTTAAAAAAGGGGAAGAAAACTATCATTCCTTAAATGCCATCATTCTTAAATGCTATTAAGTCACATGCTTTCATGTTATTCTTGACAAGAATCTTAACGACACAGCTGGGCCTGCCGAGGTCTTCATTCTCGGAGTCCTGTTTTCAGCTGTGAAATCCACTTCAGTGAGTGTACATCGCCTTATCTTGTGCAAGGCATGTTCTGCGTTCTGTGCATCTCTGCACGGTGTTCCATGCGCAGATTCTGGAGCCACTCTGCCTGAGCTTGAATTCCAGCTCCACGACCTCCTAGCAGAGTGACACCGGATAAGTTTCTTGATCTCTCTGGTTGTCAATTTCCTCATATGTCATGTGGGAGTAATAATAGCACTTACTTCATAGAGTATTTTTGACGTTAGATGAGCTAATACCTACAGAGCACTTAGATCAGTTATCTGACACATATAATAACTTCTATTTCAGTATTTGCTCTGATTATCATGCACATAGCCAGAAACTTTGGTTCCTGGATGTATGCATATAAGTATTAAAGCGTATTTTGCCTTGTCCAAAACATCAATAAATAAAAAAAAAATTTTAACTGGAAAAGTAGTCACGTTGACCCAAGCATTCAAGTCATATATGTTTAGTTATGTTCTTAACTGGATGTTTTTTGCCTTTATTTTAGCCAGAAGGTGTCAAAAGGGAAAGCTATGCTGGTGTTACTCTGGATCCACAGGGTGTCTATGGTAGGCAAGATGGTTTTGTATTTTATATGTTGTCTTTTGCTCAAGAGAGATGTGTGACCTGAAATATGATTTTTAAAATGTTAAATGTCCAGAATCAGAAGTGTCCCCTTCTTGGTTTGCTGTCATTTCTGGCAGCCGTGCTGGAATCTGGATGGATTTAGAACAAAGGAAAACCCCATTGGTTGCGGTTTTGGTTTGTTTTTGGACACACTTGGCTGGGTTTGGAGAGCTTACTTCCCGGACTAGGGATCAAACCCAGGCAGTGAGAGTACCAACCCCCAACCACTGGACTGCCAGGGAATTCCCCAGATAACCACATTAGTTTTAAACGCAAAACATCGAAATAGTAACAGCAGCCTGACTTCCCTTAAACATCAGTCATTTTATCCTTCACGATGATATTTTCTTATAGAACCATCAATCTAAGGAACACCCAAGAAAAAGTCATTTACGTTCTTAAATTTAACATGCTTATTTGAAAACACAGTAATGCTGATTACTTAACAAAGCCATTCCTCATTGCTCCTGCTTCCTTGCTTTCCCTCCAACTAAGATATTCTAAATGAAAGTTAGAACTGTGCAAGCATTTGAGCACTTAATCAAAGCCTAAATACACAGGTATTTATGAAATTTAGAATGTTCTCAGTTAACAGTTCTTTTCACCAAAAAAGACAGACTGCTGTAGTTCTTAATAAATGGTTAAAATTTGCCTATTATTGCATTGTATCATTTTTATTTTCTTTCAGGGATACAGCAATAGGGAAAAAAAGTTTGTTTGTTTGTTTGTTTTAAATAAATCAGGACCACTATACTTAGAGTGATATTTCCTCTGGCAAAGCAAAGAATTAATATTTACATTTCAAATCAGCCCAAATTGAATAAGGATGACTTCATGCAAACTCTTCTCTAATTTTATCTTCACACAAATTTCCTTCCACCCTGTGAAGGATCTATGGGGAGAGTTGCTGGGGGGCAGGGGGCGGTCGGGAGTGGATTTCTCTCCACACCAGCCTCCTCTGGGAGAATGGAAGGTTAGAGGAGCTCTCTGAGGCCAGATCGCCAGGGACCTGCTGCCTTAGGGCCGTGCCCCGAACATTCTGAGGTTCTGGCCTCATGTGGTCACGCCACACCTCAGAGCTACTGCTTCCTTTGTCTTCTTTTCCTCTTCACCCTTAAGCCTACCATACTCATGTTACTGCAAACAGCTTTCCAAAGCAGCCCTGCCTTACCCATCCTAGGTGTGAACCTGAGGACCACAAGATGGCAGTGATCTTTTATCTGGGAGTAGATCTCTCCATCAAAAATCTTGGTTAAAAAAAGAATCTATGCCTCTTTCCAATCTCATCATGTGACTTTTTTCCCTTGTTATTTTAGACAACTTGGATTCACGCACCTTTTATTACTTTCCAGAGTGCTAAAAAGGGTAAAGATGACTATCAGTTCTTTCCAGTTTATTTCAAAGATTTTATTAAACACTTCTAATCTGTATATACTGGAGTTGGTATACCAGTATGATACCTTATGGGCTTCCCTGGTGGCTCAGCAGTGAAGAATTCTGTGCAATACAGGAGATACAGGAGACATGGGTTCATTCCCTGGGTTGGGAAGATCCCCTGCAGGACAGCACGGCGCCCACTCCAGCACTCTCGCCTGGAGAATCCCGGGGACAGAGGAGCCTGGTGGGCTACCGGCCACAGGGCTTCACAGTCGCACCTGAACAGGACACGACCAGGGCGACTGAGCACACGTGCGCACGTGACACTTTAGAGAGGTTGTTTTTTGTTTTAAGGCTAAAAAACTTGGGAAGAGTAAACAGACAATGACGGCCGAGGAGATCTAGGAAAAAGCGATGAGAGAGTGAGGCACCAAAACAAATTGCAAAGTAGTAGTGATTACAATTATGTGACATCAGCGTAAAAAGAGAACTAAACACAGAAACTCAAAACACAAGACTAGCCTAGCCTTTGGTTCCTGCTTTCTCTGCCTGACAAGCTTTCTCCCCAGTTCTTATCTTGGGTGCAAAGAGTTCAGCTCTTCAGCCCCCTCAGTCCCAGCACATGGTCACCATCGGTGTGGACACGGCCTTCCTGTGTTTTATTTCCTCATTCCTGACCCCCACAACCACTTCCCTTTCTTCACACGCCCCCAGTCTGATATGCTTGGTATATGTCTTTGAGTAGGGAAGTAAGGTTATTTCGTGTGTGTATGGTTTTTTCCAACATATGAAAGGTGGTGTGCTATAGAGCCTGTTCTAGTTACGTTTTTAACTTTGTTTTAACTCAGTACTTTGTTTTAACCTGGTATTTCTATTGCCATGCATACATTTGATTCACTGCTTCTTACACAGTATTTCAGAGTCTATTCTGTTACCAAACTCAAGTTCAGCTGCTTGCTGCTCAAAAGGCAATATTTTGAGAGGCAAATGTCAACAGAAAGGAAAGATGTTTTAATCAGAAAAGCTGGCAATCTGGCAAGAAAGTACACTCATGTCTGAAGACCAACGCCAAAGATTCCGCTCAGCTATGACAGTTTTTTGGGCTTCATAGATGGCTCAGTGGTAAAGAATCCACCTGCAGTGCAGGAGATGCAGGTTCGATCCCTGGGATGGGAAGATTCCCTAGAGAAGGAAATGGCAACCCACTCCAGTATTCTTTCCTGGAAAATCTCATGGACAGAGGAGCCTGGTGAGCTACAGTCCATGGAGTCTTAAAAGAGTCAGAGTCAGACACAACTTACCTACTAAACAATGGCAGTTTTTAAAGGAGAAGAGGGCAGAGTGTCAGTGAATCATGGAGGCAGGAGGTTCAGTTCTGCATCATTCTCCATTGTGTGCAGACTGGCTGACTCTTTCTGGAGATGTTATCTTGCCCACATCATTTGCCTAGGTGTAGAGAGCTAGTCATTCTTTCATAAAAATTTTTTTTTGTTTCATATTGGAGTATAATTGATTAACAATGTTGTGTCAGTTTCAAGTGAACAGCAAAGGGATTCAGTGACATATATATATGTATCCTTTTCAAATTATTTTCCCATTTAGGTTCTTACAGAATATTGAGTGGCGTTCCCTGTGGAGCTGGTCATTCTCTAAACTGCTTAACTCTTCATTCTTGGTTCTTTTTATCCACAGGTTAGGCAAGAATCAATAGCTTAGGCAAGGCATGGTGTGCATTTCAGTTCAGTTCAGTTCAGTCGCTCAGTCGTGTCCGACTCTTTGCGACCCCATGCATCGCAGCACGCCAGGCCTCCCTGTCCATCACCAACTCATCTAGGAGAGCACAATTTAGGAGTTAGGTTAAGCAGCCTAGTGATCCCATTCCTATAGTTGTTGATAGGTTCCTTTAAAGTTAGAGGGGGACACAAATGGGCAAACAGGAAAGGGGCATAAGAACTGCTGTCAATTCCCTATTGTCAAATATCATTCCATTTCTATGGGATCAGGGGTGATGGTCCATCGTCTGTAATTTCTCCACGCTGACACACAGCACTGTATTCTCAGAGTGAAATATGTCAACACGAGTCTGTAGCATCTCTGATGACAATCTTAGTTGCCTGCTTACATATATGGGCAGAGCAAGCTACAGTTATCTTGATGCCCACAAGATATAGTTTATTATGAGCAATAATGTTAATCCCATTCTCTTGGAGCCAGATCTTGGAATTGTGCTAGCCAGACATTCAAGACTGCTCAAGATGGAGCCGCTTAGGTCATGGCTACAATCTGGCCATCACACAGTTTTTTCCCCTCTGGTCCTAGTCACAGTATCTGTAAAACAGTTCAGGAACGTGCATCAGACACTTAAACTGTGACCATTGTCTTAATCATCAACTACTCTTTTGTACTTGGTTGGGAGCGGGGTGCTGCAGGGCTCTGCTTGGCTCTGATTCCACCACCACTTTGCTCATCCACCTCCTGCTGACAGACTCCCCACTACCATCAACAGTGCTGCAGTGAACATCCTTTTTCATCTCCCTTTACAGACCTGTGTGAGCATTATCTGGTCTGTTTCTCAGAGTTGAACTGCTGGGTCAAAGGGCATATGCATATTGAATATCATTTACTTCTGTCACACTGCTCCTCAGAATGGCTCTACTATTTACAGCACTGCATGAGGATTCTTCTCATTCCACGCCCACTCACCTCTAAAATGTGCCATTTTTGAGGGGCATAAAGCAGTATCTCATTATTGTTTTATCTATAACTCTTCTGAATACGATGATATCTAAACATTTATTCAAATGCTTGCTGGCCACTTGGGCTTCCCATCTGTGAATCACCTATTCCTATCTTTTGCATTTTCTCTATTTTCCACTTGGGTTTTCCTGTCTATTTTTTGTTGGTTTTTGTCTCCAGTGTACTTCTTTGAGCAGTAATGAACTTCAGTGGGTTTTGAACAGGAATCCTTCATTCTGATATAGTCAGATTCATTATAATTTCACTTTACAGTTATATATCTTAGTTCACAAAAACATTGTTGTATATTTTGTCCCCTTGGTCTTACAGATTTAACTTTTACGTGTTTTAATCTCTCTGGAATCTGCCTTTATATGTGATGCCTTGATGGATCTTTTTTATGATCTCTGACAGGAGTAAAATTGACTTCCCTAATATTAGCTTTCTCTTCTGTACCTTTTCCATTTGGTAGAAGAGTTGCTAACGAGAACTGAAATAGTCAAGGGCAGTTATCAATGGAAAAAAATCGTGGAGAATCAAATATAAATAATCTCAAACAGGCTACTGTCATAAGTACTGTAAAAGGAGCACAAACTCTTTGCCAGGCTCTTTGTTATTATTTTTATCTTCACAAAAACCCTTTGAGGAAAATATTATTTCTGTTTAACTGGTGAGCAAGCCAAGGCATAGAAAGGTTCTGTCTTGCCCAGTGTCACATTCTGGAATGAGCTCTTTCTGAACTCAATGCTCTTTCAACCACAATGAGATACTCACAAATGCCCTTCACTCAGTGTTACTTTAACATTATATCCTTGGCATTTATCAAAGGTTAAAACTTACCTGAAGAACATTCCTGTTCTTGTCTCTTTTGCCAGGTGGTTTGGCTATTAAATTATAAAATGTCGCTTTATTTTCTTTAGCATGTCCCAGGGACTAAGTGCTTGGGACTATAGCATTCAAGATGGTTCCAGCCCTCAAATTGCTTTCTTACCAGGACAATGGGAGAAGTGTCTTTGCGGTGACTACTATGGGCTCTGCAGTAAAACCTCCTGAGTTCAGATGCAGCTTCATCTGTGCTAGCTCTGTGACCTTGAGCAACTTGCTTTCTGAGCCTCATTTTCTCATCTACAAAATTAAAAGAATAAGAATAGACCCAGTACATAGGGTTGCTGTGAGGATCCATTATAAAAAGCACACAAAGAGCTCAGTCGTGTGCTTGGTTCTCTATCAGTAGGATGATAAATACTACCATTTCTATGAGATAAGCCACTGATTGCAGTAAAAAATGCTCTGACACAGGCATGCTTAAACTTGGGGGCTTCCCTGGTGGCTCAGACAGTAGAGAATCTGCCTGCAACATAGGAGACTGGGATTTGATCCCTGGCTCGGGAAGATCCGCTGGAGAATGGAATGGCTACCCACTCCAGTATTCTTTCTTTTTTTTGAATTTATTTTTTTAAATTGAAGGATAATTGCTTTACAGAATTTTGTTGTTTTCTGTCAAACCTCAACATGAATCAGCCATAGGTATTGCCTGGGAAATCCCACAGACAGAGGAGCCTCGAGGGCTATAGTCCATATGGTCGCAAAGAGTCAGACACGACAGAAGCGACTAAAAAAAGAAAATTGTACAGAGAGAAAAAGTGTCTAAGTTAGATGGAGAGGAAAAGGTGGAAAGGATTTCAGGGCATGCTTCCCAATGGAGTTAATCTTCACATTTCCTTGACTAAGGATTATATGTTAGTTATTTTTAGATTTCAGTTCCGAGAACAATTTTCTCTCTTTGGACAAAATGGCATGCTCCCTCTTACTGGTGAAAAAGATTTACATAACCTATTTATTTCCTATCCTGTAATGACCAGGAAGTTTGAAGTCAACTTTAATGCTTTATTTAATGAGATTATGTAAGCCTAGGGTTTGATCAAAATCTTTGATTATTTTTAACTTCCCTTTTAAATTTTAATACTGTGATTATAAATGAGTCTTTTTTTTTTTTCAGGCATCATTAGCAGGCGAAAGGAGTTTCCATACAGGATACCATTAAATATGGTCCCCAAAACAAAAGTCAAAAGAACTGTGAGTATAAAAGGTAAATTAACCAGTGCCATTTTTATTTCTTATTTCACTGTGTTTCAAACAAAAGTCAAGTATTCTCATGACTTTCCCATTTCTCCTCTTCTCTACTCAGCTGCATATCCAACGGGGGCTCTGGGAGTGCCCTGTTCCTGCCCTCACCTTCACTTCCCCAAGCACACTTTCAGCTCTCTTCTTCCAGGGGAAGATTTCATGGAGATTCATGCTCCCGTGATGGAGGGTGGGGGCTGTCACTGGCCCAAAGACTTCTCTAACATGAGAGTGCAGCTGCGTCCAGATTTAAAGGACTTTCTATGATCCAAGTGGGCAGTCTTAGTCCCGAAACAGTTGCAGGCCCTGCAAATGGCCGCAGGAAAGCAGCTCTGGGGCCATTTGTAGAACTGGTGCCTTTAGTGGGCTTTATCCCTGGCCTCCAGCCTTTAAAAATTCAAGGACTTATCATCACAAGAATAGAATGTCCTGACTACATTTTATCTCAGATAAAAGCTTGGAATCACAGAATGTTAGGTCTGGAAAGGACCTTTCTAAGCATGCCCCACCCTGCTGTTGGATATACAAGAGAGTGGTTTTCCCAGGTCTCACGATGAGATATAGACAGAGCTCTCATGGCATTCACAGAGTGTTCACAGTTCAGACTCTTGGCTTTGCACTGGGGAAGTGATTGATTCACAGGGTTTACAATATGTAAAGCTATCACGTTGAAAGTGAAAGTGAAGTCGCTCAGTCGTGTCCAACTCTTTGCAACCCGTGGACTCTAGCCCACCAAGCTCCTCCGTCCATGGGATTCTCCAGGCAAGAATACTGGAGTGGGTTGCCATTTCCTTCTCCAGGGGATCTCCCCGACCCAGGGATCGAACCCAGGTCTCCCACATTGCAGGCAGACGCTTTAACCTCTGCGCCACCAGGGAAGCCCTTAAATACAAGAATCAGAGATTTCAAGGGAGGAAAGGAAGCCAGGTTGAAAGAAGAAGCGGGAGGAAGCAGGAGAGGGAGGCGAAAGGGGTGGCCTTATCACTTTGAATGGCAACTAATTTGCCTTTTCCAGTAGGCTATAATCCGGCCACTGTATTACATACACCATCTTACCTCTATGTCACGGTGGTATGTTTAGGCCTGGTGTTTCTTTAAATCCAACTGTCTAATCAGATATTTTTCCCTCTCCCCAGTTCTGAGAAGAAATTCAACTGCTTAGATTAAAAAGGAAAGAATAAGGATGGTTGCTCTTATTGCCACTGAAAATATACCCTTACTCAGAAGCTGATAAAAGCTGAGTGTATCGACTTTGAGTTTTTGTTTGTGTGCTTGTTTGTTTCAGGACTGCTTATAGGCGAGGTCATGTCTGCAGTCCTGAGTCAGGAAGGCATTGATAGTCTTACCCGCCTCCCCAAAGGCAATGCAGAGGCGGAGCTGATGAGCGTGGTCCCAGTATTCTACGTTTATCACTACCTGGAAGCGGGACATAATTGGAACATCTTTTCTACGAACTCATTAACTCAAAAACAGAACCTGAAGACAAAATTAAAAGAAGGTAAAAGAAAATCTGTTTCACATATTGTACATTAAAATCTTGTGATTTTTTTAAGCTAAAAGTTTGATTAAACTAATATTTAAGTTATGAATTACACAAAACCTTAGTTGTAAAAACATTTCCGCCAAAAAAAAAAAATCACGAGGTGGACTCTGTTCCACAAATAAATAGTTCGATGCAGCGTTTTGGCTTAACTTACTGAAACGCCTGGATGCGAGACAAGACACCTGGATTCCAAACTCTGCAGAGCACTTCCTTCCTTCTCGAATGAGCTCAAAATGTTCTGCTTGATAATTCCCAGCTCAAGCGATGCATATACCTCCTTCGAGAAGTTCAGTGTTGGCCACAGAGCATATGTTCGCTGCCCAACACCAGAGGAAGCTTACCTTTCCCAGGGGCTCATACTGCGCTGAGTAGAGACGGGGGTCACTGAAGCACTGTGTTCTTTTCCTGCTGCCTCTCAGGGATGGTGAGCATCATGTCCTTCAGAAATGCTGACTATTCCTACAGCATGTGGAAGGGTGGCAGTGCGAGCACCTGGTAAGTGGGACGTTCTGACTTGCATTTTGACACGGTAGTGAACTAGAGAATAACAGCTCTAACGGGCGCTCCGTCCAGCGGCTCAGGCTGAGACGCCCAGTCATCTTTCACTTGCAAGCCTCATCTGACCCAGCAAATACTTCTGGCTGCACCTGCAAAATACATCCTGAACCTGACTGCTGTTGCGTCGTTTAGTCACTAGTTCCCGTCAGACCCTTTGTGACCCCGTGGACTGCAGCCCTCCGGGCTCCTCTGTCCATGGGATTTCCCAGGCAAGAATACTGCAGTGGGTTGCCATGGGCTTCTCCAGGGGATCTTTCTGAATCAGGGACTGAACCCGTGTCTCCTGCATTGGCAGGTGGATTCTTTACGTCAGAGCCACCAGGGAAGCCCTGAACTTGACTACTTCTCACTAACACCAACACACCACCCGGGTCCAAGCCATTCTCACCTCTGACTTGGGTTATGACCCTAGCCGCCCCTGGTTTTTCAGCCTCAACCCTGTCTCCTCTTCAGTCTGTACTCAGCACAGCAGCCAGAGTGAGTCTGTTAGAGCATAAGTGGTCACATCGCTCAAAACCGTTCGGAAGTGTCCCATCTTGCCCAGGGTAAAAACCAGACTTCTTACTATGATTTACAAGACCCCACATGATCTAGTGGCACCTCACCTCTCTGACCACGTCCCCCACTACTCTCTTTCACCCGACCCGAGCCCCGCTGGCCTTCTTGCTGTTCCTTGAACATGCTGACCACGCCTCCACCTCAGCGCCTGTGCACTGCCTGCGCCCTGCTCCCTCTCGTCTGGGGAGCACGCTCCCCCAGGTGTCAGCGAGGCAGGCTCCCCGCTGTCCCTCAAGCCTTTACCAAAACTCACCTCCTCAGTGAGGGCTCTAGTAATCACTCTATCTAAAATTACATCCCATTCCAGTACATCATTTGCTTTACTTCCTCCTATTCTCCTAAAAATTTATCCCTAACATTCTCCTTATCTCCTTATTGTCTGTCTGGTCACTAGAATGTAAGCTCCACAGAGGCAGTTTCAAGTATTCCTGCTGCCTGGTATTGTAGGTCCTGAGCAAGTACTTATTCAGTGAGGCACGATACCTTCCAAAATTCTGATGATTTGAGGGAAAGACAGTCTCAGTTAATAAATCTGAATTGGTTTTGTTGTTGCTATTTAATTGCTAAGTCGTGTCCAACTCTTTGGGACCCTATGAACTGCAGCACTCCAGGCTTCTCTGTCCTTCACTATCTCCTGGAATTTGCTGAAATTCCTGTCCACTGAGTTGGTGATGCTAATTATCTCATCCTCTGCCGCGCCCTTCTCCTTTTGTCTTCAATTTTTCCCAGCATCAATTTTTCCAGTGAGTTAGCTCTTAGCATCAGGTGGCCAAAATATTGGACTTTCAGCTTCAGCATCAGTCCTTCCAATGAACACCCAGGACTGTTCTCCTTTAGGATGGACTTTTTGGATCTCCCTGCAGTCCAAGGGACTCTCAAGAGTCTTCTCCAACACCACAGTTCAAAAGCATCAATTCTTTGGTTCTCAACTTTCTTTATAGTCCAGCTCACATCTATACATGACCACTGGAAAAACCATAGCCTTGACTAGATGGACCTTTGTTGACAAAGTAATGTCTCTGATTTTTAATATGCTGTCTAGGTTGGTCATAACTTTTCTTCCAAGGAGTAAGCGTCTTTTAATTTCATGGCTGCAGTCACCATCTGCAGTGATTTTGGAGCCCAGAAAAATAAAGTCTGACACTGTTTCCACTGTTTCCCCATCTATTTCCCATGAAGTGATGGGACCAGATGCCATGATCTTCGTTTTCTGAATGTTGAGCTTTAAGCCAACTTTTTCACTCTCCTCTTTCACTTTCATCAAGAGGCTCTTCAGTTCCTCTTCGCTTTCTGCCATAAGGGTGGTGTCATCTGCGTATCTGATGTTATTGATATTGCTCCCAGCAATCCTGATTCCAGCTTGTGCTTCATCCAGCCCAGCATTTCTCATGATGTACTCTGCATATAAGTTAAATAATCAGGGTGACAATATACAGCCTTGACGTACTCCTTTTCCTATTTGGAACCAGTCTGTTGTTCCATGTCCAGTTCTAACTGTTGCTTCCTGACCTGCATACAGATTTCTCAAGAGGCAGGTCAGGTGGTCTGGTATTCCCATCTCTTTCAGAATTTTCCACAGTTTATTGTGATCCACATAGTCAAAGGCTTTGGCATAGTCAATAAAGCAGAAATAGATGTTTTTCTGCAACTCTCTTGCTTTTTCCATGATCCAGTGGATGTTGGCAATTCGATCTCTGGTTCCTCTGACTTTTCTAAAACTGGCTTGAACATCTGTAAGTTCACGGTTCACATATTGCTGAAGCCTGGCTTGGAGAATTTTGAGCATTACTTTACTAGCGTGTGAGATGAGTGCAATTGTGCGGTAGTTTGAGCATTCTTTGGCATTGCCTTTCTTTGGGATTGGAATGAAAACTGACCTTTTCCAGTCCTGTGGCCACTGCTGAGTTTTCCAAATTTGCTGACATATTGAGTGGAGCACTTTCATAGCATCATCTTTTAGGATTTGAAATAGCTCCACTGGAATTCCTTCACCTCCACTAGCTTTGTTCGTAGTGATGCTTCCTAAGGCCCACTCGACTTCACATTCAAGGATGTCTGGCTCTAGGTGAGTGATCACACCATTGTGGTTATCTGGGTCATGTACAGTTCTTCTATGTATTCTTGCCACCTCTTCTTAATATCTTCTGCTTCTGTTAGGTCCATAGCATTTCTGTCCTTTATCGAGCCCATCTTTGCATGAAATGTTCCCTTGGTATCTGTAATTTTCTTGAAGCAATCTCTAGTCTTTCCCATTCTATTGTTTTCCTCTATTACTTTGCATTAATTGCTGAGGAAGGCTTTCTTATCTCTCCATGCTATTCTTTGGAACTCTGCATTAAAATGGCTGTCTGAGGAGGCCTTACAAATAGCCATGAAAAGAAGAGAAGTGACAAGCAAAGAAGGGGAAAGATATACCCATTTGAATGTAGACAAAGATATATATATTTACATATAAATGGCCAACACATGAATACCCCAAAAAAATTTTTTTAGAAATACAGGGAAAATAAAAAATTAAAGAGAATAATATTCATTTTAAAAAGAAAAAGGAAAACAAAATTTTAAAGTAAGGGAGAGAGTGAAGTGGTTTGAGTCTTGGTGGTTTCTGGCCCCTGGGCTGCTGAGTGAAGGAATCAGAGAGGAGGAGAGGAGGTGTAAGAGGCACTTGGGGTCATGAGGTCGATCCCCTTGGACAGTCTCTGCGGGACGTTAGTAGAGACTGAGCTGGTTTGTTTGGGGCGGTGCCAGTCGTCGCTCTGCGCGCCGGCTTCCTTGAGCGCAGGGGGCGGGAGCTGCTCTCTAGCTGAGGCGCAGGGTTTCTTGCTGTGGGTGCCCCTCTTGCTGCTGAGCATGGGCCGTAGGGCAGGCGGGCTCAGCAGTCCCGAGGAATGTGGGATCTTCCGGGGCCAGGAATCGAACTTGTGTCCCCTGCCATGTCAGGTGGATTCTTAACTACTGGACCACCAGAGAAGTCTCCTGAACTTGTTTTTTGACTAAGTAATCATAATAAATAAAGCTTCCTTGAGAGGTGGCGAGTTCTCCATCAATGGCGTAACTCAAGGGGAAGCGAGATAAACACCCCCATGGGTGTAAGGGAAGAGAATTCAGACCTCAGGTGGGGATTTAGATCAGATAGCTTGTACAAATTTTACAATCTAGAATTTTATAATTTTGCTCCTCAATATCTCATGTTTGTGAGTCAGTGCTTTGACTCTATTTGTTTGAACGCTATCCAACGTTAGAGAATAATTTTTGTATCATCAGGCACCAGTTTTCAGCTTGTGCGCAGGCTAACAAAGCTGCCCTCACAGAAGATGTGTTGCTTACATTTGGTTGTTTTTGGGGATCTTCCTGATATCTTCCCTGATGTTTTGAAATAGTAACATCTTACTTCGGAATTGCGTGTTTTGAAATGTTTTCTTTTCAAGAATAAACACTGTATGAACGAAAACACACTGCAGGTTGAAAGCCAAAAGGGCTTCAGTGTCTAAATGTTTATTTATTTGATTTTCATCCCAAAGGTTAACAGCTTTTGCTCTAAGAGTACTTGGACAAATAAGTAAATATGTAGATCAGAACCAAAATTCGATTTGTAATTCTTTGTTGTGGCTGCTTGAGAAATGTCAGCTGGAAAATGGATCGTTCAAGGAAAATTCCGACTATCAACCCGTGAAGTTACAGGTAAGGAAACCAAACGCACAGGTGAACAATAGTTTGATTTAAAATCTGAGTTGTGTTCTCATTCATTTTTAGAAGAAGGGGGACATATATGCAATCTGCAAGAAACCTCTCTTGTGTACAGGCAGAGAATTTGAAAGGTCTTCTCATCCTGTTGTTCAGATAATTCACAAGAGGTCAGATGAGGACGGCCCTGGACACCTGCTGTCACAGCCAGTAGTGGGTCGCGGGCACAAGCGCTGGAGCTCAGAAGGGGCAAACGGGCCCTTTTGTCTACAAGCACCTGGTGCAAAATCTGCACTTGAACTTCAAGGCCTTCTCATAGGTCAAGGCTGTAAGATGTTGTTGTGAAAGATGGAAGGGATCCTACGTACACTCTGTTAGAAAGAAGGTTAGAGTCAATTTATTAAGAAATACAACAAAGTGTTGTTTGACATTGGAATCCACTTACATGTTTAAATTGCAAAATCTCTCCAAAATACTGCTACAGCATCTTCTACTCCTAGAATGTATTTTTTAGGATCCAACAGCTTTCCTGTATTTATTTTGCCTGCCCCGATCCAATCCCTTTCATGTCACAAGCGGCCTTCCTGGCTGACCGGGTCCCATAATTAGGACCGATTAGGACTCACGAGAAGTGAGGGCAGCTGACGTCATCTAGGTGCTATTTGAAAAGGAAGATACTACAACAATTTTTTTTTTAATCCTACCCATCTATCCAGCTGTTCATATCCATTCAACAACCATTCACTGAGCACCTGAAATGTGCAAAGGCCTCTCTGGGGGACCCTGAGGGAGGAAGAGTGGGAAGAATGGATCAGAGAGCACCCCTGCCACAAAGGAGCTCACACACTGGTAGGGAGAGCAGGGTACAGATACTAACAACTCTAATCAAGATTTAAGTTTATGTGTTCATTTATTTATTCAATAAATATGTGCAGAATGTGTGCAAAGTGCTGCCTGGTAGGGATATAATAGTGAACAAAACAGGTATGACCACTGAGGCCATGGCGATTGTTACCATCTAGCAGAAAAGTCAGACATTAAGTGATTTCAAGCGTGTGATTCACACTAAGAAAAGGTCAATATGGTTTCTTTGAAAGCAGGAGCTCTCACTTAGATTGGGGAATTTGAAAAAACGATTTGACCAGGTTCCTAGGAGCTAGGGAGGAGGGAGGCAGGCAGAAGGTTCCAAGTAGTGCAAGCAGCGTGCCTGTTCTCTTGAAGTGGAGAGAGGTTCATTCAAAGAGCTGGAGACTTAGAGGACTCAGGGGTGAGTGGCACAAAATGAAGCTGGAGAGATGAGTAGAAGGTCATCTCCTGGGAGGTCTTAGAAACACGGCCTTGGAACGTCACTGCCCTAAGAGGAGAAAATATGGGCGGACAGAGGAAGAATTGCGCTTTGTAGAGGAGGCGGCATTCTAACAGGGTCCTGAAGGAGAAGGTGAGCTTGGACGTGGTGGAGGGGTGTGAAGTGGAGCTCCAGGGTGGAGAGGTGGAGGAGAGAGGAGCAAGTGAGAGCATGTAAAACTTAGAGCTTTGAGAAAACGCCAGGGGCCCCGCTGGCCCGCAGGAAGGGAGAGAGAGGGAGGGGAGGCCAAAGTGGAGAGTCAAGCCAGGTCAGTTCGTTTGAAAGACACCATTTCACTCTCCTTTTAAAACATTGCTTATTTTTAGGGGACCTTGCCTGTTGAAGCCCGAGAGAAGACTTTGTATCTTACAGCCTTTGCTGTGATTGGAATTAGAAAGGCTTTTGATATATGCCCCTTGGAGGTAAGTCTTTTCTTTCTCCAACACCCATTGTCTATTTCTGTACCATATTCAGGGAACAGAGCAGGGGATAGGACAGGGGGCTTGAAAATAACCTAAACTCCAGAATTTAAGGAATTCAGACGTATGATAGATACTAAAGAGCGTCTAGTCCAACCCACTCATTGACAGCTGAGAAAACCGGGGCCTGTAAGGAAGGTGAATTTAATTGTTGCATGTCACAAGATACTGAATTGTAGACCTGTGATTAGAATAAATGACTTCTGATTGTGATGAGAAGACGACCCCATGTCCCTGAGATCCTACTCTTACCCCTGCTAACTCTTACGCTACGTATGGGACTGTTCTTTTATTACATGGAATCAGTTCAGTTCAATTCAGTTGCTCAGTTTTGTCCGACTCTTTGCAACCCCATGGACTGCAGCACACCAGACTTCCTTGTCCATCACCAACTCCCAGAGCTTACTCAAACTCATGTCCATTGAGTCGGTGATGCCATCCAACCATCTCATCCTCTGTCGTCCCTTCTTCTCTTACCTTCAGTCTTTCCCAGCATCAGGGTCTTTTCCAAGGGCTCAGCTCTTCGCATCAGGTGGCCAAAGGATGGACTCACATGGAATACTGAGCACTCAAGTGCTCTGGGTCTCAGAACTGCTAAGGACACCCCCTACCATGCTTTCTGCCTGGGGTTGTGCTGTTTATTTGCTTGGAAGCTGAGGGGAGAAAGGAGAGGATCCACTTAAGTGAATCAACGTAGAAGATTCTAAAGATTAACAGAAATGAGAACCTGATCTGGGAAGTAGATTAGACCTGTCCTTCAAACCAGCTGACAGAACCAAGATGGAAAAACCCAAGGGGACTGATAGGACTTGAACCACAAAATGAAATAAGTTTTTCGTTTAGTTCAGGAGAATTGTTATAGGTGTGTGCTGTTGTTATTGTTTAGTTGCTAAGTTGTGTCTGACTCTTTTGTGACCCCATGGACTGTGGCCCACCAGGCTCCTCTGTCCATGGGATTCTCCAGGCAAGAATACTGGAGTGGGTTGCCATTTCCTTCTCCAGGGCATCTTCCTGACCCAGGGGTTGAACCCACATCTCTGCATCAGCAGGTGGATCCTTTAGCACTAAGCCACCAGGGAAGCCCTAAATATATATATATATATATATATATATATATATATATATATATGCATGCTAAGTCACTTCAGTCGTGTCTGACTCTTTGTGACCCTATGGCCTATAGCCTGCCAGGCTCCTCTGTCCATGGGATTCTTCAGGCAAGAATACGGGAGTGGGTTGCCCTGCCCTCCTCCAGGGGATCTTCATGACCCAGGGATCAAACGTGCATCTCTTACATCTCCTGTGTGTGTATACGCACACACATATATATAAACACATGTGGGGCTTCCCGGTGGCTCAGTGATAGAGAATCTGCTTGCAATGCAGGAGACACAGGAGACATGGGTTCAGTTCTCAATCAGCAAGTAATTCTCAATCAGCAAACGCATATATACATGTGGTGGCACTAGTGAACCCGGCCGCCAGCGCAGGAGACGTAAGAGACGCAGCTGATCCCTGGGTGGGGAAGACCCCCTGGAGGAGTGCACGGCAGCCCACTCCAGCATTCCTGCCTACAGAATCCCATGGACAGAGGAGCCTGGCAGGCCATAGTCCATAGGGTTGCAAAGAGTCAGACATGACTGAAGCAACTTAGCATGTATATATATATATTCAACAAGACAAAATAATCAACAAGTAACATTGCCAGTGGCTGGTGGTATGCGAGTGAGAGACAGATGGAGCTGGCGAGAAGGTGCCAGACGAGGAGTCAGGAATATCGCACCATAGCGCCTCCTCATCCACTTATCCAAAACAACTATTTCAGTTGTCTGCAGGCAGAGGCATAGAGATTATTTTCCCAGGAATCCTTAGGATCAAAAAGCACTTTGGCAGCTTGGCTGTTTTTTTTTTGCTGCTGATGGTTTCTTTAGTAGAACTTCTGAAAATGTGACTCTGTCTCAGCTGTGCTGGGTGCAGCAGGATGAAGAAAGCCATGTCTGTACTTGATGCTTCTTCTTCCCAGAGGCCAGGTCTGACATGGGAAGCAGAAACTAAATGGAAAAACCTCTACCGAGGAGGGAGGCTTCAGAAGCAAAAACTTAAACCGATTTGGACAATCTTATTTTCATTTTCCAGGTTACACTCTGCTCCTTCTCCCAGAAGGACTTGCCTCAGGGAAACACCATCCATTTCCACTAGGTCATTTTCCTTTCTACCCTTCATCTTGCCTGCAACCTGGGCTGGTGCAACCTGGGGGTAGATCCCACCAGTTGGTAGGTAACATCTTGTCAAAGAAGCTTAGGTATCTTCTGCTCTTGTTTCCAGAAAATCAGCAGAGCTGTAAGTAAGGCTGACGTCTTTCTGCATGAAAATGCCCTCTCATCCCAGAGTTCTTTTACACTGGCCATTGCTGCTTACGCGCTTTCCCTAGGAGATAAAGCACACCCACAGTTTCGTGCAATTGTCTCTGCTCTGAAGAAGAACGCTTTCGTCAAAGGTATGACTCGTTTCTGACATTTGTTCAGCAAGTGTCCAATAAGCACACTGTTGAGTCACTCAGTCACGTCTGACTTTTTGTGACCCCATGGACTGCAGCACACCAGGCCTCCCTGTCCTTCACTATCTCCTGGAGCTTGCTCAAACTCACGTCCATTGAGTCAGTGATGCCATCCAACCATTTCATCCTCTGTTGCCTCCTTCTCCTCCTGCCTTCAATCTTTCCCAGCATCAGGGTTTTGTCCAATGAGTCAGTTCTTCACATCAGGTGGCCCAAGTATTGGAGCTTCAGATTTAGCATCAGTCCTTCCAGTCAATATTCAGGGTTTATTTCCTTTAGGATTGACTGGTTTGATCTTCTTTCTGACCAAGGGGCTCTTAAGAGACTTCTCCAACACCACAGTTCAAAGGTCAATTCTTTGGCGCTCAGCCTTCTTTATGGTCCAAATAAACATTTAGCCTCTGCTAATTCTGGGAAAAGTGGGTGCATGCAAAGTAGAGTGAGACAGAATCCCTGCCCTCAAGGAACAAAGACATCACAATACAATGTAATAAGCCCTACTATTCATGTATTTAGTCACTCATTCAGCACATATTTATGCATTCCTTAATTCAAAAAATGTGTATGGAGTACCTCCTACGTACCAGGCTTTGTTCTAGGCTCTGGGGATAAAGCAACAGACAAAAAAGAAAAAAGTCCAGGCCTTCATGAAATTTATGTTCTGTTCAGTGAGAGAACATGATTAATAACTAAAACATTGCATATAGTGACTATTCAGTGATATAGTAACCTATTTAGTGATGACTGATATGAAGAAAAATAAAGCAAGGAAGGGAGAGAAAGTGAGGGGATTGGTTGTAATTTTAAACAGGGTGGTCAGGCTTAAGCCTCATTGAGAAGATGGTATTCGGGTCAAGACCTGAAGGAGGTGAGAAAGCAAACCAGTGGCTTTCTGGAAGGGTACTTCCTGATAGAGAAACAGTGTAGGAAAATGCCTGAGGCAGGAGCTTGCCTGGTGCTCCAAGGAAGGCAAGGAGGTCAGGGTGACTGGAGAGGTGAGGGTGAGGGCAGGAGGGTGTCAGGGAAGGGAAGGGAGAGCAAGCACAGTGCAGGACCCCGGGGGCATTACCGGAGCTCTGCGGGACTCCCATATACAGCTGTGTAATCTACAAAGCATGGGCGAATGAAGGCTGAAATCCAGTTTCTGCTCCACTATCCCAACCATGCTCCCTGGTTTGGATCGGCCTCTACGCAGAGCAAGCAGTTCCTGAGTCTTATTCATATCAAGGTCCTGTGGGGGCCAGTGGGATTCCCCAGAACCTTTACTTCCACTTCAAGTGAGAAGGGAAGTCATTGGAGGGCTTTGAGCAGAAGAGTGCATGACCTAGCTTATATTGTACCAGGCTGACCAAAAGGCATATATTTCATTTTGAAGAATAAAGACATTGCTTCCTATGGGTCAAGAGTAAAGAAATAGAGAGGAGCAGTGGTCATTGGCCAATGTGCCTTGACCAGCACTGGCATAGTTGGGTACTTCTGAGCCCTCTTCTGGCTGAAGTTTCCTAAAAGTTTAATAAATACTACATAAGGTTTATCACCATCTACAAAATTTGGCTCCTGTCATCACTTAAAAAATGACTGAATCTCAACATATACTTCAAAACCACTTCTATAATATTTTTCAAATAACACAAAAGAAATATCTAGGTATTATAAGAAATGAATCATAAAATAATAGAATTTAAGAGCTAGAAGGGAATATATTAGTTTACATAATGTTTGAACTGGAACTGTCTTTAGAAATCAAAACCTTCCTTCCAAAAAAAGCTTTTAAGAGGGAGGGAAAACATTTTGTTCCTCAAGTCAAGTAAGCAAGGTAATTCTGAGTTGTAAACAGATACATCAGAATTTTGAGGGGGGGATGTTGGAGTGATGGAGTTGGAGGTTGGGGTTAGCAGATGAAGAACTGTTACATACAGAATGGATAGCAGCAAGGTCCTATTGACAGCACAGAAACTATAGTCAATATCCTAGGATAAACCGTAAGGGAAAGAATACTGAAAAGACTATGTGTGTGTGTGTGTATATATATATATACATACATATATATATTTGTGTGTGTGTTAGTTGCTCAGTAGTATCTGACTCTTTGCAAACCATGGACTATGTAGCCCATCAGGGTTCTCTGTCCATGAAATTCTCAAGGCAAGCCATACAGGAGCGGGTTGCCATTTCCTACTCTAGAGGATCTTGCCCCAGGGATCGAACCCAAGTCTCCTGAATTGCAGGCAGATTCTTTACTGTCTGAGCCACCAGGGAAGCTCATATATATGTTTATGTGTAAACACACACACACACACACACACACACACACACACACATATATATACACTGTGCTCAGGCACTCAGTTGTGTCTGACTCTTTGCGACCCCATGGACTGTAGCCCACCAGGCTTCTCTGTCCATGGAATTTTCCAGGCAAGAATATTGGAGGGGTTTGCCATTTCCTCCTCCAAATAGATATAGATATAGATATAGATATAGATATAGATATAGATATATAAGGCTTCCCAGTGGCTCAGTGGTAAAGAATTCACCTGCCAATGCAGGATACCTGGGTTTGATGCCTGGGTGGGAAGATCCCCTGGAGTAGGAAATGGCAGCCCACTCCAGTCTTGTTGCCTGAAAAATCCCATTGACAGAGGAGCCTGGTGGGCTACAGTCCATGAGGTCGCAGAGAGCTGGACACGACTGACTGACTGAGCACAGCACACACAGCACAGAACAATAAAAACCATATATAATCTAGAAACTAACTTATGAAAAGTGCTGCCTATATGAAATTGTCTTCAGTGTTTCAAATTGGGAGGAGATAGAATAGTTAAGGTTTGGGTGTGAGCTCAAAATTTCCTAACTGTAGTTTTTTTTTTCTATCAAGGAGAAAAGTTCTCTAATTTTTTTTTTGGTAGTGTCAATAATAATAACAATAAGCATATATATGCATCTATCTATATATATATGGTGCTTTTTGGTTTATAAAAACATTTACATTTGGTATCTCCCTTGAGTTTCACTGCAAGGAAGAAAGCACTATCTATTCTTCAGGGAACTGAAAGACTCACAGAATGAAAAGAACCCATCCAAGTTTACAGGTCTGTTAGTAGCCGAGTAGAGACTAGAACCTGGATACTATTAATAATTCCGGTTCACTGCCCTTTCCATTCTACCATACAAAAGTACATGTGGTACATGTAGATGTTCCATGTTGACGTTTATGAATAAAGACAAACAGCCTTGTTTTTTTTTTATTTATTTTTATCGAAGTATAGTTGATTTACAGTGTAAGTTTCAGGTGTACAGCCAAGAGATTCAGCTGTCTATCATCTATCTGTCTGTCTGTCTATGTGCTCATATTTAAATTCTTTTCCATTATAGATTAAAACAGCCCTGTATTAAGAGATCTTGTTTGTATTGGTCACCTTGAGAAAATTCTTCTTACAAAGAATAGGAAACTTGGAAACCAGAAGGCCACTACCAGAAGAAACTTCTAGAAACCTGCTAGAATTGTTATGCCAAATTCACATTTTTCATGATACTTACCAGTGTGATTTGTTGGTGTTAGGTAATCCACCCATTTATCGTTTCTGGAAAGATGATCTTCAGCAGAGAGACAGCTTTGTGCCCAACACTGGCACAGCTCGTATGGTAGAAACCACGGCCTACGCCTTACTCACCAGTCTGAACTTGAAAGACATGAATTACGTGAATCCAGTCATCAAATGGCTATCGGAAGAGCAGAGATACGGAGGTGGCTTTTATTCAACCCAGGTGGTGTTTCTTTCTCTGGTGTTATCTTCCTGGAGATGCCCCTAGTGCCTCCCACACCGCACACTCCACACTCCTTCCAGCCTCCGTGGTTCTGTCACCAAACAAGCGCGCTAAAGGTGTGAATAAATGACTAGAATCAGGGCCCGAAGGAACGTCTGCATGGACGCCCTTCTCACGCAGAGGGGGAATTAGTGCCAGGAGGTGCGCTCACAGAGCTAGTGGCAGAGCCGGCATCAGAACTCACACCTCCAAACGCCAAGCCCAGAACTGCCTTTACGACTCTTAGTTACCATGAAAGGCTAGGAGAGTTATCCGCAATTATATTAAACCCTATACAAGAAACAGTGGCTGCCACATAAATAAAGGCGCCGATGTTCCTTTCCACAATACTAAGTGAAAAGTAAGAGGAATGCCAATTATTCGCATGTTTATCTGTCTAGCTACCAGTGTGAACTCACTTGAGTATGTGTATTTTGCATTATAGCTACCATGTCGTTGTATAGTGTACATCTACACTCAAGTTTATCTCAAATGTTAGCATCTTCCCTGTTTCCCGGATGCTTGGGCAATGACAGGGTGTGTGTGTCAGTATATAAACTGTAGAGCTAGAGGGGTCCTTCAGGGTGCTGTTGGTGATCATCTAATTCTAATCAGGGGAAGGAAATGGGTTTCGCCATGGGCACAACTGGAGGCTTATAGAAAAGAGGACCCCACTGATGAGCACTGGCTGCTTGGACATGGGAGAGAAGGCAGTCACAAATCTGCTCTCTCTGATTTAACCACATCTCCCCATTCTGTAGACGAGGAAGACAAGATCTAGAAAAATTAAGTTCATTCCGCTAGGGTAAAAAGAACCTGCCTGCCAATGCAGGAGACATAAGAGACATGAGCTTGATCCCTACGTCAGGAAGATCCCCTGGAGGAGGGCATAGCAATCCACTCCAGTATTCTTGCGGAGAGAATCCCATGCACAGAGGAGGCTGGCAGGCTACAGTTCATAGGGTTGCGTAGAGTTGGACACGACTTAGAGTTGGAAGCGACTTAGCACTCACGCACACATTTATTCCTTCAGCAAATATTTGTTGAATAACTACCATGTGCGTACCTGCTAAATGTGGCGGATGCCAAGAAAGATGTACTGTTGCCCCCCAAGAGTGTCACATCACAGTGGGGGGAAGCCCATGATAAACTCTACATGAAGTATCACCAATTGAGAAGAATACTCTGAGGAGCAGAAGGGAAGAACACTGAACAGAATGATGAGAAGGGGGAGATGCCTTATGTCTTCCCTGTGGGGCTAGTTAAGCATAGATATGAGGATGGGAAGGAAATCCACAGTTGTTCAAGGAGTTGGAGGCATTCTGGAAAGGATGACTTGCCTGAGGTCACGTGCTCAAGACACATGGAGAACCCGGATGTGAGCCACACTGCTTTCTTGTCCTGCAACCAGGAGCATCCTCACTGGCGGAGGGAGACTCTTCCTCCCCCTCCTCACAGGGGCCCTTAACTAGTTCCACTCAGTCACCCGGAGTTTCATCTCCAGACAGCGCTGACTCACCTTCTCGTAAGAAAGTGTATTTGTAAACAGGGGGTATGTAAATGAGTAAACCTATTTTTGAACCTTGCTGTTTGTTGATAGGATACAATTAATGCCATCGAGGGCCTGACAGAGTATTCACTCCTGGTTAGAAAACTCCGCTTGAACATGGATGTCAAAGTGTCTTACAAGAATAAAGGTGACCTCTACCACTATAAGATGTCAGAGAAGTATTTCCTTGGGAGGCCAATAGAGGTAAATAAAGGATTTTTTAAAGTAATATTTTATAACTGGATGGGGCCTTTGAGATAATCTGTTCTGCCCTTCTTATACAAATGCAACTATTCACCCCTTAAACCCAAGATGAGTGCCTAGTGTGTCCTAAGCAGGGACGCCTGCTCTGTGCTGGGCGCTGAGGATCCAAAAGTAAAGCACAAAGAACCCTTGTGCTATAGAGGAGACAGTCATTTCAACAAACAGTGAAAAGTAAGACCTTTGCTAGGTTCACGGAAGGACAGAGGGGAGCCTCCTGAGCCAGGCTGAGAGGTGAGGGCCGTTTTTCAAATGCATCCAATGGGCAGGGTAAATCTGGAAGAATCAGAAGGAGTTAGCCGGGCGAAGAGAAGTGAAGAGTGTTCCAGACGCAGCGACCAGCACACACAAAGGTTGGCAGAAGAGTAAGAGAAAAGGCCACTTGGGAATCTGCCAGTGGTTCCAACGACCCTGGCCACACATGCAGACTGTGGCTGAACAGGATACGGTCTGCAGGCCGCCCAACAACCTACCCCGTGTCCTTTGCCACTACTGGATTTTTAAAAACGAAAACCCTGATGGCCAATGAGAATTTCCCAAGGGAAAAGATACTTTGGAAAAACTAGGTTCCGTATCAGTAATAGTAGCTATCGGTATATAGATGCTGGTATGTATTTTTTTAATTACCACATTTTAGATTATTTAAGGCATATTTAAACATACAAATAAGTGGGAATAGTTGTTGCTTTCCACAGCCTTTTGTGCAAAGTAAATAAGCATGAGGAATAGTACTGAATGCAAAACTCTTTCCAGGTACCTCTCAATGATGACCTCGTCGTCCTAAGTACCGGACAAAGCAGTGGCTTGGCTACAGTGCATGTGAGTGTTTTGTGGAGAACAACTTGATTGAGGTTATATGTCAGCTTATAGTAAGTAATCTAAAAGAAAGACTTTGACACAAAGTTATGGAAATCTGGGCTTGGGTAACCATAACTGAGGTAAGAGTCATTTACCATTCTTTCTGGTTATCTTGATAGCTATCTCCACAGTTTCTTTTTGAAAATGGCTGTTAATCTTCATATGTGTGTGTATTTCTAGAAATTATATATAAGTATGTGCATAGTTGTATAGAGATAAATAATATTTATGTTTACATGTATATGTATATGACATGTGTATGTATGTATACATTCACACGTATATACATGGATACTGAGGTTAGTAACAGTTACATCTCATTTATCCAGCATCACTGCTGACTAATGTGTATATGTATGGCCTTAAGTGTCTTCTATTTTTAACCACAGGCTGCAAGGACACAGATAAACAGCTTAGGAAAACTAAGCTGTAAATGCCAAAGGCCTGAAATAATACAAACTACATGTTCTGAGCATAAATTAACGTTCTCCTGGTTATTTACTTGTGCGCTCATCTCTAGTACATTCATTCCTTCAGAGACTGTTTGTAAGCCACGTGCCGGTGGGCAGATGCACGGTCCGCTGTGGTCACTTCCGGTCGCCCTCCCTACACCTGCTCCTGGCGGCAGCCCTGCCCTTCCATGAACACTGTAATTTGTTGTTCCCACGGTGGTTTGTGGGCTGAGAAAACCATACTTCATGACCTTGCGGCGCTCTGTGTAAAATTAGAGTGAACAGGCGCAGGGATGAAAGTCTTAAAAACTTGCCTGCAGAGTGAGGTGCTCAGAGTTGACTGCGTGGACTTTGGACCAAGGTTCTGCCTGGAGAGAGACCATTTTTAGCTTACTTTGGGCTTCTCAGTTATGTTTCAAATCGTGGCGTTTGCCGGAAGTCCAGGTGCTGAGAAAATGGGTCTGTGAGTCATCCCGTGTGCACTGGGTGATGAGAACACCCGCGCCCCGTTTTCGGCCGCAGTCCCACATAATGCCTTTTCCACTCCCCATTTTAAACAGTCCTCTTGTTTACTTGTCCCCACGTAGGTAAAAACTGTGGTCCACAAAATCAGCACCTCGGAGGAAGTTTGCAGCTTCCATTTGAAAATTGAAACCCGGGAAATTGAAGGTAAAACAGCATGATTTACACTATAATGTTGGCTAAGCATAAAGAATACCGAAGAGCTTCTCTGATTAGGAAAAATGTGCTAAAGTAATTTCTCATTCAAATTCTTTAATAGGTTGACATCTGAGTAAACATAGCTGCCATTTATTATAATAGAGGTAGCTCATTAATAACAGTTGGAAACTGATACTAACTAACAATAACTAAGTTAAATGTATCCACTGTTGATCCAGAAATTTTTTTGACTAAAGAAAACTTTTAAAGATGTAACAAGGATCTAGAGAAGTGGGATGGGGCGGGGGCCAGAGGGGAGGTTCAGGGGAAGAGACATGGATGCTTCTGGCTGATTCATGTTGCAGGGCAGAAGCCAACACACTGTTGTAAAGCAATCCTCCAAATAAAAATCGATTAAAAATAAAAGCTAAGGGGGAAAAGCGTGTGACTAGGGCCTTCCCTGGTAGTCCAGTGGGTAAGGCTTTGCCTGCTGCCGGCTCAGCCCCTGCTCAGTGAACTAAGATCCCACATGCCTCCAGCCAAAGAACCAAAACATGAAAGAAAAAAAACCCAAAACAGAAGCAATATTGTAACAAATTCAATAAAGTCTTTAAAAGGAAGAGAAGAATGTAACAGGCAATAAGGGCCTACTTTCAGAACCTTGGATTTCTGTTAATTGTTTTATGTCTGTGTTCCATCCTCAAGCCCTGAATTTCTCTCATCAGTCTGCTGGGCTTCTATCCCATACCCTTTCTGTATCCCTAGGAGTCTGGCAAATGCACATTTCTCTGTCTCCATCTTCAGCTTGGTCTCTTCAGGACCAATGAGTCTTTCTTAATGCACCTGTCTTTTTTCTACACATGGCCCTCACATCCCTCTTCTCATGGGCTGGTTCTCCCGTCCCAGTCTAGAAGCAAGGCCACTTGAACACCCCAGTCCTCCTTAACCCATGCCCTGGGACCAGGGAGTGTACTTTTCCTCTGCCCGGTAGCTTCTGTTTGTGACTCCGAGTCCTGTTCCTGCAGGAAATTTCCAACTACCAGAGAATCTAGATATGGGCCCTTCCTCCCTGCCACCTCCCCAGACACGTTACCAACACAGATCCACCTTAAATGCCTCCTTCCTTATTAAGTTCTTGGAGAGCAAAGAACTGTTCTAATGATTTCCACAGTTCCTGGATTCTCAGGAGCCAGTTGACCGCTCCATTAAAACCAGAGTTTCCATTAAAATCATCAAAAGTGCCAACTTCCAAATCTCAAATAATTTCTAAGTGTGCTCATTAATGATTCTGCTCTGACGTGTTCCAGAACAAGCTAAGAACAGTTTCCTCTTATTTTTGTCTGTCTGTCTGTTTTGTGTGCCAGCCTTCGGCTACAGCGGCTCAGAATACAAGCGTATAGTGGCCTGCGCCAGGTGAGCCCGCATCCACCAGGGGGACAGTAGACCTCAGGCTTCACTTCTGCCAGAGCTTTCTCTCCCCAAATCTTTTTGAATGATAAAGATGTCCAGAAGATGTGAAATTGTTCCCTTTTTTTTCATGTGGAATACACCAGGTATTCTTAAACAGCTACTTACTCTACAGAACAGTTTTGTTTTGCTCATGTACACTTTTCTCTCCCATTTTTTGGCCTGTTTCTAATTCGAACACTATATTATTAATTTGTCTTCCAGAAAGGTAGATTATGATATATAAGTGTTAGGAAAAGAGCAAAGCATTCTCTCAGAAGCAACTCCCACTCTTTTACTTAGAAAAATCATGTTCGCCCAACAAAATCCCTGGTCATTAGCAGCCAGCCTGCTGCTAAGCTGCTGCCAAGTCGCTTCAGTCGTGTCCGACTCCGTGCGACCCCATAGACGGCTGCCCACCGGGCTCCCCCATCCCTGGGATTCTCCAGGCAAGAACACTGGAGTGGGTTGCCATTTCCTTCTCCAATGCATGAAAGTGAAAAGTGAAAGTGAAGTAACTCAGTCCTGTCCGACTCTTAGCTACCCCATGGACTGCAGCCCACCAGGCTCCTCCGTCCATGGGATTTTCCAGGCAAGAGTACTGGACTGGGTTGCATTGCATTCTCCGAGCAGCCAGCCAGTGGTTCCCAAATCAGGTTGTACATTGAACTCATCTGGAGAGCTTTTAGAACTCTGCAGAACTCTGTCCGACCTCACCCCCTGCAGGGTCTTCTAATGGTAGCCAGGGCTAAGATTACCCTTAGCAGACTAACTCCAAGGCCTGATTTGACCCTAGTTGCTACTAGTAACAATTTACCATAAATATTATGACTTACAGGGGCTTCCCAGGTGGCTTAGAGGTAGAAAGAATCCACCTGCCAATGCAGGAGATCACTTGCAATGTAGGAGAAGCAGGTTCAATCCCTGGGTTGGGAAGATCCCCTGAAGGAGGAAATGGCAACTCACTCCAGTATTCTTGCTTGGGAAAGTCCATGGACAGAGGAGCCTGGCAGGCTGCAGGCCATGGATCTCAGAGTTTGACACAGCTGAGCAACTGAGCACGTGCACACACACACACACACACACACACACACACACACACACAATGACTTAACTTAAATGTATTATCATTCTGGAAGTCAGAAGTCCTCAAATCAAGGTGTTATTGGGGCCCTGTTCCTTCTGGAGGCTCCAGGGGAGCCTTTTCCAGATTCTAGAGACACCTGCTTTCCTTGGCTTGAGCCTCCCTCCCTCTGTCTTCAAAGCCAGCAGCATAGCATCTTTTAGTATCTCCCTCTGACTCAAACCCCTGATTCCACCATCATATCTCCTTCTCTGATTCTCCTGCTTCTTTCCCTTATCAAGACCCCTGTGATCATATTGGACTCACCTGGATATTCAGGAGACTCTCCCTGGCTCAAGAGCCTTACCTTAATCACACTGCAAGTCCCCTTTGCTATTTAAGGTAACAGATTCACAAGTTTGGGGATTAAGAGATGGACACCTCTGTGGGCCATTGTTTTGCTTACCAAGCCACCATCCCAAAATGTTTATGAAAATATGCCTATATAACTTGGTGACCACACAGAGTGAATCAGGCAGCGGAAGAGCCAGAACTAGAACACAGGCTTATTCCTTCTTCTTTCTCCCACCCCTGAGGACCTCCTGTTCTGTTCTATTTTCTTAATTCTTCCTGTTCTCAACAACAGTGATTTCTATGGCTGGTATTTTGCTGTTTATACTTGTTATCACACATGATGCAAAGCATTCAGAATGGGTAATTTAGAAATCCCATGCAGTTATGTCATAGATTAGAGCTGAAAAGGATTTTAGGAACGATATAGTAATCCCCTTATTTTAGTGGTAAAGAAGCTGAGGCACCAGGAGGTGAAGGAACCTGCCAAGTTTTCACAGTCAGAGGCAGAGCATGCCGCCCAGTCCAGTTTCCGAGTCACCTGCCTCAGGCAGCGTTTTCTGAGACCACCAGCCTTAAGGAACGCTGCTTCTCAGCTGCTCGATCTCGTCTCCCAGCCTTGTCTGTGATCCCAGGCCGGTCCCTCTCCTCTCAGGGTCCCCTCATCAGCTGGTGAAGCCCCGCCTTCTGTCCTGGGCCAAGCTCTGCCCTCTGCTCCCCCTCCACACCCTTCTTCATTCCCTGAGGTCCTGCCGAGGCCACGCTTTCTCGGGCAACCCCACTGCTGCCATTCCTCCTTCGGGTGCCTCTCCTGGCAGACGGGGTGTGATCACTGTCTAAGTCCCTAACATGTGTTGCGGGGAGGTATGAACAAACTCATTCTGGGCAAAGCGAGAATCAATGTGTGGGATACAGGGAGGCACCCCGAGTGAGCACAGGAAGGGCTCTGGGGTAGGATAGCTAGACTCCTGAGGGCAGCTTCTGCCATGAAGGACTCAGGTAACTATCAGCAAATCACCTCACTTCTCCAGGCCTCTTCTGTAAAGCAAGAATATAGGACTACCTGATCCCAAAGCACCTTCCAGTATTTCCACAACGCTGCTATGCATAAAAGGGCTCGCATCAAAAACGTATTAATTTGCATTCCAGATTGTTAGTCTACAAAAGAAAGCAATAGAGATATGGTATTCAGTACTGTATCCGTTCTCTTTTGTTTGTTTTAAATAAACTGGGGACAGAATGTTCAAAAAAACCCAGGTAGAACATGCTTTTGGCTTTATGATGCTGAAGCTGGGTTGGACAAATTCCAAATGTAGCTGTGTAGTGCTTATTCATGTGAGAAGTTCTTTGCCTTCAAATGCACACTCTCCTGGTTTAAGAAAATGCCAGCACAGCGTCTATATTGAGAGGGTCTCTTTCGTGCATTTAGCTTTTTACAACTTCTCTGTTGTATTCACAAGAAAAGAAAAAAGGATTTCACTTCTCTCCTTCTCTTGGAACAAAATGCCTTTGGGAAGGATTGCTGTCTTTGGCAGCAGGCAAAGGCTTCTTGAAAGGAAGGTTTCTGTTCCATGGGTGAAACAGTTGCCATGGCAACCAGTCATCACGGCTCCAGCAACGTTTCATAGACACTCTCCACTCAGGAGGCCCTTTTCCGTCGTGTTGACAGAGTATTTGCATCTGTGAGCCAGAGTTCTCCACTTTTGGTGACATTCATTCATCCAATCACGGGGATGCTGGACGCCATATTTTCAGTTACACGTTGCCTTATATTTTGTTCCAAATTATTAATTTGGTGAAGAATGGGGTTAAATTTTATACTATTTACATTTTTATGGCAAATATGATATCTCAAACTTCTAATAGGGTCTGCTTTATGCATGCTAGATAAGATAAGATTGGGAAAAGAGAGTCCTTATCACCTCTCTAATTTGAATAATAGCTCCCATTTCACTCATACTTATTTTGGGGGGTGAGATCAGTTCACCTTCCCCCTGTGAAGCTGTCTGCTCAGGCTCTTCCTTTAGTCCTGACTCCTCTCCGAAATTCTACTCTCAAATGTTCAGCTTTCTCTCCCACATCTTGAGGCAGGAATCTAAAACTCAACCTTTGCAGAACACACGCCGATCCAGTCCCTACCCCACCAGCGTTCTCTTTTATCATTAACTCTGCTTAACTGTAGCAACAGGCCTCTCTGCCTCTCAAAACTAAGTCTTGGAATTATAATTTTAAAGCACAAGTTTATACTTTTTCACAATTAATTTTAAAAATAAGAAAATGAGCTCTAGAAAGGGGAAGTAATGTGTAGAAATCTCTCAGCAGAACTGGGATAAAACCCAAGTTTCCTAATTCCCCATTTCAGTATTCTTTTCTCTTATACCAGAGAAGCACAAACAAAATAAATCAAATTGCCCCTGTTACTCCCTCTGCCTTTCTCCTCCGCTTCCCCACAAGCACAATTCCTAGACAAAGGGTAGTCCTTGAAACATTTTTTTAAAGATAAAATATCTATTGTGAAAATTTTAGAAAATAGAGAAAAACATGAGAAAGAAAAGAGATAATCCGTTATGATCTCATCATCCAGAGGAAGTAGCTGCTAACATTTAGTGTGTTCCTTCCAGTCTGTTTCTGAACATGCTTATCGAGTCTCTTGCCAATATACAGTTAATTTTTTTCTTCGAACATGCTCTGCTAGAGAAAGAATTCGGATGAGAATCAATAGACTTATGAAGCCCTGAGGCGAACTAGTCGTGCGACCTTGAACAAGTACCTTACTCTCGCCCGCAGTCTCCTCAACTAGCTAATTAAGAGACTGGACTGGATACCTTTATGGTCTCCTCCAACTCCAGAATGGTAGCCCACCAAGGTTACTGATCAAGTGAGGCAAGGGTTGGGGTAGATGATGCAGAGGTCTGTTTAAACTTCAGAGACTATAACACATGTATCATAAAGAAGCAAATACTTGGAGACTCAAATTAGCGAGTTAAAGCCTACCAAGGAACAGGGCCTTTCCTTCAAGAATCTTATCCATTTACTTGTTTCATGTCCTTATCTCTACTTTAATTCAGCTACATGCTCAGCAGCGAAGAATCGTCATCTGGGTCCTCCCATGCGGTGATGGATATCTCTCTGCCTACTGGAGTCAATGCAAACCCAGAAGACTTAAAAGCTGTAAATGTCTTCTCTTAAATATTGTTATGGATACTTGCTTTTATTTACTGCATTATTTTACAAAGCTATTTCCATTCATTCTATGTCACTTTCTTAGACTCTCCCAGAATATTCTTTTCAAACTGATAATCTACCTAAGTTTTTATTTTTCAAAGTGAAACTGAAAAATATTCAGTTTTATATTTATATAAATATTCAGGGGCAAGTATTATGCTTGCACGGACAGAATAATGTGCATGCATGTGATGACATGTTCAGACTCTTTCAAGAGGAGGAGCTGCTCTTCACTGTCTTTAAATAGTGGGTTACATCCCCACGACCTCACATTCCATCACTGGGTGAATGCACTTAAACAGAAAGGTCGTGAAGTTAAATTTGAGCTTCTCTCTTTGTTCCCTTAGCTTGTGGAACAGGTGGATCAATTATTAACTGACTACGAAATCAAAGATGGGCATGTTATTCTGCAACTGAACTCGGTAAGTTCCACCTCTCACCATTTTTCATTTATTATTACTATTTAACAGCTGCTGCCTAAAATATTTTGAGTCTTTTGTCTCTCATGATTTTCTTAATCTTTGCATTTGTCAAACAGATTCCTTCCAACGAGTTCCTTTGTGTTCGATTCCGGATAATTGAACTTTTTGAAGTTGGGTTTCTGAGCCCCGCCACTTTCACAGTGTATGAGTACCACAGACCAGGTAATCAACTCTAACGTTTCTTCCAAAGACTGCTCTGTATTTATTATGGAATTTGAAGAAAGGCGCTTGAGGCCTGCAGATTGTATACATTTCTTCTCTCGGGGCTCTCTCTTCACAAACGTCCCCACTGGGACAACCAGTGGGTGAGCGAGTCCCTCCACTGCTCCGGCCCTCAGTCTCTTCATGTTTAGAATAGGCGAATGGACTCGACGGCTCCCCTCACATTCTTCGCCTCAAGTCTATCTTTGGTGCTTACTGTTCCCCTTGCGTCTCTCCTTTTCAGAGAAGGCCATTGGCCCTGCTGTTATTTCCAGCCTTCACAGAGCCAGCTTCCCCTCCGTCCACATTCTCAGTGCACTTTGCAGAGAGCCCTAGCACAGCGCCTCTCACGCTGCACCCTGATTGTGTGTTTGCACATCTTTGTGCGCACCCCCAGAACATTCTCATCCTTCTGTCCCAAGCATCTAGCCCAGGGTCAGGTACATGCTGCTGCTGCTAAGTCACTTCAGTCATGTCCGACTCTGTACGACCCCATGGACTGCAGCCCACCAGGCTCCCCTGTCCCTGGGATTCTCCAGGCAAGAACACTGGAGTGGGTTGCCATTTCCTTCTCCACAGGTACATAGTGTGTATCAATAAATGATGGATGAATGACCTCTGCGTTTGGTCATTCAGCCACGTCTGATAACTCTCCCCTTCTGGAGAGCCCTTTGGTTCATAAGGCAGACAACTTCACTTTGGACAGTTCTACTTGTAACAAAACTCTTAAAGTGAACCAAAACTCTGAGACCCATTCAATCTAGTTTTACTTCTGAAATCATAGATTATGATACTTAGCCTCTCCTTGAAAAAGAACTACACACACACACACACACACACACATATGTGTGTGTTTCTTTTCTCCTCCTGAACAATAGGAAAAACCAATGCTTTTCATCTGTAGCCTAAACAATTACCAATTGTAATTCTTTCGATAGACTCTCGTGTGACATAATTTATTTCTTCTCATTCATTGAAACACCAAACACTTGCATTCTCAGAAATGAGTATGGAAGAGTAAGATTTCAAGCACAGAGAGGGAGAATATTTTGAGTGTAGAGGGGCCTGTGTTAGGACAGGCAGTTCATAATTTAACTTTCCTGGGCCTCAGCTACAGAAAGAGGGTTAGGAGTGGGTGATGAAGGAGCCATGGGCGAAATTCACTGACGGGTAAATTGCGTGTCCGCCAGGCGCCTCTTCTAACTATGCTTTCATCGCCGCAGATAAACAGTGCACCATGTTTTACAGCACGTCAGACACCAAGCTTCAGAAAGTCTGTGAAGGAGTAACATGCAAGTGTATCGAAGGTAAACTTCGCTTACTGTGTTCAGGCTGTATACTTGTTTAAAGCAGCCACTCATAATCTGGGGCTAATCTGGGGGGAGCTGTTTGACAAACTGTCATTTCTCAGAAGTAGAAATGTAATCTCACCTGGTGGAAAGTGCATTCCTCGAGCACTGTAAGGCTGCATCGCAACGGCTCCAGAACAAGCCGATAGTTCCTACCGTGGGGAGAAACACCATCAGGCGGTTGTTGGGTATCGGAAAGATAACATGATGTGACATTCTTACCTTTTACCTGGTCTTTTTGGTGCAATAGGACCATTGCTTAAGAGAACAGCGGCTCTGGAATAAGCCACTATCTCCTCTCTCCTTCCCCTGGCCCTCCCCAGTTAGAGACGCTCTCCATTCAATCTTTTGCCAATCAAGGCAGCCTTATTGGCCAAAGAAAAGCCCCAGAACTCAACAATAATCAACTGCAGACTCCATGAGGGTCTGAGTTGATTTTGGTTTTCTTTTGTTTTTCAAAATCCTTAAAATCTACACATTTTCTAGGTACATATTTCTCCCTCTTACAGCATAAGTCAGTCATCAGTTTGGTTCCTTCAAGAGATTTTTGATTACACTCAAAATGGGAAAATGTCCTCCTTTCTTCAGTGAAGTATATATATTTCTAAAGAGCTCAATGTGGAGTGACTACCCATTCTAAGTCCCGTGTTCAAGATTTTGTTTTTTGTTGGTTTTGTTTTTGCTTTGCATATTGTTTCACTTTATGGAAGAGGAGAAAATGGGGACAGGTCTTAGGAATCTGATATTTGTAAGATTATACTGGATTGTCTCAGGGCAGATGAGGAAAAACTGTGTTTACTCCCAAAGGTGCCTGTTCCTTACGTTAACCTAACGCGTGCTGTCTTTCACAAAATCCAGCTGACTGTGGGCAAATGCAGGCAGAATTGGATCTGACAATCTCTGGAGCTACTAGAAAGGAAACAGCATGTAAACCAGAGATTGCATACGGTAAGTTGGAAAGTTTAATATAAGTTCCATTAAACATGACATTTTATGAAAACTTGATCAGGTAGGAAGACCTACAATTTTACACAGTGATTATGTAGATGCAGCATTCCATGTGCTCCCTTGAAGGAAAATGTCATCAATTTTCAGCATTAACATGCAAAGTTATTTATCCTTCAGCAAAGAAATATGATTTTCATTAAAAATGATGGGAGTGAGGTACACACACAGCCAAAACATTTTATTCCACCAGACTCCATTGAATTAAAAGTGCTAAAACATAGTCAAAGAGAACATTTGAGAAGCCGCAGAGGTATATGATTTCACTCCTGCATTCTTCCGGTTGATGGAGCAGAGAGAGAAACAAAGATGGTTTGGGGGTCTGAGTGTTTTCCAAACTCCTTCCAAAGACAAGGTACAAGTGTCAGTACTAATTGTTAATATATCACAATTGCAATCCACATTTGAGACTCTCTCCATCTCAAAAGGAGCATCTCCTTCTTGTTGGCCAAATCTCAGAGCTAAATCAAATGCCCAAGTAGAGTTGCAGACACAAGCTCCTCATAGAATTAGATCCTTTATTTTCTACCTGTAGCTTCCAATGTTTACTTCTGTCTTTTTTAAGAAAAAGAGAATGAACAGATAGTACACTATTTCAAATTTTTCTTGACAGCTGGTAGGAGGGTTTTTATAAATAAATAAGCACAGTGCTGTTCACAGAGCCTTTCCTGTTGACCAATTGTTTTTGTATATGGTCTCTCACTGGTGTCCCATGAGCCTCCTTGGAGGTAACAGTGAAGAAACTGAGGCTCTGAGAGATGCAATAATTTACTCAAAGTCATGCAGGAAGTAAGTAATAGAACCAGGACACATTCTGGTCTCCAGTATTATTTCCAGTAGGTAACACTGAATTCTATTAATGGAAATAACAGCCATGAGAATAACTCTTGTGTGGCTCATGATCTTTCTTTCCTTCAAATTCATCTTGAGTTTTAAAAAATGCTGAAAACTTGCCTAACTCAGCCAAGACCCACTGCAACTTTTAAAATATATTGAGACTTGAAGAGAATTCTGTATTAACAATTTTCCCCTAAAATTTAGATCCAAATTATTTCTTTCTATGACAATAGAACAATTTAAACTCTTAAATTAAAAAAAAAATCTGTTTTAACACAGAGAGTACATGCAATCAGGATCTAGTTTACCACATTCAAGAAAAAGCTTAGTAGGCTTTTTTGGAGCTACAGGTTAATGATGGAATCACAGAATAGAAACAAAATTAAACGGTCCTTTACTCCGCCTATGCCTACAGTAGGTTCGTTGCCCTTATCTACTATAAATAATTAAGAATCTGAAATTCAGGACATTGTTTAAGCCACTAATTTACACAGCCTTTGGTTCTGCCACACTGAGTTCGTTCACTGAGCTCTATGTCTTGCTAGCTAGCTGCTGCTGCAAAGTCGCTTCAGTCGTGTCCGACTCTGTGCGACCCCATAGACGGCAGCCCACCAGGCTCCCCCGTCCCTGGGATTCTCCAGGCAAGAACACTGGAGTGGGTTGCCATTTCCTTCTCCAATGCATCAAAGGGAAAAGTGAAAGTGAAGTCGCTCAGTCGTGTCCGACTCTTGCTAGCTAGCTAGGATCTCAAAAATGAACAAAAAATTTTAGGTCATTCACTTTAACCCCAAAGAAAGCAAGAACAAGAGGAGTTTTTCTCAGGTCACAAAGAAGAGATGCGTCTCTTCAAGCTGGTCATTTCAGACGCAAAGTCAAACGTACCATAGATTAAAAATTGATGCCTGAATGAAGGGAAGTGAGAATGTATCATATCAAATAGCTGCCAATCCAAGCAAAGATGAGTTGGAAAACAGAGTCCTATCAAAAACCAAAGATCAAAACCAATAAAAGTCATAGAGGCATGGAGGTGAGGGAACACGGAGACTCCTACGACAGGTGAGGGTGATAGATACAGGACCCCTCTGTGGACATGCAGAGAAGGAAGAGGCTCTTCATCTTGAAAGATCAGAATCTGAACTTTACATCTAAGGCTTATTTTGTTTTGTATGCTTTTTAAAATTTAATATTGCTCTTACCCTAATCAGCCTGTTCTGTAACAGTGGGCAGAGTGACTCTGACTCTAAGCAGAGTGATCCCTTAGAGTCATGACCAGTAGAATCTTGCTGGAGTGATGGGAAGCCTTCTTGGAAGACATAGATTTACCACAGGGTGCCCATAAGAGCTTGCCACACCTCATTTTTTGTTTGTTTGACAGACTCTGGCTTCTATTGGACATAGAATGTGGTAATAAGCATAAAGTATTGTGCGTGTGCTTTTTTTACCAGCTTATAAAGTTGAGATCGTAGCTGTCACTGAAGAAAACGCTTTTGTTAAGTACACGGCAACTCTCCTGGATATCTACAAAGCTGGTAAGAGTTCATTCATTAGTTCTTTCATTCAACAAATACTTACTCCTTACTACGTGGCAGGCATTATATTAGACACAAAGGATATAACTTGAATAACACAGCCAGAGTTCCTGCCTTCATTAAGTTTATATTCTATTCGAGGAGACACATTTTTTTTTTAAAGGAAATGGACAAAATAAATAATCAGAAAGTATAAGTGCTATATTTGAAACAGACATGGAGTTAATAAGGGAAATACCTTCAGAGTGATAACAGATGGCATCTTTTAGGAAATGCTGTTAAGAGTTCAGATCAGATCAGTCGCTCAGTCGTGTCCGACTCTTTTCGACCCCATGAATCGCAGCACGCCAGGCCTCCCTGTCCATCACCAACTCCCAGAGTTCACTCAGACTCACGTCCATCGAGTCAGTGATGCCATCCAGCCATCTCATCCTCTGTCGTCCCCTTCTCCTCCTGCCCCCAATCCCTCCCAGCATCAGAGTCTTTTCCAATGAGTCAACTCTTCGCATGAGGTGGCCAAAGTACTGGAGTTTCAGCTTTAGCATCATTCCTTCCAAAGAAATCCCTTAGCCATTCTTAAAGGCGGGAGTAGAGGGAATCAGATGGGCAGGAGCTGGGTCGTACCAGGGTTTATAAGGCAAGGTGAGAAATTTGGATTTTATTCTAGAAGTTCAAAGGGTAGCTAATAAATGGTTTTAGGTGGGCAAGGAACGTTTTCTGATTTATGATTTTAAAAATCATTCTGGCTGCAATTGAAGGGAGCAAGAGTTGGAAGAGGGAAACCAGTTAGGAACATCTGTGAAGTGCATAGCCTTGGCTCAGAGGCCACGTAAGTTTTGATAGGCTAAATGAGCTTTAGTAACCAATACAATAAAATGAATTCATGTGGAACTAGCACATAAAACAACGGTTTAAAATATGTTCCCTTTTATTCCCTAAGTAAGATAACCTACAAATATTATAAAATTGCTTGTCAAATGATGTAAATGGTAAAAACAAATGATTCATTAAATCATATTTAATTCCAAATAAGTTATTGTTCATTTGTTTGTTTTATTTAGAAATTGTCATTTTGTTTGACTCACTGTAGGGGGCCTCTGTTTGAGCTTTGATTTGGCAACAAGGAACCACATCAGATTTTTCCAGTTATGTCTCTATTGAATTGATAGTCATTACATGACATCTAGCCTCAAAAAGTACTTTCTCCTGACAGTGACAGTATTGTGCAAAGTACGGAACCCTTTCTCAGTTTCTGCTAAACTAGCAGTACTTACATTCAAATGTTTCTCATCTTTGTGATACCACCTAACATTTCCAGGTATTTAATATCAATTATCAGCTAAATTATAAAAACAGTTTATTGAAATGTCATGTTTAATTTTCCTAATTTTCTTAATTTTTATTCCCCTTCAACCCTCAGAGTTTTACAAAATTATTTGATGAAGTTTCAGGATTCACGTTTTAAAAAACTTAAAAGTTCATCCGTTTTTGCTTTTGTCACTAAAACCAAAAACACTTTCATACAATTAGCTTTTCTGTTAAGTTGATATTTTGTTTTATGTCAAATGGCATACCATTCTTCACTTTGTAACAACTCTTGCTTCATTTTCATATTTCCTTTACTTATTTTTATATGATCAGTTTTGCCATTTATTCATTAATCTTTCAGCTTATTAAGGCTGAAATATTTTTTCTTGAATATCTAAAGATAATATTGACGTAATTGCTAGAATATCATACACAAATCACTAATATATATATGCGTATGTGTGTATATTTATATATATACACTTTCTAAATGTTATCACCTGTGTCTGTGAAAGTGAATCTATCAGACGATGTGATTTATAAACTACCTTTGCAGTTTTAGCACTATTGGCTGCGTTTCAAAATGCCAATATTTTTCCAATTTTTATTATTGCAATTTTTGAAGTCTCCACGCTATTTCTTTATTCCGTCTAGCGTATATTAGGTATATGGTAGTAAATATCAAATTTATGAAAACAATATTTAAAGTGATTCTTGTTTGCCTTGTTTCTTTCATCGCATTATCCGGAGATGCTTGACTCAGAAGGTGCCAAACTGAAACAGCTGTAAATTTCAGGATTTTTGCTAAAGCCCCAGATTTCTCCCTGACATTACATTTGCGCCAATAAGGTGTTCTTATAAATATTTCTCATTGACACCTTTTTTCTCAGTTTGATATGTTGTCCTTCCTGTGCTTTGAGTTCAACAAAACCCATGAAGCCATCTTCAGAGCCTCTAATTTTTAATTTTAAGTTATTTAAAACATGTTTTATATTAAATAGTTGATTTTCTAGGAAATGATTGAACTTTTATTACCTCGTGTATATTTCTCAAAAGCTGTGTTCTCATTTCAGTAGGTAAGAAATTTTGCTGTAAGTGGGACCATAACTCTAAGTTGTGGCACTGGGTTTATTCTTTTTTTTTCCTTTTGAAATGCTACCAAGTATTTCGAATATGAAAATGTTTATTTTTAATCATACACTAGAGTTTAAAATTCTATTAATACTTTCCAAATTTTTCTTTGCTTGATCGACACTCTGACATTTTTTTCTGACTTTTTTCAAATGTTTCACTGTGTGAAGTTGATTTGTGATGGTGCTCATTGATGATCACAAGTGTTCTTTATTTGTAACATGATTACCATTTTGACAAAATAGGTAAGCACTCTTAGCGCTCTGATCTTTTCACAACCCAATTTTCAAGCACTTTTGCAACCAACATACATATTATAAGCAATAAGACATTCCTATTTTTACCAAAATAATCAAGTTCTTTTCATTCCAGAAATACAAATTACTTATTTTGTATCAATTATTGCCTAGTATCAAAAGATATTCCAGACTGTTCTGAACTTCGTGCAGAATCAGATGATTCCCAAGCTATAGTTCTTTATCGCTATCATTTCTTCTCTGTTATGTCTGTTCAGAAGACTCATGTTTATGACATTTAAAAGGAAATGTTAAGAAAGTTTTGCATAGTTTGTTATCTTTTCATTCTGGCTCTTCATTTTTAACATATATAGATTTTTAATTTATATAAAATAGCAAAACACCACACATTTACCACTTACACAAGAAGTGCTGCTAAAAAGAAGCCAAAATAAGAACTAAACTACTTTGAATCAAGGGCAACTATGTAGTTCAAGGATAATGATGTTATTATCCTGTGACCGGTGTTTCTCCTAAAACACAGGTGAGGATATAAATGAAAAAAAGATGAGTGGTTGTTGAAACTGAGGTTAATTATTCTCCCTTCTGAATATGCTTGACATTTTCCATAACAAAAGGTTTTTAAAAATAATAAGATGCCCCGCAGTAACACAGCTTACCGTGACAGGGGCTGACTTGGCAGATAGTGCTGGGAAGGTTGCTTGAACGTTGCTGCAACGGGAAGTCATGTATGCAGGGTCCCCAGCAGAGCCTCAGAACATTAGCTTGAACTAATGTGGGTACACTGTAATTTATTTTACTAATTAAAGTTTACCACCCGTGCAGTTTCTATTGTGTGCTATTTAGCAACAGTTTCAGAAGTTTTTCAGGATTTAATAATTAGGATAACTCAGCCAGAGTTTAATAACTGGATACCAGTCCTGAATATATAGCAATGAATGCCCTGGCCTGGCCTCAAGAAGTTTCCAGCCTAGCAGGAGTCAGGCATGTGGAGGGAAACATGAAGATAGAAACTCAAGTGTAATGGGGATGAGGAGAAAACATGTACTTAGGACACAGAGCATCAGGGAATATTTCCTGAATACTGGGAGGATTGAAGACGTCTTTAGAGATGGCCGAAAGAAAGAAAGTGAAAATCGCTCAGTCGTGTCTGACTTTTTGCGACCCCATGGAATAGTTCATGGGATTCTCCAGGCCAGAATACTGGAGTGGGTAGCCGTTCCCTTCTCCAGGGGATCTTCTCAAGCCAGGGATCGAACCCAGGTCTACCACATTGCAGGCGGGTTCTTTACCAGCTGAGCCACCAGGGAAGCCCCTCAACTCTGGAAAGGTTCTGCGAATTCCTGGTTCTAATGAAATAATGAAAAGCACTTAAATAAGCCTCACAGCAGTTCTGCAGGGTAGGTTTTACTGTGATGCCTGTTTTGGGAATGAAGGATCTGAGCCTCATTTGTTCAGGTACACAGCTAGGAAGTGGCAGAGCTGGGGTTTAGCTTGGGGAGCCTGATCCCAGAGTCTGAAGTCTTAACCACAGGGACAGTGCCAATAGCCATTAGCCTGTCGATAGAAATTTACACCAAATAATGAATAGCCACGAGGAACAGGAATGCTCAAGAGCTGAAAACTGTGGCCTGTGATAACCTTGCTGTGCGTCTCTTAGGAGAAGCTGCTGCTGAGAGAGACGCTGAAATCACCTTCATCAAAAAGACAAGCTGCTCCAACGCCAATCTGGAAGAAAGAAAACAGTACTTAATCATGGGTAAAGAGGCCCTGCAGATAAAACACAACTTCCGTTTCAAGTAAGTCACCTGTATTTTGGACTCTGATTTTCCATCCAAAACTGAGTGAAATTTATTCTTAAACCCACTACATGTTTCTTTCGTGCCCTGCTGTTAACCAACAGACCATTAGGAGCCTACATGAAATAATGTGAGCTTAAAACAAAGAACTCCTCAAAACCACCAGGGTAGCTGAGGTCTCACTGAGGATAAAGCAACTGAGTGCCCAGGTCTGACGATTAATCTGGGCTCACTCATCAACTCCCCCTTTACCGCATCTGCCATCTCAGTCCTCAGACTGTTCTGTTTGTAAGGAGGACAGTGTTTGGATACATGTTTTATTATCTGTTTTTTGAAAAACAGACATTGAAACAGATGTTGTTCGTGCCTTTAACCATGGGATCCCCGAGCAGCTCATGATCTCCAGGGTTTGTGGACCTTCCCAAGGAGATGCCAGTTCAGAGGAGTTTGGCCAACAGCCTGACCCCCTGGGCACCTGAGCAGCTTGGCTCAATTGAACTCAGCTCTTCTCTATCTGTGGCCACCATCACAAGTGATTCATTTGTATTATTCCTTGGCAGGTACGTCTACCCGTTAGATTCCTCGACCTGGATTGAATATTGGCCTACAGACTCCAGGTGTCCATCGTGCCAAAGATTTTTAGCGAATCTAGATGAGTTTACTGAAGACATCTTTTTAAATGGCTGTGAGAACGCCTGAAGGTCGGCTGCATCCAGCTTGCACTATGGACTCCTGTTGTTGGAGTTTCTTCTTTTTTTTCCCCAACATTCACAGCTGGTCTTATTTGGAAAGTTCATTCTACTTAGAATGGGGGACACTTGCTTTTATTAGAGAACAATTTAAGAGCAGTAACTCTCCGAAACAGCCTATCCTTCAGGGGGCCTGGAGACAGACACTCATTCCAAGGTTACTGGACACCAGAAGCAATAAATTGGAACCCTCCTGAAACCTACCGCTCAGGAATGCTTGCCGGGGACAAAGAATAGCCCCATTGAAATGTAGTATCTTACAAAAACATGGCCTTTGCTTGAAAGAAAATACCACGGAACAGAAAACCGATCATTAAAGCCTGACTTTGCTTTCAAAATGTGTAAAAAAGCGTGTTATTTTATGCTAGGTCAGCTGCAGCCGCACAAAGACAGGCAAATTGAGAAAGGTGCAGAAGGCTGACCCTCAAAGCCCTCAGCAACCTGAGAAGGTAGGAGCCTTGTCCTGGCCACCTCCCTTCCTGTTGCCCTCTCTGTACCCCCATGCGGATGCCCTACTCCCTTCCCCGCCCTCCCAGCGCCTACTCCTTCCCCCTGGAACTTGCTCTCCTGGAAGGCAGGCCCCAGGGCAGCCACCTGGTGAAGAGAAACCTAGTGGAAATCCAGACACCTCTGCTCTTGCTCCAGCCAGGTCTCTGAGCCTCCCTTCCGGATTTATCAATGAGGATTTCTAACAGCAGTCTCGTTTGTAAGTGATATTCTGCAGCACTTTAGATCTTATGGAAGAGTGCTCATATTTATTCCCATTTAATGTCTCCAGAATCTCATGGAGTACGAGAATTATTATTACCCTCATTCCAAGAAGACTTGGAGGCTAAGGACCCAAAGGGCTTTGAAGATGAGGAATTTGAGGCTCAGAAAAGGAAGCGATTTGCCCAGCCTAGTAAGGGGCAGAGTGGGAGACCAAACCCCAAGGCTTGCTCACAGTCCGAACATCTCCCTCTTCCACCTCACTGCCCCATCCCATTGCTTGTCGGGTTTGATTTCCTAAGAGCAAGGCAGGACGCAGGTGGAGTGTCTTTCTTCCTTAGCTATAGTTTAGCCAGCCCCGCTGAAGCGTCGCAAGGAAACACAAGCCCTGGATGGAACGGCAGCACTGACTGAAATGCATCCCCTTTCTGAGAAACCCGCGCCTTACCGGTTAGCCTCGCGAAGCTACACAAGGCCTTGCACTGTGCCTCGTAAGTTAAACTAAGATTTTCCAGCTTCAAGGAACTAAGGATTTATTTTTGTAAATGTCAGAACTCACGTTGAAGGCACTCCCTTGGCAAAAACAACCCTTGTGTCCAATATGCCCCAACTCGCTGCCAACGAGGGGTGAGGGGCCCCCAGAGCAGGTCTGCGGCGCCTCCAGTCACCTTCTCGCTGAAGGCCGGGCGGCAGGACCTCTGCAGTAACCTCCCCGTGGCCCCAGCGTCTCCGCCTTCTCCTTGAGCACTGTTTCAAGTAGGTCGGCCACAGCGGCCTAATTAACTCACAAAGCAACTGAACTTCCAAACTTCAAAGCAGGCCTTTGTGAGTGAGCCTGGCTCCGCTGAAAAACTCACCAGCCCCTCTTCAGCAAACTGCTAAGGACTTAGACATACGTCCTGTTGGAGGCTTTTGTGGTCCTTCTCACAGCTGGGGCCCCTCCTCAACCCTGTACTCCTCTTCTAAGGCACTTGCAGTTATTTGCTTGCTCGTGTATAGTTGTTTGGTGTGCAGCCTCCTGGCCTCACTGTTAGCTCCAGGTGGACAAAGTCTGGGTCCTCTCTCTCCTGCTGTGTCCTGTGCCTGGCTTAACGCCAAACACTTTCCAGGGACTCAACAAGTGCTGCTGCTGCTGCTGCTGCTGCTGCTGCTAAGTCTCGTCAGTCGTGTCCGACTCTGTGTGACCCCATAGACGGCAGCCCACCAGGCTCCCCCGTCCCTGGGATGCTCCAGGCAAGAATACTGGAGTGGGGTGCCATTGCCTTCTCTGCAACAAGTGCTGGTGGATTCTAACCCTGGCAGGGGTTTGGGACAAGCCTCTTCATCTTTTGGATGGCCTGTGCATCAGGGGAGTCAAACACCTTAATGCCTCTTTTATCTAGAGCCCCAAGAAGAAACACTATAATCTTTTGTTATGAAACGGAAGACAAAACTGCATGGCATGTCAGCGTCCACATGTCAGGCATGTATTTCTTCCTGTAAATGTAAAGGGAGCTCAGAGAAGTGAGTGAGCATATGAGTTGGAGGAGCTTCCAGAGGCTTTCTGGAGGACTTTTGGAAAGGTAGAGAGAGGCACAGTGTATTAGAAGCTGGTAAGAGGTATGCATGGGAAATAGATGGGTAAACAGTGGAAACAGTATCAGACTTTATTTTTCTGGGCTCCAAAATCACTGCAGATGGTGACTGCAGCCATGAAATTAAAAGACGCTTTCTCCTTGGAAGGAAAGTTATGTCCAACCTAGATAGCATATTCAAAAGCAGAGACATTACTTTGCCAACAAAGGTCTGTCTAGTCAAGGCAATGGTTTTTCCTGTGGTCATGTATGGATGTGAGAGTTGGACTGTGAAGAAGGCTGAGCGCCGAAGAATTGATGCTTTTGAACTGTGGTATTGGAGAAGACTCTTGAGAGTCCCTTGGACTGCAAGGAGATCCAACCAGTCCATTTTGAAGGAGATCAGCCCTGGGATTTCTTTGGAGGGAATAATACTGAAGCTGAAACTCCAGTACTTTGGCCACCTCATGCAAAGAGCTGACTCACTGGAAAAGACCCTGGTGCTGGGAAAGATTGGGGGCAGGAGGAGAAGGGGACGACAGATGATGAGATGGCTGGATGGCATCACTGACTTGATGGACGTGAGTCTGAGTGAACTCCGGGAGTTGGTGATGGACAGGGAGGCCTGGCGTGCTGCAATTCATGGGGTCACAAATAGTCGGACACGACTGAGCGACTGAACTGATCTGAACTGAAGAGGTATGCTGCTGTTTTGCTGCTACGTCATGTTCAACTCTTTGCAACCACATGGACTGCAGCCCACCAGGCTCCTCTGTCTATGGGATTTCCCAGGCAAGAATACCCCAATGGCTCAGCAGATAAAGAATCCACCTGCAATGTAGGAGACACAGGAGATGTGAGTTTGATCCCTGAGTCGGAAAGATCCCCTGGAGAAGGAAATGGCGACCCATTCCAGTATTCTTGCCTGGAAAATTCCACAGAGGAGCCTGAAGGTCTACAGTCCACGGGGTCACAAAGAGTCAGACACAACAGAGCATACGGCACATGGAGAGACATGGGGGACCTTTCTGGTTAAAGGAAAAAGCATAAGGCAGTTTTCCACTAGGGGTAAGCAAGACAATTTAGGTGGTAAACAGCTATATGCTTATTTTAACATGTGTTAGAAAAAAATATACAACTAGCACATCAAAGCCATGATATAAAATTTTCTTTGAAAATAAATGTATTCGTCAAAAAGTCTATTTAAGGAAAAGTTTTTAAGTAAATAAAAGTCTAGGTTGTTCCTAGGGCAAAAATCATGAGGTTGGCATGCACACACTTGAAGTTTAGGAAACCCTGTCTTAAGAAAATATGTGGAATTGACAACCCGCCAAGCTTAAAGCGGGCAGCCTGACTCCTGATTTCCCGGGGAGGGATCTAAGCCAAAGTCATGCTCAGTTTTACTTTCCAGTCCTTGTGATGCTAATTTATTCAGCAACATCCAGAAAAATATGTACTGACTGGTCATCGAAGGTTGGGCTCCAGTTCCCTAGATCCTTGCCCTTGTGGAACTTGGATTCCAATGAGAGGAGGTGCATGGTAAATAATGGTCAGTCATTAGGGGACTGAGTTTGAATATCAAGTGATAAAAGAGCTGTGAGAAAAAGAAAAAGCAGAGCAGAGCAAAGGAGCCTGGGAGTGGTGGAGAGAGGGGCTGAGTTGTAGTAGAGCAGTGAGGTCAGGGTGGGCTTCAGTGAGCAGTGAGACTCAAGCAAGGTGAAAGAGGGAGCCACTTGGTGATCTGAAGACAGTGTTCCAGGCAGAGGGAACATGCCCGAGCCTGAGGCAGGAGCTCGGCCGGGGTGCTCAGGGGAGAGCAGGGAGGCCGACGTATCAGGAGCAGATGAGGCAGAGGTGAGGCTGGTGGAGCTGAGGTCAGAGAGGTCACAGGGACAAGAGCATGCTGGTCACGGATGGGGTGCTGCTAATCTTACCCAGAGGGCAGGGTTTGGAGCAGAGCAGTGATGTGGTCTGTCTTATCTGTTAGAAGGACAATGGTAACTGCTGCATTGAAAATGAGGCAATGGTAAAAACTGACCAGTTAGGCTACTGCTGAAAACCAGGCAGAAGCTGATGGTGATTAAACAAAGCTGAGTTTCCAGAGCTTCTCAAAGGATGTTAGAAAGAGCTTGTTATAGGATTTGGGCTTGTGCTGGATTATTTGGGGAGGGCTCAGGGAAGTGGACTTGGCTCCGGGTTGGATGCTGTCGGCAAGCAGGGGTAATCCTATGATTGGGGGTACTGGTTGTTGTCTAATTAGGAGGAAAAGAAGGAGCAGTCACCCTTATGTGAGACGGGAAAGGGGGATATTTGGTCACTTTTCGTGATTTGGATTACGTACTTGTTTTATCCTCTGCTCAAACATGATTAAGGAGCAGTCTTTTTTTTTTTGGTAAAGATTCATTTGGTCTGATGCTGATGTTCTGTGACATCAGACTCTGAGAACACCACAGCCTGGCTCTGAGAACCAGGCCGGGTCCAAAGGACATCAAGGCTCAGCTGTCAGGGCGGCTCTTCCCTTTCAGACCCTTCTTCCTGGAAAATGCACATGTGGGACTCCCTGGCAGTCCAGTGGGTAGGATTTCCCCTTCCACTGCAGGGGGCATGGGTTTGATCCCTGGACTGGGAACTAAGATCACGCATGTGGCAAGGTGCAGCCAAAAACAATGTCTTTAAAATGCATGTGTGCGCTAAGTACACAAATCCGAATGCTATTTCTGAGGCCCCTGCAAGTCCATGCATTGACCTTGTGACTGAAAACCTCTGTCTCAGAGCTGGAAATTTAGCAGTCAAATCTGGAAGGTTCTCAGAGATACAAAGCAACTCTGCATCCTAGGGTTTTCCTAGTCCTGAAATCAGATGGATTCTGCGGGTTTAATGTGATGTGAGTACCTTGTCACCAGTGGCCTGATCTTTAACTTTGACTTGAGATTCAATTATCCCTTTATGCCTCTGACTCAGAAAGAAGGGAAGTTAGGAGGAAGAAAGGAAAAAATGAAGCAGAGAGGGTGGCGGGTAGGAAGAGATGGGAGGGAAGAGGGACAGGGTTTTGTTTAAGGACAGGAGGATAAGTTGAGAGCTCCGTTTCTAAGAACCTTCTGGATTCGTCTCAGCTGGCACGGTGCCCACCCTGACAGACATGTTGGCAGAAGCCGTTCTGCTCTTTGGATCTTGGTGTCCCCTCCTTCACTGGTTCCGTCATTATAATCAGACACGTGGTCTATTACCTACACCATCAGGAGGTATAGGATCCTAAAATGTCCAAAACAGGAAGGACCTAGAGCTTACCTCCTCCACTTCCTTCATTCTCACCTGGGAAATGGGCCCAGAAGAGCGGCTGCCGCGGTCACGGCGCTGCTCAGCGAGAGGGCTGGGGCACAAGCCCGAGGCCTCTGACTCTGCTCAGCGTTGTTTCCACGGTGCAGACGTGCGGAGGTTACGGAGAAGTCGAGTGGGGCTCTCTGTAAGGAAGCGTTTTCTTGGAGCCAGAGCCGTTCAAATATAAACTAGGCTCTCCAGGGGGGACCAGGTTCCCCATCAGTTCCGCCGTCCAGGGATGCCGCAGAAGCATTCAAAGTAGGAGGCTGGCCCCAGTGATGTCCAACGTCCCTGCGGCTCTGAGAGACCGTTGATAGAAAGGAAAACATCTGCTTTCCTTCCTCAAGCCCCCGTGTTCACATCTGAAAACAATTCCCCCTTGAGAGGCTTTCTGTGAGACATAAGTGAGATAACATAGACCTTGCACGTGGAGTGATGGGCACAGGGCCTGGCACTCTCAGTGTAACTGGCAGTTGCTAACAATACAGCCCTGATTCACGACAAGGGATGAACGCAACAAGGTTCTTGCCTGGCATGCTGCTGATTGTATTTTGTGGAGTATCCTCTCACGTCGCACACCCACCGTGTGAGGATTGTCATCATCTTTAGGAAGGAAGCAGCTGAGGCCCCAGGAGGCTGAGTAATTGGCCCCGGGTCTCATACCTTTACAAGTGGCAGGGCCACGGCTCAGATGTGCATCTCTGGGGCTCCGGGGACCCTGCTTCTAGCCTCTGAGCTGACTGCGTTTTCCCACACAGGAAGGGAGAGTAGCGTGGTCACTGTGTAATCCTGGCAAAGCTTCTGCCTCCCTGGGCCTCAGCGATGCGTGTTCATTGGAGGCTCCGAGCCGTCCCTGTGCTGGGACTGCAGGTGAGGCAGATGAGGGCTCTGGGTACAGGGTCCTGGGGCAGTGGGAACATGTCAGAGCTTTGTAAAATAGATCCTGGAATCAGCTTCCACGCGGAGAAAACACAGCTGGCAGAACTCTGGATTGGCAGGTCCTCCTACGTCACCTCAAGGATTTTAAGTTGCCAGTAGAGTTGACGTTTTTTCCTTTGTGAGCTTCCTACACAGAATCATAAAGTCCTAAAGTTAAAGCCTCCCTAGAGATCATCTCATCAAGCTCTCCCCATTTCACAGAGGAGGAAACAAGCCAGGGAAGAGCAGGGACTCTCCCAGGGTCCCATGAGGGAATCAGGGCTGGACCAGAGCGCCAGGCTCCGCTTCCCCATACCAGCACCTGGGGTCTGTTCCCACCGGCTGGGCTGAAGGGGCAGGAGGGCAGAGTCCAAAGCCAGGGGCTGGGGTCCAGGGCTCACATCGCTAGCAGATGAGATGAGAGGAACCAGAGCTGTCCTGGAAAGAGTGATTTTCATTTGGCTGGAGTTGTGTGTGTCTACGTGTGTGAGTGTTTTGGCGTTGCTGGGGGTGGATGGAAAGGGGGGTTGAAGCTGACTAAGACAAGGAAATCGGAGCTGAGGAAAGAATTATATGGCTTAATAAACTTTTTTCCAAACATAGAAGCTTTAGGAAATTAGAGTCAGGACTGAACCCTCGTTTCTGAGAATAGAGAAAGGAGCTGTGGCCAGGGGGCAGGGTTGGTGGTCATTTCTCCTCCTCTTGCCAGCCCCTACCAACTCTAAAGGCAGAGGTCAAATTGTGGCTTGCTCCGTAATTAGATGTTGGGTGTGGAAATTACAGCAGCCTCTCCGTTTGACTGGGCTTCCCAGGTGGCGCTAGTGGTAAAGAACCCACCTGCTAATGCAGGAGACTTAAGAGACGCGGGTTCTATCCCTGGGTCTGGAGCGGGCATGGCAACCCACTCCAGTATTCTTGCCTGGAGAATCCCATGGACCGAGGAGCCTGGCAGGCTACCATCTATAGGGTCACAAAGAGTCAGACACGACTAAAGCAACAGCCTGTTCCATGTGACTACAGCGTGTGTGTGTGTGTGTGTGTGTGTGTGTGTGTGTGTAAGAGACGGACACAGAGAAAGAAGTGGTTACCATGGGGAAGAAGTAAAAGCTGCCCTGTGGGGGCCAGCTGGCTGTGGTCTCTAAGTCACACAGCTTCCTCTGCGTCTGTTCTCTGTTTTGGAAGTGAGGTTCTCATTCCAGCTGGCCCAATGGACAGGGTTGTTGCAGGATGAAATTAGATCAAACAAGTGAGAGAACTTTTAAGCTGTAGAATTTTGAACAAATGTGGTAATGGCATTAACAATCAAAAGCATCTTTGTTAATTAGGTCCCATTTGTTTATTTTTGCTTTTATTTCCAATATTCTGGGAGGTGGGTCATAGAGGATCCTGCTGTGATGTATGTCAGAGAGTGTTTTGCCTATGTTCTCTAGGAGTTTTATAGTTTCTGGTCTTACGTTTAGATCTTTAATCCATTTTGAGTTTATTTTTGTGTATGGTGTTAGAAAGTGTTCTAGTTTCATTCTTTTACAAGTGGTTGACCAGATTTCCCAGCACCACTTGTTAAAGAGATTGTCTTTAATCCATTGTATATTCTTGCCTCCTTTGTCAAAGATAAGGTGTCCATATGTGCGTGGATTTATCTCTGGGCTTTCTATTTTGTTCCATTGATCTATATTTCTGTCTTTGTGCCAGTACCATACTGTCTTGATAACTGTGGCTTTGTAGTAAAGCCTGAAGTCAGGTAGGTTGATTCCTCCAGTTCCATTCTTCTTTCTCAAGATTGCTTTGGCTATTCGAGGTTTTTTGTATTTCCATACAAATTGTGAAATTATTTGTTCTAGCTCTGTGAAGAATACTGTTGGTAGCTTGATAGGTAGCCTAATTAACCTTAAAAGCTTCTGCACATCAAAGGAAACTATTAGCAAGGTGAAAAGACAGCCTTCAGAATGGGAGAAGATAATAGCAAATGAAGCAACTGACAAACAACTAATCTCGAGAATATACAAGCAACTCCTACAGCTCAACTCCAGAAAAATAAATGACCCAATCAAAAATTGGGCCAAAGAACTAAATAGACATTTCTCCAAAGAAGACATACAGATGGCTAACAAACACATGAAAAGATGCTCAACATCACTCATTATCAGAGAAATGCAAATCAAAACCACTATGAGGTACCATTTCACACCAGTCAGAATGGCTGGGATCCAAAAGTCTACAAATAATAAATGCTGGAGAGGGTGTGGAGAAAAGGGAACCCTCTTACACTGTTGGTGGGAATGCAAACTAGTACAGCCACTATGGAGAACAGTGTGGCGATTCCTTAAAAAACTGGAAATAGACCTGCCTTATGAGCCAGCAATCCCACTGCTGGGCATACACACTGAGGAAACCAGAAGGGATAGAGACACGTGTACCCCAATGTTCATCGCAGCAATGTTTATAATAGCCAGGACATGGAAGCAACCTAGATGTCCATCAGCAGATGAATGGATAAGAAAGCTGTGGTACATATACACAACGGAGTATTACTCAGCCGTTAAAAAGAATACATTTGAATCAGTTCTAATGAGGTGGATGAAACTGGAGCCTATTATACAGAGTGAAGTAAGCCAGAAAGAAAAACACCAATACAGTATACTAACGCATATATATAAAATTTAGAAAGATGGTAACAATAACCCTGTGTACGAGACAGCAAAAGAGACACTGATGTATAGAACAGTCTTATGGACTCTGTGAGAGAGGGAGAGGGTGGGAAGATTTGGGAGAATGGCATTGAAACATGTAAAATATCATGTATGAAACGAGTTGCCAGTCCAGGTTCGAAGCACGATACTGGATGCCTGGGGCTGGTGCACTGGGACGACCCAGAGGGATGGAATGGGGAGGGAGGAGGGAGGAGGGTTCAGGATGGGGAACACATGTATACCTGTGGCGGATTCATTTTGATATTTGGCAAAACTAATACAGTTATGTAAAGTTTAAAAATAAAATAAAATTAAAAAAAAAAAAAAAACAACAATTCGGCAGTTCCTTAAAATGTTAAACACAGGATTACCATAAGACCAAGCAATTAAAAAATTATTCCACTCCTAAAAAAAAAAAAAAAAAAAAAGCATCTTTGTGCGAAGATACCACCGGCAAAGACTGCCTGGTGAGCTTCTGAAAGACTGAGAGGGTCTGCTATCTTCATCGCCCCAGTGTGTCAGATTTCCCTGTTAGAGCTTCATTCCTTTGGCTCTGCAGGCTGGCAGTCTTACAGCAGGATTTTCAAAGTGCTGAAATATGCATTCTCAGTCACCACCTCAGACCGACTGAATCAGAAACCCTAGAAGGGAGTACCAAAATCTATATTTTAAACATCTTCAGGAAAATATCATAGGTACATTAAAATTAAAGAAGTGTTGTTCTAGAGCTCGTGAAAGTGCAGAGTCTGATTTTGCAGGTCTGGGGTGGCCGGAGACTCTGCATCTCCCAGGCGATGCCTCTGGCGCTGGTTCTTGGACCTAACAAGGTTCCAGATTGTTCCATAAAGCCAGGGATTCCCGCATGAACAGAAGCAGCTGTTTATCAGCCAGCACTTTAGTTGAGAACCATTGTGCCCAAGGCCTTGCAGAAAACTCTGAGGGATTCTGGGAACAAGAGAAACACAGCTTCAAAGAGAAAGAGGGCTTGAGAAAAAAGAGGAGGTAGGAAATGCTAAAAGAAAACTACATCGCCTTTGTAGAATGTGGCCCGAGCAGGTCTGGGCGTCAATTAACCCTTTTACCCACCAAGAGCCTGCCGTGTTAGGGACTGATGTGTTCGTCTCATTCATCAGCTTAATGAATCCACAAACAACCCCCCGAGTTTGGTACAGAGGAATAAACCAAGGAAAAAGAGGTTAAATAACTTGGCCCAATAAGTGGTGGAGCAGGGATTTAGAACTCAGACAGGCTGACTCATTAGCACTAATTCTGCCTCAAATTTGGTCTCTGCCCTCAGGAAGCTTACAGTCCCATGAGGAATATGGGCGAGGCCTGATAACTGCCCAGCCTGGATGATGTCCGTCTGGTCCTGTATTTCGAGAATCTTACAGACAACTGCTGCTTTAGCTCCTGTAGCAATTCTTCCAGACCGGGCAAGGCACAAATGCACAGGCCTGGCTGTGCGTGAAAGTCCTGAGACGGGTGTCTGTGTTTCTGTAGGCGGATGTTTAGTAGAGTGACTCGTATTTCCCCACGTTCAGTGTCCCGAGCAGGAAAGCTCCAGCCCAGGAATAGCTTAGGCAAAGAGACCTCCAGAACTGAGTCCGAGCCCTGCTCTGCGTCCTCAGCTACTCACCCCTCACAGCTCCCCAGGCCTGCCTCCCTGAAGGGCAGGGGCACCTTCTGCCCACCATGGCTCCCACACAAGACCCACATTCACACGGCAGAAAGCCCTGCCCGCCCCAGGCTGGCCTGCAAAGGCCAGGCGGTCACCCCTGCACACAGGCACTGGGGAGGGCCCGGCCGGCTGGCTGATCACTGCTGCGGCCGCCAAAGGCCCCGACCCCAGCTCCGACTTGCCCCCACCCCCATTTCTGGCACATGCCCTCTCTCCCTCCCTCCCCCGCATACCAGAAATCACTGCCTTGGCACTGGGGATTCAGAAGGATGCCTAACAAATGAACACTGACCCAATATCTTGGCAAACCTATTTGACGATACATTCCAAGAGCCAAGATATGTTTACATCCCTTGATCCAGTAATCTTCCTCCTGCTGGATTATTTATATAAATTCCCAAAAGTAGGGGGAGAAAAAAGTTCATACACAAAGATCGTCTATGCAGGATTATTTATTCAGTAAATATTTACGGAGTTATTTCTATGTGCCAGACACAGTTCTAGATGGTGTAATCAAGATAAACAAGGTCCCTGCTTTCCTAGGAATTCTGGGGAGAAGGACAATAAATATCCACATAAATGAGAAAAATAATCTATTTACTAAATTCTCTGCACGGAATTAAAGGTCAGCAATGGAGAAAAACCAAGTGACTGCTCTCAATGGGGTGGTCAAGGTTCTCTTTGTTGTCATTGTCCAGTCACTAAGTTGTGTCTGACTCTGTGACCCCCATGGACTGCGGCGCACCAGCTTCCCTGTCCTTCACCATCTCCCGGAGCCTGCTCAAACTCATGTCCATCGAGTCGGTGATGCCATCCAACCATCTCATCCTCTGTCACCCTCTTCTCTTCCTGCCCTCAATCTTTCCCAGCATCAGGGTCTTTTCCAATGAGTCAGTTCTTCGCATCAGGTGGCCAAAGGATTGGAGCTTCAGCTTCATCGTCAGTCCTTTCAGTGAATATTCAGGCTTGATTTTCTTTTGGATTGACTGGTTTGATGATGGGGCAGTCGGGGAAGTTCTCTTAGATGTCACTAAATAAGATGACGTTTAAGCTGAGAGTCTCAGACAAGAAGGGGTGGTCACACAAAGACCTAGAGGAGATCATTCCAGAAAGGAGGCCAGTGATCCAGGGAACTGCAAGCAGGCTACGGATCAAAGCAAGCAAGTGATGGGAAATGAGGTTGGAGGACTGCAGGGAGCAGATCAATAGGGCTTTGTAAGCATGAGTGAGGTGTTTGGATTTGTCAGTAGAGAGCAATAAACAAAGCGGGTAAGACCACGTCCCAGACAAAAGGGGGCAGGGAGGGAGACCGGCTCAGGCGACTGCAGGTGTCTTGGCAAGAAGTGAAAGCAGCTTCAACCTGAATGGCGGGAATGAAGAGACGCGGATGGGTCCCGGATATTTTTGGAGCTAGGGCTGAAAGAGTTTGCTGAAGGTATTGGGACGGGGTTGCTGAACACAGAGGACTCGAGCTTTACTCAGGGGTTCTTGGCTCAGGCTGCTTTAGGTGCCGTTTACACACCTGGGGGAGGCAGGAGAAAATGCAAACTTAGGAAAATGAGAAAGGAAGATGTTGTGGGTTGAACTGTGTCTCCCCTAAAAGATCCGTCGGCATCCTCCCCCACCCAGCACCTCGGAGTGGAAATAGAGTTGGAAATAGGATTGTTGCAGGGGTCATTAGTCCCGGTAAGATGAGGTCATACTGGAGGAGGGTGGGTCTCTCCTCTAATGTGACTGCGGTCCTAAAAAGAAGAAAGACAGAAACACACAGAGGGAAACCCAGACTCTCGAAGGAAGCCAGCCACGTGCGGAGCTTGACTGGCGGGCATAGTGACTGCAGGAAAGGCGCTTGGCTACTGAGTCCCCCCACCTGTGGCTGTGAGGCACTGTCAGATCTCTGTTAGGTCAGGATATGAAGCCTGAGACACAGCTGAACTTTCAGGCAGTGGTTAAGTGGCTTCACCTGAGGGGAGCACAGGGACTTCGTTGTTTGGAAGTGATAGAGAAAATACCACCAATTAGAAAAACACGATGGAAGACAACAACCCATTTACAACGGCAAATGTGATCAACACCTACAGTGAACAAAGCTTGAAGTTTGTAATCATAATCAACTTCCCTTTGTCTCCCACCCCACTCTATACATGTGTTCAGAGGGAAGGGAGAGAAGCCCTTTTCCTGACCTTTGATAAAAATTCACACATCTTACAACTTTTCTGATCATCTGCTCGTTCTCAGGACATAAGAAACTCCTGTTGTCCCTTAAGTCACTCAACAAACTCTGTTTATAAATCAGTCCCATGCTGCTGCTGCTGCTAAGTCGCATCAGCCGTGTCTGACTCTGTGCGACCCCATAGACGGCAGCCCACCAGGCTCCCCCGTCCCTGGGATTCTCCGGGCAAGAACACTGGAGTGGGTTGCCATTTCCTTCTCCAATGCATGAAAGTGAAAAGTGAAAGTGAAGTCGCTCAGTCGTGTCTGACTCTTAGTGACCCCATGGACTGCAGCCTTCCAGGCTCCTCCATCCATGGGATTTTCCAGACAGGAGTACTGGAGTGGGGTGCCATCGCCTTCTCTGAATCAGTCCCATGCAAAAGCAAAATCCAAACTTGATTTAAAGTCCAGTCTTTTCTCCCAGTCAGGGCTTGCTGCAGCTGGGACCACTATAGCTGGGAATGGGGGCATGGACCACTGCTTCCCTTTCTCCAGACTGCCCTCCCCAGTTTGTGAGCTGACCTCTGACCTCTCCAGGGCTAAGGTCGGCAGCGAGAAGAGGAGAGTAAGGGGAGCAGGAGAGACGTCCTGGACAGTCCTGTGGTGCGACGGCTCTCTGGCTGCATGGTCTTCGTCGCAGCGCGCCGGTGTCTGTCGCGTGGCCCGTGGCTCTAGAGCGAGCAGGCTCGTCAGCTGCAGCACACGGGTTCAGTTGGCCTGCAGTGTGCGGGATCTTAGTTCCCTGACCGGGGACAGACCCGTGTCTCCGGCATCGAAAGACGTATTCTTAACCCCTGGACCACCAGGGAAGACCCTGTCTTAAGCTGGCGTTAAAGCTGACTTTCATGTGGGCACATCCAAGCTCTGAGGACCTCTCACCCTTACACAAGTACCACACGATCTTGTATCCCACGGGTGAGCCCTTCTGAAGCCCTAAGAATCAATGGTACCCGTCCCCCTGTTGGACAGACCAGAGAGGCCTTCTCGTCAGTCCTTCCTGTGCCTGTCCCTTGTCTAGTCAACAGCAGTGGCATCCTGTGCGTAAACTGACTTTGGGAGTTCAGGCTTATCTGAGCAGCAGCGTCTCTTCCTTGCCTTGTCTGATGCAACTTTCATCTCTCATCTCCTCAATGCCTCCAGTGGCTGTTAGATGAATCCATGTGCCTCCACATCTCAAACCCCTGTGGATACATCTCACACTCTAAAGTAGACTGCGTAAAGTTCTTTTCTCTTGACTTGAGAAGCAGCTCTCGTCAACACATTCAGTCTTCATTCAACCCTAATCTCCTAATGAAAGACTAGGAGGTCTCAGGGATGTTTCTATGGGCCTCCCAGATGGCGCTAGTGGTAAAGAACCCACCTGCCAATGCATGAGACGATCCCTGGGTTGGGAAGGTCCTCTGGAGAAAGGCATGGCAACCGACTCCAGTATTCATACCTGAAGAATCCCATGGACAGAGGAGCCTGGCGGACTACAGTCCATGGGGTTGCAGAGTCAGACATGATGAGAGAATAAAGACTCTCAGGGCTCTTTCTACAGCACCCTGCCTCCGGGCGGCGCACCCACAGCACACATACACGTGTGCCCAAATAGGGGGTCAAAGGTGAATCCAGCACTTTCCCAGGATCTCGGATGGTTAGGAGGGCTACTGCCGGCATCCGTTAGCACAAGGCAAGATGGTTCCCCCTGGGCACAGTGGAGAAGGCTCCATGAAGAAGGCAGCTTCTTAGTTGGCTCTTAAAGAATGGCTGAGATCAGGACAAGCCAAAATGCAGTCTTAGTAATGAGAGCAAATGCCGAGCAGGGAAGCGGAAGGAAGAGTGCACAGAGACCCCTGGGCAGCTTCCTTCAGTGCAACACACAGAGGTTAAGGCCAAGCTGGACCAAAGATGAACAAAACAGGGGGTCTGGATTTTTTCCTGCCGGAAGTGAGAAGTTTTGGACGCTTTGGAAAGGGCAGCAGGATGGAGGGTTGGGAAGGGCAGTGACTAATTCTCGGTGAAATGTGTTCTTCATTTCCTTGAGTCATTAACTAGGGCCCCATTAAGAAGAAAAACAAAACAAAAACCTTCCAGGACCTGCTTTCTTTTCCAGGAAAACCCTTACCCTTTGGCACCGCCCACAAGTCCAGTTTATAAAGACACCCAGGCCTGTTTCCCGTTAGTGAAGGGGCCTTGGCACAGCTGCGAGCAGCCTCCTCCGAGCCCTGGGATTCTCAGCTTGAGGCCTGATGGGGCCGGTCAACCCATCTCCCCAGGGTGCCCAACACTGCCCTCTGGAAGGGGCTGAGGAGAAGGGCTTCCCTCCACGAGCAGAAGGGCCACAGAAACCTTGCCTTGATGAGCCCAGCCACAGAGGCCCCGCCTTGGGCCCTCGGGAGCCAAATGGGAAAAATCCAGAAGGCTGCACAGCCAAAAAAACAGCGGGCTTGGATGCAATCCGAGCTCTCCCCTTCTTTTCTGGTCTTGAGGCCTCGCGCGGCTCTATGTCTTCACCTGTAAGATGGAAGCACCACCACCTGCTCACAAGCTTGCTGGGAAGACTAAACGGGAGCTTGTTAGCCAGCCAGCACGCAGCAGATGCTCAACAAATCTGCCCCTCCTCCCCCCAGCATCTCTCTGTGTCTCGGTTTCCTCGCCTACCAAACACGGTGGGGACTCAAGGAGGAAGTTGAATCTGAACAGGTTCCCAACCTCTGCCATCTGCTCCACATGCAGGCCCCGGGGAGAGCGGAGGGCCTTTCTCTGCCATGTCTGAGCTCTGGGAGCTCTTTCTTCTATAATTTTCCAAAAAACAAAAAATCACAAAGCACTTGGTAGTAGCACAGCCTGGCGCGTGCTTGGAGGGAGTCCACAGCCCCGCCCCCAGCACCTCCCCCAGTGCTACCACCTGACTCAGTGTCCCCATCTGGAAAGCAGTTGTAACTGGACAGGTACCCCCTCTGGAAGTGCCCACTAGGTTGGGAGGACAGTGCCCAGCAGAGGGCGCTCTGAGTGTGACCTCCTGGCCGGGGCCCTGGGGAGAGGCACCCAGCCAAGGAAAATTCTAGTGGAAAAATCGAAGAAAGGATTCCAGGTTTATGAGTCCCAGACTTTGAAAAACAGAACTGCTGAGTTGTCTCCTGAGTTAGGGGAAAAGAACACCACAGCCGCCTCAAGATTTCCAGGAAACAATTTGCGAAGGCTTTGGGCAAAGCTGGGGGACTGGGGAGGCCTGGTTTGGGAGGTGGGAGCTGGGGGTGGGCATGTGCCTCTGGGAGCGCTCCGTGAGCGGTAAGGTCTTCCTGGGCGGTGCTGGGGGCGGGGTGGCGTGACTGTGTGGGTTTACATGCACTTGCGTCCATATGCATTTGTGTGCCTGTAGGCAATCCCACAGGTGTTTATTAAACACCTTCTATAGTCTGTTGGGTGATGAGGATGCAACAGCAAATAGAACACAGCCCCTGAACTCAGAGCTGAGTTTACGGAGGGGTGCAGAGTAGCCGGCATTCCAGTTCAGTCGCAGGCTTCCCTGATGGCACAGCAGGTAAAAACCCACCTGCAATGCAGGAGACACAGAAGACGTGGGGTTCAATCCCTGGGTCGGGAAGATCCCCTGGAGAAGGAAATGAAACCTGCTCCAGTATTCTTGCTGGAGAGTCCCATGGACGGAGGAGCCTGGCTGCAGATTTGCACACAACTCAGCACGCAGACATCCCGGAGGTGAGTGGGCAGCCAACACCAGGCAGCCACCAGCGACGCAGCCCTGGAGACCGCTGACGCTCAGTCCCCTTAGCTGGAAAGTGGACGTCCTAGGAGACAGCTACTGCTGCTGAGTCGCTTCAGTCGTGTCCGACTCTGTGTGACCCCATGGACGGCAGCCCGCCAGGCGCCCCCGTCCCCGCGTGTGCAAATGTTGGGTGACTCGTGTTGGTTGTGCACAAGGTCTGCACCTGGATAAGCACACGCAGCGTGCAGCCCAGTGAGCTTCGTGCAGGCCGGTAGCTCACCTGCTTAGGCCGTGTGTGCGATGTGCCGGGCTCTACCAGAGGCTGCATATCGTGGCCCTCAGATACGGTTTATGAGGATGCTCATTTGGTTAGGGTTTGGCTTTTGGGAGCGTTCTAAAATTTAAGCTATTACACATAAAAATCCAGATTTACAATTTCTCTAGAAACCTTGGAAGATCTGGCCATCCTGCAAGCATCTGCGTGTGTGCCTATATGCCATGGTTCTGCTTCACAGAGATGTGTCCTTTCCAGGAGCACCCTCCCCCTGGCCAGCCTCCAGACCTGTCCTTGGAGGGACTCCAGGGTAGCTTGGGAGCGCTCGTGCGCAGACACGTTCTCTGTGAACGGAGAGGCAGGACCCTGAGAGAGCTGGTGCCAGGCCCTGGCCTCCCCAGGCAGCTCCGGTTTCAGTAATCAGAGGGGCTGGAGAGGCCCAAGGGCCCTCCGCACGGCCCTCTGTCTGTATAGCTGGATGCTGGTTACAGAAGAGAGCAACCAAGGATGGGAGCCAGACAGACTAGGTTTTCTTGTGTATTATTTGATTTTGCATTTTAAAAATTCCTGCATTCTAGCTCCAAAACGCTTGAGGCAATGATCTCCGCAGAAAATGTGGCTAAATGTCTATACTATGGCTCTTCTAAAAAGGAGCAAATAGATTTTTGGTAGAAGTGAAAACTGTTAATTACGTTTGTGGAACCCACAGATGTGAGACAGGATGGACATTTTCCTAACATTCCTGGATCCTCTTAAGATGGCTAATTAGTCTCTCTTAATAGATATTTACTAGAGTGTGAGACAGGCTGAACACGAGGGGCCTACAAAGATGGATACACCCTGCTGTCTGGCCCTCGGGAAATACAGTTTTGTGGAGAGACAGCCAAGGAGAGATGAATGCAGAAATAAGAAAGGACAGGGGTATAACTGAGACATCTGGGGACAAAAGACATCAGAACATAGAGGAAGATGCCTCTGAGACTCTGACTTACTGTGCAAGCTCTTTTCCCAACCTGAGCCCCCATTTCACCTTTTTTAGACAAGAAGCTCAGAAAAGATGAGTAAGCATCAACTCCACGTGTTCACGATCCAAGCCCCGAGCTTGGGTATCCTTTGAGGGAACACAGGTCACAGCCCTGGTTCGTCGCCCGTTACTCCCTGCCCCATATTCTTGTGCTGTAAATTCATCTAGCTTGAGCTCTGAAAGAAACTCATCAGGTTTTTTATATTGCTTTGTCTTGAAAAAAAATTGTTTCTGGAGTCCAAAAATATGTCTGGAGTTCAAAAAGACCAGGCATCTGGTGGAAGCTTCTAGCATCCATTATAGACGTTCCTGGTCCAGGTGGGGAGAGCAGCCCCTCAACAGGTGGGAGAGTTGCACCCCTTCCCCAGAACCAGGTTTGAATGGCTAAGGAATTTGTCCTGAAGGATTGCTCTGAGGTCATTCACCCACTTTGCAGGTGGGAAAAATGAGGTCCAAAAATGGAACCGAGTTTCCCCACTGTCCTGAGATCAATGTCAGAGGCAGGTCTCCTGATTCCTGAGTAAGAGCTCTGCTCACACACTGATTTTTCTCTCTCAAGTTGAGTCGTCAGGACAAAGTGAGAGAAGGATCCCCAGGCTTATGCCTCTTCAGGCAGATGTCGACTGCTTTGCAGCTAGGACATCGAGTCATCCGTGTTCCACTCGAGCCAAGAGCCTGGGAAACCCACCCTCTCAAAAGTATGAGGGAAGAGCAATAATTCTATAGCCCAGCAAAAGGCCTCAGAGGGCCGGGCATCCACCTTCAGAAGCATTTGTAATTGTCAAGAGTCCCTGAAAGAAGGGATGTGACACGTAGAAAAACCAAATTTGTAGAACAAGGCACCTGGGTGGCCAGAGGTGGTGAAGAGAAGCAGCAGGTGGACTATTACAGACCCGTCTGCCTTCCTCATCATTGGCCTCGTAAGAGCTTGTCGATAGCAGAGGGGCTCTCTGCCAAGCTCTTTGCCTGGACCACATTACCATCCCCGTGAACGTCATTGGCACCCCCGTCACAAACTGGAATCTCCATGGCACTCTCAAAGTGACCAGTCCCACAAATAGCTGGAAAACCCCTAGGGACAGCTCTGGAGCCTACAATTCAAAGAACTTCTGAAGTGATTTGTTTCTTTCCTTAAAATCTGGAAGTCTGTTGAGATACGAAAAATCACTAGGCATAGAAACTCCTTTCAGAGAAGAACCCCAAATTTCTTATCAAATTTTCACTAGAATGCTATTTCTAATTTCATAACACCCTAAAAAATCAGGCCAAAGATACGTAATATTTTGTGACGATGGTGAGATCATCATTAATGATCATTACCTCAAGTAAAAATAATTATGGATGGTGTCTTGAGTATTAGCCATTGATTGAACAAATGTTTATTGATTGCCTCTGTGCTGAGTCAGGGGAAAAGATAAAGAAATGAGACACAGCTTTACTTTAACACCTTTAATTCCTTATATTCATGTAATTCACAAATTCTAGTGATACAGGAAAAAAAACCTGTAAACAAGCATAGTTTATAAATTGCCACTTATAACAAGTATAGAAAGAACAAGACAGAGAGTAACAGAAGGAAGCTTGGGAAATTTTAAATCATCACATCAAAGCAAAGGATGTGTCTTATAGGCTAAAGGTTTTACAAGATCATTGGGTAGATTGTCTCATTGTTCATATCAGCTGTGTATAAGTCACCATGGGGAGGTGCTTAACTTGGGTTGAGGAACTCAGGACCATTTGCTCTTCTAATCTACCAATACTAGATGTCTGATAACCTGTAATCATCTGTCTAATTAAATTTCCTGGCCCAGGAATCAGAAGTTTTCAGAGGAGATATAGACGATGTTCCCAGGAAAGCTGTTCACTAATTGTTTTTACTAAAGACAGAGACAGGGACAAAGCCTGCAGCTGGCAGTGGAAAGAAGGAATATGGGGCAAAGAGGGGAATGTCTGGCATTTATGAGTAGAGGAGGCAGTAGCCCATTCTGGGCCCCCGCTAAAGGCTGACAGATAGAAACAGGACCGTCCCTAGCAGGCCGGGGTGAAGACTCCGTTTCCACTGCAGGGGGCACAGGTCTGATTCCTAGTCAGGGAGTCAGCATACACTTAATATGTTCGGTCACCTCCGACTCTGCTGCTTCCCAAGCGCCATGGTGATAAAGGATCTGCCTGCCGGTGCAGGAAACACACGAGATGCAGGTTCGATCCCTAAATCAGGAAGATCCTCTGGAGTAGGAAATGGCAACCCACTCCAGTATTCTTGCCTGGAAAATTCCGTGGACAAAGGAGCTTGGCAGGCTGCAATCCATGTGGTGGCAAAAAGCTGGACACGACTGAGCCCTGAGCCCCAACCCCCGGCCCCCTGCCCCCCGACCGCCCCGCGCGCGCACACACACGCACACACAAACAGAAGCAGCATGGACGACTGGCATCAGGAGAATGGACACACCCCGTGCATTCACCTCTAGGAGCCAGCGGCCATGAGACCAGCAGCCCCGTCTGCTTCACTTACTGCTATAATCTGGGGCCTGGCTTTTAGAGAGGAGAAAATAGTTTTCTCACCTCTTCTGGATGATACCAGTAAACGAGCAAGGCATGTGACGTGCTCAGGTGAGAGCAGCGTCCTAGTAACTGATACTAAGTCAAGTGTAACCACTGAAATTGTCACTGCTATTTTTACCAGGACCACCAGCTTCAGTCCTCCAAATGCTTCGGCTCCACTCTCGTCCTGCCCCCCGCCCTCTGGAAGGCTAATGACCCTGGCAGTGCAATCTCTTCCTCCTCCGATGCCCATCAGGACTATAACACCTAGAAAGGCTCAGTTTTTGGGAAAAAAGTTTGAACGGTTGGGACAGCAGAGGCAAGCCAGCTCAGGAGAGAATCCCAGTTTCCACCTCTGGGATCTGGGAGTGCTCATTATATCCACCATTTTTAAACCATGTTTGTAGAGCCTAGAGGTCAGGATGGGGAGCAAAGAAGCCCAAGGCACAGACTCCTAGCTGTCTTCCTTGCTTAAGAGAAAATCCGTGCTTCTAGCTGGTTTGTAGGCTTGGGCTCTGGGCTTCCCAGGCCGCACCAGCGGTGAAGAACAGGCCTGCAGTGCAGGAGACACAAGAGACATGGACTCGATCCCTGGGATGGGGAGGTTCCCTGGAGGAAGGCGTGGCAACTCACTCCGGTATTCTTGCCTGGGGAATCCCATGGACAGAGGAGCCTGGCGCACTACAGTCCATGGGGTCTCCAGAGAGTTGGACACAACTGAAGCGACTTAGCATGCATCCTTGGGCTCTAGGTGAAAAAGCATTTGAAGACAGTCTCATAGCTAATACAAATTTTGAGATAACCCACGGCATTCCACCCAGGTCATTTTCCACTTAGAAAACAAAAACAACACTATGGACTATAATTTGTTGAACTATTGAGCATTCATTTATTCATCTACTCTCCCCCAAAACTGCTTTAGTGACAGGGAGAAAAAAAAAAAACACACAAATGTCCTGCCTCCTAGTCCAGTGCTCATTCCAAAATATAAATATATCCTTCAAAATATCTATACAGGTTTCAGCTGGGGGGAGGTGGGGCAGAGAGAAGGAAGACACAATTTCACTTTAGTACTAAACTGTCAGCGCCTTGTCAATTTTCACTGTTTTTCTATTCTACCTCTTAGAAGGGATGAAAAGTCTCTCCTCTAGGAAACAGGGCAGGCCAAGGAGGTGATCAGACACTTAGGGGGCTTGTCCCCCGTGCTCTACCATCTTCAATGCAGAACGGCACAAAAAACTTAAATTTTCCAGAGTCCTCCTAACTACTCAATCCTTAGCTCCCTGCAGGAGCCACAATCTTAAAAGGCTACAAGGCTCGCAGGCAACCTCAAGGTCAAGAATCCGACAGCTAAAGGACCCGGGGAAGACTGGAAACGGAAACCCTCTGGTGCCTCTTGGAACAAGGAGAGCAGACAGGGGTGTGAGAGGCACGCTGAGGCTCAAACACCCCCTTACTTCCCTGTGTGTCCTTTCTCGTTCCCAGTTGTGGCCCAGGCTCATACCCCCAGATCTTAGGCCTTAGCCACATGCACTACTTTTCTTTTCAACTTATTTTTGGAATTTTTTTTTCTACTGGGTAGAGATGAGTGGTCTCCAAAAGGTTTTGATTCCTTTTTGAGTCACGTTCAGCCTCATTGGGCTCTGCTTTCAATATGCTGCTCCCTGATGGCTCAGAGGTCCCCTGGTGATGCCCCCTCTGTTTCAAGAGCCCCCCAAAATAAGTCGAGTGACTACAGATAAGTTTTTGGTACTTTCCAAAATTAAACTATTTCCCTTGGTAAATTTCCACCAAATGAGCTCATTAATCTGAAAACAGGATGTGGCACATGAAGAGACTAAGGTCAGGTTGGCTGCTTACTTAGGCTGGCTTGGGGCAGAGAGGAAGGGGTGGGTGGGACAGAGATGGGACCAGAGAATGGCTGTTAGAGGCCCCAAAGCCTTCACGGATTGCACTAAGAACCAAGGAGTTTTTAAATCAGAGACTCCAAGCTCTAAATCCTTTTCTCTTAGAGTTGAGAGTGACCACAGAAGCCACCTCTGGTCAATGTCCCACAGATTGCCAGCCGGGAGGCCCCTTAGACCCTCAGCTTGTCTGCAGGCAGGTGTCTCCCCTCCAGGACAGACTGGGGGCCCTCCTTTCTCCAGGAGGACTGTCCTGCAGCATCGGCAGAAGGTGGGAGTTCCACCCCAGGTGAGCTAGAGGCTTAAACACATCCCAGGTTAAAACCAAACCAAACAAGAAGTAACACACAGTTCCCAACTCCAGTTGGGTGTCAGGACACAAAAATGAGATCCTAACACGTAGAGAATGTAATGGATGGCTCCGAGTAACGAAGACAAAACCAGCAAAGAAGGCAGGCTCACTTGGTCCTTAGCTAACAGTCCTGCAGATATTGATGGAGGAGCCTTTATCAAATTCGCAAAAATAAAGGTTGTATATTTAAACAAAAATTCTATCTGAACGCTAAGTACAATTATTTTAATTGATATACACAAAATTCATAGGGAATAAGTGATCGTTCGCGCGCGCGCGTGTGTATTTAGACAAAACTAGTCTCGGTTCCTGAAAACACCGAGTTTTGTGGAAGCGCCAAGCGCTCGGAACCGCTTTGTACATCTCTTTGCTGATTGCGTCCAACTCAGTCAGCGCTGAGCTAGGATCTCTGCCGGAACCCAAGAGGGCTAAGACGCGGGTGTTACTACTGCTCGCCCCACCCCGCAAGGGGCTGCAGGCAGGCAGGGGCCGGGATAGTTCGAGGCCCAGGTCTGCATTCGTTTATTCCGCGAATACTTCATACTGAGTCCCACACGTGTGCCATGAACTCGCGCGGGGAGAAGGGGAACAGAAGCAGGTGGGTTTTCGGTGCAAAAGCAGACCGCCACACCATGGGTCCCGCCCCGAGCCTCAGTTTCCCCATCGGGGAGCGCTCGCCCCGCCCCCGGGGCCGCCTCGGGAGGCGGCTCGGGATGCAGGAACCGGCCCCGGACCCGCCCTCCCCGGCTTCCGCCGCCGGGGCCAAGTCCTCCCGCCACCGGAAGCTCCGGCTGGGCCGCCGGGAGGAGGCGGCAGCAGCGAGGTGGGTGCAGCGCACCCCGCCCCCCGCCTGCCCCGGGACTCCGGGGGCCCCCGCTCCCCGTTGGGCTCCCCAGGTGCTAGCCTCCCCGCGCCTCTGGGACCTGGAGTCCGGGCTGCGGAGCCCTGCCCCGGACTCGCTGCCCCCTGCCCTTCCCCCGGCGGCCGCCCTGCGGTCGCTCATCCTTGACTAGCCCGGGCCGGGCTCTGCTCGCAGCGCTGCGCACGCATCTGGAGATGCGGCGGGGGGTGACGGCCGCCCTCGGGGGGGACGCACGAACCGGGCTGGGGAGCTCGAACAGGCCCTCTGGCCTCACGGAGCCAGGAGGCGGGGGACTGGGCTCCGGTGGCGGGGTGCAGTGGGATCGCTGAGCCAGGAGTCCACCCATCCCTGGGGCAGCCCACGGGGACCCCCGGGGGGAAGTGGTCTAGTCCAGCTGCGGCCCGAGAGACACGAAGGGAAGGCCGGGCAGACGCGAGTGCGCCGCGCCAAGAATCCTCGGGAAGAGAAAGGGGTCAAGGAGAATGCGAGGGTGGGGGTGGGGAGCCCCAGCAAGGAAGGGAATTAGGAGGCGCCCGGAGGCGTGGCATGGGCTGGCCACAGGGCCAGGTGGATAGAAACTGGGGCAAGCCGCGGGCCTGGGGCAGCCTCGACTGGAGTGAGGAAGCGGAGCGTCTGTGTAGACAGTATTTTCTAAAAGTTCTGTTCAACTGAGGAGAGCATGTAGATAGATGCTGGAGAGGAATGTGTAATGGGTTTTAAAGCACCGCGTGTGGTTAGAACACAGGGATCCGGAGTCCCCATTCACTATCTGTGAGCCCTTAGGCAAGTCACTGAACTTCTTAGAGCCTCAGTAAGATGGGGATGAAGATGACAATACCTGCCTCCCAGGGTTCCCTTGAAGATGAGATGAGATGTGCCTGTAAAAGCGCTTAACACGGCACCTGCTACTTTTCGCTTCTAATCATTAGAGCAGCTTGGGCATACGTCGAGGCCGATAGGAAGGAGCTGGGAGGCGGTGAAGGCAGAGGAGAGAGAACGGGACCCAAGAACTTGGACAGAGAGAGAAATCTGGGATGCCGAACCAAGGGAAGGAGGGAACAGTTGGGGATGCAGAAAAGTTGGCAGGTTTGGGGTGTATGGTTAAGGGAGTGGCTTTTGGACAGTCTTTCCATGAAGCAACCTTCAGAGTCATTTGCTGAAAGGGCCAGGCCAGGGCTGGCCCGGGTGAAGCTGGAGAACCTGATCTCCACGGCAGCAGTATCGCAGGATGCCCTGCCCTTTTTGCCAGCAACCCCTGGCAGACTCAGCATCGTTCCAGGGAAGGTGGGCAGTTGAATTTACTAGACTCAGAGGATAACATCTGACCTACCTTGCCCACTTGTGAGGCTCCACTAAAGTTGATGAATGTGAAAACACTATAAGCATAATTTACCATTTTAATCTTTTTTCCTGATCTTGAGGAGCTGGAAGGGCTGTGCCATCAATATCAAAGCCTTCTGAGCACTTCACTTGGGCTGTGCACCATGCCACGCTTTCACCCACAATCTCATCTGGTTATTACGACAGTCAGGTGAGGCAGGTATTAATATTATCCCCATTTTGCAGATGCAAAAACTGAGGTGCAGAGAAGTTACTGACCTTGCCCCAGGACCCAGAGCTAGTGAGTGATGAACTCAGGACCCCAGCTGAGATCTGTCAGATCTCAAAGCCCGTGATTTGAGACTGCTGTGAAAGTTTGCGTTACCCCTAACAGCGGCCCAGCAGGACAGAAAAACGTGGAGGGGTTGATTGCCGTTTCCATTTGTGCTGTGCTCAGCCGCTTGATGGTGATAGTGAAGCCGCTCAGTCGTGTCCGACTCTTGGCGACCCCATGGACAGTAGCCAACCAAGCCCCTCCATCCATGGGATTTTCCAGGCAAGAATACTAGAGTGGGTTGCCATTTCCTTCTCCAGGGGATCTTTCCGACCCAGGGATCGAACCCGGGTCTCCCGCGTTGTAGGCAGACGCTTTACCGTCTGAGCCACCAGGGAAGGCCGTGTCCAACTCTTTGTGACCCCATGGACTGCAGGCCACCAGGCTCCTCTGTCCATGGGGATTCTCCCAGGCAAGAATGCTGGAGTAGGTTGCCATGCCCTCCTCCAGGAGATCCTCCCAACCCAGGGATCCAACCCAGGTCTCCCATAGTGCAGGTGGATTCTTAACCATCTGAGCCTCCAGGGAAGCCCGTCTTTTCCACTTGATAGAAAACAGAGGCTAGCAGCTTGGACCTCCATCCTGGACTCTGCAGGCTCCACGCTGCCTTGCTTTCTCCTCTCTTGAGCCGGAGAAGGAGCACAGAGCTTGGAGTCGCACAGACCTGGCACTAGTCGGGCTCTGCCGCTGGCTGCTGTATGACTCCAGACCAGGCATCTGGCTTCTCTGTGCCTCTTTGCACCTGCGGAATTCCCAGCAGCTTGCTCTAAGGAATGGGAAGGAAAATGTTGCCCGGGGCACAGGAGGTGTGCCAGGAGCCATGCTTCCCACACTGCCATGGATCTGCCTCCCACTGGGCTGCTGAGACCAAGTCTCCGTGACCTTGTATTTATTTAGACCTTTGTTCTCCTCAGTGCCAGGAAGTGGTGGTGGCTGACCCGAGTCTGTGGCCACCTATGATGTCCTTAGTGGGGCCGTGGGGGTAGGGCCCTGAGCAGTCCATGGTGTCATCACCGTGCTGGTGAAGAATGCCCCGGGCAGGGCTGGGCCATCAGGGGCCTTCCTGCTGCCCCTGGTTACCTTGGCCATGGGGTCCTGGAATTTTAGTGCCCACAGAAGGCTTGGAGACGCCCTGTTGCGATTCCTTTTTTAGTTTTTTACAGACGGGGTAACTGAGACCCACTGTGAGGAAGTGACTTTCACCTCTGGATGGGGCAGAACTCATACGCAGGGAACTTTCATTTTTGGACCTGCCTCCAGAACCCTGGGGATTTCCACTGGAGTGGTGATCACCCCCACCGAGAATCCCAGACTGCTTGGAGGGCCCAGGGAACACAGACAAGTCAGGGACTGGAGCTCTCTCTGCCCCTGTCCCTGGGGAGGAGGTGGAGGAAGCCAGTGGCAGCCTGAGGTCCCCCAACAGGGGAAACTCTGAACTGCCGTCCCTGAAAGTCCGTGACGCGGTTCTTCTCTCTGTCTGACTTGCTCTTCACCTCCCTCTCACTCGAAAGAATGACTGGACACTCCTGGAGCCTGCAGTTACCATCCAGGGGATTTTTTGCACCACCAAGGGTAATTCCTGTCTCTTCCCTGCTGTGACTCAGCTGTGACGTCAAACCATACAAGCCAGCGAGAAGATAAAGGCATCAGCTGCCCGCATATCAGAGCCGGTGGCCCAGCAGAGAGCACTTCTCCAGCACAGACTTCGCAGGGCTGGGCCCCTGCCCCGAGGAGCTTTGACCAGGCCCCGCACCCCCGGCCCGCCTGGGACCCCGGGATGGCCTCTGGCTCAGCCAGCAGCCCCCGCCCGGCCCCCGATGAGAACGAGTTCCCCTTTGGGTGCCCCCCCACCGCCTGCCAGGACCCCCCAGAGCCCGGGCCTCTCTGCACCGTCTGTCTCTCTGAGAAAGTGAGGTGAGGGGTCGGAGGAGAAGGGGCGGGTGGGGAGGAGGCGCCGGGGAGGGACTCCTGATGGAAGGCGAGGGCAAGCGGACCCCTGGCTCTCAGGCAGGTGACTGCATGTCTCTGGCCTCGGCTTCCCCGATACCGCCCCGTCTGACTTCTGGTGGAAGGAGAAGGGGCCACAGAAAGCCCTCATCTCCCTCTGCTGAAGGCCGTCAAGGGTGACAGAGCCTCTGAGCCCAGCTGGGCTACTTACTTACTATATGGCCTGTGCGCATGGCTTAATGTCCCAAAACCTCAGCCCCCTTGTCAATAAAATGCCCGTAAAGTGATTTTCTACCTCCCAGGGTTGTTACAAGGCCCAAACAGTAACATTTCACAAGATTCTTATAATAGGGAATTTATCTATAAACTCCTGGGTAAATGACAAACCTCTGGACAGATGTATCTCCTTCCACAGTATCACCCATCACCTCAGACTGTGCTGAGAACTCTTCCAAAGGGGACAGAAATATCTAGTTCACTATTGTATGTTCATGTATTATAGATTTATATATGTGTATATTGTCTTCGTTCAGTTGCTAAGTCATGTCCAACTCTTTGCGACCCCATGGACTGCACCACGCCAGGCTTCCCTGTCCTTCACCATCTCCTATATATTTGTACATAAATATCTTTATATTTTATATTGTATACAAATACCTTTATATTTCCCTGGTGGCTCAAATGGTAAAGAATCTACCTGCAGTGCAGGAGACCTGGGTTTGATCCCTGGGTCAGGAAGATCCCTTGGAGAAGGGAATGGTGACTGACTCCAGTATTCTTGCCTGGAGAATCCCGTGGACAGAGGAGCCTGGCGGGCTGCGGTCCCGGGGTTACAAAGAGTCAGATGAAATTGAGCAGTGAACGCATCTTTATATGTAATACATGCATTTGGCATATGTATAAAAATATACATATATAATATACACCATATATATTAAAATGTGTATATTATAAGTAATTCAGAGAGGTGTGACATCAATATGATCATCAGTATCCCACCTTATTATGCAACTATTATGTACCAACTGTGTGCCAAACACTCCTCAGAAGAGCCTTGGAAAGGTGGACCCTGTTATAAGAGGACAGCGAGGCCTAATGGAGAGATGAGGTCAGTTTCCTGGCAGAGGTGTTCTTAAACGGCCATGCACCCCCAGCGTGACCTTTGCTGGGGACTTTACAGGTTAGGGAGGTGGGAAACTTCTGAGGCAAACTTGAGAAGTTCAAATGCTTTGACAAAGGAGAAGGCTAAGAGAAAGAGAAGAGAGGTGGTGATGCTGGCAAGGGCAGATGGGGCGGGGAGCAGAGCTTGACTGGTCTTACCATCCTGGGCTCGTCTCAGGCTTTGGCAGTGGGTCTCTTGATTTCCTTCCCTCTTCTTCCAAAACGTGGTGGGGCGGGGAAGGGTTCCAGGTCTGCCCTGCATCTCTCTACCTCGGCCCACCCCTACGTCCTCTGAGGCCTCGTTCTCCTCCCTGTGAAATGGGCCTGAGTGGGGGCGCTCGCTGGGCATCAGATCACTTTGCAAAAGCATGTAAGCCCGTGTGCCATGGCATTCAGAATCTGACACCCACTCCTGGTTAGGAATCCCAGGCTGGGCGTTCTCGGAGGCCCCTTCTTATTCTGAGAGGCCGGGGTCATCTGTAATTACTAAAAATAAGAGACCAGAATAAAATAGAGGAACCTGCGAAGAACTAATACAGTACACACCCACAATCCCTTAACTGAACCCCTGGGCTCAGATGTATTGAAGAAAAAAACGAAGAAGTTTTTCAGATTTTTGAAAAGCCAGTCAGTACATTACTCTGCCATTCTCCCAGCAGGGACTGGGGACATGCCTTATGTTCAAGCATCAAGCTGTGATATTTCTGCAAATGTAAATATTCATACTAAGTGGGATAAGAAGGGCTTTAACAGCCTAGTCAGTTCAAATCAGGTTTGGCTGCCAGAGAAGCTCACTGCAAGCTATGGGAAGACGTTGGGTGACCAGCGTTTTTTAGGTTTGGGAATGGTGGGTCTGGGATGGAGCTATATGCTCATGGGTATCAGCTGCCATGCTGGGCAAGGCCCAGGCCTCTGGGGCTCTGGGGATGGAGGTTGGTGTCATGGAGTCTTGAAGGCTTTGCTCAGTGGCATTTGTTCTCGTGTTCCCAGGAATGATGAGGATCGGATCTGTCCCAAATGCAAAGGGGATGACACCCCGTCTGAAAGTCCAGGAAGCCTTCTGTCTCAGGAGAAGGTAAGCTGGTGCTGCCAGGAAAGATTGTCCATTGTCTCCGCTAGCAGGCACCTCCCTGCTTGTCCTGAGTCTAGACTGTTCACAGCGGGAAAGCCGCTTGTCCCATGCCCCCTGGCTGACCTGCAGGTTCAGGGTGAGAGTGGGAGTGGGAGTCTGTTCGGGGATCCACACACCACGGCCTTCAGGCCCAGCCCGGCCTGCCCCCTGTTTGTACACGGTCATGAGCTGAGAATGGTTTTTACACATAAAGGGTTTTCAAAAGTCAACAGGGGAATGAGATTTTGTGACGCATGAAAATGATCCAGCCTTCAAGCTTCCAGATCCCTAAATATAGTTGGATTGGGTCACAGCCACAGCTCAGTCATGTATGTCTTGTGGCCGCTTTGGCCCTGAGAAGGCAGAGGTGAATAGTTGTAACAGAGGCCTTCCAGCCCCCAAATATTCACTCTCTGGCTCTTTCCGGAAAGAGTTTGCCAACTCTTGGTGCAGACAGCTCTTTCTGACCCTGTTTGCTCTCAGACAGGGTCAGGCCAGCCTCAGCTCACTACTCCGGCTTCCCCAAGCTGTATAGAAGGAGTAAGAGGGGCCAAAGAGACATCCTCAGGCACCGTTTTAGAACCCTGGCCCTTCTGAGCTGGAAAGACCCTTGCGGGTCATCTGTCCAGCCCAGAGGTGCCCACATGGCAACCAACCCGGTTCATTCCCAAACCAGTTCATGACAAAAATGGTAAAAAAAAAAAAAAAAAAAAAGAAAGAAAATTGCCGTGACTTTTTCTTACAAAACTAAGTTCTTTGCATTTATAGAATCACCCTTTACTCTGAGACGATGCCTTTCCTGTGCTTGTCTTTGTATAAAGGAAATGATCGTGACAGATGATAGAATTGGGGGTAAAGCCTTTTTTGGGGTAAAATTAAAAAACGGCAATCTTTATGTTGATCTCCTAATTTAAAAAGCAAACAAAACTGGTACTGATCTGTGAATCCAGAGCTTTTAACTCCGGCTCTAAATCTAACCCCCTTTTCTTACATGTGGGGCCCCGACACCCACTGGGGATCCTCATTGCAAAGCTCCCTGGTGACCAAGGTCTCACCAGCCCAGCCACCGGAGCTGTGCACACTGCGAGGCACCCGGCTCCTTTGGACCAAAGCTCTACCCGTGGCCAAACTGTGGCCCTGGGTGGGGGTAGGGGGGGTCGGGAGCCTGGTGTCCAGGATGGCTATATAATTCAGCGCACGGCTGAGATGGCTCCTGTTTGTCTCCCTGTGAAATGAAGACGCTGCCTTGGACGCGGCCTTTTCAGTGCCGGCGATGTCCCACTGCGAGTCACTGGCTGGCGGGGCGCTCTCCCTCCTGCTCTCCAGGTCTCCATGCCTCCTTCCCCCTTCCCCGCTCCGGCCCCCTCTCCTCCAGAGAGTTGGGGGAACGCCTGTCCCACCAGGGCTGGTTTTGAGGGCTTTCCTGTCTTCTCTTCAGCAGCCCTCTGCCCCACAGACCCTCAAGGGAATCACAGTAAGGATCTAATGCAGGTTTTGAGGGCTTTCCTGTCTTCTCTTCAGCAGCCCTCTGCCCCACAGACCCTCAGGGGAATCACAGTAAGGATCTAATGCATTTTCCTCTACCACTGGTGAGAGCTGATAGGATTAACACCCCTGGAATAACTTCCCAAACCTCCCTCTAGGGCATCTTTGTGCTCAGTGCTCCACCCTCCAAAGAGGGATAGGCTATCTGCTTTCTAAGGCAACTACCTGCCTGAAGGCATCAGGACGATTGTTTCTGGTTTGCTTTAGTCTTGCCTCTTAACAGAATGAATCCAGATTCATTGTATAAATCCTAGATAACATAAAGCAGAGATATTTTAATATCTCCCAATTCAGTAGTTCTAATTTTTTCATCTTTATTAGTGTGAAATCAGATGTAGAAGGGGAGCCTGGACCCCTGGCCCTGCGGTCACCCCTCTTCCTTCTCCTGCCCCAGCCCCCGGAGACTCTGTGGATTCCTAGGGCCCTGCAGGGTGCAGTGTGAAACTTGATGCCTTTGACCCAGTGGAGTGACTCGAATGATGGAATTACAGGCTCTCAGCAGGCTACAGCGGTGGGGTGGGGGGGGAGGGTGCACCCCCGTGGAAAGCTGGGGGGCGGCGTGAGCCAGTGGTCTGACACCTGCACAAAGCCACAGTGGAAAGACCAGGGACTCCACCAGCTCCTGACCCGATGGGAACTTTGGGGGGACTTTTGACCAAAGGAAAGCAGCTGATGATAAATCAACACTTTGCACACGTGTCTGAGGAAACCTGGGGAGTGGAGGTGGGTGGGGCGGAGGGGCCCAGCCGGAAGCCGGCTGAGCTGAGCCCCGAGCTGCCCGTCCTTGCGGCCCTCTCTGCGCCACGCGCTCCTCAGTCTGTCCTCCTCCTCCGGCTTGGTTAAGAGTCACGTCCCTCCGAGAAGCGCTCAGAGCCCTGGACTGATTAGCTCATGTAAGAAGCAGACGTTAAAGGACGGTTGTTGAGCCAGTTAGAGACTTGGTTCTGGCTGGAATGACCTTCCCCCAGGAGTGACAGTGAAGTCGGGACGGCCTGCGGGACAGCCTGGGAAATAGCAATCTGTCCTGGCTGCGGGAGACCCTGGGGACGGGATTGTTGCACTCATCTCTTCCCTCTGAGGCCACTCGAGAAGATCGAAAGCAGGCTGGCCTTTGCTGCCAGTGGCTTACAAGAATGCCTCAAATTATCCTAGAATCTGAGAACCATCAGAGATCGAGCCGTCTAGTCCCATTTCTGTTCTGTACTGGATTCCTGCCAAGTGGCTTGGTGTCCCTGCAGTGACGGGCAGCTCATCGCGGCACAAAAGCACCGTGTCCACTGTGAGGAACTAACTGCCGTGCCTTTTCTTCTCCCTTTGTACTGAGCTGATGTGTCTCCCTTGGGCCGCAAAAGGCAAGGCGGTCAGCCTCCTGCGCACCGAGGCCGTCCTGCGTCTGTGTGAGGACGCTGACCGCTTCCCTCACGAATCCGTCTTTGGCCTCCATGCTGATTGTGTCTGTTGAAATCCAGCCCCTGGAAATGAGGCCCCTCACACTTCTGAGCTTGGCAGTTGCATCTGTGACCTCATCTGTCCTGTGACATCCTACGTCATGGGCTGTGGCGATACCAGTGGGTGGCATATGGAGGCTCAGGGAAGAGGTGTGCCTGCACCAGTCTTAGCGCAAAGGGGAACCAGAGCCAGCCTCCCTCTTCCTGCCCCCGGGCCTCCGGCACCTCTCCACTGCCTCCAGAGGGGGGATCACCCCAAGTGTTTTGTTTACACAGGTTTAAATACCCAGTCAGTCTTAAGTGCTGGAATCCAGCAAGTACTGGGAAAACAGGAATGGGCAAGACTCCTTTCAACCAGGAGAATCAGGCAGGACTTCCTAGAGGAGGTGGCAGTTGAGCCAAGCAGAGGTTGCCAGAAAGGAAACTGGCTCAGATGCAGAGGAGGGCAGGACCTGGCGGGTGGACCGGGCCCACCCCATCCTGGTAGAGAGCCTCTCCCTCAGCACTAGCTGAGACGTAAGCAAAAACACCCCGTCCAGCCCTCAAAGACCTTGGCCAGCCTCTGTGCCCAGCACAGCAGTGTGGGCAGTGCCTAGCACATTGCAGGCCCTCTCTTCCGTGCAGTGGCTTCACGGAGGCTTCTCTCGTGCCCCCAGTATCCTCTTAACACCCACATTATCAGAGGCCCCCGGGTCCTCAAGTGGGGGCCCCCCAACAGCCCTCTGCTGACCCCGTCCCAAAGGGCCTGGGTCAGTAGGCAGCCGGGAACACCACACCCCCTGACTTCTCGGACGTGGACAGAAGGACAAGTGTTCGCTCAGGGCTGGGATTGTGTTTTCTCTGTTTCCTCCTCAGAGGAAATTCCACCGCAAGTTTTATTTTTAGCGGTTTGCCAGCCATGAGGCCGCTCGCACAGGGGCCGCCTGTGGCACAGGCTCGGCCCAGGACGGATGCCCTGTTCTTCCTCCGTGGCCCCAGCCCGCTTGCCTCTCTAGTGCCCTGGGCGCCCTGCCTTCAGATGAGCTACCCATCTTTCCCCAACGGGCAGGAAGGGCCCTGGACGTGGATCCCAGGCGCCTGGCCTCCACCACAGCTTTGCCCCAAACTTGCATCATCTCCTATAAGTCAGCAGCCTTCCCTGAGCTTCAGCTTCGTCACCTCTGTGAAGAGAGGCAGAACTTCAGAGCCCCGACCTCCTCTGGGTGGTCCTGGGAGACCCAGCAGGGCTGTGCTCACACGGGGGTGGAGAAAGCCGCGGCCCTGGAAGGGCTCGTGCCTGCGGGACACTGGGCCCCTCTCTTGTACAAGCTCTGCATGACCCAGACTGAGCCACTCGCCTAGGTCTCCCACATGTACTGAGGTGAAACCAACTCCACCCTGCCTGCCTTGAAGGATGACTGCAGGGATCCTAGGAGGTGGCTTGCAAAAATGCTTTGGTTCTCTAGAAATACACGTGCATGTAGGGATGCTCCTCGCCTCGACCAGCCCCTGAGAAATCCAATGGAGAAACAGGGTTTTAGAGAATTCCTACAACTTTGAGGTGTGAAGATTAAATAGGTGCATGCGTGTGACAGCCATGAAGGGGGAGGAGAAAGATGAGGAGAAGCACGGGCAGTGCTTCATCCACACGAATAATTATCCTAATAGCAGGTCTACCCCTGCTCATCAGGGCTTAACCAAGTATGTGTCAGGTAGAATGATGCTCCCCAGAGCTGTCCACGTGTTAATCCCGGGAACCTGTGAATACGTTGCCTTCTGTGACTGTATTAGTCTGCTCGGGCTGCCGTGACAAAGGACCACAGACTGGGTGGTGGGAACAGTAGAGATGGATTTCTTCGCAGTTCCGGAGGCAAGAAGTTCAGGCGGGGTCGGCTTCTCCTGAGGCCTCTCTCCTTGGCTTGTGGATGCTGTCTTCTCCCAGCATCTTCGCATCCTCTTCCCTCTGAATGTCTGTGTCCTCGCTTCCTCTTCTTATAAGGACACCAGTCACACTGGAGCAGGGCCCATCCTAATGACCTCATTCTAACTTAATCACCTCGTTAAAGACCATGTCTCCAGGGACTTCCCAGGTGGTCCAGTGGTTAAGACTCTGAGCTTCAAATGCAGGAGGCACAGGTTCAATCCCTGGGTTGGGAAGATCCCCTGGAGGAGGGCATGGCAACCCACTCCAGCATTCTCGCCTAGAGAATCCTGTGGTCAGAGGAGCCTGGGGGGCTGCAGTTCATAGGGTCACAAACAGACAGACATGCTGAAGCGACTTAGTACGCACAGACACTACTCAGCCCATGACAATGGCAAAAGGGTCTTTGTACTTTGCAGACGTTACTAAGTTAAGGATCTTGTGATGGGGAGATGACTCTGGGTTATTTGGTGAGCTCATTGTAATCACAAGGGTCCTCAAAAGAGGAAGACAAGAGAGGCAGAATCAGGGAAGCTGGAAGATGCTCTGCAGCTGCCTCTGACTCTGGAGGGAGGGACCATGAGCCAAGGAATGCAGGCAGCCTCTGGAAGCTGGAAGAGACCAGAAAACAGGTTCTCCCCTCTGGTCTCCAGAAGGAACACAGTCCTGCTGACACCTTGATGTTAGCACTTATGATTTCCAGAACTGTAAGACAATAAATGTGGGCTGTTTAAGCCATTAAATTTGTGGTATGTTATTATAACGGAATAGGTCACTCGTATCAGAATTTACGTGTATTGTGGCATTTAATCCTCACCATAACTCCATGCGGTGGGGGGTTCTATTATTGTCTCCATTCTCCAGATTGGGAAACTGAGACGTGGGGGAGTTAATAAGTCCCCCAGGACCACACAGCTAAGTGTGTGAACTGATAGAAACGTGCTTTGCACCCCAACGGGGCGGCTCCAGAGCCACCCCCTGTAGGCACCCCAGGGAACGAGAGGCAGTGGCTGGCGGTGGCAGTCTGGCTGGCCCCCAGCAGCCTCTGCTCTGCCTGCGTGAGCGGCCGGCCCCAGGCTCCTCTGCCACACGTGGTAACCAGGATGCCTGCTCCGCGCACGCAGCACTTGCCGGTCCGCCCAGGCGCTCACTGCACGGCACAATGCCACGAGGCTCAGCTGCCAGCGGGACACGCACCCCCACCCGTGTGCGACTCTGGGACCACTCAGTCAGTCTTCTCACTTGCATCTTCTTACCTCCCTCTGCCTCTCACTTCGAGCCACAGAGGATTCGAATTGTGGGCTTGGAGGCAGTTTCAGGGCCTGAGCAGTCACCCCTCATCCATCACCAGGTCCCCATCGGCCTCGGGTCCTCCGCCCTCCCTGCACATCAGGAAGCTACCTGCTGGGAGAAGCTGCATCACGGGGCACTTTGCGGAGCCCGCCTGGTCTCCCTGCCAAGGCTGCCTCCCTCCTGGAAAACATCTGTTTTCTGTTCCTTGTTGGGAACATCTTGTGCCCGAAGCCTGAGGCGGTGGGGCACCGCGGGGCGGCCCTCTGCTGGGCTGTGCTCTGTGTTCCAGTCAACTGTCTCATTAAGCCCACAGCTCTCGCTTTTTTAACTTTTACAGAAGGACGACTAGTGTGACTTTATATTTGCTCAGCCCAAAGACTTCTGTCATCCCGTCCAGATCTCCCCTCACATCACCCCGTGAGGTTATTAAAAACAGCAAGAAAGCTCTTGGAAAGTCAATATATTATTTATGTGTAATAAAATTCACTCATTTTAAGTGTACAGATCAATGGATGCCGGTAAATACCTGCAATCGTGTGACCTGCAGTTAAGAACGTGCGTGTTTCTGCACCAGATAAAACTTTCTTGCGCCCCTGGCTGGTCAGTCTCCCCCAGCTGCAGCCCCAGGCGGCTGCCAATCTACTTTCTGTTTATGGTTTTGCCTTTTCTGGAATCTCATGAGAATGAAATCCTAGGGACTTCCTTGGCGGTCCAGTGGTTCAGACTCCGCACTTCCAAAGCAGCAGGCACAGGTTTGATCCCTGGTCGGGCACCTAAGATCCCACATGCTGCATGGTGAAGCCAAAAAAAATTTTTTAATATCAGAAGAAAAAATTAACTTGGAATAGAATTCTAGTATGCGGTCTTCCATGTTTGGCTCTTCATTTAGCAGAATGTTTTGAGGTCGTTCTGTTACTGTGCACGTTAGTAATGTAGTCCATCCAGTTGCTGAGTGGTGAATGTCCTTGGGTACGAACACCCCACACTTTGTTCACCCGTCTACCAGCAGATGAAAACTCGGACAGCCTCCAGTGTGGGCCTGTTACGAGTAAAGCGGCCGAACATTTACATAACACACATGGAAACATTTTCAGTTTCTCCTGGGTAAATCCCTAGGAGTGGAATGTGTGGGTTATCTGCTGGCTTGGTAAGCATGGTCTGTAAGTTCCTTTATGATTTAACTTTATGAGATGCTGCATAGTTTGTCCCAAAGCAGCTGCACCGTTTTGCATTCCCACTCTGTTCAGTTCAGTTCAGTCGCTCAGTCGTGTCCAACTCTTTGCGACCCCGTGAATCGCAGCACACCAGGCCTCCCTGTCCATCACCAACTCCCGGAGTTCACTCAGACTCACGTCCATCGAGTCAGTGATGCCATCCAGCCATCTCAGCCTCTGTCGTCCCCTTCTCCTCCTGCCCCCAATCCGTCCCAGCATCAGAGTCTTTTCCAATGAGTCAACTCTTCGCATGAGGTGGCCAAAGTACTGGAGTTTCAGCTTTAGCATCATTCCTTCCAAAGAACACCCAGGGCTGATCTCCTTTAGAATGGACTGGTTGGATCTCCTTGCAGTCCAAGGGACTCTCAAGAGTCTTCTCCAACACCACAGTTCTAAAGCATCAATTCTTTAGCGCTCAGCCTTCTTCACAGTCCAACTCTCACATCCATACATGACCACAGGAAAAACCATAGCCTTGACTTGACGGACCTTTGTTAGCAAAGTAATGTCTCTGCTTTTCAATATGCTGTCTGGTTGGTCATAACTTTTATTCCCACTAGCAACCTGCAAGTATTTTCCAGTTCCTCCACATTCTCCCCAAAGCTTGGTATTGCCATTCTTTTTAAATTTTAGCCATTTAGTGAGCGGACAATGGCATTTTATAATAATTTGCGTTTCTCTGACAACTGGTGATGATGAACCTACTTTCATAGGCTTGTCATTTATGTGTCTCCTTTTATGAAGTATCTGTTCAGTGTTTTACCCATTTTGTGTTAGGCTGTCTGTCTTATTATTGAATTGTAAGAGTTCTTTATATATTCTGTATTTAAGGCCTTTACAGGTGTATGTTTTGGGGGAAAAAAAAGTCCTCCCAGTCTCTCTTGGGTTTACTTTTGGTAAGAGACAGAGATGGCATCACCAACTCAATGGACATGAGCTTGAGCAAATTCTGGGAGATAGTGAAGGACAGGGAAGCCCAGAGTGCTGCAGTGCATGGGGTCAAAAAGAGACCGACACGACTTAGCGGCTGAATGACAAGAGATATGGGGTGGGAAGAGTCCTGGAGCTGTGCAGCCTCCTAGCTGTTCCTCCTTGAGTAAATCCCTTCCCCTCTGTGAGCCTCAGTTTCTTCATCAATCAAATGGGAACAGAAAACCTACCCTGCCATCCCCGAGTGTTGTTTGGGGCCCTCAGAAGAACTATGACCATGAAAGCCATTTTCCAAACTCCTCAGACCTACGCATAGGTTAACGGTATTGCCAGGTTGCTTGTTTGGGACCCTCGTCAAGCTCCCAGACCAGTGGGGGCAACCAAAGAGTGAGTTGGGTGGAACCCGTCCCAGCAAGAGGGGCGGCAGTGCTTCCCAGGATCACAGCAGGAGCTCTGATCTCATTTTGAAGGAGGGTCACAGAAGGGCTGAAGCTTGAAGGGTGGAAAGAAATCAGCCAGGTAGACCGAACAGCGTGTGCAAAGTTTCGTGGCCCAGCCCAGCCCCTGCCTGGTGGATGTTGGTGCCTCACAGACAGCCCCCATGCCACTGGGACCCCAGCAACATCCAGTGACGTGGTTCTTATTTCCAGGATCACCCCGAGGTGGCTGAGGCTGGAGTTGGGTGCCCCTTTGCAGGTGTTGGCTGCTCCTTCAAGGTAAGTATCTAGGTGTGAGAAAGGAGGTCTGTACCCTGCAGTCTCAGACCTCCTTGCTCAGCCCCTCAGGTTTTCCCCCAACATCCAGCTGCTGCTCTGGATGTACCTTACGTGGCTCACAAGCCACAAAATCACTAGTAAATCATCTTTGTATTCAGGGGAGGTCTTCTTAAAGTCTCACCTGAGCATTGTAGTAGCATCCCAAAAATGACCCTCCCCTCCCCACTACCCCCAACCCCTGTGCCTCTCTCCATGGTCCTGAATCGTCACTGTGCTTGAGGGCAGGACAGAACGGCTGCTCTGGAAGCTGGAGTGCACACGGCTCAGCATGGGCGTGTCTAACGCCAGGGCCCTTCTCCACATCCCTCTCGCTGTGTACTTCCCGTTGCTGGGTGAATGGATATGACATCCCTTGGTAACCTGTGATGGCAGGACTCTCCTTGGCTCCTTGGTGCTCCATCCTCCTCCTCCTCTGTTTTCACTGATCAGCCCCACTCTCTCGGTAGGGAAGCCCAAAGTTCGTGGAGGAGCATGAGGTCACCTCCCAGGCCGCCCACCTGAACCTGCTGTTGGGGTTCATGAAGCAGTGGAAGGCCCAGCTGGGCTCTGGCCTGGGGTACGGGCCCATGGCCCTGGAACGGAACCTGTCAGACCTGCAGCTGCAGGGGGACGTGGAGGTGGCTGGGGACCTGGAGGTGGACTGCTACCGGGCCCCCTGCTCCGAGAGCCAGGACGACCTGGCCCTGCATCACTTCATGAAGGAGAAGCTCCTGACCGAGCTGGAAGGGAAGCTGTGCGTGTTCGAGAACATTGTCGCCGTCCTCAACAAGGAGGTGGAGGCCTCCCACCTGGCCCTGGCCGCCTCCATTCACCAGAGCCAGCTGGACCGCGAACACATCCTGAGCCTGGAGCAGAGGGTGAGCCTGGGAGGCAAGTTCTCCTTCAAGGCAGCTCAGGGTCCCCCCACCCCTTGCCCCATCTGGTCTCCAGAGCAAATGGACCAGCCTTCCTCCTATGCCTCCTCCCTGCAGAGACCAGCCATGCCCCCATCAAAAATCTCTCTCCTATGTCCTGAGACCTTCTAGGAAGAGGACTGAAGCAGAAGTGATAGTTCAACCCCCCATCCAGCTCTTCCTTTTGTTTGCGTCAATTCTTCTTCAGTAGACTATTCCCACCCCAAGCACCTCATTCCACTGTCGGACACTTTTCACGCTTAGAAAGCTCTCCCTCATACTAAGCCAAAATTAGTCCCTCTGTCTTCCCTGCCCCTTGGGGCCCACAAAACATCTGACTTCTAGCCCCCATGGAAGTTCTTCGGAGATGAGAAGTCAGTAATAATGCCCTGCCTGAATGTTTCCTTCTTTAGGCTAAACACCCCCAGTGTCCACACTTCTTCAGAGCACCGTGTTTCTTGTGTTCTGGCTCAGTCTCTAAAGAATTCCACCCTTCAGCATGATGGTACCACACCACCAGATAATTCACTTATCTGACAGTTCTTGGTTGAGTTAGACTGTAACCTCCTTTGTTGCAGAGCTTCTCCTTCTCTTAATATGACCAGTCACAATGCTGTGTTGCTTCTTGTGGGGCAACAATATTACATCACCATCTTATGTTGAGCTCAGCCTGGATTTTGGTTCCAGGCCCACCATTCACTTGCTATGTAGATCTGAGCAAGTCACAGGACTGTGACTTTTTCATCTGTAAAATTAGGGATTTGATTTTCTTTAAGGACACTCACTTCCATTCCTGACTTCCCTACCTGAGTATCCCTGGGAATAAATTTGTATTTTTTTTCAAATGTCAGTGGAGGAACTACTAGAAGAGCCCAACACGGGCTTTGAGGGACAGAGTGAAGGATTGATTTATGCAATTCTTGCCCTTGTTGGAAGGCAGTGCCTGCCCGCTCCCCACAAGGGCAGTGACCATGTCTTCAGTTCCTTGACAAGTTTTGTGGCTCAACCCTTACATGCCAGGCACTATGCAAATCATGTGGAAGTCACTCAGTCATGTCCAACTCCTTGGAACCCCATGGACTGTAGCCCGCCAGGTACCTCTGTCCATGGAATTCTCCAGACAAGAATACTGGAGTAGGTTGCCACTCCCTTCTCCAGGGGTCTTCCCAACCCAAGGATCAAACCTGCATCTCCTGTGTTGCAGGCACATTCTTTACCGTCTGAGCCAAATGGCCACAGATAAAATGAGCATGGGCCCAGCCCTTGATAGGGGAGACCATCTATCCTGTAGGAAAAGCAGAAAAATATACCGCAGATGCTTGTAAGAACAGAGAAGAAAGAGGGAAACCAGCGGAACTAGGGCAGGTCAAAGACTTCCCAGAGGAAGGGCTATGTGAGCCAGGTTCCTGACGGATGAATAGGAGTTGGCCAGTGGGGAAGGGAGGGAGAGGAATTCCAGGCAGGAGGGCAGCATATGCAGAGAGAGACGCCTGCGGCTGAGGGAGGCAAGGTCAGGAAGGCCATCTGCGGAACAGCTGTGTCTGTCTCTACATCCCGCCGTCCCTACCTCACACTCAGGCTGGGTTCTGTGCCTCTGGCTAAATGGGCTCCCCCGCCTCAGGTTCTGGAGTTGCAGCAGACCCTGGCCCAGAAGGACCAGGCCTTGGGCAAGCTGGAGCAGAGCCTGCGCCTCGTGGAGGAGGCCTCCTACGACGGCAGCTTCCTCTGGAAGATCACCAACGTCGCCCGGCGGTGTCACGAGTCGGCCTGTGGCAGGACCGCCAGCCTCTTCTCCCCAGGTAGCTGCTCCCGGGGCGGCAAGCGCGGGGCGGCAAGTGCGGGGCAGCGGGTACCGGCACCCGCAGGGGAGGCAGACCCCACGGGCCCAGGAGACGAGCGGTGGGTAGAGGGTGGTCCACTCTGACAGCCGTGCTGCGTACGGTGAGGCCTGAGGCCGTTCAGAGGCCCGGCCCTGCCAGGCCCGTGGAAGTGGTGGGCTCCTCCTCACCCCGCCGTGTGGAGCAGAGGCTTTTGGCACCAGGCTGGCCTTCTGCCTCCGTGAACACCAGTTACATTCTGCAACTAGGAATAAGTCATCTCAGTCGTTTGTGTGGATACCAGTTTTGAAAGAGAGTGCACTGTGAACCCGAGTCTGTGCAGACTCAAGGGGAGTGGAGAATGGCTTTCACAGGTGCCCCAGCCCTCCGAGACCCAGTGACCTGAAATCAGACAAGGGGAGATCTAGGTAAAACCACAGGCATCTGTGTGCAATTGTGGGGAGCATGTGAGTGAGTATTGTGTAAATCAGGGCAGTTCTTACTCATTTCTGGGATCCCGGGGCCTGGCACACTATCTTGTGTAAAGCAGGCAGTTACTCGGTCGGCGTTGCTCTTGCTTAGCTGAGCCCTGCTTACGTAATGCTGTGCATGTCTGTGCTCAGACCTTGTGCTTTTCCCCTTGCCTCCCTCGTGTGCGTCTAAGGAAAATGGGTGGGTTGTTAAGGAGGATTTCTGCTGAAGGCAGTGTTAACCCCCACTCACGTCTACTCCAACCTCATTCCTTTCCGGTCCGTCAGGTCCTCTGACTCACCCAAGCCCAAAAGCGCTAGGATTAAGAGGGAGCATGGGCCCCCAAGCCAGGCGCCTTGCCTCAGGAACCGGGGCAGCTCTTTCGTGGGGTGGCCTTGCCCTCTACACGTAAGCTTTTTGTCCTGGCTGCTTTCCAAAGAGGGAAAAAGCAAGCAGTGTCTCTGGCTTCCTGTTCTACCAAAGCACAGAGGGCAGAGATGAGTCAGACCGTCAGCCTGTCCCCGCTCCATGCCTTCCTGCCCTGCACAAGCTGTCCCCGCTCTGCCCCTCCCAGACGGGCCCTCATGGGGGCAGCTGCTGGAACCCACACTCAGATGGCTCTTTCAGCTGCCCAGGGCGAGAGCCCACAGGCCCTACACCTAATCACCAGGGGATGATTCATCCCAGGGGCCTGTGCTGAGGAAGGCTGTGAGCCTCCCCACTCCTCCCAGCCCCCAGGAGACCCCAGCTGCTTAGCCTGGGGCCGCAGAAAGAGCTGCGTGTTGGGACATAGGAGGCTGGGCCCCTCACTCTGGCCCTGACCCCAGCTCGCTGTGACTTTGTGGGGTGGCCACTTCCCCTTGCTGGGCTCCGGCTCCTGACTACGAAGTGCACGTAGGTTAAATCGGGAGTGTGGTGGGGCCAGCAGCACCTCTGTCCCCTGGCAGAATCGTAAATTCTCAGTCCTCACCCTGCACTGCTGAGTCAGAAACTCCAGGCCTGGGTCCTGGCAGTCTGCGATTCTGGTGGCCCTTGACATCCAGCGGTTCAGGTGGTCTCCAAGATTTAATGCTCTATGTTTTTGTTTATTGTTGAGTCATGTTCAACTCTTTTGCGACCCCATGGACTGTAGCCCGCCAGGCTCCTCTGTCTGTGGGATTTCCCAGGCAAAAACACTGGAGAGGGTTGCCATTTCCTTCTCCAGGGGATCTTCCTGACCCAGGGTTTGAAGCCGTGTCTCCGGCCTTGCAGGCAGATTCTTTACTGCTGAGCCACCGGGGAAGCCCCTGATGCTCTATGGTGGAGAAGCGGCTCCAATCCCAGATGTCACAGTCTGGGGCCATGACCTGGGCCTGCCTAACTGCCAGCCCCAGTTTCCTCATCTGCAAAGTCTAGCACTGGCCGGCTGCCCTGGCGATGACTCTGGCTTCCGCATTTCAGCTTTCTACACCGCCAAGTATGGATACAAGCTGTGCCTGCGGCTGTACCTGAATGGGGATGGGACAGGGAAGAGGACCCACCTGTCCCTCTTCATCGTGATCATGAGAGGGGAGTACGATGCTCTGCTGCCATGGCCTTTCAGGAACAAGGTACGGGCCTGGGAAACGAGGGGCTTCCTCGGGTGGAGGAGACCTGGGTCCTGCTCCTGGGTTAGCCACAAGCTTACCTGTGTGCAGAGAGCCCTTCACCTTCTGTGTTATCAGTTTCCCCGCTTATGAAACAAGAGCCTGAGTTCCCCCCTAGTAGCCAAGGCTGCTGCTTGCATGAGTCCAGGAGCTGAAATGCCTGGACCAGCCACCCTGGAAGACATGTAGAGATGGAGTTCACACAGCGGGGTGAATAAAGAAAACTTCTATAGGAGGTACTGTGGGTCTAGCCTGCCAGCAGCACTCTCAGAAAAAGGGCGAGAGGCAGATGCCACCATATCCATTTAAGAATGGCCAAAATCCAATGCTGACAACACCAAGTGTTGGCAAGGACGTGGCGCAGCAGGGCCCTCATGCATTGCTGGTGGGAATATAAAATGGTCCAGCCACTTTGGATGACGGTTTGGCAGTTTCTTACAAAACTGAACAAACTCTTACCATGTGACCCAGAGATCACATGCCTTGGCATTTACTCAAATGAGTTGAAAACTTAAGTCCACCCAAAACCCTGCAGACGGATATTGATAGCACCTTTATTCATAACTGCCAAAACTTGGAAGCAGCCAAGATGTCCTTCAGTAGATGAATGCATGGATAAACTGCGGCCCATCTAGACAATAGAGTATTACTTAGCACTCCAAAGAAATAAGCTAGGGAGCCACAAAAAGATATGGAGGAACCTTAAATGCATGTTAACTGAGTGAAAGAAGTCAATCTGAAGAAGCTACATACTGCTGCTGCTGCTGCTGCTGCTGCTGCCAAGTCGCTTCAGTGGTGTCCGACTCTGTGCGACCCCATAGATGGCAGCCCACATATGGTAGGATTCCAATTATATGATATTCTGGAAGAGGCAAACTGTGAAGACAGTGAGAAAATCAAAGGTTGCCAGGGTTTCATGGAGGAGAGGAGAGATGAATAGGTGGAACGCAGAGGATTTAGGGCAGTGTAAATACTCTGAGGGACTTCCCTGTAACTCAGACGGTCAAGAATCCGCCTGCAATGCAGGAGACCTGGGTTCGATCCCTGGGATCAGGAAGATCCCCTGGAGAAGGGCATGGCAACCCACTCCAGTATTCTTGCCTGGAGACTCCCACGGACAGAGGAGCCTGGAGGGCACCGGTCCATGAGATTGCAAAGAGCGGACACGACTGAGGCACTAACGCTCACTACTAGATACTCGGATACGATAATGACAGAGTCCTGTCCTTGCACATCGTCCAGACCTGAGAGTGTACAAAACCAGGCGTGAACCCTAAAGCAAACTAGGGGCCTCGGGTGAACATGATGTCTCAGCATAGGTTCATCAGTTGCAGCCAATGTTCCTCTCGGGTGGGGGACGTTGACAGCGTAGGAGGCAGCGTGGCGAGACTTGAAATCTCTGTATTTTCCATTCAATTTTGCCATGCACCTAAAACTGCTCTAAAAAATAAAGTTTGCCAAGAATGTTTCAAAGGGCAGCCGGAGGCGGAGGTGTGGCAGGCATTCCCCCGCAGGTGAGCAGCAGCAGCAAGAGGGTGGGGGAGAATGTGGACTCCAGACCTCAGCGGGGGTGAAGGGGGATGAGGGAGAGCCAATAGCTGGGGGCAGGGTGCCACAGGGTCTGGGTATGAGTCAGTAGGTCAAAACCGGTTCCCATACGTTCTGGGGGAGTTTTAAAAATTCTAATGACTGGGCCCCGCTACGGTAAACAGTGAGCCCTTGGGCACTGGGAATTTTCAGACCTTCCCAGGGAATTCTAAAGTGCAGCCGAGTTTGAGAACCATTGCGGCGGGGGTGACGGGTATTTCAGTGGTGTGGGCCGGAGGGGAGAATATATGTCACTTCAAGATCACTGGCTTCCTGGGGACACACAGGGCCCCTGTGCAGAACAGAAGCTGGGTTTGTGTTTCAGGATGGGATTGACATCTGCTCAGTGGAAGGCCTGGCTGCTCTTACTCCTCTGCCTTGTCCCAGAGGATCCAGCTGCCATTGAAGGGTCAACCTCTCCGAGCAGAAAGGGGCATCTTGGTTTAAGGGGTCCAGCCTCCTTGTCAGGACTCAGTCTCGCCTTTAGCCCCTAACAGCCAACCACAGTTGACAATTACCCCTTCCTGTCGGATAGAACGTCTGAGCCCTGATTGTAGAACACCCCTGGAGCCGGCTCACAGTACCAGGAGTTTCTACTTTCAAGCTCTCACCACGTGCCACGTGTGGCTCTTATTTCTTTCTTTGGCTTCTGCTCAGTGTGAGCTCAGGCTTTCCCGGTGGCACAGTGGTAAGGAATCCACCTTCAGTGCAGGAGATGTGGGTTTGATCCCTGGGTGGGGAAGATGCCCTGGAGAAGGGAATGGCTACCCACTCCAGTATTCTGGCCCAGAAAATCCCGTGGACAGAGGAGCCTGGCTGGTTATCATCCATGGGGTTGCAAAAGAGTCCGGAGGAGCTAAATCAAAGCAACAGCAGTGTGAGCTCAGCATCAGAGGGATGGCCTGGGTCAGACCTGGGCCTGACCTCCTAGCACACTGCCCGGCAGGTCACCTTCATGCTGCTGGACCAGAACAACCGTGAACACGCCATCGACGCCTTCCGGCCCGACCTGAACTCCGCTTCCTTCCAGCGGCCCCAGAGCGAGACCAACGTGGCCAGCGGCTGCCCGCTCTTCTTCCCCCTCAACAAGCTGCAGTCGCCCAAGCATGCCTACGTGAAGGACGACACCATGTTCCTCAAGTGCATCGTGGAGACTAACACTTAGAGCTGGCGGGCCGAGCCATCCACGCCCAAGTCCTCGGGGAGACCAGCTCGGAAGAGGGCTCAGCACAATGACCGAGGTCCCGGCCCGCATGCTCAGGACCCCAGGGCATGATGATGGGCCGGGGCTGGCACCACCTGAGCCAGGCTGACAGATTGGCCGGGACTTGCCGTCAACTTAGTGGCGGGACCCTGGGGCCGACCCATGAAGGTGGAAGGTCCAGAGGGAGGTGGTGCGGGACTGACCCCCCAGCACTCACCGCGCAAAACTGGAGGCCAGAGAGCCACCCCAGCCCTGAACGTGGAGATGGACTCTGGCCAAGAGCGGGAGGGTGTGGGGACCAGGCTGGGGCATGGATGCTGAGCTGGAGATGCGGGACCTCAGCCAAGGGCTCCAGGGATGGGGAGGCCTCTGCGGGTCACCATGGAGACCATGCTTGCTCTCTTCCTGCTCGGGGGTCAGAACCGGAACCAAGGGTGGAAGGGACAGAGCCCAGTGTAATTCAATCTGTCCCGGGCTGGACTGAGTTCCCCAGCACTGGAGGTGAACAAGCAACCGCAGAGGGCTACGCTTTGGGGAGGGCATCAAACGGGGGGTGGATTTGAAGACCTTCAAGGTTCCTTCCAAGCCCAGAAAGTCTCTAACTCTCGGCCCCCTGGGCCAGCTGAGGCCATGGGCTGCAGCGTTCAGGAGCCCCATGCCCTCCAGTGTCCTGACTCACCTTCAGCACCTTGAGGTGGGCGAGCTGGCCCTCATGGCACTGCCCCTCCTGGGCCTGGCAGTCGGCTTCCCCTCTATGCAGAGCCACACGCAGGCCCTGTGTCCTGCGCCTCCCCCAGCAAAAGGCCCCTCTGCCTCCTCCAGGTGAAACCAGGGCTCTGAGCTCCCAGGAGCAGCAGGTCGGAGCGTGGATAAGGAGAGGGACCCACACTCCCTGTGCTGCCTGCCTGGGGGCCCCACCCTCGGCCACGTCCAGAATCCCATGTCACCCGCTGAAGCCAGGTAACCACATCTCTAGTTGACAGGTCAGGACCTCTGAGCCACCCACAGATGCTGTCCTTTTGTGTGTATAAAACCAGAGAAAGAACTGTTCTTTAATCTCGTTTGCAGTTTTCATGAAGGGTTGTGGGAGTTGGTGGTGACTTTTGAGCTCTGGGTGGACTGGCGAGTTTTGCAGGCGGCACCCAAGTTTCTCCTCCTTGGTCCTCTGTCTGTAACGGGGGAACCGCCCCGCCTGCCTCACTCACCAAGTTCGCTGACCTCAGAGGAGATGCTACACAGGAGAGGCTGGCAAGAAGCGGGGGCACACTGGCTGCCTGGCTGGGCCAGGGCTCGCTTGTCTTCTCACCTTGGAGGTCGCTAAGCAACCTGCTGCAGGACCCTGGCCCATCCTCCCAGAGCCCTGAGGCTTCATGTTGCCACGCAGAGCTCCAGAGCAGCCCCCTCACCTTTCCCCCTCCAGCCTTCTCTGCAGCTTACTCCTCCTGTACCTGCTGAGGCTGTGAGTCACTCCTCAGACCCTCAGTGTTCTCATCTGTGAAATGGGTTAGCAGCCCTGCCTGTCCTCTCCAGCCTGGTGTTTCTGAGGCTGGCCCTCCCTGGGAGGTGAGGGGGCAGCACAGCCCAGTGGGCTCAGTGTATCAGAAAACCAAGAGCCCAGCCCCCAGGGCAGACCTGGTATCCCATCTTGCCTCAGCCTCTTCACTTACAAATGCAGAAGCGCCCTGCCTGGCCCCGCCCCGCCCACAGGGGTTTCACGAGGCTGAAATAAGATGCCAGAGCTCCAGGGTAGTGGCATCTCGCCAAACACGACAGGCTACCAACACGTCAGGACTTCTTTTTCTCGTCCCCAGTGCTGACAACCTGTCATGAGGCTGACTTGCTTCCTTGACGTGTGTGGAAAGCAGAGACGAGTGATGGGGACACTTGTCTCAAAGCTGGTGTCCTGACAAAGGACACCATCCCTGCTCGCTGAGCTCATGAGGGCTTTGTGGGACGAGCACTTCTAGAGACAACTGTCACGCTGTCCCTTTCACCACTTGTGTCTGATGGGAGGAGACACACGATCTCTTCAAACAGTGTGAGCCACAGCCATTCTTTCGTCCGAGCTTTATTGAGATCTACTGTGCTGGACCCTGATGGGTGGGGAAAGATAATCGATGCACTCTATCATCATGGAACTCTTAGCTCAGTGGGCAAAACAGATCCATAAGTAGATCAATGAAAGTGATACATAAGAAGCTCAGAGAAAGCATGGGAAGTCCAGACCCATTGGTTGAAGCAGGGAGGGCTCCCTGGAAGAAGTGGCGTGTAAACTCAGCCTTTAACTATTTGGAGATGCAGAGGATAGGGGTGTGGGGAAGAGTAAACGCCCAGAGATGGGATGCTGTCTTGCCTTCAGGTAATGTGTGGAAGGCAGAACCAAAGAGGAAGAGGCAAGAAGGTAGGATGGGCTGGAGTGCAGAAGGCATCCAAGGTGGTCCCAACTGCCTGACATTATCAGCACTGGGTGGGAGGGCCTCAAATCACCTGTGTGTGACCCTTCAGGCTGTTGATAGCAGGGTGAGATGATGATTTTAAACCTTTACTAATTTATCTTCCACCAAAGCCCTGTGTTAAGTGCGCCGTACCCCTGAGGCCCTACCATTTACAGGTGGTTCAGGGGGCCGGGAGGCAAGACGCTGGCAAATCCACTCTTTCGTTGTCTCTTCATAAACCCCTATGAGGCAGGCAGAGCTGAATATCCTTTGAGAAACTGGGAACCTGAGGCCGGGGAGACCAGGTGCCCTCCCTAAGGTCAAGTGGGAGCAAGGGAGGCAGTGGAGTTAGGAGCCAGGTCTCTGGCTTCTAATTGCTCTCCTTCTAGACTGATGAGGAATTTCCGTTCCTTTTGTGTCTTCAGCCAAGATGAGGTCACATCTTCATGGGGGGCCTTGGGAGGAGATGGGTCCCTCTGCTCCCAGCCTGTGGGAACCACCCTGTCACCCCCACGGTGCCCATGAGGAGGGGCACGTGAGCACAACCGCGGGAACTTCACTCTCACTGGGGACTCACAGGCCAGCTCAGTGGGGTCTGCCGGGCATCCCGGACCACCCTGAGCCATAGGGCAGCTATTATGTCTGCCTTTAATTGTCCATTTCTAATGGGAAGAGACATGTCCTCTGGCAGAAACACTGGATAACTACAAAAGTGATATACAAAAGGAAGTCAAAAAAAAAAAACAAAACAGTCGTGAGCCCAGTGTCCTGAGAGAGCTACGGGGAACATTTTAGTAAATGTTCTTTGTCGTTTTGAAACAGTACGTACACAGACACACACAGAGAGAGACTTAAAAAAAATCCATTTAAATCATACTAATTACAGCTTTACTCTCGTTTTTTCACTTAACACCCCCTTATCACACCCATCCGTTGGCTCCTGTTTAGTAGGCAAAGACACGGAAGCTAAGAAGAGGGAAGTGATGTGTTCAAGCCCCATCCGGGTCAGTGGTGGGGTCAGGATTCACTCTTCCGGTGTGAGTCACACTCAGATAGAGAAACCAAGGCCCTGAGAAGAGGTGGTCATGCGAGGCCACGTGACTATGGGGCTCCTTGACCCTTCTCGGCCCGCCTGGGGAAGTCTCAGGAGAGGATCTGCCCTCTGGGTCTGGAGGAGATGGTGTGTGCAGGAGCCAGAGGGTGGGATGCTGGGCCCGCCCGGGCAGCAGGAGAGAGAGACGTCCTCTGCCTTCCCGCAGCTGTACCCCAGGAGAGCAGACAGGCCCTGCAACACTCCTCATGGCCCCTGCTCCCTACGGACCTCCAGACCAGAGACCTGCTGAACCTCGGTTTCCTCTTCGGCGTGGAGGTGAAAATCCTAGCCTTGCAGGGTTGCTCTGAGGGTGCCAGGGTCCGGGAAACCACTCACTTTGTATCCCGTGGGGTCCCAGTCTAGTAATAACAGAAACAAGAATCCCAGACAGTGATGGAGTGCCTGGCCGACTGACAGACACCAAGCTGAGCGCTCACAGGCATCATTTCATGAAACTTGCATTAAAAAACCCCACGAGGAGGTGGGATTATGATCGTCCTCTTTTATAGAGGAGGAAACCCACGCTTTGAGGGGTAAAAATCACTCACCCAAGGTCACACGAGGGCCGGAAGCCAGGACTTAGACTGAAATGCCAGATTCAGACCCGTAATCCCCTGATGTCATCAGCGTAATATTGTGGTAACAGTACAGAAAGATGAGATGGCTTTTAATTCTGCACAGGCTGCAGGTCCATTTTTAAACAACCATGAAATGATGAGAACTCCCGTTTACTGAGCGCCCCCTGCACTTGCTTCACTCGCGAGCACCACCCTTAAGTTGGTGACTGACCTGGGAGGAAGGCATGTTTTCCCCACTTTATAGATGAAGATACAAGCTGAGAGAGGTCAGGCCACTTCCCCAAGATCACACAGCTAACAGGCAGACTTCTGTTTTATCCGTGACAGTCAGAGGTTTTACCCGTGGCAGGGTCCTCTCCAGTGCCTTGGGAGCAGGAAAAGGTCAAATGGATGTGATGTCCCTTCTGGACGGACGGTCAGCCCTTCTCCTCCAGGGGAGATGCCCCTGCCTGGAGTGCTCAGCCTGGCAGGACCCCTTTGGGTGGGATTGACACAGGCCATGGGGATGAAGAACGAAGTTGGGGGAGCCACTGATGGGCCAGTGAGCCTTTGCCAGTAGCTGGATCTCCTTTGCTGCCTCGGCGTCTGGGACCTGAGAGTTCATTTTAACCAAAGCACAGTTAGGTGGCACAGAGTTAGGGGTCATTCCAGAGGGGCCGGGGCGTCACAGTCGTCTGGGGTGATGACAGCTTTCCCTTTTCTGGCCCTTTTCTCCAGCCCTACCCACTTCAAGGCACTTTCCTCGTTAGAAAACCTGGGGTGTCAGGTGCTAAAGTCATCATCACCACCCCAGCTGATCTTGGTAAGGCCGGGGGGAAGGTCACCCGGTGGGTCAGGGGCTCCGCTGCGGTGGCCTGTGATTCCTCTCTGGTGGGAAGAGGTCAGCTGAGCCATCATCCCTCCCCGTCCATTGCTCTCTCCCTCCTGCCGACTTCTGGGCAGCTGGATCCATTCTTTTGGCAGTAGGGCCCCGGCTACCTTTGTGCAGATGAAAAGAAGGTGCTCAGAGAAGAGAGACTCCCTTGGGGCAGCAGGTGCCTAGAGGCAGAGCCACCCAGCCCCGGCGTCTTCTGCCACACACACCCCTGCTGCACCCCCTAACGTGGTGACGTCAATACTGCAGAGTCTCTTTATGGGGACAGCTGGTTTCTGTCCCTCACGAGCACGGCCCCATTGGTGCAGGAATCCCGGGACCAGCATTGGAGGGGAATCCACGTGGGACACGAGCGTCTGAGACTGGGCTGAGTGAGAAGAGCTCTTCTCTGCTGCTGCTGTGCCCCCTGGAGGGTTGCCTGCCCTGTGGACATCTCCTGGGGCTGGGGTGGGGGCCTGAGGACACTCCCAACCCCCTAGACTATCGAGTGCCCGGTGTCCCGCCTGCCGGGGACTCCATTCTCTGGCTGTGGGACCTTGGGCCAGTCACTTGCTGCCTCTGAGCTCACGTTCCCATCCGCACAGTGGATGGGTGGTTGGGAAAGATACAAGGCTGACCATGTGGGATTCTGGGACAAAGAGAGCGACGGAGGTCCTCTTCCCCTGGCACAGGAGAAGCATGCCCATGCACAGGTCAGGGCGTGCAGGTCACTTCAGACCGCACCCCCCAGCCTCACACCTGCGTGTGTTGGGTCAGGAGCCCCCCCAGCCTCACACCTGCGTGCATTGGGTCAGGAGCCCCCCCAGCCTCACACCTGCGTGCGTTGGGTCAGGAGCCCCCCCCAGCCTCACACCTGCGTGCGTTGGGTCAGGAGCCCACCCGGCCTCACACCTGCGTGCGTTGGGTCAGGAGCCCACCCGGCCTCACACCTGCGTGCGTTGGGTCAGGAGCCCACCCGGCCTCACACCTGCGTGCATTCGGTCAGGAGCCCCCCCAGCCTCACACCTGCGTGCGTTCGGTCAGGAGCCCCCCCGGCCTCACACCTGCGTGCATTGGGTCAGAAGCAGGTGTTGGAGTCCGGCAGTCCAGTTCAAGTCCTGGTTCTGTCACTTAGTAGCTGTGTGTCCTTGGACAAGTCATTTAACTTCTCTGTGCCCCCATTCCCCCAAGGGTAAAAAGGAGATATGAAATTCCTACCTCGTGCGGGTGTGGTGGGGATGAAGCAGACCAACACACAGGAGGAACTTGGACGGAGCCCCGAGGGTGAGGAGTACCTAGCATGCCTGCTACAGCCATCGTCAGGGTCCTGACCCGCGGGCCCCAGGAGTCAAGGCCGTATAGCTCTCCTCCCACCAGCCCTGGCTGCCTCCGGATCACTGACGGAGCTGGGGCCAACCCGTTCCCCTCGTGGGGCCTGGGTGACCCCGCCCAGAAAATGACGCTCGGACTGTAGGAGGGCGGGAACCACGGTGTCTTCACTCTGGGTCCCAAGACGCAGAGCCGAGCTGGCACTGAGACGACAGTGAACAGATCCGCCGGCCAGGCACCCTTGCCCCTCGGGGGATGTTTCTGCAAAGTCCGGGGTCTCCAGCACCCCAGGGGGGCGGGGCATGCCCATCCGCTACTCCCTCCAGCGTGGAACTTCGCTAAACAGCGAGATGGGTTGTTAAGACCTGGAGAGGCCCGTTCTCAGCTGCAGTAAGGTGTTTTCTTTTCCTTTATTTTTAAATGAAACAAAGATGAATATTCTTAATGATAAAAGGTACAATTCACAAAGAAGATAGACATCATAAACCACTAGATACCTAACAACAAAGAAACATACATAAAGCAAAAATCAGAAGAAATATAAGGGGAAAGAAAAAATATATATATATAATCATAGTGAGACATATTAACATTTCTCTGATAATTTAAATATAATACATTTATAATTATAGTAATTTATATTAATCTTATAGTCTACACAAATATATTTAAAATTTTGTAGCTCATACATTGTTATTAGATTTCCATAGGACAGTTAGAAAAATTGGCAAAAAGATAAACATGACTAAATTTCAAAAAGCAGAACTCTGATTTTGTGTGATTCAGTTGTGCATATACACATATATTATTTTTGAATTATTTTCCATTATAGATCATTACAAGATATTGACTGTAGTTCCCTGTGCTATGCAGTAAACCTTTGTTGCTTGGTGCATATCTATTTTTGTAAATTAGCAATCTAGCATTCTATTCATTAGTCAGGCTTTTTCAGACCTCCCCACTGATGCCGATACCCACTCCTCCCGACACAGAGGCCTCTTTGCGGCTCCGCAGGACAGCCCTGCCCCCTGCCCGCTGCCCGCTGCCCCCGGCCTCGGTTCAGGTTGGAGCCGGAAGGCTGGTGGGAGGAGAGAGCTGGACACAGATGGAGGGCCCCCTGCGTTCCTGCTTCACCCTGCCTCTCCCCAGGGCCCCTGCCATCCCGCCAGCCCTGCCCACCTGTGCAGCTGGGAGTTGGAGTCAGGAATAGATTGTCTTTCGGCTCCTGTGAAGACAGTGAAGGGAGCCCCAGAATCCTAGGCTCACGGGGCTGTGGGTATCTTCGCCCCCTCCCACCCTCTATGCAACCGGACACAGGGAGGCCAGGAACGTGCAAAGGCTGCTCAGCCAGCAGGGGAGTGGAGCTCCTCCATCCAGGCCTGGGAGAGTGCTCACCTGGCCCCCTGCCCCAACCAGAGCACAGCACCACCCCCCACCTCCCCCCAAGGAGGAGCAGAGCTTGGGGAGGGCCATGCCCACAGGAGGTCACGTTTCGGGAGAGGGCTGTGGGCCCTAGTCAACCAGCAGAAAGCCTGCCTCCTGCCTCTCTGAGGCTGGCTTCTAGAAATGGGAACCAGGATGGATAAACAGGACTGACGCCCTCCGAGGTGCCCAGAGCCTTGCAGGCCAGGTAGGTAGAGGGAGCAGCCAGCCCTGCCCTGGAGGGAGACCATAATCACCTGTGCTCAGGTGTCATCGTGACCTTCCTTTACCCAACCCTCTAGATGCTCCTCGAGCATATTCACACCTGAGAGTTCTTTTCATCTCCACAAAGCCTGAAAACATGTCATTATTATTTGCATTTTATAGTTGAGGAAACTCAGGGGGTGGGCAGGGAACAGTGTCCCACTGGATCCCCTCCCTGGCTCAGCTGCCAACTCATGGGGCGCTCTGGCAAGCCTCCTCTCCACTCTGGGCCTCAGTTTTCCCATCTGCAAAATGAGACAGCTGAACCCAATGGCCTCTGAGGACCCTCCTAGTATTCAATTCTCCCACCACAGGGCAACAACCCTCAACAACCTGTTAACTGAACTGCCCCCAACACCTCTTACAGGTAAATAAGCACCTGCGTCCCTCCCAGCTTGTTGCATTTTCCCAAGCATAGGTTATTATCACCCCCATTCTGCATACAAGGAAAGTACAGGCAACCCGGGACAGGAGGAGACTTGCTTGAGATCCCACCAGGAGTTAGTGGCTAAAATGGAGTGTGAAGCTAATAGATCTAACTAGATTTCCCCCCAACTTCCCTAGAACTGTGCTGTCCAGTCCGGCAGCCACTGGCACATGTGGCTGTAAAGTGTGTGTGGCTGGCGGAATAACGCCCTCCACAGGTGCCCACATCCTAATCCTCGGATCTGTGAGTACACTACTTTACATGGTAAAAGGGACTTTGCAGGTGTTATTAAGGATGTTGAGATAGGGGAGGTTATCCTGGATTTTTGAGTGGACTCAGTATCATCCCAAGGGTCCTCATAAGAGAGAGTTGAGAGGTTTAGAGTCAGAGAAGGCAAAGAGACAACTAAAGCAAAGAGAAAGAAGATGTGACAACAGAATCAGAGTTTGGATTATGCACTTTGAAGATGGAGAAAGGGATAGATGGATGGGTGGATGGATGGATGGATGGGTAGATGGATGGATGGATGGGTGGGTGGATGGATGGGTGGGTGGATGGATGGATGGGTGGGTGGATGGATGGATGGATGGATGGGTAGATGGATGGATAGATGGGTGGGTGGATGGATGGATTGGTGGGTGGATAGGTTAATGGGTGGATGGGTGGATAGGTGGATAGATGGATGGATGGGTGGGTGGGTGGATGGGTGGGTGGATAGATGGATGGGTGGATGGATGGATGGATGGGTGGGTGGGTGGATAGATGGGTGGGTGGGTGGATGGATGGATGGGTGGGTGGATAGATGGGTGGGTGGATGGATGGATGGATGGGTGGGTGGGTGGATAGATGGGTGGGTGGATGGATGGATGGGTGAATGGGTGGGTGGATGGTGAATGGGTGGATGGATGGATGGGTAGGTGGGTGGATGGATGGATGGATGAGTGGGTGGATGGATGGGTGGATAGATGGATGGATGGATGGATGGATGGGTGGATAGATGGATGGATGGATGGATGGATGGATGGGTGGATAGATGGATGGATGGATGGGTGGGTGGGTGGATAGATGGATGGATGGGTGGGTGGGTGGGTGGGTGGATAGATGGATGGGTGAATGGGTGGGTGGATGGGTGGGTGGATGGATGGATGGATGGGTGAATGGGTGGATGGATGGATAGGTGGGTGGATGGATGGATGGGTGAGTGGGTGGATGGGTGGGTGGGTGGATAGATGGGTGGGTGGATGGATGGATGGATGGGTGGGTGGATAGATGGGTGGGTGGATGGATGGATGGATGGGTGGGTGGGTGGATAGATGGGTGGGTGGATGGATGGATGGGTGAATGGGTGGGTGGATGGTGAATGGGTGGATGGATGGATGGGTAGGTGGGTGGATGGATGGATGGATGAGTGGGTGGATGGATGGGTGGATAGATGGATGGATGGATGGATGGATGGATGGGTGGATAGATGGATGGATGGATGGGTGGGTGGGTGGATAGATGGATGGATGGATGGGTGGGTGGGTGGGTGGATAGATGGATGGGTGGATGGATGGATGGATGGGTGGATGGATGGGTGGATGGATGGATGGATGGATGGGTGAATGGATGGATGGATGGGTGAATGGGTGGGTGGATGGGTGGGTGGATGGATGGATGGATGGGTGAATGGGTGGATGGATGGATAGGTGGGTGGATGGATGGATGGGTGAGTGGGTGGATGGATGGGTGGGTGGATGGGTGGATAGATGGATGGATGGATGGATGGGTGGATAGATGGATGGATGGATGGATGGATGGATGGGTGGGTGGATGGATGGATGGATGGGTGGATAGGTTGATGGGTGGATGGGTGGATGGGTGGGTGGATGGGTGGATGGGTGGGTGGATGGGTGGATGGGTGGATGGATGGATAGATGGATGGGTGGGTGGATAGATGGGTGGGTGGATGGATGGATGGGTGAATGGGTGGGTGGATGGGTGAATGGGTGGATGGATGGATGGGTAGGTGGGTGGATGGATGGATGGATGAGTGGGTGGATGGATGGGTGGGTGGATGGGTGGACAGATGGATGGATGGATGGATGGATGGGTGGATAGATGGATGGATGGATGGATGGATGGGTGGATAGATGGATGGATGGATGGATGGGTGGGTGGATGGATGGATGGGTGGGTGGATAGGTTGATGGGTGGGTGGGTGGATGGGTGGATGGGTGGATAGGTGGATAGAGGATGGATGGGTGGGTGGATGGATAGATGGGTGGATGGATGGATGGATGAATGGGTGGGTGGATAGATGTGTGGGTGGATGGATGGATGGGTGAATGGGTGGGTGGATGGGTGAATGGGTAGATGGATGGATGAAAGGCAGTCTGGAGAAGACAAGGAACCAATTCTACCCTGGAGTCTCAGGAAGAAATACAGCACTTGATGACATCTTAACTTTCATCCCATGAGACTCATTTCCAAACCTTTCTAACCTCCGGCTGTAAGATAATGACTTTGTGCTGTTTCAAAGTATTAGGTGTTAATTGGAAACTAATATGGCACTTGACATTGACAACTCCAAACTGAGACGAGCCATGAGTCTAAAATACACACCACGTTTCGAAGGCTTGGTACGATGAAGAGGATTTCATTGATCTCCTTAATATTTTTTATGTTGATGACATGTTGAAACGATCAACATTTCATTATATTAGATTAAATAAAATTTATTAAAATTAATTTATCCTGTTCTTTGTTTAGTGTGGATATTGAGAAGTCATACGTGCAGCTCACGTGATATTTCTACTGAACATCCCTAGAAGGCTCTTCTCATCGCCCTCGTGAAGGGGCAGGCCCTACCCCGCTGTTGCAGCTGGGGATGGGGCCTTACACTGGGTGAGGGAATCACCTCACACACACACACACACACACACACACACACACTGCAGACTGGGGACCTTGGTGGTGGGCGAGAGTCCCGGCCCCCCCCCCCACTCCCATCTGCCTGGGCTGAGCCCTGCCTCTGGGCCAGCCCATGTCCCTGCTAGACGTGACTTCTATTTTTAGCAGCTGTACTCACTGCCTCTGCACAGCTGGCTCCAAGGCTTGCTGGGTGGGGGCCAGCCCCAGGCCTGCCCTCTCCCCACCAACGGGGGTCTCAGGAGAAGCCGACTCCCTGGCACAGGGGCCTCTCAGAGCACAGAAGCTGGCCTAGCGGCATCTCTGGCAAATGAAGACTGTCTTCCTCTCATGTTGTCTGTCATGAGGCCGGGCTCAGAGGCTCTCCAGGCTGGGAGCGGGCAGGGCAAGTCTGAGTGTTCCTCCCCAAGGCCAGACCTGCCCAGGGAGGCGGGCAGTCACCTGCTCTCAGGGGGGCCTTTCTCTGGAGCATTTTCTATGCTGGAAAGTATTTTAGGCCAACGAAAAGGAGAGGGAGGGAAGAAGGGAGGAAGGTGGATAAAGCCTAGCTCCAGGGTGTGCAGTTGACCTCTCCTGATGCAGCCGGTCCTGAAAGGACCAGCACACAGGGAAAGGCAGCATGGCTCGAAACCCAGGGCTGCCTTGTGGTTAGAACTCAGGCCCCGGCCCCCAGGACAGCTGGGCTCCATTGCTGCCCGTCTGTTGGGGCCCTCCTCCCCCTCCTCCACTGCACCATCGGCAACAGGGGGAGTTAGAGGGCACGGTGAGGTCCTGGGCGCAAGTGCCCAGCCCTGGGTCAGGCACCCGGGAGCCCTCCTGGGTAAACACTTGCTATTGGTAGTATTTCCCCAGGGCTCAGAGTCCTCGTGTCAAAAGACCCCACAGCGCGTGAGGTCCCTGTGCTCATCATCACCATTCAACAGAGGAAGAGACGGAGGCTGAGGGCGGGGAGGCCAGTCTTCAGAGTCGCGGCTGGTGAGGGGCAGATCGAGAAAGCTTTGGGTAACAGTCCTAGGAAGGTATAATTAAGATATAACTCACATAGCGTACAGCTCACCCATTTAAACGTGCAACTCAATGGCATTTATATATATTTTTTCTGTTTCTTTGGTGGAACCCTAACTGATACAGCTACAGTCTAGAAGGCTTGTTTTCAGTTTTAAATAATGTTCTATTCTCTAAACATAAATTTGTTTTTAAATGGACAAAATACACGATCATTTAAAATTATATAAAGATAGGGTGCATTTTATGAGAAGTAAGTCGTACTTCAATAAAGCCATTTAAAATAATAATATAAAAGTGATAGCTGCTCATTTTTTTTTTTTGCTCAGTATTTTTAAATGGAAGAGAGAAATAGAGAAAAGTGTCTCACTGCTCAGAAATAAATACTATTAACTTAGTGGTGCATTTCTTGCCAGATACAGATAGATAAATATATACCAAATACACACACACACACACACATGCACAATCTTCAAATTGGTATTATATGTGTATACCAATCTTTATCTTTCATTTTCCATTTCATATTATTATTATTAACATTTTTCCATACCATTAAAGATCTATGAAAAATTATTATCATGACAGTGTTGTGTTCCATTATATGGAGGGGACAGAAGAAATTTAGCCATCCCCTACTTGCCTCTTGAGAAATCTGTACGCAGGTCAGGAAGCAACAGTTAGAACTGGACATGGAACAACAGACTAGTTTCAAAGAGGAAAAGGAGTACGTCAAGGCTGTATATTGTCATCCTGCTTATTTAACTTATATGCAGAGTACATCATGAGAAACGCTGGGCTGAAAGAAGCACAAGCTGGAATCAAGATTTCCAGGAGAAATATCAATAACCTCAGATATGCAGATGAAAGCACCCTTATGGCAGAAAGTGAAGAGGAACTAAAAAGCCTCTTGATGAAAGTGAAAGAGGAGACTGAAAAAGTTGGCTTAAAGCTCAACATTCAGAAAACTAAGATCATGGCATCCAGTCCCATCAGTTCAGTTCAGTTCAGTTCAGTCGCTCAGTCGTGTCTGACTCTTTGTGGCCTCATGAATCGCAGCACGCCACGCCTCCCTGTCCATCACCAACTCCTGGAGTTTACTCAAACTCATGTCCATCAAGTCGGTGATGCCATCCAGTCATCTCATCCTCCGTCGTCCCCTTCTCCTCCTGCCCCCAGTCCCTCCCAGCATCAGAGTCTTTTCCAATGAGTCAACTCTTCACATGAGGTGGCCAATGTATTGGAGTTTCAGCTTTAGCATCAATCCCACCCAGGACTGATCTCCTTTAGAATGGACTGGTTGGATCTCCTTGCAGTCCAAGGGACTCTCAAGAGTCTTCTCCAACACCGCAGTTCAAAAGCATCAATTCTTCGGCGCTCAGCCTTCTTTACAGTCCAACTCTCACATCCATACATGACCACTGGAAAAACCATAGCCTTGACTAGATGGACCTTTGTTGGTAAAGTAATGTCTCTGCTTTTCAATATGCTATCTAGGTTGGTCATAACTTCCCTTCCAAGGAGTAAGCGTCTTTTAATTTCATGGCTGCAGTCACCATCTGCAATGATTTTGGAGTCCCCCAAAATAAAGTCTGACACTGTTTCCTCTGTTTCCCCATCTATTTGCCATGAAGTGATGGGACCAGATGCCATGATCTTCGTTTTCTGAATGTTGAGCTTTAAGCCAACTTTTTCACTCTCCTCTTTCACTTTCATCGAGAGGCTTTTTAGGTCCTCACTTCATGGCAAATAGATGGGGAAACAGTGGCAGACTTTATTTTGGGGGGCTCTTTTTACACACTGAAAATTGTTTTCCAGAAATGATATATTAATTAAAATGTTCCCAAGTACTATATTGTATTGAGGTATGTATATCTCATCCAAGTGTTGCTATATGTGTTAATATACTAGATGCAAAATGGCATTTTCAATTGCCTTTGTATCTGGGGAGGATAAACCTGTATCATACCGTCAGTAACTATCTACATTTCATATGAATTGTCTACACGCATCCTGTTTTCAAATTTCTATATACATGTTAGTATTTTTCTCACTTTGCTATTTGGTTTTCTGATTTCTTTCATGATTTTTAATACACTAAAGATTTTAATTTTTTAAATAGAGTTGTATTTCTTAGTGTTTAAAATGATCCCATCCAAATAAGGCACATCGTTGGTTAACAGTGTCACACTACCTTCAGTCCCTTTGTTTTGAAAGTGCACTATGGTTATGTCAGAGGTTGTGATGAGGGGGAACCATGTGATGACATGCACAGGAATTCTGTACTATTTTTGCAACATTATGTGAGGCTTAATTTTTTTGGCCACACCATGCAGCATATGGGATCTTAGTTCCCAGACCAGAAATGGAACCTTCACTCCTTGCCCTGGGAGTGCAGAGTCTTAACCACTGAGTCATCAGGAAAGTCCCTATGTGAGTCTTAAATTATTTCCAAACACAAGGTTAAAAATAATTAAGTTGAAAAATGTTCATTTAGATTTTCGTTTAAGGTTTGTGGACTCATATTTAAACTCTTTCCTCCATCAGTAATTTATTTGATATTAAGTGAGAGGTGAGACACTGATGTAATTCTTAATTTCCAGATGGCTGGCCGACTGTCTTAGCCTTCAGGCCAAATCATCCCTCCTTTACCTGGTGATTTGGGCACCACCTTGATTATACACTGAAGCCCATAAATGATAAGGACTGTTTCTGGGCCGTTTTTGTTCTGATCCATTACCAGATACATTGATAATGGATTCTGATGCCTTATCCATTCCTTATACCCTTGCCTTGCTGTTTTGATTACTACAGCTTCAGAGTATATTTTATAATGTGACATGATAGGTGCCAGTTTCCTTCATGCATCAGAGTAACCCTTTTTTATTACTCGTATTTTTCAACATTTTAAAATTCTTATTCTTCCAGTTGGAACAAACACAATAAAAAAATATTTCAGAGATTTTTATGGGAGTCTCATGAAACTTGCAAATTACCCTGAGAAAAGCTGACATCTTTACAACATCCAGTTTTCCCATCCAAGACCACAGTAGGAATGGAGCCCCATTTATTTTTTAATTTATTTTGTTTCTCAGAGAAGATTTGCTGTTGTCTTCTCAGCTTTTCACATTTCTTGTTAAGGTTAGTTATTGATGTATTATGACTGATGTTTTTTTAAAATTATGTTTTCCAATTGGTAATGCTGGTATGTAGATGGTATAGATATACAGGACAGTGGCTGTCTTTTATATCCAATCATCTTGCTGAATTCTCTTATTTATTCTAGTAGCTTTTTCAGTGAATTCTCTTGGTTTTCAAGATGGACAAAGACCCTCTTTAAATCAGCATAATTTGTCTCCTTTACAATGGCAGTAACACTGTATAGCCACAAGGGGCATTTGGTGGATACATATAAGAAAGTTTCTGATTATCTTACTTCAGTTCCTTTACAAGGAAAAAAATGAAAATAATGCTAATATATAAAATAACTATCTATCTTGTTAAGGTGCTATGAGTTTTCGGGAAAATAAGATATTTACTCCAATTTCAGAGTCCTTAAGAAGTGATAATCTTTTTGCTAAGTGCTTGCTTCACGTCTTACTGCAGTGACTAAAACTTTCAGATCAATGTTGAATAATGGTATGGGGTTTCATTCACTATCAAGTTCCTGATTTTGACTGGAGAGCTTCCAGGGTTTTACCCAAAGAGCCTGTTAATCAAGCAATGGTGCCTCTAAAGCTGTTACATAAATGCAACACGAAAACCACAGACTCCTCTTTAAGACAACCTTAAATCTGAAAGCTCAAAACCTCTAACAAGTCTGTTATTTATACATCAATAAAGTTGAAACTAAAAAATTTTTTTAAGGTTGCTGGAGGTTTCTGTGCCTTGTTTTCTTAAGGTGTTAGTTCCTTGCTGCAGGGGTCTTAGGACCTGACTGAGGACAAAGCCCAGGAGGTCAGAGCACCTTAAACCTTCAGAGGAGTTTCGTTCCCTTTGGAGTTTGGACAGAAAGGGCCCTGGACCTGTAATTCTTTCACTGGCTTGCAGATCCTGACCAGCTCCTTGCTGGTTGTGAGACCTCGGGCAAGGCCCATCACCAGCTCTGAGCTCCACCATCCTCATGGGCAAAGCCGGATGGCACAGTCCCCACCAGCCAGGTTATGAGGGGCAGCTGGGATGACACATGAAAAGTCCAGGCACGCAGAAGAGTCCCCGGAATGTTAGCTGAAGCTGAGCATGCTGAGGGATTGTGTGCTGGGTTTACTAAGAGGAAGAATCCCTCAAGCCTTCTACCACGAAGCTGTTTATTAGGTGTTCACTCATCAAATCCTCCCAACGTCTATGTTCCTGGCACCAGGCTAGGCTCTGTGATCAGGGCTCCACATCCCAGCGCAGGGCGGAGGGGAGACAGGCAGTAAATGAGCACAAATAAACGTGCCTCCCCTCAGGGCGGGGCTGGCAAGGGCCTAATGCGGGGGCGGCGGACTGCCAAGGTCGGCCCCGCCCGCACCCGCACCCATATGGAATGCATTGAGCGGCTGGCGCATTCCAAACGCGAGGTTCGGCTCTCCCAGGCGCCTTTTCCTGGACCTCACCAGGCCTTCTGCAGGCAGCCAGGGCCTCAGCGCCTGATAAGAGGGCCTCCTGCGGCTGCCTTCCACGAGAGCGCTGCCAAGGCCAGCGGGGGAGGTGGGAGGGGTGTCCTTGATGCTCCGTCTCTTCCCTCCACAGCCCCACCAGGGACCGGGGGATGGCTGGAGAGAAAGGGCCAGTGGCCCAAGGGGCCGCTGGAACCAAAGCGCTGGGTTGCTTTGCTGTAGGAAAGTAATGTTGAATAACTGAGTCAACCCCACGAACTGTAGCCCGCCAGGCTCCTTGGTCCATGGGAGTCCCGAGAATACTGGAGTGGGTTGTCATTTCCTTCTCTAAGGTATCTTCCCGCCCCGGGGATCGAACCCGAGTCTCCGGCATTGGCAGGTAGATTGGTTACCGTCAGGGAAGCCCAGAAAATTAATAGAAATATTTCAATTAAAAGTTCCACGGTAGAGCACAGGGAACTCTATTCAATATCCTGTGATAAACCCTAATGGAAAAGAATATCCAGATTTTTCTTTCATCTTATTTTTCATATTTCATATTTATACATATATATATGAGTCTATATGTATATAAGTGAGTCACTTTGCAGACATATAACTCAGTTACTTTGCTGCACAGCAGTACTTAACACAACATTTGAAATCAACTACACTTCAATTTTTAAAAAGGAAATAAAAATCATAAAGTGGTCATGTAGGGTGCCCCCAAACTTTCTAAGCAGGTCTCCCTTAACTTGGTCTCCCTTCCCATCCTTGATAGAGTCAGGACTCTAGGGGTCCGGCATTGATTCTGGGCCTGTCACAGAACAATGTCAGCTCATCCTTGAGCCTCAGGGCTTGGTTTAATGAATGACTGGGTGAGGGATGGCTGAGCACCAACTTTGTGTGGCCACAAGTCCCAGGCCAATCTCATCTCCCTGACAGATGGCCCCTGCTTTAAGCATGGTCCCTATTTACAGAGGAGACAACTGAGGCTCAGAACTGGAATCCAGGCTCCACCCTTCCCTCCACTCCAGAGGTCAGGAAGCTGCCATGCATCTGGACCAGGTTGAGGGCTTGTTAAAACAGAGTGCTAGGGGACTTTCCTGGCAGTCCAGAGGTTAGGACTCCATGCTTTCACTACCAGAGCTGAAGTTCGATCCCTGGTTGGGGACCTGAGATCCCACAAGCCATTTAGCTGAGCCAAAAAAGGGGAAAGGAGTGCTGGTCCACCCAGATTTTTTTTTTTCAGCTCAGTATTTCTGGAGTGGGGCCAGAGAATTTACATTTGTCACATGTTCCCAGTTAATGCCGATGCCCTTGGTCTAGGACACACTTTGGGAACCCTGCCTACAGTATGGCACCCCCTCTGAATAAACATTTAGTGATTAGGCAGACCTGACATCCACCACTGGAATGTGAGATGGGCTGCCATCCCTATACCGATATTAGAGAGTTCTGTTCTGTCCCGCCCTCTGGGGAGCACCCCCCGCAACACGCGGTGCTACACGCAGTTCTCTAAGTGCTGCTCCTGGATACTAGGGGACACAGACTTCCTCAAGGGAGGGTGCGCCCATCAAGCCTTGAGAACAAGTGATTGTCGATGATGAATTTTCTTCTGTAAGTGATCCCTGGGAGAAGGGCTAGTCAGAGCCAAACAAGAGCTGGAAGGCTTGGAGAAAACTGCCCAAGGCTTTCAAAAGAAAGGATGTGCAGGAGCAGGGCTGGGGAGTTGAGTGATGGGGAAGGCAGGCCAGGGGCCGAACATTCTAGGAAGAGGTGATGGGGCAGCTGCTGACCTGGACAGGAAGCTAGTGTGTCACCCTGAAACCAGGGTACCCTGGTCAGCAGAGAGCTGGGACAGAGAGTTGAGGAAATGGAGGGTTTCTCGGAAACTCCATTTTATTTCCCCAGTGGATACTTGTGGCTTCTTTTTCAGAGTCTAGCAGACTTGAGCAGGGCGAGAGTACCCCACCCGTGCTGCACACATTTTAATTAGACTATTAAATAAAGACACAGATACATGAGGGGGTTTATAATTAATCATCACAACTGCCATTTAGTGTGTCTATTATGTACCAGGCACTTTATATATAAAGCCTCAATCAGGTCTCCTAATGACTCCCAGAACGTGGGTGCTGAGATTATCCCCTTTTTTCAGACAAGGAAACTGAGGCTGAGAGAGCTTAAAGAACTTAGCTGAGGCCCTAGTCGCTAGGAAATGATGGGGCTCCTGTCTCATCATCTCTAAACGGTCGCTTTCCTCTCTACTGTCCTGCCCCGCCTTTCCTGAACACCTGCTCCGAGCCGGGCCTGGGTGGGACCATAGATGAATCATTCAAGTAGTTATCAATTCAGCAAGCTCTTTTTTTTTCTCATTGAGCACCTACTCTTCTGTAAGCGCTTCTTTATTTATAGCATGCCTTATTCCAGAAAGCACTTAATATAACTTCTTGATATACAAGGGAATAAAATTTTAGAGGCATGGTCATGTGACAAGGAACAAATGGAAACAGAAGCTGGGAAGGTCTGAGGAATCCAGGAGTGAGACGGGCGGACAAAAGGGGGAACACAGGGTCCTCTGTCTGACGGGGGACAGACCCCAAATTGTCCTGAGCTTTCCAGAGGCCAAAACCGAATCCACGAGGTTCAGTGTTTGTGAGATACCCATGACTCAGGGGCTACCGCGAAGGAAGACCTTCCTGGGGCCCTGAGACCAGAGAGGCCTTCTCCTGGGGTGCAGGCACGCAAAGAACACCATGGACCCTCGGGAGCGACGTCCCCAAACGGCGTCCCTGCTGCCCCTACAGCGCGGGCCCCGGGCGCTGTTTCCTCTGCCCACTCCGTGCTGGCCCGGGTCCCAGAGCGGCTCGGAGCAGAGATCACAGCGCAGGGCGAGGCGGCCCCTCTCCACCCTCCAGTTTAATCCCCCTGCAGCCTTTATAGGAAACATTTAGAACAAACTGGCATGCCACTAGCTGCCCGCAGTCCTCAGGTAAGCTCTAGTTTGGCTTGAGAAGTATACTTAAATGATTTGGATTCGTTGTCAACTTTAAATGGTTAGGAAACTTCACCTAAAAAGCCAGATTGGAAAAAAAAAAAAGGATATGACTACCCGGAGCCTACATTCCCTAAGGATAAGAACCGGCTCAAGCTGAGTAGTTTTCCAATGAGCCCCCCATGGTTCCCTGAAGGCCCTTTGGTTTGCAACGTCCCTGCCTGGCTTACAAGTCTTCAGGAGCTTGCAGCCTAGGTTTGGGGTGTTTTGAGTTGTGTCCCTGCATGCGTGTTGGGAGCAGTCAGTAACCGGTTTACAGTGGGGGCTCCCAGGCCGGGCTTCTGGGATCTGAGCGCATGCGGGGGGCAGGCTCAGACAGTCTGACAGGCGTCGAGGTACAGGGGTCTCTCCTGGGAAGCTGGAAGCCTGGGTGGCACCCGAAGGTGGTTGTGTAGCTGTTCAGCATCACCGATCCAGATAAAAGGGTGAGCAGTGTTCTTTCCAACTCAACTTTTGGCGAGTGTAGTGGGGCGGCGAGTTCAAGATCATGAACTTGGCAAATGCTCTTCTGAGTTGCTGGGGTTAGTCCTGAGTCAGGTGCTGTCGGCCACAGTGGTGCTCGCCAGGTGTGAGGGGCCTGGCTTAAAGAGGAGCACTTCCCCAGGATAGCTCTGGTGCTGGCTGGAGAGACGCTGAGGCGAGGAAGACGCCAGGGACAGAGGAGAGGGCGAAGACAAGTCTGTGGATCGTTCAGGTAAATGCGACATGTTCTCTGGGATCCCCCAGAGACCCACTAAGCGAGGCTGGGGAACTCAAACCCTCCACCACCCCATCCTCCGGAGGAGAGGCCTGGGCTGAGTTTGGGGAATAAATACCATCCAGCCACATAAAGAAGAAGAAGGAACATCCCAGCCAAAGTGAGGGTACAATCCAAGGCTCTGAGAGGCCCAAAGGGAGGCTGGGAGGAGACAGAGGGGAAGGCGGTCTGGCGCAGCCCAGACAAGGGTAGGAAGGATATGAGACAAGACCACGGCGGTGGGAAGAGGCCAAATCACAAAAGGCCTTGCATGCCAAGCTAAGGAGAGGGAACTTGGCCCCGAGGCTCAGAGGAACTTCTGCAGGGTTTTAAGTTCAGGCGACGTATGGATGAACGAATCCATAATAGGCTGAGGTTATCAAGGAGGGCTTCCTGGAGGAGGTCAGACTTGAACTGAAGGAGGGGGAGGATTTGGAAAGCTGGCAGGGAAGGAGAGGTGTGCCTATTCTGATCAACTTGTTACAGTTAAAACTCTTCAAAACCCTCCCTCCCCCATGGCCTTTGAAACGGTTTGAATCACAAGCTGCCTGTGTTTAAAGATGTGTTTGTCGGTTATTTGAAAGCTGTGGTTTCTCTTTAGCTGATTCTGGGCCCCATCCTTTGACTAGGAACCAGAAAGGAATGAAGAACGCATCCTCTTGCCCAGAGAGCTAATTATTGAAATACTGTGGGCCTCACCAGGGTTTATGGCGTCACTGAGCTCTATCATCCAACAGCTCCTAATTTCTAACTGGTCAAAGTTTTCAGTACATTTTTATGGGCCATCCCAAAGCCAGCTGGAAGCTTTTTTTCCATAAACTCTCCCTGAGACAAGTAGCCAGGTTTCACATATTAAAATGAAAACGTCAAAAGGTTGTTAAAAAAATAAAATGCAGCTCAGCTCACACAACCCACATTGGAGTCCAACAGCATCTGCCTGGTTTTTTCTGCAAAGCTGAGACTCAGGTCAGAAGATGATGTTAATCCCTTGATCACTTTATCCATTCACTTAACAAGCACTGGGGGTATTTATTGGGTACCCAGACTTGAGCAGGGCCCCAAGATCAGAAGGTGCCTCAGGCACAGTTACTCCATCCCCGGGGCCCTCTGGAGCTCAAAACACTGGGTCGTTTAGAACGTGTTTTCACGTGTAATTTTGTGAGCTGTAGGTACTGTTATTATTCCCATTTTTTTCAGAGGAGAACATTGAGGCTTGTGGAGGTTAGGTGACCTGCCCAGAGTCACAGTAATAGTATGTGGGAGAACTTGACCTTGGGTCACACACATTCAGGCTTCCTTGGAAGCTCAGACGCTGGGTTCGATCCCTGGGTTGGGAAGATCCCCTGGAGGAGGGCATGGCAACTCACTCCAGTATTTTGGCCTGGAGACTCCCCATGGACCGAGGAGTGACTGGGCACTGAGTGACTAAGCACAGCACAGCCACATTCAGAACCTACATTCTGTCCACTTCTCCCTGCCCTTTTCAAGCAACACCATCCGTTATCAGCTTAGGTTGAACGACGGCTCTAAAAGGTTTAGCTGCCACTTATCTGTCCAGTATCTGCCCTCATTTTCGAACCTAATTTCTCCTCTGAGGGAATTCCCCCATTGTGAGGCCACCTCCCGCTGCACCATCGCCATAGAAGCCTAGCGAAGCCCGGTGCCTCCCCAGCACCTCCCACCTGCTCAGTGGGTGTGAAAGACACAACCTCCACCAACCAGACATTTGCTCCTGGGACTGACTCTTGAGTGAGTGGTGAGATGACCCGTGGAGGTCAAAATCACCCTCAATAAGGACCCCAGATCAGACTGTCTGCAGTATTCCCTTGGCTGACTTCCTGTGGCTCTGAGACCTCTCAGCCCTTCAAGCTGACACCAAGCTTGCTCTTCCATGGGATTCCATTCCCATCTGGGTCCTTCTAGCCTGTTAAGCAGAGAAGGCAATGGCACCCCACTCCAGTACTCTTGCCTGGAAAATCCCACGGATGGAGGAGCCTGGTGGGCTGCAGTCCATGGGGTCGCTAAGAGTCGGACATGACTGAGCAACTTCACTTTCACTTTTCATTTTCATGCACTGGAGAAGGAAATGGCAACCCACTCCAGTGTTCTTGCCTGGAGAATTCCAGGGATGAGGGAGCTTGGTAGGCTGCCGTCTATGGGGTTGCAGAGTTGGACACGACTGAAGCGACTTAGCAGCAGCAGCAGCCTGTTAAGGGTCAAGAGTGTAAGGGTCAAGAGGCTAAGGGAAAACCCATGGGTATGAAATGCTGAAGGAGCAATGGGCTTGAATACACAGAAGGGCAGGAGAGAGAGGAATAAGGGAACCTGAGTATGTGCCAGGAGATGCTCAGGAGATGGGCTGGGAAGGGCCTGATCTCTGTTCTCAAGACTCTGAAAGAGGGTTCATCAGTCAGGATTCTCCAGAAAAACAGAACTGTTGGGGATAAATAGCTATTGATGCACAGATGCATATATATATATATAGATACATGCTGTGCTGTGCTTAGTCGCTCAGTCATATCTGACTCTTTGTGACCTCATGGACTGCAGCCCACCAGGCTCCTCTGTCCATGGGGATTATCCAGGCAAGAATACTGGAGTGGGTTGCCATGCCCTCCTCCAGGGGATCTTCCCAACTCAGGGATCAAAACTGCATCTACTGCATTGGCAGGCGGGTTATTTACCATGGAGCCGCCAGGGGAGCACAGATAGATACAATGATAGATATAAAATGAATATGTATATACAATTTTAAAAAGAAATACCTTAATTTTAAGACACTGGCTCATGGGATAGTGGGACTTCCAAGTCTAGAATCCATAAGGCAGGTGGATAGACTCAAACGCAGACAAGAGTTGATGCTGTGGTCTTGACACAGCATTTTTTCTGCAGGAAACCTCAGTATTTGCTCTTCAGACCTCGAAACGATTAGAACGAGGCCCCCCTACACACTGTTAGGGTCTTCACTGACTTCTTTTTTAATGTATGCTGCTGCTGCTAAGTCGAGTCAGTGGTGTCTGACTCTTTGTGACCCCATGGACTGTATGTAGCCCACCAGGCCCCCCTGACCATGGGATTTTCCAGGCAAGAGTACTTTTATGTATGAACACTTTGTAAAGTCTTTGTGGAATTTGTTACAATATTGCTTCTGTTGTTTCTGTTTTGGGTTTTTAGCCATGAAGCATGTGGGATCTTCGCCCCCTGATCAGGGAGTGAACCCACACCCGCTGCATTGGAAGCGGAAGCCTTAAGCACTGGATCACCAGGGCAGTGCCTTCCCTGACTGTCGATGTTAACTGCACCTACAAAATCCCTTTACAGCCGCACCTAGACTCAAGTTTGATCACCTAACTGTGTGCCAGAATTAACACCCCTGGAAGGGTCATCCCAGGTTGGTACCTCCTGGGACTGTTAGAGAAGGATGACTGCGGACAGGACCAGCAGTTGGAGTGAGAGACACTCAGGGTGGCATCCAGTCGTCTCCTGGGTGCAGAAGAGGACATGGCTCCTCAGGCTTACCAAGGGTTCCTTGCCAAAGCCGAGTCGGCGGTGAAGGGTTTGTGCACAGCTACCTCCTGGCTTGAGTCTGTGTTCTCTCTGCTTCCCCTTCAGCCACACAGAGCCCCTTGCTGCAGACCTGTCCCTGCGTCTCCCGCTCCTGTCCCCCTGCCGCCCCCCATCCCCGCCACCAGGCCACTTTATGTCTGGCTGCCTCGGCATCTCTATTTCAGCTGCCTGTTCAAACAACCTGTGCCTGCCATCTGCACCAACCTAGGTCCTAGGGCCTCTTTCCTGGATGCCCTCTGCTTTGGATTCCCTCCCCCCTTTCTCTAGCTGCCCCCCACCCCGGCCCCCAAAACACACCCTGGGCCTTTTGAACCGTCACAGGTGGGATCCAGACCTCAGTGGTCTGAACTGCGTCTGAAATGAAGAGCTCTTGGGTTTCCCTGGTGGCTCAGTGGTAAAGAATCCACCTGCCATTGCAGGAGACACGGGTTCAATCCCTGATCCAGGAAGATCCCATATGCTGCGGAGCAACTAAGCCCGTGCACCGCACCGATGGAGTCTGTGCTCTGGAGCTCGGGAGCCGCAGCTACTGAGCCCATGACGACTGAAGCCTGTGCTCCCCAACGAGAGAGGGCACCGCAGTGAGAAGCCTGAGCACGGCAGCTAGAGAGCAGCCCGCACAGCATCAAAGACCCAGTACAGCCAAAAAAAAAAAAAAAAATACACTTAAAAAAATCAGGTTTCTTTAAAAATTCAAGTGAAATGAACAGCTCTTGGCTCACAGGCTCCTTACTCAGGGCGTCTCCCACACAAATTGGGCTCCATCCACACGGCTCTGGCCCAGGTGTTTCCTGTCCATGGCAGGAGGTATATGGGATCTTGAACTGTAATCTTGAAGGGGGCAGCTGTAAAACACAGATCCAGGTGGTCCTCGCTTAGGCCCAAAGATTAGGGAGCAGAACAGATCACAGAGTGAATGAGAGTTTCTTGTGAGGGCAGCAGCAGAATAAAGGTGCTCTTTAGACCCATAATAGACACACAGCCTCTCTAAGCTGATTGTTACCTACACATGCCCGCACCCAGGCAGGGACGCCCTCAAAAATTCGCAAGAATGTCGCATATCACAGAACACTCAAACAGAAAGGTTTAAAAATAAATTTTGGCAGTAGGAAAACTCTAGAGGACCGCTGGAGATCTGACAAAAGCAACAAGACATAAATCTCTTCAGCAGGGAGGCAGAAACTTTGATCAAATTATGGCTCATTGACTGATTTACCGCTTGACCTTAAACATGTCTTTTCCTGGATGACCTTGAGCAAGCCTCACCTTCTCTCCCCATACCAATCTGCCCATCTGAACATGAGGAGTTGGGAACATGACTTGAAAAGTCCTGTGTTGAGGAAAAAATAATTTTAAATTGTAAAACATTAATTTAGAAACCACAAAGTTACTAAAATAATAACATCAAAGTGAAATTTACCCCTTCACAAGACTAATATTTAAGGAGTTATTTTGTTTTAGACAATTATTTAAATATCACCCAAAAGTCTATGAAATGGAGACTAGTTAAACTGTAATAATCCATACAGTGGATTATAATCAGACAAATGTAACAATATATATAGGGAAATACATTGCAATAGTTTTAGTTCCTTTTTGCTTTTTGTTAATGATGTAGATATCTACAAACTGATATAGAAACATTCCCAAAATGTTTCTAGAAAACATTGTTATAAATTACAAAGTGAATAAAGATGGGGGAGAACAGTTTATTACATTTGTTACACTTGTGTTCACAAAAGGAAGTGTTTTTTTTTAGAAATTGAGATGTAGTTGACATAAAATTGTATTAGTTTCATGAGTATAACATAATGACTTGGTATTTGTATATATTGTGAAACGTTCACCACAGTAAGTCTCGTTAACATCCATCTGCATGCCCTGTGCTTAGTCGTGTCTGATTCTTTGGGACCCCATGGACTGCAGTCTGCCAGGCTCCTCTGCCCATGGGACTCTCCAGGCAAGAATACTGGAGTGGGTTGCCATGCCCTCCTGCAGGGGATCTTCCCAACCCAGGGATTGAACCCAGGTCTACCCCATTGCAGGTGGATTCTTTACTGTCTGAGCCACCAGGGAAGCCCAAGAATACTGGAGTGGGTAGCCTATCCCTTCTCCAGGGGAGCTTCCTGACCCAGGAATCGAATCGGGATTTCCTGTATTGCAGGCAGATTCTTTACCTGCTGAGTTACCAGGGAAGCCCTATCCATCTGCATATATAGTTACAATTGTTTTTTTCAACACACAAAAAAATCAGTTTTATTCCTATACATTAACAATAAACTATCCAAACAGTAAATCAAGGAAACAATCCCAATAATGGCATCAAAAAGAATAAAATATTTAAAATCAAACTTTACCAGAGAGGTAAAATACTGGTACATGGAAAACTACAAAATACTGATGAGCGAAATGAAAGACGCGAATATATGGAAAGTCATCCTGTGTTTACGTCCTGGAAGAATTAATATTATCTAAATGTCTATACTACTCAGGTGGTTATATTTTGTCTCCTTCATGAAATGCCCAGCAACGGGTTTGACTCCCGGGGACCAGGTCTTGTCTGTTTCCCATCCGCTCTTTGTGGAGCTGGGCGCTCAGCCACCAAGTTGACAGATTCATGAATTGCTTGATTCTAGAAAAGAGGCCTTGTAATTATTGGAATTCACTAATAAATGCTTATCTGTATTTTAATGTTTGATAATTTGAAAGATATCTTTACTCCCCCCACAGAAGTATCTGCTGTACAGTGGCATAGATTAACAAAAGAACCAGCACCCTAGCTTTGGACTAGAATTCCATGTACTTATCTATTTAATCCTATCTTTTATAATCACATTCTTGTATCATACCAATCAGAAGCTCTGCTTGAATGTAATGTACTCGAGTCTGACTCGAGCCCATGGGCAATAGTCTTCCAGGCTCCTCTGTCGGTGGGAGTAATAGATGGACCTAATTCATAAAAACGGAGAAGGAAATGGCAACCCACTTCAGTATTCTTGCCTGGGAAGTCTCATGGACACAGGAGTCTGGTGGGCTACAGTCCATGGGATTGCAAAGGATTGGACACAACTTAGTGACTAAGCCAATTTGTGAAAAAGAGAAGAGCAAACAACTCTTAAATAATCAGTGTGGTGTTTCATGGATCAGATCTTTATATAAGATCATTTGCAGAGAATGAGTAGAAACTCTTCGTTTATTTTAAATATTATGTTCTGACCAGTGAGAAAATCTAAAGCAGAGACTGGAAAAGTGACTTACTCAGGGTGAGGGAGAAACAAAGCTTAGATTAAGTTCATAAAATCAAATACTTTTGTAGTCAGAGGCACCTTAGAGCTCATTGGTATTTACTCAGGACTGACCACTCCTTGTCAAGAGCCCATTTTATTCTTTTTTTTAAAATAATTTTTATATGAAAAAATTCATTTTAACAGTATTTTTCTAGAAATAAAAATGTAAACATAATGAGAAGTAAAAATACAAAGTTTTTATTGGAAAAAAATAAAATTTCTGACAATACTGAGTGTTGGTTGGTTAGATATATTCGTTGGAAAGACTGATGCTAAAGCTCCAATACTTTGACCATCTGATGAGAAGAGCCAACTCATTGGAAAAAACCCTGATGCTGGGAAAGATTGAAGTCAGGAGGAGAAGGCGTTGACTGAGGATGAGATGGTTGGATGGCATCATCAACTCAATGGACATGAGTTTGAGCAAACTCTGGGAGGCCTGGTGAAGGACAGGGAAGCCTGGTGTGCTGCAGTCCATGGGGTCGCAGAGTTGGACCTGACTGAGCGATCGAACAACACCAACCAAGACTGCCAAAGTGACCTGTTGATGTGTCTGTCCACCAACCCTATGGCTGGATCTGGGCTTCTGAAAGCCAAAGACTGGAACTTATCCATCTCCATGGCACATCTCCCTCTGCCCCTAGGAATACTTGGCATGCTTGCCCCTCATGGGCTGCTGAATGTTGCAAATGTGAATAAAGCTGTTCTTTAACAGACAGGGAGATCAATCCAGAGAAGAGAAGGGACCCACCCCTGGTTCCACTGCAAGCTTGGGAGGCACGGGGTGGGGCCACCAGAATCTCCTGCATCCCAGCGGAGGCGCTCCTGGGCTCATGGAGAGGACAGACACTTGATGTCTCTCATTTCCCCCACAAAAGCCACAGGTAAAGCTGTTTATGGCCTGGCAGCCAACCAAGGCCACAAGCACTTCCACAGGCCACAGTCTAACCCTGTCAACTATTTATTTCTTTAAAAAAAAAAAAAAAGAATTTAAATTGTGTTAACAATCATCCTTTCTACCATAATTTGAAAGCTCTCAGCACCTCCCTGCCGAGGCCATTATAAACTGACCCCTAAATTCAGGCAATAAAACACAGGCCCGCCCCGCTGGCCACCCACTCTCAACGATGGAAACACCAGTATGTTAATTATTTCCAAAAATTTTATTAGAATCATAATTATTTGAATTCATGAAAAGCATTTTTCTTCTTTGTAAGAGCACTGCCATACACGCTAAGTGGGCTAGTACTCAAATATTTCCAAACCAATCATGTCCTCTAGAATGAAGAGACTGTTGCACATTTAAAGTAGGTGAATTTATTTTGTGTGAATTATTTGTTGTTGTTGTTCAGGTATGTCCGACTCTTCGCGACCCCATGGACTGCAGCACGCCAGGCTTTCCTGTCCTTCTCCGTCTCCCGGAGCTTGCTCTAACTCATGTCCGTTGAGTCTGTGATATATACCTCAATAAAGCTGAATTAAAATGTAAGACAGTGCAGGGACTTGACTGGTGGTCCAGCGGTAAAGAATCCACCTACCAATGCAGGGGACGGGGGTTCAATCCCTGGTCCGGGAACCAAGACCCCACATGCCTCCGGGCAACTAAACCTGGGTGCTGCAACTACAGAAGCCCACACGTTGCAACAAAGGCTCAACATAGCCAAAAATGATAAATAAATTTAAAAAATAAGACAGTGAAAAGCACAAGTCACTTTCATTTTCTCCCTTGGGCTTTTTTATATTTTCTGAGGTGTCCTTAATTGAAAGCAAAAACAGAAATGGCCAGCAGTTGGAAGAAGATTGATTTTTGCAAGGTGGGAGACCTCTTTCTGACATTCTTCGGCCTTTGCCGGTCTCCCCTGAGACACAGCTGACGGTTAGAGGACTCCTCCCTCCTGTGTGTGGCCTTTCGGAAGTCACCCCATCTCTCCAAGCCTCTGTCCCCTCGCCAGTGGACAGATTCAACGCCTGCCATGCCTGTGTCACCAAACTGTGGGACCAGACATGTCAGGACTCTGTGAGCTCTGATGGCCCAGCACATGCGACAGGTCAGTGCTGAGACCAAACCTTCTTTGCTGTAATCTCTCTGCACATCCCATCTTTAAAATTACCAAATATTTCAAACATACAGAAAATAGAGGAAAAAAGTTTTAGACCTGAGAAGAAGGATCAATGCAAAGAACTACAGACAAGCCACCCAACTTTGCCAAGTCTTGACACCTTGCCATAAATGCGTCAGATTTTTTTTTTCCCTGAAAAATAGAACAGTACAGATTAAATCCTCTGTGTTCCTCTTTCTGGTCTCATTCCCATCCTTCCCTACCCAGGGGTAACTGCTGTTTCTAAATTTAGTATCTTTGATTTCCTATGCATGTTTTAACGTTTACTGTAGGGTATCCCTAAAAATACATACGCAGCATAGTTTTGAATTAAAAAAAAAACCTTTTTGTATCACACTATTCTACCACTTTTCTAGACGGTATCTATGTTGAGGCAATAGCCTGAGTTTCTTTTCCCTCCCAGTAGATTATTCCATTGCACAAATAGGTCACAGTCTATTTATCTGTTGATGGACAATTCATCAATTCCTCAGTTTTTACAACTACACGCTGAGTGAGGGGAGGGAAGTCACTGAACAGTAGGTAAGAGCATCTTCAACTTTATTAGAATTTGCCAAACTTCTTCTCCAGAGAAGCTGTATCCTTTCACTTCTCCATCAAGATGGTACGGGGTTCCCAGGGTGCCACATCCTTACTCCCTTCATCCCTTTCCCCACACTGAGAGACTGCTGACCGCTCGCCAGTTTGGTGAATGCGAAATGGTGTCTCCCAGCTCTTAGCATTTGCATCTCTCCCATGACCAGTGAAGCTGAACGTCTTTTCATATTTTTGGCCACCTAGATTTCCTCTTCTGTGAATTGCCTGTTGATACCCTTAACCCATTTTTTAAAAGTGATTATTTGTGTTTCTTTCGTTTGTCCATACTTTCAACCTACTTCTGCCAGATCCTCCCAAAGCAGACTCAGTTCATGGCCCTTCTCTGTTCTAAACTCCCTGTGGCTCTCTCTAGAATATGCACAACTCTAGAATATGCCACAGGGCCTTGCTCAGTGGCCCTGATTCGCCTGTGGGCTGAAAACCAAATTCAGACCAGGACACTCAGCTCCTCCTCCTCCAGGCTTGACCTGCGCACCCTGAACTCCAACCCGAAGGACACCCAACTCGCTCAGTCCCAGGCCTCCAGCACACACCACGCCCCCAGCCTGGAATGCCTCCCTCCTATCTCCACATTCCATCTGAATGCCACCTTTTCTGCAATCCTTCTCCTCTCTTCTCAACTCAAAGCTGGATTTGCCTCTGAATCACAGGTGAAACTATACCTTTCCAGTGGCATTTATTATTTCTCCTTTTGTCATGTTTAAACAGCTTTGCATTTTGCCCACTACTTTTTCATTTACAAAAGCACAGCTTTTTATTGTGCTGTTTTGGCCTCATCTCTGCGGTGGTCCTGTGGGACAGGGTAGTCATTTACCCTCTTTGAACAGATAGGGAAGGTGGTTTACCAGGGCACTAGTTCACCCAGCATCTCCCTTTGGCTCAGAGACAGAGCTGGACTTGAAGCCAGGACTCCTCCGACTCCACGGCCAGCTCCACGCACCATGCCCCTCCTGTTCACATCCGTGCTGTTGCTGCCTGGGCCAACCCTTGACTCCCCCTTGAGACCGTGAGTCCCGCTGCCCCCAGTTCTAGTCTCACTCCTGGGGGGGGGGCACTCAGTGAGTACACGATTTCTTGACAAAGTTACAATCATCACTTATTGCACACCCACTGGCTGCTGAGGGGTTTGCATACATTAACCCCAACCTTCCCAACAACTCTGGATGAGGAGACTGAAGTTTGAGTTGAAATGCTTTCCTCAGGGTCCCACGCCCCGTGGAGCTGGCCTATGACGTGAGTGCCTTATGCACAACAAGGGTAGACCCAGCCAGCCAGAGAGACCGTACCCAGAGGTCCTCCCCAGACAGTGAGTCCGGATGCGGACATTTCTGCCCATCCTCCCCAGGGCCAGGGCCGATAATGACTGGATCCATGCCCCCAGCCTCAACCCGCTATTCCTATGACTCTGTATGCTCTTTCGCCGTGTGCCACTTATTTAAATGTTGTGTATGTTGGGGGGGGGGGGTGGTTTCCAATTGTATCTTTGTGTTGTGTTTCTCCGCTTCGCGTTTGTGTGCAATCTGTTGCTCGTGTGTGTTACTGTGTTGTGACTCTGTGCCTGTCTGCTTTATATGTCTGTTTTGCTGTGTGTCTACGCTGTGTACACTCTTGCGTATCTGTGTCTAGACTCTCTAATGTGTGCTGTGTCGTGCAGATCGTGTGTGGTCAGCTTGCGTTTGTGCCGTGCGCTGTGTCTCTACGCAGGCCGTCTCTGCTGCAAGCGCAGGACGTCTGTGTGTTTCTGTTGTGCTAATCCCGTTTGGGTTGTTCCAGGTCTGTCCGGGCAGCGCGTCCCTGCGCCTCCGCACCTCCCCGCTGTGTGTCCCCGCCGGCTGACGTCTGCGCCCGGCGCGCAGAGCTGGGTTTCCTCAACAAGTGTGTGCCGGCCCCGGGCGCCGCGCGCGCGCCTCCGCCGAGTGGCCGTGCCGGGGCCCCGCGTCCGTGTGCGCCCGCGCCGCGTGTCTGCGCCGGGCGCGCGGTGGCGGAGGATGCGCGCCCGCGGGGGCGGGGGCGGGGGCCGGGGCGCGGCGCCGGGCGGCCCGGGGGCGGGAGCGGGCGAGCCGGCGGGCGGGCGGTGCGGCGGGGCCCCGCGACCGCGGGCTCCAATGGCGAGGCCGGCGCGGCCCCCGCTAATTACATAAGCGGGACGTCAATAATTCGCGGGAAAACGCGAAAAAGATGGCGCCCCGCGCCCGGGGGGCCCCTTCCTGAGCGCCCGGGCCCCTCCCTCCTCCTCCTCCGTCCCCCCTCCTCCCCCCGGCGCCCCCGCCCCGCCCCGCCCCCGCCGAGACCCCGACCCCGGCCCCACGGGCGGACACTCGGCCGGGCAGCCGCGGGCCGAGCGCAGCCGCCTCCGCCGCCGATGCGCCTGGTGGCCAGACTCCAAGTGGGACCGGCGGACACGCAGCCTCGCGGTAAGTTCAGCGCTGCAGGCGGCCGGCCCGGGCCGGGGACTCCTCGCCACTCTCGCCTCTCCCTGCAGTCATCCCTCTTTTGGAAGTTTCCCTGGACTTTGGCGGGTCAAACGCCTCGGGGCCGGGAGGGGGGTTTGGAGTCCTGGGGAGATGCACGCCTAGGGGGGGCGCAGGGTGGTGGAGAGGGGGGAACGGTGTCTGCGGGGCGGCGGGAGCCCCGCCCGGGTTCCCGAGCCTTTGCGGGCGGGGGGGTGGGGAGGGCGGGGGGCCGTGTGTGACAGGTCGCTGTTCCCGTGCCCCAAATCTTTACTTTTCCTGTTCGGTGGGGGGACGGGCCTGGAGACCGACGGGGCCGTTTGGGATTTTGCTCACGTCCGAAGTCAGGCTGCAGCAGGATGGGGATGGGGGGAGGCCTGGCGTCGGAGCGATTGAAGATCAGAGCGCTTGAACCCGAAGGGGGGTCCTGCTGCAAGCGTTTTCCCCTCCCGAACACCCTTTTTAAAAAGCCAACGGCCGCCCTGGGAGAGGCCCCGGCGCATGAATCATCCTCGCTTCCTGCCCCCGCCCGGCCCCGCGCTCCGGGTGCCGCGGATTTGAACTGGACGCCGACGAGAACCCGCAAACAGGCATTTCTTTGCAGATGGGTTTGAATCAGCCAATCACAGCCCGCGGGGGCCCGCTCCGGGAGGATGGAGGCGCGGGTGGGGGGCGGGGGGGCCCGCCACCCGAGGGCCCCCGCCCGGTGAGGGAGGGGGGTGCGGCGACTGGGCCTGCTCCCAACGGCGCGGCGGGGGAGGAAGTGTCAGTTTGTGAACCTGCCGCGGGCCCGGGCCAGGCCCGGCGGGGCAGGACCTTGCAGCGCTCGGCAGCCAGGTGGCAGGGAGAAGGCAGAGATTTGGACCGCACACCCTGCCCAGCGCCTGTGCGCTGTGCCCTGGAGAGGAGGGAGGAATTGGGGGGTGGGGGGGCGGGTGGAGGGAAGAGGATGCGGCCGCGCCACCATCTGGAGAGCGAAGACCCCAGCAATGCCCTGCATGCCCCGGGGCCCTTGACATGCACACACATGTGCTCTGTTTCCTATACTCACCGCCACAAAGCTGTAGACATCAAACACCGTCTCACAGGAGCACACACACACACGGAAAAACACACACGACTGTCTCCCTGTAATCTACAAGTAATCATAACACCAGGTGCCCAGCGCCTGGGCAGAGAGGGAGGGGACTGGAATAGTGGGTGCAGAGAGCAGAGGGGGCTGTGCTTAGTGGAGAGTGTGGAGCCGCCTGGAGCCAGGTGAGCCCAGATTGAGGAGGAGGGGGCCTTGGGGTGGGGGACTTTGAATGCCACTGAAGGCTTTGGGGAACCACAGAAGGTTTCTGGGAGAAGAAGATGGGAATTGTTGGCCCTGGGGAGAAGTCTGGTGGGGAGGCAGGAAGACAGGGAGTGGCCTGTTTAGGGCTGTGCCTAGGTGGTACCATTCTGCATCCCAGGTGCCCAGCAGCTGAGTGAGCATGAAACCATTATTGAATGAATGGCCCAGGCAAGATGAGGCCTGAACTCAGACCAGGCCAGGGAGATGGATAAGAGGAAGCCAAAAATCACTGTGCTTGAAGTTGGCTGCTTGTGGCAGGCAACTCATCGGTTAGAGAAGTCAAAGATGCTGGGGTGTTCTGGGGACCAGAGTAGTACCGCTAGCAGGAAGTGGGAAAGCAGCAGCAGCAGTGGGTTTCATAGGATGGTGAGAGACAGATGTAGAGAGCTTGGCATGGCGATGACTTCACTGCTTGGAGCCAATTTGCATCTGAGTAAAAGCATAAGTGAGTTTAAATGTCCCAGAATTGGTTTCCATTAAATCATCCCATAACTGAGAACAGAAAAGGAGATTACAGAAGACACAGATGGCCAAGTCTATACCAGTTCATAAGCCACCAGGAGTTTTCCTTTCTAGGTGAGTTTTCTCCAGCTAGCTCTCAGGGGAGGGAGCAGGGGTCTGAAAACCTCCCACTGCTCTCCTGGAGAAGGCCCTCCACTCAGAAAACACGGGGTGTGTTTGCTTTAGGGATTAAACCCCTGGCTCCAAAGCCAAGGGGTATGGTTCAGATCCGCCCCATACACACCTGGGCAGGGGGATTTTGCTCTGTGGTTGGCTGAAAGAGCCGTTCTCTGTACAAGGCTGCGTGGTAGGGGTGGAGCAAGTGCAGAGTAGAGAATCGGCTCACCTGGTTAAGGACCATGGCTCTGCCTCTGAACCCAGAGCCACTTCCCCTTGCCAGACTTCAGTTTCCTGACCTGTAAAACGGGAATAACAGTGACAACCTCGCAGGTTGTCACGAGAATCCAGTGAGATGATAAAAGCATCTGGCACAGCACAGGTTACATAAATGGTTGCTGCTTTCCTCTCTCCCCTCTCTCCTAAAGTAAGGAGTAAAAACCCTGTTCCTTTCTCTCCCAGTGTCAGTGGAAGCTGATGGAGAATCGAGCTCTGGACCCAGGGACTCGGGACTCCTATGGTGCCACCAGCCACCTCCCTAACAAGGGGGCCCTGGCAAAAGCCAAGAACAACTTCAAAGACCTGATGTCCAAGCTGACGGAGGGCCAGTATGTGCTGTGCCGGTGGACAGATGGACTGTATTATCTCGGGAAGATCAAGAGGGTAAACCCTTCCTCCCTGGCCCCAGTTCCCCAGGCTCAGCATCTCTCTGCTCATTCCTGGTGCCAGCCTCAGACCAGGGGTGGAGGATGGGAGATTGCTGGCAGATTCCTGCTGTGCCCTCCTGCTCCAAAGCTGAAAGTGGAAGGAGGCGGAGCCTGCAAAAGTAGGTGCCATCCTTAGGGCAACTAAGGACATCTTTAGACAAGTGCTCTGTGAGCCTACAAAACAAAACAAAATCAGGTTGGAGAGATCATCTGGCCTCGGTGTTCCCACCAAGTTGCCGTCACCTAGCCCCTCGCTGCCCAAGTCCAGGGAGTGGGCATGCGCAGTCTTCAGGGCCGCCCTTCTCCTTCTGGCCTGGCTCTACTTTTTGGAGCACAGAATGACTCTTTGTGACCCCATGGACTATTCCAGTCCGTGGAATTCTCTAGGCCAGAATACTGGAGTGGGTTGCCATGCCCTCCTTCAGGGGCTCTTCCCAACCCAGGGATCGAACCCAGGTCTCCTGCATTGCAGGCGGATTCTTGGAGCACAAGGAGGGAGTCTGATCTCTCTGCCCTGTGGGGGCAGAGATGGGAGAGGAAGACCGTGTTCAAGTGGCTTTCCCCAGCTACTGTCTCACCCTGCTCCTCCCTCTCTCTGCTCCAGGTCAGCAGTTCTAAGCAGAGCTGCCTCGTAACTTTTGAAGATAATTCCAAATACTGGGTCTTATGGAAGGACATACAGCATGGTGAGTGTTCCTGTGATTCCTCACCCCTGCCCCACTCTCCTCTTCTGCCTCCATTTTCTTCCTGCTCTCCTTCTGTCTCGTAACTTCCGGCATCTGGCCATGTCCTTGGAGATTACCAGTTGTACGTTTACACGAGAACTCATTTATGACACCTGTCATCCTCTTGAGCATTCATCCCTCACGAGGGAGGCAGGCAGATGGAGAAGGCAGCTTGAGGAGGGGTGGGAGCAGGGTTGTGTCCCAGGCCTGTGTGTATTTCCCGGCTGCCCAAAGCTCTGGGTCCCTCTGGGGCTAGGAACAGAAGGGGCCCAGGCAATCGGAATTGAAACCTTTTGGTGTAAGCACAGTGTCCTCTATCAGCACGTTAAAAAACAAGGAGGCAGCTCTCTCCATGGGGGAGAGACCCACCAAGCCTGGAGCAGGCAGCGTGATGATGATGTAGTGGGATGGAGCTGGGCCCGTTTCCAGGGCTGAAAGGGAGCTGGGTTGGGTATCATCCCTGCCCTCAGAGGGCTGACACTGTCTTACAGAGATGACAAACTGGGGGCATTCTTGCCACCATTCTGCCCTGCCATGTGCATGACAGACATCACTGATCAATCACAACACTCATTTTCAACATGGAGCACCAGGTAGCCACTCCCAATGAGTTACCATGTGAGAACAGACCTTTTTACCATGTATGCTCTAACAGGAGGACTGACATGGTGGTATGTGAGGAAGAGACAGGTTTTGGAGCCCGCCTTGGACCAGGCTTCCCCGATGGCTCAGCAGTAAGGAATCCATCTGCAATGCAGGAGACACAGGCCATACGCGTTTGATCCCTAGGTCAGGACAGTGCCCTGGAGAAGGGAATGGCAACCTGCTCCAGTATTCTTGCCTGGGAAATCCCATGACAGAGGAGCCCGGCGGGCTGCAGCGCATGGGGTCTCAGAGGCAGACACGACTTAGCAACTACACCAGCAGCGGTGTTGAGTCACAGGGAGGCAGTTTCTGAAGAATCGGTTACCTTGAGAGATGATTTCAGGAGCTTGCCAAGCAAAGACCACAGGACCCAGCCTGTTAGAAGAGTTTCCAGGGTGCCTTTTTCTCCAAGATGTTGTGCCTAATGCAGACTGATGCTTCTCCAGGCCCTTCTCACCCTAAATGTACTGTTTCAAGATCCAAAGCAATGAGGGTCTCCTCTCCTGGGCTGCCTTCTCATCGAAAGCAGAAGGAGCCAGCTGATGAGGAAAGACAGTTCACCTTAGCAAACCGTGAATGTGCCAGGCACCAAGAAGGTGCTGCAGTGCTCATCGGAGGAGCTGCGTGGCTCCCAGATCACTGCTCCTCACGAGGGTCGGGGCCCTCTGCATCTACCCGGTGAGAGCACAAGGCTGAGCTTGCTGTAGGTACCGATCCACGGCTTCATTAAGCCAGTGGAGACTTGCTGAGACCACGGTGCTCTTGGTGCTCTTAAGAAATATAACTGCTGTCAACTGGCAAACGGTCATTTAATATCTAATAAGTAGTAAAGGAATGGAGAGTAACACAATTACTATAATAAGCCAACCTGTTATTTCCTTTTCTAATCATATGAATGTGAGTTTACATGAATTCCTGAAAGTCAAACTTTTCATTTTTTAAGTAACTGCTTTATTTTCCTGGGATCATATTCAGGAATAAGAGGCAAGAGACCATTTATTCAACAAACACGTCTTGAACACATGTGATGTGCCATACCCACGTGAGGTCCTGGGGATACAGATGAACAGATACCTTTTGTGTCCTTACGGAACTTTCCATCTGCTGAGGGAAATGAGACTGAAACACACATGAAAACATACTTACTTTATTCATTCAAACCCTTCACACACAAACACATGTTTATTCTTCAACAGCAATTGAACAAACTTAAAATTGTTATGGACCATTGAGACAATTTGAAATGTGAATGCTGAATTTGTTGATGATATTAAGAAATTATTTTTAATATTTGGGTTCCATAGAGGTACTTGATTCACAATAAAACAGGAGGGGTAGTGGGTGGGAATATAGTCAAAACAACACTGGCTGTGAATTCGTGACTGTTGATAAGAACACGGAGTTTCATTATAACATTTTATTATTATGCAATAATAAAAAATGTTTAAAAGTTATTTAACATAAAAACTTTAACAAATCTAGTTAAATTAAGCAGGAGAGGCAGAATGGTATTGTCAAAAGAACAAATGATTTGGGGGACTTCCCTGGCGGTCCAGTGGCTAAGACTCTGTGCCCCCAATGCAGGGGGCCCAGGTTTAATCCCTGGTCGGGGAACTAGATCTGACATGCCTCAACTAAAAGAGAACCTTTGCCACAATGAGTATTAAAAGATCCTACATGCTGCAACTAAGACCCTGCATATCCAAATAAATAAATACAAAAAAAAAAAGAAAAATTATTTGGGACTTCCCTAGTGGTCTAGTTAGGAGCATTCCCTGGTGCCTCAGACGGTAAAGCGTCTGCCTGCAATGCAGAAAACCCGGGTTCGATTCCTGAGTTAGGAAGATCCCCTGGAGAAGGAAATGGCAATCCACTCCAGCACTCTTGCCTGGAAAATCCCATGGACGGAGGAGCCTGATAGGCTACAGTCCATGGGGTCGCAAAGAGTCGTACACGACTGAGCGACTTCACTTTAGTGGTCCAGTGGTTAACACTCTGGGCTTCCAATGCAGGGGGTGTGGGTTCAATCCCTGGCTGGGGAACTAAGATCCTGCATGCCTTGAGGTGTGGCCAAAACAAAAATCAAACAAGTTGATGTCAAACAGTGGTGGATTTGAATCCCCCTTCTGCTTTCTAGCTGAGCAAGGGACTTAACCGCTCTGAGCCTCAGTTTTGCCCATCTTTAGAATGGGGTGCTGGTCACAGGCAGCTCAGAGTGGTTGGAGAGGCTCAGTGAGTCGGCCTCTGGGGCCCAACACTCAGACCCAGAGGTGCGGCGCCTGGTTTTAAGACCGTGGGTCATTCCCATGAACCCAAGCTGACCACGCAGGGCGCCTTTCTTTCAGCTGGTGTTCCAGGGGAGGAGCCCAAGTGCAACATCTGCCTGGGGAAGACATCAGGGCCCCTGAACGAGATCCTCATCTGTGGGAAGTGTGGCCTGGGTGAGTGTGACCAGACCTGGGGGTCCCCGGCCCCCGCTGGCTCGGGAATCACTCCACGTCTGATCCTCGGGGCCTCAGCCGGCTTCCTCTTTCTCTTGGCGGGGCAGAGTGACAAGGGGGCCAGTCTCTGGGAATGGGGGCCCAGGGAGGTGATCCTGGGAGAGAGCTGGGGCTTCTGGAAAGTGAGAGATGTTAGGCGCTTTGGAGGTGGAGAGGATGGGTAGCAGAGATGGAGCACAGAGGCTGAAGTCAGACCCTGTGTGCTTCCCGCACGGGGCCCATGCCGGCTTTGGGTGGCCTGCTTGGACCCCAGCTTGGCTGCTGTGCCAGCCAGTAAGCACCCTGGCAGCTGGCAGGCACACGGCTCCCAGCGCTCGCTGCCGCCCTCGCTAGCCTGGGGCCGCTGCCCCCGTGGGCGCTCACCGCCCCCTTTGCCCCGCGCCCCTCTGTGGGCACTCACCGCCCCCCTTTGCCCCGCGCCCCCCCCGTGGGCACTCACCGCCCCCCCGTGGGCACTCACCGCCCCCCTTTGCCCCGCGCCCCCCCGTGGGCACTCACCGCCCCCCCATGGGCACTCACCGCCCCCCTTTGCCCCGCGCCCCCCCGTGGGCACTCACCGCCCCCTTTGCCCCGCGCCCCCCCGTGGGCACTCACCGCCCCCTTTGCCCCGCGCCCCCCGTGGGCACTCACCGCCCCCTTTGCCCCGCGCCCCCCCCGTGGGCACTCACCGCCCCCCCGTGGGCACTCACCGCCCCCTTTGCCCCGCGCCCCCCCGTGGGCACTCACCGCCCCCCTTTGCTCCTAGGCTACCACCAGCAGTGCCACATCCCCACAGCGGGCAGTGCCGGCCGGCCCCTGCTCACACCTTGGTTCTGCCGACGCTGCATCTTCGCGCTGGCTGTGCGGGTGAGCCCTCCATTCTTCCCACCTTGCCCCCCCCCCGCCCCGTCCAGTCTGGAAGCCCAGAGACTCTCTGGACTCAGGCCTGACTCCTGGTCATAGCGCCTGGCTTTGGAGGCAGACAGCCGCTGCCACTTACCGGCTGTATGCCCTTGGCCCGGTTCCTTAGCCTCCCTGAGCCTGTTTCGTCCGCTGCTAAATGGATACAGGTTTGGTGTCAGGTGTAGGAGGCCCCCAACAAATAGCGCTTTGCTAATAACAGAAAAACCCATGTAAGTGCCCACTGTCGATATATATTGGCTCTTGTGACTTTTATTGTGCTTATTCCTGTTAATACTCCTGAACATGCAGATCCTTGGGGATAGAGAGAGGACGGATCTGAGATCGATGAGAAAAGGCTCCGTGCGTTTCTGACTACATTGGAAACGCTTGTCCCACCTGGTCCGGCATTAACCTTGATAGCTTTGATGGGGATCCACGTGTGGCCCAACCGGGACCCCCGGGGGGTGACTCCGGCCCTCATCTCCCCGCAGAAAGGCGGCGCGCTGAAGAAGGGCGCCATCGCCAGGACGCTGCAGGCCGTGAAGATGGTGCTGTCGTACCAGCCCGAGGAGCTCGAGTGGGACTCCCCGCACCGCACCAACCAGCAGCAATGCTACTGCTACTGCGGCGGCCCTGGAGAGTAAGGCGGCGGGGCGGCGCGGGGCGGCGCGGGGCGGGGCGGCGCCTCCCGGGGGCGTGGCCTCCCTGCTGGGCGGGGCTCAGGGAGGCAGGGGCGAGGCTGGCTGGGGTAGCCGCACCCCCAGAGAGGAGCCTGCGGCCTCCCACAGGCTCGCGAGGCTGGAGAGCCAGAGGCTCGCACTAGGGGGAGGAGGGGCGCTGGGGGTGGAGGTTTTCTTGGGGCTCCATGGAAGAGAAGGAAGTGTCGAACAGCGGTTAACAGCCTGGTCCCGAGTGTCCACATTCTCCCAGCCCGTTACAGCTATGCTGTCCCTGAGCTCCGTTCTCATGGTGGCTGTCCCGTGGCTTGGGCGTTGTGAGTAGAGCGTGATTTGGATCATTCATGTAGAGGCTCACACAGTGCCTGGCACTTGGCAAGCACTTAATAAATGTGAGCTCTCACTGTCGGTGCATGGACGTTTGGATAAACCTTTCCATCATCAGAAGCAGTGAAACAGGTTGCTAGTGAGAGATGAAGGTCCTTTTCCCTGGAGGTGTGCAAGCAGGGACTGGGCATGTTTGAGGATGCTTTGGAGGGTGTTCTCACCCTGACTATAGAACAGGAGCCTTTCTTTGATTCTTCCTTGTGGCCTGGGCCTGCATGTAGCCGTGGGCGATTGAGCCGGTTCCCTTGGGTTGACTGAACCAACCTTGTGGGAGGAACCACAGGAGTGAGAGATGGAACCTCTGCTCACAGGAAACAGCCCACAGGGCGCCCTGAAGTCCTGAGTCTCAGCCCCCAGCTCTGCTGACAAGCCCTGGGGGTCTGAAGGCCGTGCTTATGACCTAGCTGGGTGATTTGGGCAAATCACATGAAGTTCTTCATCTCCCAAGTGAGATTAATAACCTTGGCCCATCACCTTCTGTGGGTGTTGTGGCCTTTGGGATTGCAGGTGGAGACATACTTATAGAGACCTTTGCAGCACTGAGGTGGTGGTTCTCAATGCTTACTGGGCAGAGTTGCTCGGGCAATTGTCAAATATGCATCTCCCAGGGGCTGCCCCAAGACTGAGTAGACCTGGAACAGGTCCAGGAATCTTCTGCATTTTAACCTAGACTCCAGGTGATTCTGACGCAGGTGGTCCATGGACCACACCTGTCAAGTGTGTTAATTAAGAAAATACCTTTTTTGGTTTTCATTCTTATTCAGTGAGTAGTTTTTGAATGGTTTTAACAGGATGGATACAGCCTCAGGTGAGCGGCTCACAGGAGCCTTTATTTTCCCATGAAATGGCCTGGGCAAGCCTTTCCCCATCAATGGTGTTTGGGAAGCAACGTGTGGGGCACAGACCCGAGAAGAGGGCTCCAGTGTGTAACAAAGAGCATGGGCTCTGGAGTCAGGAGGCTAGGATCTGAGTCACTCTCCACTCCTTGCCTCCTGAGCAACCTTGAACAAGCTATCTGTAAAACGGGAACAGAGGCCCGTGTTTGACCAACTGGGGAGAGCAAACGATACCATGTTATGTCCTGCTGCTCGGTCCTCCCCTGGCACAGCCCAGGGCTTGGTAACTGTGAGTTCTCTTCCCTTTTCCCCGCTGGAGGGCAAGTTTGTGTTGGGGAAGTTTGCTGAGGCCGATTCCTGGCTGGGAGTGCGGGCCTGGCTGACCCTGGCTCCTCTGGCTCTCCAGATGGTACCTGCGGATGCTGCAGTGTTACCGCTGCAGGCAGTGGTTCCACGAGGCCTGCACCCAGTGTCTCAATGAGCCCATGATGTTCGGTGACCGGTAGGTGCTTGTCTGGTCCGACTCAGCCTCTGGGTTGTGGCGGGGGATGGGGGCAGAAGCTACAGCAACTCCTTCAGATTGCCTGCCAGACCTCAGAACCCTGGGCTCTGGGACAGCGTAGCCTCCTGTCTACGGAGGCTGCTCAGGGTTGGGAGGTCTTCTCAGTAGAGGGACCGGCTGAACCACATCCCCAGTCTCCACTGACTTGCGGGGGACCTTAGACAAAGCCCTGCCTTCCCCAAGCTCCAGTCTCTTCAAGGGTCTGGGAAGTGGGAGGGACACAGGCCTGCCCCACCCCTGCCCAGGATTGTTGGAGGAGCCACAGCGGGGATGGATGACTTGATCTGGCCTCTAACAAGGGGGCTAAGCTAGTGGAAGGCGTATGTGTGTCAAACCAGAGACTGTGTGTGTCTTGGTTGGCGCCTCATGTGGTTTGTGACTGAAGTAGGTGTGCGTGCATGCACCTGTGCACGTGTGTGTGTCTGTCTCTGTCTCTCTCTCAGGCAGAGGAGAAGTGGGGGCCCCTGCAGCCCAGCCGTGTTTGGCTCCCTCTGAGCTCAGCCACAGTCCAGGGCAATGCTGTTTGGGAAAGGGTTTGAGGTAGCGGTTGGAACGGGTGGGGGAACAGTTCTTGGTCCCTGTTCTGTCCCATCTTTGTCCCCTCAGAGGAGGAGATGAAGACAGTGCTGACCATGAACAGTAGGTCGGGGGCGAGGGTGCAGGACTAGGGTGGGATGGCAGAGCCCCTCCTACCACTGGGCCCCTTTTCACCCCCACAGGTTCTACCTGTTCTTCTGCTCCGTGTGCAACCAGGGCCCAGAGTACATCGAGAGGCTGCCCCTGCGATGGTGAGAGGGTGGGGCTTGGCCCAGGCCCCTCCTGGCCCCTCTCAGCGTCTCCCCTCCGCGTCCCTCCGGGAACAGTTCTGCCTCCAGCCCCCAGGTCCCAGCCTTGCCCCCGCCCTTCAGCCTGGGTCCAGGGCGTTGCGACTCACACCGGCCCCACCTCCGTGCACCCTTGCCCAGGGTTGATGTGGTTCACCTGGCCCTCTACAACCTGGGCGTGCAGAGCAAGAAGAAGTACTTCGACTTTGAGGAGATTCTGGCCTTCGTTAACCATCACTGGGAGCTCCTGCAGCTTGGCAAGGTATGCACAGCCGTGGGCCATGATGAGGATGGAGGGAATCCTCTCCACAGTGGGGTGCCCTGAGTCCAGAGGGGTGAGGGCTGTGCCCAGGGTCACACAGTGCAGAACCAGGGTCTGGGTCTCTGAGCACAGCTTTTCGAGAACACTGCCTGTCTGTGAGGGCTGCTGAGCGGGTACCAAGGTCTAGTCTTTGAACTGCTGTATCCCTGGGTCCAGGCTTCTGAGCCTGGGCCCTGCAAGGGGCTTCCTGACCCAGGCTTTGGTAGTAGGTGGCTTGGGGCCTCACTGACTCAGCTGTAGGGAGCTGGGGGTCAAGTCTGGCTGGAGAAGGCCTCTCTGCAGTGACCCACTCCAAATTGCCTGGCTAGGATGGAAAGTGAAGTGGGCCTGCCCCCTGCTGGCCGTACTCTGAATAGCAGCATATTCAGAGTACACGCTGAGTACTCTGAATTCTCAGGGGTATTCACCAGGGGTCCCGGGAGCTGGGAGTCACTAAGTGCAGTAACAGACCAGAGACTTCCAGGATTTCAGAGGTGGAGAGCCACTTGCTGGTGACCGCACAGCTTTGGAGCTGAGCCAGGGCCTCCCCAACCACTTCCCTGGCAGGGCCATGCCGCCTTCCGTGACACCCTCAGACCCCCTCCACCATATCCAGAGGGAGGCGTCTTCTCCACTGACTGCCCAAATCCTTTCATGAAACGGGGATTTTTAAAGTAATCTTTATTCTTGGCAGAAGTTTCTCGTGTAATAACATCTTCATTTACAGTGTTTGATAATTTATTAATGACATACATATTATTAATGTCAAGCCCTAAAAGATAGGTAGAGCTGATATTTTTTTAACAAATTTTTTTTCTGATTTATATACATAAAAAAATCCTACATGTTCCTGGTAGAAAATTCTCAAAGTACCAAAACGTATAAGAACGTATACTTAAAACCATATGCCTGCATCACGCCGCTCAGAGACATCTACTAGTAATGCACACAGGCACACATCATTCAGTTCTTTCTTCTGCGTCTGTTTTTCTTTTTACATGAGATTATACAGTATTTGCAATTTTTTATTGAAGTAGAGTTGATTTAAAATATTGTATTCGTTTCAGGTATAGACAGCAAAGTGATTGTTATAATTTATATATGTATTATCGGATTATTTTCCATTTTAGGTTGTTACAAGGTATTGAATATAGTTCCCTGTGCTGTACAGTAAATCCTTGTTGCTTATCTGTTTTATATATAGTAATATGTATCTGTTAATTCAATACCCCTAATTTATCTCTCCCCCATCCTTTTCCTCTTTGGTAACCGTGAGTTTGCCTGCATGCATGCTAAGTCCTGCAGTTGTGTCTGACTCTTTGCAACCCTATGGACTGTAGCCCACCAGACTTCTCTGTCCATGAAGAAGGGATTCTTCATGGCAAGGGATTCTCCAGGCAAGGATACTGGAGTGGGCTGCCATGCCCTCCTCCAAGGGACATTCCCAACCCAGGGATCAAACTCTTATGTCTCCTGCATTGGCGGGAGGTTTCTTTATCACTAGTGCCACCGGGGAAGCCCAGCCGTAAGTTTGTGGGCATGTAAATTGGCGCAGCCACTATGGAAAACAGTATGGCAGTTCCTTTAAAAACTAAAAACAGAGCCACCATATGATCCAGCAATCCCACTCCTGGGCATATATTCAGAAAAGATGAAAACTCTAAGTTTAAAAGATAACGCTCTTCACCATGGCCAAGACAGAGGAACAACCCGAGTGCCCACCAGCGGATGATTGGTGTAAGAAGATGTGCAAATATAAAGAATGGAAATATTCCCGTGTGCAGTGCAGCATGGATGGACCCAGAGAATATCGTACTAAGCGAAGTCAGACAGGCAGAGAAAGACAAATACGTCACTTATGTGTAGAATCTAAAACATAAATAAGCCTGTATATAAAACAGACTCATATACAAATTTAAGTCACGTTTTTCAGCATGCATTATATCATAAATACTTTTCCACATCATGAGAGTTTTTGTCAACATTTCCCACGGCTGCATTGGTTCCCTCCATAGTTTATTTACTTGTCTCTGTCCTGCTGGGCACATAGTTTTTTTCCCACATTTTTCATATTTGCCCATCGTTAGGAACATGCTGCAGTGAACTTTTTTGTATATAAAACTTTGTTGGTGTGTCGTATCCGTACGATAGGATCCATGAAGCACCATTATTGGGTCAAGGGCAGGGACATTTTTAAAGCTCTTGGTACATTTACGACAGGAGATATTCTCCTCGTTTACAGATGGGGGTGTGAGGTCAGAGAGGTGAAAAGACTTGTCTGAGATCATGGAACAAGTCAGTGGTCCTCACCTGGAGGACTCAGAGCATCCAGGGCTTGAGGGGAAGGGAGGGGACAGGGACTGAGGACTTCTCGGAGGCCACGTGCTGGGTCTGACTGTCCTGCTCCCCTGTAGCTCACCAGCACCCCTGTGACGGACCGAGGCCCACATCTCCTCAATGCACTGAATAGTTACAAGAGCCGGTGCGTACAGGGAAGGACGGAGTGCTGCGTGGGGTTGGGGGTGGGGGGCGGGAACTGATGGGCTGTATTTCAAGTGTCTTCCTGCCGCATTACCCTCGTACCAGCTGTGCTCCCATCTGGGTCTCCCTCTGCTTCTCTGTGACTGCCATCACCCATCCTTCAAGGTCCAGGGAGCATTCGTCTTCTTTGGGATGCCTCCCCTGACCACTCCAGCAGCCTGACCCTTTTTGCTGCTGGGTTCAGCTCCATAGGGGGCTGCCCCCCTGCTCTAGCCATCTGGGGTTCTGGGCCAGGCCCTGAGGCCTTGGTTCATCGTCTTGGGTGGGCTGCAGCCTCCTAACTGTCCCCAGCCTGTGTCTTCCCACCTGGACTATTGAGTTCCTCTTGGGACACACATGTCCCCACCACAGGGAGTGCCCAAGCTCCTCAGCTCGGCAGTCTGGGCCCGGAATGATCAGATCCTGCCCACACCTTCCGCCACGGGCCCTGTGCATGATTTCCTGAGTGCCACCCACTCTGAACCCTTTGCTTCCCTCCCCAGTGCTTTTCTCACACTCCTCACCCCAGATGCTCTTCAGTCCCTTTCGTTCATTTGCTCCATCAGCGACTGTCTGTTGAACTGTGTCAGCCCTGTGTGGGTGCTGAGGCCACAGCGAATAAGACACGGTCCCTGACTGCTGTAAGACCTCCCCAGGCCTCTCTAGAGAGGGTTATCCACTCTGTCTTCCATCTTCTCCGGCTCTGGGGCCTGGACACAGCCCTACCTACGCTTGAGCACAAGGGGCCTCTTGCCTTCTCCATGGGCAGTCTCCTGGGGGTAAACTGCAGCGAGGCCCCTCTGAGGCCCCCACGCAGCTCAGCCCGTCGCGGAAGGGTGAGGGCACTGCCTGCAGGAGCTCTCTGGACTCCAGGGCTGCGGAACCCCGTGTTGCCACCATAAGCGTCCCCTGGGGGCGGGGTGAGGCCGTCCTGCAGGCAGAGCTCTCGGGGGCTGGTTGAGGCAGAGAAGTAAGGGGAGAGGAGCGTGATGCCTGAGATGAGGAAGGACAGGGAGGAGCCACCTGAGCCCCCAATCCCGCAGGCCTTGCGGACTCAGTGTCTCCATGGGCCGCTCTGGATTTTAGCGCTGGGTCCGGGGAGGCAGAGAGGGAGGTTTTTAACACTTGGCTCTCCTCCCCAGGAGGATGGACGGACAGGCTCCAGAGCTTTCTCCTCTCCCTGCCCACCCCCAGGTTCCTCTGCGGCAAGGAGATCAAGAAGAAGAAGTGCATCTTCCGCCTGCGCATCCGCGTCCCACCCAACCCACCCGGGAAGCTGCTGCCCGACAAGGGCCTGGCGCCCCCCGAGCACGGCGCCGCCTCCGAGCTGCGGAGGAGAGGGAAGAGCAAGCCCAGGTCAGTGCCCGGGACCCCAGGGCGGGGCTGCGGCCGGCCTTGGGCTCTCTGTGCTCCGCTCCAGCGCCAGCCCCCTCCGACGGGCTGTGCGGTGACATCCCAGGGAGCGAGGCAGGACTCCGGCCCGTTAGTCCCAGCCGGAGGCGCCCTCGTGGGCCAGTCCGTGGCTAGGCCGGGGCCTGACCCAGGCCCCACTGCCTCCACCACAGCCCCTCGGTGGCCTTGCTCGGAGGGGAAGCCGGGACCCAGTCTTGCTGGCTTAGGGCCAAGCCATCGAGGCGAAGGGCAGTGAGAGTGGGGGAGGGGTCCCTAGCCCTCCTGGCTTCTTCCCAGGTGGCGCTAGTGGTAAAGAACCTGCCTGCCAACACAGGAGACATAAGAGATGCGGGTTTGATTCCTGGATCGGGAAAGATCCCCTGGAGGAGGGCAGGGCAACCTACTCCAGTATTCTTGTCTAGAGAATCCTCATGGACAGAGGAGCCTGGCGGGCTGTGGTCCATGAAGTCACCAGGAGTCGCACACGACCGCAGTGACTTAGCAGCAGCAGCGCTCCTGGCTGAGACCAGCCCTGCTGCCTGGGCATTGGGGGTGGGGGCGGGGCTCCTGGACGCCTGGGTGAGGAGCGGTGCCACCATACCCGCCTCTACCTCCCACGCCTGCGGCCCCCAGTTCCCCAGGGCTCCCCCGGAAGGACAGCCTGTCCCCACGCTGACCCCACCCATCCCCTGGGCTTCGGGCTCTGACCGGGCTACCCTCTCCTTTTTCTGTCTCCACAGTTTGTTGCCTCATGAATTCCAGCAGCAGAAAAGGCGAGTTTATAGAAGAAAAAGATCAAAGTTTTTGCTGGAAGACGCTATCCCCAGTGTTAGTTGCTCGTTTTCTCACTCTCCACTTTCACACGTAGGGGCCACACCCACTAGGGATCCTGGCACAGAAAACCGGGTCTCCCAGACCCGGGGACTCGCCCACGTCCCTGAAAGGAGAAAACCGGTTCCTCTGACAGCTGGTTATACAAGGAGGTGCTCCTCCTGTCTCCCCAAGTTCTCCTGAGAACCCAGAGTGGGGCTGGGCCAGGGCGGGTCGCAGCCTTGCCCCGCTGTCCAGGTGGGGAAACTGAGGCCCCAGAGAGCAGTGACTCTGCTGAGGTCACACCCCAGGCGGTGGCAGAGCCCGGCCCAGAACCAGGGCTCTGGAGCTCTCTTGCATCCACACTGGGGCCCTCGCTGTGGGCAGTAATATGAGCAGTGCCTCACATGTCCCCAGGCCGTTTATAAGGCGCTTTCATGATCCTCGGGCTTCCCTGGTGGCTCAGCTGGTAAAGAATCCGCCTGCCATGTGGGAGACCTGGGTTCGATCCCTGGGCTGGAAGATCCTCTGGAGAAGGGAAGGGCTACCCACACCAGTATTCTGGCCTGGAGAATTCCATGGAACATGTAGTCCGTGGGGTCACAGAGAGTCGGACACGCATGAGCGACTTTCAGAATCCTCATTCCCTTCTGCCATGCTGACACCTCTGGGAGTCAAGCTCGGTAGGGGTCGTTACCCACCTCTGCAGTGGAGGGAACCAAAGCCCACAGATGGGCCGGTCGGACAGTCAGCTAGAGACAGAGTCAGGACTGGCACCGGCGTGCCCGGCCTCCCGGGGCAGCACTGGAAGAGAGAGGAAGTGACAGGCGTGGTCCTCAGGGAGAAGGGTGCTGGGGGCGGGGCGTGCGGCTCCCGGCTGACCCCGCCCCCTGTGTCCACAGAGCGACTTCACCTCGGCCTGGAGCACCAATCACCACCTGGCCAGCATATTTGACTTCACGCTGGATGAGATCCAGAGTTTAAAAAGGTAACAGTGAGGGGCCCAGCAGAGAGGGCTGCTCTGGAGACGGGAATAGAACTGAGCAGGGAGACAGATGCCCCCTGTTCCCCCAGCCCTGCAGGGGGCGAAACACAGAGCCTTGGAGAATGGGGACACTCTGCTGGGGTCGCTGAGTTAAAGGCTCTGCACTGCAGAAGGCTGCCTGAAGGGTCTTTCTGCATCAGGGCTTTCAGCCTGACACCTCGCCCCCACCCCCGGAGGCCTGTGGGGCTCCCGGGGATAGCCCCCAGAGCCCAGCCCTCCCTACACCTCCTGCCCCCCTCTCCCCGCTGCTTCACATCTGGCACCAGACTTGCTGTGGTCACCCCACATTCACAGTCCTCTGGGGAGCCGCCCCTGACCCTCTGCAGGCCCTGGCGGATGCTCCCTCTGCCCCACGGCACCTCGTCCTCGGTGCCCCCATGGGTGGGGCCGCATCCAGCAGTTTTATTCTCCTGACTATTGAAGGTCATCTCGGGCTCTCCTGTAGGCACGAAGGAGGGGGCCAGGACTTCGGTCAATGAGGCCTGGGCCCCAGCCCCTACTTGCCAGCTGCCAGCTGTGTGACTTTGGCAAAGTTCTCTAACCTCCCTGAGCCTCCTCCGTGGCCGCTGCTTGGCTGTTGGGAGACTCAGAACCCTCTTTATCGTCTCTCGTTGTCACAGTGCTGTGTTGCTGACCAGGGAGGTGGTCAGGGAAGGCCTCTGTGGCCTCTGGGGCTTTGAGGGCTTGGTGGGCAGGCAGTGGACGGGGGAGAAGGCGCACCTACCGCTGTGGTGGCGGGCAGCTCGGGGGGAAGGGGCTCGGCCGAGAGGAAGGGTGCCGGGCAGAGGGGCCAGAAATGCCCAGGAAAGCCCTGGGGCACTGAGGGCTGGCCGTAGGCTCACCGCTCCTCCCCCTCAGCGCCAGCTCAGGCCAGACCTTCTTCTCGGACGTGGACTCCACCGATGCCGCCAGCACCTCTGGCTCCGCTTCCACCAGCCTCTCCTACGACTCCAGGTGAGCGCCTGGCGCCCCTACCCCCACCTGTGACGAGGGGCTCACCCTGCGCTCCTCAGTGTCGGGACCTGGCCTTCTGTCCGTGTGGGCGTCGGGGTCTGAGACCCGCTGCTTCTCCCACTCCTCTTCACCTGCTGCTGCGTGTGTGACCCTCTCACTGGGCAGTCTCAGATCCGGGTTCTGCCATTCTCGGGCTCTGGCCGTCATGTGCCAGGATTCTGTGACGTCTGTGCCTCTGCCTGTGAGGTCCCCAGCCGTGGTTCTTGGCTGTCTGAACCGTGTCTGTCTGCTGGGGGTCTTTCTTTAAGGAGCAGAGCCTGACAGAGAGGGGAAATGTTCTCCTGCAAAGTGTGAGGACTGGGAGAGGGGACAGGAGTTCCCAGGAGCCTCGCGAAGGGTACCAGGTGCTTCACCACAGCAGGTCCTCAGCAGCAAAGGGCAGGGGGGTGCTGCAAAGTGCACGGACCCGCTCTCAACCGAGGCTCCTTTAACGGTGTTCAGGGCACTCGTGGCCCTTGCAAGAGGGGAATTAAAAGCATCATGCCCATCGAAGTCCGTCGTCTCCAAACACCTCTGGGTGTCATTCTCTGCTGCCGCCTCCGTGTTTTCATGTCCTTCTTGTTTCTTAGGTTCTTACTGGCGCTTTGGATCTGGGTCTCTAAGTGTCCGTGAATGTGTACTCTTCTTTAGTTTCTCTCCCCTCTGCCCTGTGGGGGTGGGGGGAGTGGAGACACGTTTGTTTCTTGGACTCAGGCAGCGCTGAGCTCAGTATAAAAGAGTGAGGCTCTGGAGATGGACGCAGCTAGGGTTGGGTCCCGGCTCCGCCACTCCCGGCTGGCACTTTCCCCCTCTGGGGTCTCCTCAGGGCTGCCGTGAGGATTCAGTGAGCTACCTGGGGCCTGGGGCCGGCGGAGCTCAGGGACGGGGACCCGTGGGGGTGATCCCATCTCATTCCCATCCTCCCCGCCTTGCCCCCTCCCCACGCAGACGGACGGTGGGCAGCCGCAAGAGGAAGCTGGCAGCCAAAGCATACGTGCCGCTGCGGGCCAAGCGCCGGGCAGCCGAGCCGGGCGGACGCTGCGCCTCGGACAGCAGCGCAGAGGGGGCCTCAGGCCCCGAGCGGCCGGACGAGGGCGTCGACAGCCACACGTTTGAGAGCATCAGTGAGGACGACTCGTCCCTGTCCCACCTCAAGTCGTCCATCACCAACTATTTTGGCGCGGCGGGGCGGCTGGCCTGTGGGGAGAAGTACCAGGTGCTGGCTCGGAGGGTCACGCCAGAGGGCAAGGTGCAGTACCTGGTGGAGTGGGAAGGGACCACCCCTTACTGACCAGCCCCCCAAGGAGGCCCAGAGCCCTGGAAACCAAAGGAGAGGCGGTGGAAGCCGCAGGCTCCCCGGTCCTCCCCAGGCTGCAGGAGGGAGGGACAAGACAGAGTCGAGGGCCCGGCTGAGCCCAGCCTGCCCGCCTGTGCCTCTGCCGCCCCGTCTGCTCTGGGCCCTCAGGCTCACCGCCCCTTCGCCCGTGTCTCTGCGGTCCCGCCGGCTGTCTCCACATGCTCCCTCCAGCTGTTCACCTGTCCCTCCAAGTTAGCATCCCTCCTGGCTCCCCCATGTATCCCTCTCCCTTTCCCCTTTTGGGTGTGTGCATTTGCACACCCAGCCCTCCCCTGGACATCCTTCACACCTGACCCATCCTGGGGCCACGCGAGGAGGACGGAAGTCTTTGAGAAAAACGGGGTGAAGGTGGGTAAGAAGAGGCCTTGTGGAGCTCTTCTCCCGCGTTCCCACCCCTCCTCCTGTCCCAGGGAGGAGGTGGTGAGGGTGGGAGAACGCCTCTGGGAAGCCTGCGGGGCAGAGACCCTGCGACTCTCAGGATCCAAGGAGGAGGAGGCTGGGTCTCTGCTTCAGAAGGCAGGGGGTGCAGGCTGCGGTGTCGGCTTCTGAGAACCCTGTTTTCCCTTCTTGGGTCACGTTCCCTCTCTGTTGCCGTGGAGCGGGGCCTGGCCTTGCAGGCGGAAGGCATGAGGAGAGGTAGCTGTGTCCTGCTTGCTACATCTCGGACTGTCTCCTCTGCCTCCTACCCCACACAGCCCGAGGGCACGCGCACACGCACGCACGCGCGCACACACGCAGGTGCTTCCGTCTGTGTGTGCGCTCTCACCTCCAGGCACACACATGGGTCCCAGCCTCCAGGTGTACACACACCACACACACAGCCACACATCCCTTTGGGTGCCAGCCTGGCTCCTGCCCTTGGCTTTTCCTGGGCCCTCATATGGGCACCATGTGCTGCAACAAAATGTGAACATCCAGCTCGGGCCGGTGAACCAGCCTGGGCCCGAGAGAGAAGCAGGGGGACTCACACCTTCTTCCGTACCCCCTGCCCAGATCTGAAACTGACAATCACTTTTGGGGGCAGGTTGGGATTTTTTTTTTAAGGGCCTGAGTCATTACATCCCCTCAAAAAAAGGGAAGCCTTTTGTCAGTGGGAGTACAGTTCTTAGAACCGACGTTAAAACTCAGACCCATCTGGAGGGAGATCAAAAATGGGAGGGGAAGGAGACCCCTCATTTTTGCTGCTTCCGGAGGCATTAGAAACTGACTCACTTGATTGGAAAGAAGTGCCTTGACTGGGGCGAGGGGTGCGCCAGATGGGGGCCAGCCTTGCCAACTGCTGCCGCGGCCTCTGGCTTGGCTGGGTTTTGGAGGCTGCCAGCTGCAAGGCGAAGGGGGATGAGCACTGAGGGGGCAGCTGCAGGCCTGGAGCTGGTTTTTCCATTATTAGGCCACCCCCCATCTGTGGGCTTTTGGGGTGGGGGGCGCCGAGAGCGCTCAGATGCCCCTTGCCTCAGACCCCAGCCCCAGCAGCGCCTTGCAAGCGGGCCCTCACCTGCGGTGCGGCCCCCACTTCCTCCGCTTCCCAGCCTGGTCCAGGCAGGGGTGGCTGCTTGGGCCCAGCTTGCCCCCGTCTCAGGCCCACCGCTGGTGCCTCTGACGCTGCCTGACGGGGGCCGGGTGGAAGGGACGCTGAGAAGCCAGCCCCCGCTAGCCACGGGGTGGGACCGAGAACCAGTCCCTGGCTTCCTGCCTGGCCCCAGAGCACAGCAACCTCCCAGCTCTGCTCCCAGGCTTCTGAGAAGGTGCGGGACGAACACGGCCTGTCGGTGCCCCTGCGCCGCCTCTCCCCAAGCTCCAGAGGCTCTGGCCCGGAAGAGGGGGAGGAGGGAGACAGGGTGTTCCCCACTGGGAGGTCAGCGTGAGGCCTGGCAAAAGGCCACCCTGACTCCACGCCCCAGCCTTTCATTCCTACCTGGCGATAGCTGCATTACTGCCAACTGACCTTATAACCCTGTGCACCTTCAGAAAGATTTATGGTTTTGAATTGCTGCTTTTAATAACATTTGTTATATTAAAATTATAATTAATGTGTCTGATTTACATTTTAAAGGCTCCCTCTGAAAAACAACCTATCATTGCTTTAGTGAAGTATCAGGAAGGTGACGGGGGAATGGTGGGACCCTACCCCCTCTCCAATCACCCTGCCGCTCCGGCACCTGCCACCACATTCTATTAGCGGTGTTCTTACCTTTACCACCAGGACAGAGAACCTTTTTTCTGCTCTGAGGACCCTGCCCATGGGGGCAGGAAACATCAGCTGAGAGCCACGGAGATAAAAGCTGGGGCCTGAACCTCGAATGTGACCCCGTGAGGATGCTTCGGTACGGGCGTTGTAAAGCTGCACTAAGTGCTGGCGGGCACAGGGCTGCAGGAATCTGAAATGTGCTCCTGGCCCCGCCCATCAGGCTCCTTTGCTTCAGCCCCTTCCCGCACCCCCCACCCACCGCTTCACCTGCCTGGGAGAATCCCTGCTGGTGTTCAGCCCCCTAGATGCTGAGGGGACAACCTCATAAACACTACAGATTGCCACCCTACATAAACTTCTGTAAGTCGGGTAGTTTGGAGAGAGAAAAAGAGGGGGATAGGAAAAAGCTACAGGCAGGTGAAGGCCATGGGCCTAACTGAACTCTGTTTCCAAAGTTACTGTAGCCTGTTAAACCCTGAGTGTTAATGGCTGACCTTAAAACCTGCTGGCCAGTTCTTTACGGTCTGACCTGCCAGGGACGCCCTTGTTAACTACAGCTCCCACTTTTTCCTGCCACTCCTGCGACCTTCGACTGCCCTGGGAACAACCCGCACTTGAGGCCAGGGCGGGGTGGGGGGCTCAGTCTGGGAGATCAATGGAGTGGAGGGACAGGTGGGTGGCCCCAGGCACACAGAGACTCAGGCTCTCGCCCAGGCTGCACAGTGAAGGGCCCTGGAGACCCCTCTGAGGTCGCGGGTTTGCCCCAGGCTGGAGGGTGCCCATTTCTGCGTGGTTTATGTGAGTGCTTACAAACTCGCAACACACTTCTGTGTGCCTTTAGCATTTTGGAGCAAGAAATCAGAATTCTCACAAATTCCCTAAATCATAACTTACTCTTAAAATATGTCAAACATTCTTCATACTTTTCCTGTTATTACAGAAATCTGAAAAAAAAAATCTGTTTAACAAATAGGATTATTAAACTTAGTAGTGTTTACAAAGAACTTCAGTCTCTAGGGAATATTTAAACCCTGGAAAACACCAGAGAACGTATTGGATAGTATTCAAATGTTAACATTCAAATAGCCTAACAAGGTTAAGAGTACAGACGAGTATCAGAATTGCCAAATTAAGAATTTATTTTGCTTCCAAAGCTTATTTCTTAGAACACCACTCACAGGATTTGTATAAAGCATACTACGTGTATACATTTATCTTATTTGCAGGAGTAGCTCAGGGTTTGCAGTGGACAGGGCTAGACAATCCCAGGCAAAAGGAGATGCGAACCACTCCTCTTCTATATTCCTGTCCTGGCTAGGTAACTGTACACTCAACTCTATAAGCAACTGTTTCTTGCTCTAGTTTTTATCTGACGGAGATGGGTTCCTTCAAACCAGTAGCAGCTTTATGCTTTTAAGCTTCAGTATTCATGGATACTTTACTACTTCTTCTCGTTCCCTCAACTGATTCTCCCAGGGTTCTGGAGTCATAAACCGTGTTTCCTGAGAAGTGCTAGGAAGGAATTCCCGGGTGGAAACCCTCATGTCTAGCCCCTGCCCCCACAGCACATCGAGGGCAATGTGGCAGAGCTGGGCAAGCCTCTCAGGCTGTTCCCTCATCTACAGAATGAAGACATCATCACTGGCCTCCAGAGCTGTGGGGAGAAGGAAACCACACAACATGCCAACTCACCACACTGTCAAGGCGGATGTTTTAGGAAGGAACAGCTCTTCCTTAGAGACGGCTATAGCAGGTTCTCTGGCCTACAAAGAGATATAGCCAGCCTCTTTAAAAGAGACTGTAAGAGCATCAGATTTAGAGTCAGACACTTGGTTTCAGAGCCCATTTTGCCACTTATTTTAAGCGTCTCTGCTCTCCAATCTCAGGTTTCAACTGCAAAATGAGGGTAAGCTGGGTTACAAGGATAAATGTTAAGACCTAGGACAGTACCTGCAGAGAGAGCTGGTGTTCTCTATTTCCTATAGTCAGCTGTGACACTGAGGCAAAGGCAGGCCACCAAGAAACAGTTTTCAAAGCACACTTGGCACAGAAAATGAACCAATGATAGTCAGAGACAGGAAAATCTCGGGAATTAATCCCACTTTAAGAAAGTTCAAGGAAAAAATAATTGGATTTTGCCAGCCTGGTAAATGAGAAAGTAACTGTGGAAAGTAGAAAAAGCTTTAGTTATTCAAATCCTTGAAACATCAATTTGGGAAATATATACCAAACCGTGTGCAGGAGCCCAAGTCGCTGTGCGCATGCCCCTCACCTAGCGCAACGCACAATCCAGGAGGAGGAGGACCCGGATGCGCAGAGGGAACAGGATGCCAGGGCGGGGGCGACTCCCTCCAACTGGACACCAGGCCTGCAGAGGAGCAGCCACACTTCTCCGGCACTGGCGCAGAGGGTGCTCGGGCAGAGGCGACGGCCCCAACACAGGGCACCAACCTGGCACCCACGGGTGCCAGGCAGGAGAGGAGAGGTGGAGGTGGCGGTGGCAAAGTGAGCTGGGGCAAGGCTCCGAAGGGCCCTGAGGGGGGGGTAATCCTGTGGCAGAGCCGGGAGGGGGCCTAGGTCAGGCTCTCTTCTCACCCCCCGGGGCTCCACCAGCCCCACGCAGCAGGGTTAGGAGAGCAGCCTACGGAATGAGCAGCCTTGGCTCTCCCCTCTGTAACACAAGCCGCCCCTTTTCTGGGCCTCAGGCCAGTTCAATTCCCTTCAGTCATCTATAAAACCGGCTTTATAGATTCCACTGGGTCCTTGCTTGGCCTGACTGGCCCCGCATCCTCTTCCAGCCTCAGGGGTCTTAACCTTACAAAATCTATAAGACTGGCTTAGGCTATTGGTTTACAAACTTGTAACAGCAAAAACTTAGCTCATTACATAAAAATTAATAATAAAAGCACGGGTGCGCTGGCTGAAGTATGAGCAGACCTCAGGGTCCCTCCTGTGAACCCCTGGGGTTCTGATCTGGCAGTTCCCGCAGGTTCTTCCCACTTTAGGATGCTTGGTTTCTGTGCTCACATCAGAAGGTCAGTGTGGTGGGCTCAGAACCCATGTCTCTGTTGAGCAAGGGACCACAGCTTTCTGAGGTCTGTCACCTTCGGGCTAGGAAAGAGTCAAGACCAACTCTCAATCCTTGGGGCTGTGTCTAAGCCCTCCCCTCCCAGTCCTACCTGCATTCATGAAGCCCTTTCCCAGGCCCACTTCCTCAGGACTCGGGAATAACAACCACCACCTTCAGCTAGAGGAAATAATCCTGCTTGTCCCTGACATTCCACCATTAGCGATTCATCCTGTGGATAGAGTGCTTCCAGCTCCCCTAGAAGGTGACCTTCACCCCCACACACTCCTGGGTGACGGGTCGCCAGGTCATTCCTCATCAGAAGAGGAGAGTGATAACATACGCGGCACTCAGTTTAGGCTCAATGAACACAGAAGACCAGCCGCACCCTCACTGTGACCTTGCCACTCCTGGCCACCTTTATGCATGAGGCACTCAGAGACAAGTTCCACCGGGTCCTTGCTTGGCCTGACTGGCACAGCAGCCTCTTGTAGCCTCAGGAGTCTTGGACCTTCAGCCTCCGCAAGTTACTTAGCTCCTCTGTGCTGAGAAATGCATGGAATCCAGAGATGCGAGGAGACAGACAGAAGCCGCCCTTCAGCTGGAGAACAGATAATGATGGCTCTTAGGGGCACCCAGCAGGAGGCACGAAAGCCCCCACTCACTCCTCCTCCATGCCCTCCTCCAGCCACTTTAAATAGCGCACATCTCCTTGGTCCATGGGAAGACTGAAGAGCTCTGGGATTTCAAAAGGATGCACCAACCTTTGGAAAGAAAGCAGAGTCCCGTGAGTGGCATATAAGCCTGTGCCATAAAACCCAACTGGCCAGCCTCCCTTGAGCCCCTCCACAGTCGGCCTGCAGCCCACCTGTCCGGCCCCACAGCCCACCACTCCTAAGCCTGTGACCCATCTGTCACCAAGTAAAATTAGGCCAGATGGCATTAGAGTCTCACAGACATGGGTTCAAATTCTAAGTCTGCCACTTACTAGTGGCATGGTTACTAGTTACATGTTTACTAGTTACATGGTTACTAGTTACATACTAGTTACATGCTAGCCATGTAAGCATGGACATATCTCTTCATTTCGCTGAAGCCCCCACAAGAGGAGGGTGAAAATAGTACTGGATTGCTGGGGATTAAATGAGGGAGGTATACACGGCACTTAGCAGCCACACCGACGGGCACTGTGCGCACCGACTGGCAACTGTCAGCTGCTGTCTTTATTTATCACTACCCTTCACTCTTCACCGCGCCTGCCCCCGCACCTCTCTGTTGTCCTCCCTACTCCTGCTTGCTAAATCGAAAGCCTCTCTACTCCTCAAGGCTCAATGCAACCAATGACCTCTCCCCAGGGATCTTCCTTGACCATCCAAACCCAAAGCAGTCTCTCCCTTCTCCTCGTCTCTCTCACCCAGTCCTGAGCACACGCGCTGTCTTCACTTTGCAAACTGACAAAGCAAAAGATACGGCCTCCGTCCCACCTGTCGAGCTGGGGCAACAGGCCTCTCTCTCCTGACTTCAGGCACTGAAAAGCTCTCGTGAGAGGGTGCTTATAAATCACAACATGTGCACGCAGTTGCTTGAACAGTAGGAGCAGGTCGCGTAATTTTATCCAGTGCCTAAGAAGAATGAATTTTCCTAATTTATTTAATGGAGACCTAGACCAGTGGTTCTCAAAGTGGAGTCCTCTGACCCCTGGGGAACTTTCAAGGCTATTTCAGGAGGTCCAAGGGGCCGAAACTATTTTCACAACAATATTGTTATTTATCTTTTCACTATGTGGACATTTGCACTCATGGTGCAAAAGCAGTGATGGGCGAGACTGGGCACACCCAGGGGCACCGGGGCAGCAGCCCCACACTCGACTGGGCACACCCAGCAGCACTGGGACAGCAGCCCCACACTCGACTGGGCATACCCAGCAGCACCGGGACAGCAGCCCGAGACTGGTCACACCCAGCAGAATCAGGACAGCAGCCCACACTCGACTGGTCACACCTAGCAGCACCGGGACAGCAGCCCCACACTCGACTGGGCACACCCAGCAGCACCGGGACAGCAGCCCGAGACTGGTCACACCCAGCAGCACTGGGACAGCAGCCCCACACTCGACTGGTCACACCCAGCAGCACCGGGACAGCAGCCCAAAGCTGGTCACACCCAGCAGCATCGGGACAGCAGCCCCACACTCGACTGGTCACACCCAGCAGCACCGGGACAGCAGCCCAAAGCTGGTCACACCCAGCAGCATTGGGACAGCAGCCCCACACTCGACTGGTCACACCCAGCATCACCGGGACAGCAGCCCAAAGCTGGTCACACCCAGCATCACCGGGACAGCAGCCCGAAACTGGTCACACCCAGCAGCACCGGGACAGCAGCCCAAAGCTGGTCACACCCAGCAGCATCGGGACAGCAGCCCCACACTCGACTGGTCACACCCAGCATCACCGGGACAGCAGCCCAAAGCTGGGCACACCCAGCAGCATCGGGACAGCAGCCCGAAACTGGTCACACCCAGCATCACCGGGACAGCAGCCCAAAGCCGGTCACACCCAGCAGCATCGGGACAGCAGCCCGAAACCGGCCACACGCAGCAGCATCGGGACAGCAGCCCGAAACTGGTCACACGCAGCAACATCGGGACAGCAGCCCGAAACTGGTCACACCCAGCAGCATCGGGACAGCAGCCCGAAACTGCCACACCCAGCAGCATCGGGACAGCAGCCCGAAACTGGTCACACCCAGCATCACTGGGACAGCAGCCCGAAACTGGCCACACCCAGCAGCACCGGGACAGCAGCCCGAAACTGGTCACACCCAGCAGCATCGGGACAGCAGCCCGAAACTGGTCACACCCAGCAGCATCGGGACAGCAGCCCAAAGCTGGTCACACCCAGCAGCATCGGGACAGCAGCCCGAAACCGGCCACACCCAGCAGCATCGGGACAGCAGCCCGAAACCGGCCACACCCAGCAGCATCGAGACAGCAGCCCGAAACCAGTCACACCCAGCAGCATCGGGACAGCAGCCCGAAACCGGTCACACCCAGCAGCATCGGGACAGCAGCCCGAAACCGGTCACACCCAGCAGCATCGGGACAGCAGCCCGAAACCGGTCACACCCAACAGCATCGGGACAGCAGCCCAAAGGTGGTCACACCCAGCAGCATCGGGACAGCAGCCCGAAACCGGCCACACCCAGCAGCATCGAGACAGCAGCCCGCAACCGGTCACACCCAACAGCATCGGGACAGCAGCCCGAAACTGGCCATACCCAGCATCACCAGGACAGCGGCCCGAAACTGGTCACACCCAGCAGCATCGGGACAGCAGCCCGAAACTGGCCATACCCAGCAGCATCGGGACAGCAGTGCAAAGCTGGTCACACCCAGCAGCATCGGGACAGCAGCCCGAAACCGGCCACACCCAGCAGCATCGGGACAGCAGCCCGAAACTGGTCACACCCAGAAGCATCGGGACAGCAGCCCAAAGCTGGTCACACCCAGAAGCATCGGGACAGCAGCCCGAAACCGGTCACACCCAACAGCATCGGGACAGCAGCCCGAAACTGGCCACACCCAGCATCACCAGGACAGTGGCCCGAAACTGGTCACACCCAGCAGCATCGGGACAGCAGCCCAAAGCTGGTCACACCCAGCAGCACCGGGGCAGGAGCCCGAAACGGGTCACACCCAGCAGCATCGGGACAGCAGCCCAAAGCTGGTCACACCCAGCAGCATCGGGACAGCAGCCCGAAACTGGTCACACCCAGCAGCATCGGGACAGCAGCCCGAAACTGGCCACACCCAGCAGCATCGGGACAGCAGCCCGCAACCGGTCACACCCAGCAGCATCGGGACAGCAGCGCAAAGCTGGTCACACCCAGCAGCATCGGGACAGCAGCCCGAAACTGGTCACACCCAGCAGCATCGGGACAGCAGCCCAAAGCTGGTCACACCCAGCAGCATCGGGACAGCAGCCCGAAACTGGTCACAACCAGCAGCATCGGGACAGCAGCCCGAAACTGGCCACACCCAGCATCACCGGGACAGCAGCCCGAAACTGGCCACACCCAGCAGCATCGGGACAGCAGCCCGAAACCGGTCACACCCAGCAGCATCGGGACAGCAGCCCGAAACCGGTCACACCCAACAGCATCGGGACAGCAGCCCGAAACTGGCCATACCCAGCATCACCAGGACAGCGGCCCGAAACTGGTCACACCCAGCAGCATCGGGACAGCAGCCCAAAGCTGGTCACACCCAGCAGCACCGGGGCAGGAGCCCGAAACGGGTCACACCCAGCAGCATCGGGACAGCAGCCCGAAACTGGTCACACCCAGAAGCATCGGGACAGCAGCCCAAAGCTGGTCACACCCAGCAGCATCGGGACAGCAGCCCGAAACTGGTCACACCCAGCAGCATCGGGACAGCAGCCCGAAACTGGCCACACCCAGCAGCATCGGGACAGCAGCCCGCAACCGGTCACACCCAGCAGCATCGGGAGAGCAGCGCAAAGCTGGTCACACCCAGCAGCATCGGGACAGCAGCCCGAAACTGGTCACACCCAGCAGCATCGGGACAGCAGCCCAAAGCTGGTCACACCCAGCAGCATCGGGACAGCAGCCCGAAACTGGTCACAACCAGCAGCATCGGGACAGCAGCCCGAAACTGGCCACACCCAGCATCACCGGGACAGCAGCCCGAAACTGGCCACACCCAGCAGCATCGGGACAGCAGCCCGCAACCGGTCACACCCAGCAGCATCGGGAGAGCAGCGCAAAGCTGGTCACACCCAGCAGCATCGGGACAGCAGCCCGAAACTGGTCACACCCAGCAGCATCGGGACAGCAGCCCGAAGCTGGTCACACCCAGCAGCATCGGGACAGCAGCCCGAAACTGGTCACAACCAGCAGCATCGGGACAGCAGCCCGAAACTGGCCACACCCAGCATCACCGGGACAGCAGCCCGAAACTGGCCACACCCAGCAGCATCGGGACAGCAGCCCGAAACCGGTCACACCCAGCAGCATCGGGACAGCAGCCCGAAACCGGTCACACCCAACAGCATCGGGACAGCAGCCCAAAGCTGGTCACACCCAGCAGCATCGGGACAGCAGCCCGAAACTGGCCACACCCAGCAGCATCGGGACAGCAGCCCAAAGCTGGTCACACCCAGCAGCATCGGGACAGCAGCCCGAAACTGGCCACACCCAGCAGCATCGGGACAGCAGCCCAAAGCTGGTCACACCCAGCAGCATCGGGACAGCAGCCCGAAACCGGCCACACCCAGCAGCATCGGGACAGCAGCCCGAAACTGGTCACACCCAGAAGCATCGGGACAGCAGCCCAAAGCTGGTCACACCCAGCAGCACCGGGGCAGGAGCCCGAAACGGGTCACACCCAGCAGCATCGGGACAGCAGCCCGAAACCGGCCACACCCAGCAGCATCGGGACAGCAGCCCGAAACCGGTCACACCCAGAAGCATCGGGACAGCAGCCCGAAACCGGCCACACCCAGCAGCATCGGGACAGCAGCCCGCAACCGGTCACACCCAGCAGCATCGGGACAGCAGCGCAAAGCTGGTCACACCCAGCAGCATAGGGACAGCAGCCCGAAACTGGTCACACCCAGCAGCATCGGGACAGCAGCCCGAAACTGGTCACACCCAGCAGCATCGGGACAGCAGCCCGAAACCGGTCACACCCAGCAGCATCGGGACAGCAGCCCAAAGCTGGTCACACCCAGCAGCATAGGGACAGCAGCCCGAAACTGGTCACACCCAGCAGCATCGGGACAGCAGCCCGAAACCGGCCACACCCAGCAGCATCGGGACAGCAGCCCGCAACCGGTCACACCCAGCAGCATCGGGACAGCAGCGCAAAGCTGGTCACACCCAGCAGCATAGGGACAGCAGCCCGAAATTGGTCACACCCAGCAGCATCGGGACAGCAGCTCGAAACCGGCCACACCCAGCAGCATCGGGACAGCAGCCCGCAACCGGTCACACCCAGCAGCATCGGGACAGCAGCGCAAAGCTGGTCACACCCAGCAGCATCGGGACAGCAGCGCAAAGCTGGTCACACCCAGCAGCATGGGGACAGCAGCCCGAAACTGGTCACACCCAGCAGCATCGGGACAGCAGCCCGAAACCGGTCACACCCAGCAGCATCGGGACAGCAGCCCGAAACCGGTCACACCCAGCAGCATCGGGACAGCAGCCCGAAACCGGTCACACCCAGCAGCATCGGGACAGCAGCCCGAAACCGGCCACACCCAGCAGCATCGGGACAGCAGCCCGAAACCGGCCACACGCAGCAGCATCGGGACAGCAGCCCGAAACTGGTCACACCCAGCAGCATCGGGACAGCAGCCCCACACTCGACTGGCCGTCACGATATTCTTCATCGTCGCATATATACATGCATTTTTTTATTTTTTCATGCATTTTTTTTAAAGTCAAATTCACCTAGAACATTTCTGATAATGTGGCCAAAATTACTATTTGTATTAAAGTTTGGCTCTTGAGTGTGTCTTTGTAAGATTCTGTGACAAAATGCGAAGTATACATACAGTGCTTCTGCTGTCACACCTGAGCTCAGTGCTGTCTTAAACTTGCCTGACTTGAGTCACAAGCTAAACCAGACCTTTCCCCACAGTACACCATTTTTACTTTCCAGCTTGAGTAACCATCATTTGTCTGTCAATTTCACAAATAAGGTGACTCAGGTTTGAGTATTAGGTATACATTTTCTCAAATATGAACAAATATTTGGCCCATCACTCAAATGAAGACAATTTACATCGTTTATTACCAATCAAAAAATTCACTTAAAAAAAATTCATGTTTTAGGGGTAGGGGAGGGAAGGGTTGGGAGTCTGGGATTAGCAGATATAAACTGTTATCTGCAGGGTGGGCAAACCACAAGGCCCTGCTCTGCGGCACAGGGAGCTCTATCCAGTATCTGGCGATAAACCATGAGGGGAAAGAACACGGAAAAGAAGATCATATGTACAGCTGAGCCTCTCTGCTGCACAGCAGACTACACACTGCATAGGGCTGTGTAGTGTTCAGTTCAGTCGCTCAGTCCTGCCCAACTCTGAGACCCCATGAACACTAAATAAGAAAAAATTCATGTTTTTAAGCAAAAATCAGAAGTTTGGAAAATTTGAATATATCACTTTCATAACTTGAAAGTGTCTCAGAACTTAAGAGATGCTTTTGAGGAGATCCAGCTCTCTTATTAAGCCAGATTTTGCAAAAATGTAGAAAGATGCCATTCTTCGCACTTTCTTTACTTTTGGAAAATATGGTTACTTCCCATAAGAAGGCATTGCCAGCACACTGTTTCACTGCACTACACTTCACTGCAGATACTGCGTGTTTTACAAACTGACGGTCTGTGGCAACCCCACACTGGACACATCTACTGATACCAGCTTTGCTCACTGTATGTTTCTGTGTCACGTTTTGCTAATTCTTCCAAAATTCCAAACTTTTTTATGATAATTCTATTTCTTATGGTGATCTGACAGGGGTGATCTTTGATGTTACCATAACTGTTTTTTGTTTTGTATTTTTAAATTAAGGTACGTACTTTGCTTTCTTTAGACACAATGGTATTGTTAGCACACTTATACTGCAATGTAGGGTAAACGTGTAACTTTCACACGCCCTGAGAAATCAAGAAGTGACATCACTTGCTTCACTGCGGTGGTCTGGAACCAAACCTGCAATATCTCCAAGGTACGACTGTATTTACTTCCGTCCATATGTTATTATTCTATTACTGTTATTTTCAATGAACTAAAACTATATATCTTAAACATTTCTCAGCTTTAATTTCTAATACAGTAAACTTTGAGAGATCCAACATAAGTGAAGCTCTTTTGGGTCCTCAGTAATTTTTAAAAGTGTAAAGGGATCCTGAGACCAAAATTTTTAGAACCACTGGTTTGAAACTAATAATTCATATTACAGGAACTTCCCTGGTAGTCCAGTGGCTAAGACTCTGCACTTCGAATGCAGGGGGCCTGGTTTCCATCCCTCGTCAGGGAACTAGATCTCACAGACCTCAACTGAAGATTCCGCACGCTGCAATGAAGACCTGGTGAAGTGAATGAAAGTTGCTCAGTCTTGTCTGACTCTTTGTGACCCCATGGACTACACAGTCCATGGAATTCTCCAGGCCAGAATACTGGAGTGGGTAGCCTTTCCCTTCTGCAGGGGATCTTTCCAACCCAGGGATCAAACCCAGGTCTCCCGCACTGCAGGCGGATTCTTTACCAGCTGAGCCACCAGGGAAGCCCAAGAATACTGGAGTGGGTAGCCTATCCCTTCTCCAGCAGATCTTCCTGACCAGGAGTTGAACCGCATTACAGGCAGATTCTTTACTAACTGAGGTATCAGGGAAGCCCTAATATCAGGGAAGACCTGGTGCAGACAAATATATATTTTAAAAAATAAACTAGTTAAAAAAATAATAATAACTCATTTTACAGATAGAGAGTCTGTGGGACACGGTCATAGCCAAGGTCACATGGGAGGCTGGTGACCAGGCTCAAGGTCACCTACTTTGCAAGGTCATTCACTTAGTTACCAGCAGGTCCCTGGCTAGGGGGAGATGGCGCTATTACCTGATGTAGCTGGAAAGCATATGGATCTTGGAAGTCTTTGTCTTTATTAACTGTAAAAGAAAAAAAAAAAAAAAACCACTGGTTTAGGATCTCAGCTCCAGCTCCACAGCCCTCCATTCCTCTGGCTTTTTAGGAAACAGCACTCCTCCAGGTCCCCAGCCCAGTCACTGACAAATGGGTATAGGGCATCTTGTGTGGGGCAAGAACCTCAGTCAGTTATCTTTGCTAATATTTAATTGGAACTTTGCTCTCACTCTTTCCCGATTAAGGCCCCATCCCTCCAGCTTCACTCACCAACAGGATCTCAGTGGCTTCTTCTATTTCTCCATTCCAATAGTATCTGGAGAAAAGAACAAAAAAAAAGAGAAGTATCATACTTACAAGATGTGCTGTGCTTAGTCACTCAGTCATGTCTGACTCTTTGCAAGCCCATGGACTGTAGCCCACAGGCTCCTCTGTCCATGGGGATTCTCCAGGAAGAACACTGGAGTGGGTTGCCATGCCCTCCTCCAGGGGATCTTCCCAATCCAGGAATCGAACCAGGGTCTTCTGCATTGCAGGCGGATTCTTTACCAGCTGAATTACCAGGGAAGTCCACTTACAAGATGAGCTCAGTGAAATAAACCTGGCCCAATTTGCTGACTTGCTAAAGTGGAAACTTTAAAATCTTTCCAAGCTCATATGAAAAAGCCTGGAGTTGGCCAAGGCCCTACAGGTCATCTAGTCTAAACATTCTAATGCATGCCTCGAGCTCCTGACTGAACTTTCCTGGAAGTAAGAGGCTCATGTCTCTTGAGGAAGCCCATCTACCTTAACGGTTTTCACATGAGGTGGTTTTTCTCATGGTGTGCCCACATTTGCCCAGAGAAGGCGATGGCACCCCACTCCAGTACTCTTGCCTGGAGAATCCCAGGGACGGGGGAGCCTGGTGGGCTGCCGTCTATGGGGTCGCACAGAGTCAGGCACGACTGAAGCGACTTAGCAGCAGCAGCAGCAGCCGACATTTGCCACCCAATTGTCTTCCCCAACGTCCACTTGACAGCCCTGCAGAAACTCCTGTACGTTCCCCTCCACAGCGGGCGTCTGCAGCTCATTCAGTGCCCAGCCCTCACTGCTGGCGCCCGCGCGCCTCCCATCCTCTGGGCTGGTGCTACTTGCATCACTGACTCAAAGCTGAGCCCACCGAGCGATCGACGGAGGAGCTCAGGGCTCATTCGGGGCAGCGAGCCTTATAAACACAGCAGCGGGTCTGAAAGTTCAAAACACAGTCAGTGACCATGATCAGAAAAAGCTGAGCCCACCGAGCGATCGACGGAGGAGCTCAGGGCTCATTCGGGGCAGCGAGCCTTATAAACACAGCAGCGGGTCTGAAAGTTCAAAACACAGTCAGTGACCATGTTCAGAAAAAGCTGAGCCCACCGAGCGATCGACGGAGGAGCTCAGGGCTCATTCGGGGCAGCGAGCCTTATAAACACAGCAGCGGGTCTGAAAGTTCAAAACACAGTCAGTGACCATGATCAGAAAAAGCTGAGCCCACCGAGCGATCGACGGAGGAGCTCAGGGCTCATTCGGGGCAGCGAGCCTTATAAACACAGCAGCGGGTCTGAAAGTTCAAAACACAGTCAGTGACCATGTTCAGAAAAAGCTGAGCCCACCGAGCGATCGACGGAGGAGCTCAGGGCTCCTTCAGGGCAGCGAGCCCTATAAACACAGCAGCGGGTCTGAAAGTTCAAAACACAGTCAGTGACCATGATCAGAAAAAGCTGAGCCCACCGAGCGATCGACGGAGGAGCTCAGGGCTCATTCGGGGGCAGCGAGCCTTATAAAACACAGCAGCGGGTCTGAAAGTTCAAAACACAGTCAGTGACCATGTTCAGAAAAAGCTGAGCCCACCGAGCGATCGACGGAGGAGCTCAGGGCTCCTTCAGGGCAGCGAGCCCTATAAACACAGCAGCGGGTCTGAAAGTTCAAAACACAGTCAGTGACCATGTTCAGAAAAAGCTGAGCCCACCGAGCGATCGACGGAGGAGCTCAGGGCTCCTTCAGGGCAGCGAGCCCTATAAACACAGCAGCGGGTCTGAAAGTTCAAAACACAGTCAGTGACCATGATCAGAAAAAGCTGAGCCCACCGAGCGATCGACGGAGGAGCTCAGGGCTCATTCGGGGCAGCGAGCCTTATAAACACAGCAGCGGGTCTGAAAGTTCAAAACACAGTCAGTGACCATGTTCAGAAAAAGCTGAGCCCACCGAGCGATCGACGGAGGAGCTCAGGGCTCCTTCAGGGCAGCGAGCCCTATAAACACAGCAGCGGGTCTGAAAGTTCAAAACCCAGTCAGTGACCATGATCAGAAAAAGCTGAGCCCACCGAGCGATCGACGGAGGAGCTCAGGGCTCCTTCGGGGGCAGCGAGCCTTATAAAACACAGCAGCGGGTCTGAAAGTTCAAAACACAGTCAGTGACCATGTTCAGAAAAAGCTGAGCCCACCGAGCGATCGACGGAGGAGCTCAGGGCTCCTTCAGGGCAGCGAGCCCTATAAACACAGCAGCGGGTCTGAAAGTTCAAAACACAGTCAGTGACCATGATCAGAAAAAGCTGAGCCCACCGAGCGATCGACGGAGGAGCTCAGGGCTCCTTCAGGGCAGCGAGCCCTATAAACACAGCAGCGGGTCTGAAAGTTCAAAACACAGTCAGTGACCATGTTCAGAAAAAGCTGAGCCCACCGAGCGATCGACGGAGGAGCTCAGGGCTCCTTCAGGGCAGCGAGCCCTATAAACACAGCAGCGGGTCTGAAAGTTCAAAACACAGTCAGTGACCATGTTCAGAAAAAGAGTACGAGAACAGCATCATGCGAGGGAGAGAAATTCGGCCTGAGAATATCTGTGCTGACCCAGGGCAGGTCTAACAAGGCTCAGGCCCCTGGCCTCACCCCACAGAGCTGTGGTGAAAGCGTGAATCACAAGGAAGGACGAACATGAGGAGAGTGGCAGGCTGAAATTCCAGTCCAGCTTCCCAGCACTAGCTCCCAGACTGGCTTTATGTGAATCACTTAATACGACCTCTTAAAAATTCAGAGACTCAAGCCCCATCTCAGGGAGACTAAACAGATCCAGGATGGAGCTCAGGCATCTAAAGTACGGCCAGACTTGGGAGCCACGGCGACAGGTGACGGGCGCACGCGGCATGTCACTGCTGGGCAGGGGCAGCTTTCATGCTCCAGCGCTTCTGTCCTCACCGGTAGCACCGGCACCTCTCCCTCTCTCATCAGGGCAGGAAGGAGGTAAGAAGCAGGCTGACCAAGAGAGTTAAGGCACAAGACAAATCCTGCACGGGTGGTACTAGGGTGCTGAGATATCGTTTTTTATCGTTTTATTTACTTTTAATTGGAGGATAATTGCTTTACAGTATTGTGTTGGCTTCTGCCAAACATCGGTGTAAACAGGCGTTTCATGTCCCCTCCCTCCCTCCTGAACCTCTCTCCTACCCCCCACCCATGGTGACGCATTTTGATGAGGGAAATGGTGTAGGCCTGGCTTAAGTAAAAGAGCTGATCAAATAAAAGGCAGACAATACACAGAAACAGCCTGTCACACATGCCAAACTCAAAGTTTTTCAGAGAATCCAAAAGCAATAGCAATTATAATCTCTGATATCCTTAGCTGGCTTATCAGACTGGCTTACCCAGTCTGACTTCTTTGCTAACAGCAAGCTAATTGATTGACTGATTTAAACAAAGAATGAGGAAACAAGACTCACTGTTCCTAAACTGTAGATTTTTTTTTCTGCTTTCTCTGTTGCTGCTGCTGCGAAGTTGCTTCAGTCGTGTCCGACTCTGTGCGACCCCATGGACGGCAGCCCACCAGGCTCCCCCATCCCTGGGATTCTCCAGGCAAGAACACTGGAGTGGGTTGCCATTTCCTTCTCCAATGCATGAAAGTGAAAACTGAAAGTGAAGTCACTCAGTCGTGTCCGACTCTTAGCGACCTCATGGACTGCGGCCTACCAGGCTCCTCTGTCCATGGGATTTTCCAGGCAAGAGTACTGGAGTGGGGTGCCATTGCCTTCTCCCTGCCTTCTCTAAACATAGCCTGTTTTTGCTTTGGTTGAATGGCATAAACCCACTGGTTGATTTCCTTTGAATACAGATCGACAGTGAAGTACTGATTAAGTAAATGCCTTTGCGTTGTTCTTTTACAGTTTCCCATTAGTTCAGTGCCTGAATTTCCACCAGGCAGAACCTGACAGAGCACTCTCACACCCCCCCACTGGCCAGAGCAGAACTCACAGTGAGGAGGCCTTAGGCAGGATGTTCACAGAGGCAGCCAGCTTCTTATCCAGGATAGCCCTAAAGCAAAGAGAGAGCATGCTAGTTACTGGGGCAAGTGTCCAGCATCTGAAGAGATGGAAGAGGATACAGGAGCTCCTGGGAGTTTCCCAGGAAACCTAAGTCTAAACAGATAACCATTTAGAGTGCCCCTCCCAAGTCAAACCAATACGTTCCATAACTGCCACGCACAGACCCTCTGCAGACAGAATTGTTTAAGTCCTTCCCTGAGTGGGAGAAGTAAGGAAGCAGCTACGCAAAGGCTATTTCAAGGACAGGCGCAATCGGCTTGGAGAATGGGAATCTGTTAGCCCTGGAAGGAGAACAAAAAGACCCGGATTCCAATCCAGCCCTGCAGCAGGATGGCTGTGTGACCTTATGCAAGCTCCTTCTTTCATTCCAGAAATCAGTATTTGAGCACCTATCCAAGACAGGCATGACTGCCTCACTCAACTTGACTCTCCTGCTGTACAACCAGAGGAGTGATTCAGTTGATGGGTTCCAACCCTTTTCACCACCAAATACTCCTTTTATCATGTCAACTTCTTTTCCTCTTCTCTCTTGGATACGTGCTAGGCTCTCAAATGATATCTACAGATCAGAGGTGTCTGATGACCACATGGAACTGATACAACTCGAAGGAAAGGCAAAAAAAAAAGCAAAAAAAGGGCATCCTGTCCTGCGACTGGCAAACATAGGCTCTGCACACTTGTCCTTTCCGTGACGCTTCCTACCACAGTCCTGAGAGCTCCACCACCACCTGTGCAGGCCTCTAAGCACTGGGTTTGTTTTTGACAGACCACAGACTGGAATTCTTGCTCTGAGAGTCTGACTCCTGTGCGGGGCCCTGGTGAACACGGTACAATGTGCCTGAACCACTGCACAGTGTCACAGAGACAAGACTACCGCGTCGCCCTGCAGGGAAGTGTCCCCAAGGCTCAAACCCTAAGCCCTGGGGATCAGGCAGGCTGGACAAACCCGCCTCGGGTCTGCCGTCAGCCACGGAGGCCCGTCTCAGTTCTCTGAAGTGTGTGGCCCCTGCCAAATACAACGCGTCTGAGGCCTGAGCCCTGATCCCTCCTTTCCTTGACCGCTGCCAAGAGAACTGACCTACTTTCTCTTCTCCCAAGTTCCCGGCTGAACAGTGTTCTATTTAAGGCTCCACATTAATGTGGTATTATCACCACCCTCATGCCCTTGGAAAGTTCCAGGTGGTAAATAAATCCCTGACTCTAAGGAGAGGCACACGGCCCAAATTTGTTTAAGCAACTGCTACAAGTCTTGCTCACTCAATCAAGTCGTCTGCTGAGAAATCACACTGCACTGGTTCTGAAAGTGACATGCAAACACAGGGAATGAGTTAAACCTTTAGAAAAAAAAGTAATCCATTGCTTCACGGGCCTCCAATCTCTTTGGCAGTGTGAACTCCTCAGTGACTAATCACAGCAACAAGTTAGGAAACAGACTGTAAAGTTCTGGAGGACTGTGTTATTCAAAATGCCCCTGTGGCGAAAAAGAAAAAAAAAACATCAGAGAGAGAAAACAAATGTACAAGCTGATGGATAAAACATGCACCGAAGTCCAGCGGTGAGTCACAGAGCGGGAGCTCAAGCCCCCGTGCTTGTCTGAGTAAAGTGGAAGGCAGGCCTTCGAGGGTCTCCAGAAACTGCAAAGGTCGCAGACTAGAGGCTTGTGGACCAGACACATGGTTTGGGTCTCACGGCATTTAAAAAAAGTCTTGACTTTGTTACCAATATTTACTATTAGGGTACTTTACATTCAAAAATACACATTACCTAGCTTCTCACCAAAAAATGAATCTTAGAACATTTTGGACCCGTAGTCCTACAAGGTCACATTCAGCCAGAGCTGAGCAGGGGCTACCACCTGCAGGCATGGCCGGAGCTCCTCAGGTCAGTCAGTTTCCACTCCCCCTCCTCCCACACCTGGGACACACAAGGCTTGCTAACTACAGCCATTCTTCATCATGACCCCCAGCCCACTTCGCGCAGGCTGAAGCGGCCTGCCTGTCGGCACCCGTGCCTGTGGTGCTGGTCGGATCTAATCCCCTTTCCCTGTGAGACCAAGGCCCGGGAAAAGGATGCAGAAAGAATAAAGTAGAGAGAGTATATTTAAAAAGTTAACAACTGAACATTAAGATACACTCCTGAAAACTAGCAGAAAGAAAACGCATCCCCTACAGAGGAATGAGATCCATTGCTGCTTTTCATCAGCAACCTTGGATGCAAGTAGGCAGAGACCTCTCTCCAAGCTGAAACCAATCCATTCCCCTCAACTGGCCTTTCCACTATTTAGAATCCATGCCTTAGAGCCCTTTTCCTCCCAATACCCAACACCTTAAAGATGTCACCTGAAGTTGCTCCTGACAGGACCCAGAGTGGCTGGTCCAGGGGTCCAATGAGTTCAGCAGAGGCCCTGGGTATACCAGAAGCACGGAGGGGATTTCAATTCCCAGCTGCTAAAAGCTGAGGTCCTATTTCTGGAGTAATCACATGCTCATTCAGACAAGAGCTGTTCTCCAAAAGCAATGTTAATAAGGAAAAAAACTGACATTCTGGTTAGGGGCAGGAAAGATGTAATCAAATCAAAAGTTAACCTGTGACCATCGATTTGGAAGCGGTGTGCCCCCAAAGACCAGATTCAACACATAAAACACTATAACTACCACCAAACTTCAAGAATGCAGAATTGCAGAGCAAGAAAAGGAGCTAGGAGTCAAGTTTATTACCCCTTGGCCCCACTAACCCTCTTCAGAGCTGCAGCTATAAAGGAGGGGCAACTTCCCCAGCAGCTCAGCGGCCAGGACTCGACTCTCACTGCCGTGCCTCTGGGCTCAACCCCCATTCCGGGAACCAATATGCCACAGGCTGCACAGTGCAGCCAAAAAACAAGAGGAGTGAGGGGGAGGGGGTGGAAATCAGATACAACCCTTACTGAGCATCTGTTATATTTGAGTTCCTGGAGTAAGGACTGAACAGATATCATATTTAATCCTCTCAAGAAGGATAATTCAAAAACTCAGGTTTAGAGAAGAGGAGCAACCTGCCCGAGGTCACACGGTCAGCAAGAGACGGAGCCAAGATTTCAACTCTGTTGCCGTGCTCTCTCCACCACTGCTTTCAGTTATTCGCCAAACACCTGGAATTGGTCTCCTCCTCCTCCTGTCTCGGTCCACATCTCTGGGACTGAGCAAAAACTATCTCCAAAAATAAAGAGAGCTGGGTCAGGAATTAGAACTGTTAAATGCCCAACCTGCAGGCTTCCATCTGAGCAAGGCGCCTTGCGCTCTGGATCTCAGGTCCCTTATCTGCCCCCAGGCACCACTCAACATTTTCAGGCCCAGAAGCAGGATCCATCCAAGTGCCATTCACGCATGCCTCTCCAATCGCCCCAGTTAGACAGCTGTGCAGCTCAGCACTGGACAGATGGGGTTGTCAAAAGCAAAAGCAGAGTCCCGAAGTGGCCCCTCTGGAGCCTCCTGAGCCCCCTGGGGCAGTACCTGAGCCCCCTCCCCATACCTGGCAATATCTCTGGCGATCTGCTCGTTGGGACAGTTGACAAAAACAATGGAGTACGTGCCGGACACATAGCTGCCAGTGACAACGGAGAGGAGCTGCAGGCTGAGGGTCCTGAGCACGGAATATGTCAGGAGAGAGGCTGTCAGGATCTGCACAGCGGGAAAAGAAAAGCACAGATCAGCAGAGGTGTGACCAGCTCACCACCGGCAAGCTCGAGCAGACTGGAACCAGCGCTGGGCAACATGCTTTTATCCCCACTTCCCACCCACAAAATAATTCCTAGGATCTGCATTGAGCTTTAGTGCTTAATGTTTTCATGCCTAGATTGTTTTCCTCCGCATTTTGCAAATGGTTTAAAAAAAAAAAAAAGGCTTAACAATCAAGACACTTGCTCAAAGTCACACAGCTTTGGGAATCCCCTGGTGATCCAGTGGTCAGGATTCTGCGTTTTCACTTCCAGGGCCCAGGTTCGATCCCTGGTTGGGGAACTAAGACCCTGTGAGACCAAAACAGCCATGCAGCATGGCCACACACACACACTAATCACACAGCTTTTAATTGGTGAAGCCAAGAATAGGAGTGGAGCCTGGATAACTTGAAATCCATTCCCACTGCAAAACACTGCTACTACAGGTCATAGCAACTGGCGTCCACGGGGCTGCTGTCATCCTGTGGAGATTATGGCTGGCAATAAACTCCTCTATCTGCTGATGTGACTGTTAGGGAGTTAATTTCACCGCCATTCAATTGTGTACATGCCAGGTGCTGTGGGGAGTCCAGTGGAAAAGGAAGCCTAATTCTAAAGCAGTGGCGCCTGTGCTACTCTGACAGACAACCGGCGGCGGGGGAGGTCCAAAAGGAAGGCTCCACCTGTTGGGGGCAGGAGAGGCTTTGAAGAGAAGGGACCATCCAACTTGGAGCTGAAATAATAGGTAGGACTGAAAAAGAAGATGTGGTTAATAATGTACAAACTCAAGAGGTATTTGGGGACAGACGAATTATCTAGACTGCATGGGTCTTAGTCAGTGGGCATGAAGCTGGGAGGAAAATGAGCCTGGCTAGAATTATAAAGGGTCAGGCTAAGCAATGTGGGGTTTGTACTCAAGTGATGGGGTGCTTTTGGAGGTTTTTTAAATAGAAGAGTAATAACATGATCAGGCTGAGTAGAGTAATGTGAAGGAGGATGGGGAGTGATCAGAGATAGGTGATTCAAAGGCCATTACAATGTTGCAGGAAAATATTAAGATCCTGAGCTAAGAAAATGACAGTGATAACAGGAGAGGAAAAGACAGTCAAGGTATAATTTTTCTTGCTACTTTAATGATAAAACATCTAAAAGAAGAGGAAATTAAAAGAATTGGAGGACATCTTCCAGGGTTCTTTGCTTGGGGGATACAAAAGAGTCATTAATAGAGATGGAGGCAACTTGCAAGGAGCCCCACCGTGAATCAGGCAAGACTGGACAAGAACACGCTTCTCCCGCCTGCCAGCCCAGGCTCATGTCTCCCTCAAACAAACCTCTGTCCTCCCACTCCTACATTATCGCCTGGCCCTGCCTGCCTCCTACTTCTTGGCAGGGCCTGAGTAGCGTTTTTATGTCTTTAGCTTCAGTCTGGGGTGGGCTTCTCATTCCCTCCCATGACCTCCCCCAACACCTCCAGTCCAACATGCTAGTCCTCTGAACTGAACCAGTGACCACACAAGAAAAAACAACCAGGGTTTTCAAGGAAGTTGTTAGTGACAACTCAGATTATACAGGATATAAAAAAACAAAGGCACTAAACAGCAGGATTTAAAACCTAGTGTTAGTACAGCTCTCTGCAACTCAACCAGTTACTTCCTCTCTCTTCTATAATGGTTACCTAGAAATTGGAGATTACAACATTTGTGCCGCCTACCTCCGAGTTGCCATGGGCTTAAACAAGATAGGAAAAACAGTTTTTGCCCACTAATCCAATAAAGAAAGGAACCACACTTTGCTCATCACTGTGTCCCCAGGACAGTTCACGGCACACAGAAGCTTCTCAAGAAATAACCTGTAGACTGGTGAATTCGCACACCAGCAAGATGCTGAGATGGAGACTAAACGGTCTTGTGAAGTAAGTAGGGCTTTTGGTGATCCACAGAGCTTTTGGCAGAGAATTGGACATACTAGAACACTCTAAGGGGTCAGATACATGACTCTAAGGTGGCTTTCAGCATGGACTCTAAACAAAAGGAGCAATGGTCTGTCCCCCAACCAAAAAAGCCATTCCTAGGGGAGATCTAGGGCATTTCAGCCAGCAGGTATCAGTGGAACACAGAGCTCACAGGATTAAATACAAACTCACCTAAAATGTATTGAAACTCTTGTGTGAACTCACAGTGAGACACTCAGAGGTAGTCTGGGCACTTGGGTATTACCTAAGACAAGCCTTCATTTAACAGATAAGGTAACTGAGGCAGTTCTGTGACTGAACCAAGACTTAAATCTAAACTCCTGCCTCCCATTCTGGGCTCTCTGAACTGCAAGGAGCATCACTAGGAAGTGACACAGCGGGCTTATTTCAGCTTCACTTAATCTAGTGGCTCTCAGCTTGAGGCAATCTTGCCCCTGCCCCAGGGGACATCTGGTCACATCTAGGGACAATTTTGATGTCATGACTGGGGAGGAAATGCCATTGGTAGAGGCCAGGATTGCTGCTGAACATCCTTCTACTGTACCATCGATCACACTGAAATAATAGTGGTTTACATACGTCTCCCTCATTGGATGTGAGCTCATTCATTTCTGTATCCTCAGCACTTTACAAGCCCTGATAAGACGTATGGACTTGAGAAGTGTTTGCAGACCATATCAACAAAGAATCAGAAGATATGAAAGGTCAGTTTGGAATCAAAGGTGGACTACAGTACATTAGAAAGTGATATTACATGAATGCAAAATACAGATATCAACATATTTCCTAATAGAGACAGACTCATTACTGTAAGTTTATAACATTTTCATATTTATATCTTTACATCTTTTCTAAGTTTACACTGTTTCAAAATATTTTATGTATCCTTTCAATTACTTCATTCTGCCTTTTTCCTTTTTTTTTTTTTTTTTGGTACTGGAGTATCTGCCTAACCTTTAAGAGGTTATGGTTTTGTTTTAGTTTTACGGTCACACCCCGAGGCATTTGGGACCTTAGCTCCCCAACCAGGGATCACACCCAACTCCCCTGCACTGGAAGGTGGAGTCCTAACCACTGGACCATTGGGGAAGTCCTTAAGAATTCATGGTTGACTTTACAATTTGTGTTAAGGCAGAAGGGGCCTCAGAAACCACCTAGTGTTTCTAAATTTATAACATACCTAGTTTTAAGGAATTTGTAAATACTCTGAAATTAACATTGTGTTTATCTATACACTTTCCTTGGGTGCAAATCCAGAATTTTCACACACAACCCCCCCCACCCCAAGAAAATCTATAGTCCCCCAAAATATTAAGCATCACTGATGTGTGCCAGTTAATTAAGGGCCAGAGAGGGGAAGAAATCACCAGAAAGGTGAGCAGTGGAGCTGGGCTAGACCCCTGGGCTTCGACAGTTCTCCTTTCCACCACCCGGCCCTGCCCCAAAGGGCAGCTACCACCAGCACCACCAACAGGCACTCTGCAGCCACTGCCAACCTTTACATGTTAAGATACTTCAGAGATGAGACAGCAAAGCCCCCAGAAAAATGAGGCGGTAACTGCACCGGGAAGAGGAAAAGAAACTAGCATGGGACCCTTAGATGAGAATGCACCAGCAAACACCCCTCACCATCCCACCCTCCTGGGCAGTGAAACAGCCCAGTCACTCCTCCTCAAAGGCAGGGCAGAAAGGGGTGCTGGTAAGCTTCAGAATCACACCACAATCTCCAGGACACTGGGTGGTGCCCCCAGGGATTTCACCATCCACCCACTACCCGCCTGCCCCCAGCTCAAAATCCCAGGAGTATACAGCACAAATGCCCCTTCTTCCCTCAGTCCCCAGGCTGGAGGTTTAGAGGCGAGAGGATTCACAGCATCGTACTGTGGAACACTCACCAAGAAGCATATAAAGATAGAGGGCCGAGTGGAGCCTGGCAGAGGGCACCGTGAGCCCAGCCTGTCCATGGCGTCGCTGGTGACTGAGCCAGCACAGGCTATGGGAACTGCAGCCTGAGGGAAAGTCGCTGGCGGATGGATGGGCTCCAAGGGCCTGAGCCCCTCTCCTCTTACCACCTGCTGCCTGCCACTGCCCGGCCAGGTCCCAGCCAGGCTGGCCGGAAGGAGAGGGTGGAGGGGGTGGGGAAAGAGGGACTCATTTTTCACTGGGCAACTCTCTAGAAACATATAACCCAAACAGCCTGTGCAAACCTCCAACCCCTGCAAAAATAAAAATACTAATTTTCCCTCCCCATTCTCACATATACCAAAAACCATAAAATCCCCTGAGGTGTACAGATTAAAGCTTCTTAGATATATAAAACTTTCAGAAACCACAGCCCACAAACACAAATACACAAAACTCTTCCACTGAGGCCCATCCCACCAAAAAAATAAAAAATAAAAACAAACCCAAATAAATGAAGCCCATACGTGGCTGACTTCATGTCCCCCAACAGCATTTTAATCCTCCCTGGTTTAAAACAAACACTTCCACTGCTGACCTCTCTCCCTGTAAAACCACCCATCTTTCAAGGCCAGCTGGTCTGTGCAGCCTTTACCAAGGTTAATCCCAAGATCCCATTTCCCCTAAGGCACTCTGTCCACACTTTTGAGGCAGCATTTAACGTCAGCTGCTAAAACAAACTCAAAAGCAGCAAGCTAATGACTGTTACCCTTTGGGGATGCAGAGTCCACTGTTGTCAGGGTTTCCAATTTTTTAATCCAGCTTCTTAGTGTGAAATTTCTTAATTTTTAAATGACCACACTGCTGGTAAGACCCTAAGTAAATTTTAAGCCAAGGAAAGCTACTTTTTGTCTAGACTGTAGTGGTGATTACACAAACATTAAAAAATTCAACAAATTGTACACTTAAATTGGTAAATTGTATTCTACGTAAATAGTACCTTAAACAAAGCAGGTGGGGAGGGGAATGCTGAAAACCAATTAGGAATTGTTTTAAACTGGGCAGACAAAACAAAACCTACCTGGTTCCCAAACTGGCGGGCAAGCTGCCAGTTCACAGCTTGTGTTTAACTACCTGTTTACCTGTCTGCCTTATTCCTTGGGACTATTATTCTTAAAAGGCCTGATAACACTTTCTAGCAAAGTGCCTGACAAAGCCAGCTGTAGCCCTAGTTCTATCATTTATGATGGCTGTGTAGACTCAGGCAAATTTCTTAACCTCTCTGAGCTTTGGGGGCTTTTTTTGGTAAAGAAAGAGCTAATACCTCTTTCATAGATCTAAAGTGAAGATTAACAGAAGATAAATGTAAGAGTGTTTTATAAAATATAAGACCACGTCAGCATTTCATGAGCCATCTCATGCCACTACCAAACAAGGTTAACTCAGAAAATCTCCAGTTGTGATTGAAGAACTTAGCATGTATGAAAGAAACAGGGTTAGAAAAAATGAGGCTGAGTGGTCCTTAAAAAACCCTTTATATTCAAAGTCCACTAAAATCAAGATTGTGATCTCTTAAATCCGTTATATTAATAGGAAAGGTCACTGTTAATCACCATTTTACCTTAGATCCTGAGATGATGTCCCAGAATTTAGCACAGGTTCCTGCACAGAATATGTTCAATAAATATTTGTTGAATGACTAAATGATACGGATGTGTGGCTGGTGATGACAAGGATGGTCATGATGAAGGTGATGCTGGGGCAAAGGATGGCAAGGGATGAACTGCTATCTGGAAGAAACCACCTCTGGATTCTCTTCTTTCTGCAACTCAGGCACCTCTACTCTCTTCAGAGTCAATTCCAAGGTCAGATTCCAAACGTCCAATTCTGCATTTATGACCTTGGCAGAAGGTCTAGTAAGAGTTCAGATCTAATAAGAGCCTCAGTGCCCCCTGCCTGAGATCACAGGCTCTTCTGGAGGCATCTTGCCTTCTCTCTTTCTTTCCTCCTCCTTACTGGATTCAGAGGTGAACTCAGACTCTTCAGAGTCAGATTCTGTACCCGTCTCTTTCATCCGCAATACTGTCTGTATCTTCCTTCTCTTTCTTCAGCTCCTCTACTTTATTTTGAAAGTTCTTCTGCACCTCTTCTATAGGTATACAATTTATTGAAGCCTCTTTTTTAAAGGCCAAACCTCGATCCAGGAAAGAATCCACATCAATCGCAGCACGGATGAGGTCTGACGCCTGGTGTAGGACAGCATTGTTTCCTTAGGTTCATCTTTCTCTGGTTCCAAAGATTTGCCTTCTTCCTATCAAGGTACAGACGTGTATCTATCATCTCAAGATACAGACTCTCTGTTACTGCCAAAGTTTGAAACTTAAGTTTCATATTGATGAATTTAAAGCCCATCCAATTTGCAGACCATGATTTTTTTTTCAGCTTCTTCTTTAGCTCCAGGGAAACATGCATAATCATTCATAACATCATAGCAAAGCTTCCACCAAGCTTTATCAAGAGCATCTGGTTTATCATCCATCACCTCTTTTATTATTACCAAAGCAACAGCAATGTTGAATTGTTGCCATGTTTCTTTTAAAGTGAGCAAAGGTTTTTTGTTTTTTTTTCCAATACCATGGGCAAAATGGTCAAACATATGCTTGGTGTACCCCATGAATGCTTCCATTACACTCTGATCCAAAGGCTAAAGATAGCTAGTGTTCCAGACAGAGAAACATAGTAACAACGTTGGGATGAGCAAGGAATAATGAGTCTGGGTGATTGGGAACACTATTAGCATACTCTGAAGGCAAGATCTGGGGGAGTTAAACAATTCCAAGCTCAAAGAATAAAACAATTATGGAGCCAATCCAAAATGAGGGTAGCTGTTAACGATAAGATTAGTGATCGCCAGAAAAACAAGAAAGCATATCTTTTTTCACAAAACAAGTGGAATTTGGGGTCTTCATAAAGCAGCAACGGGTTTATCATTTTGTCACCTGCGGCACTGACACGAAATGTAAGGGAAATCCTGTCCTTAGCGTCCTCTAAGTTTCCCGGATTTCTGTCTTTTCCCCCAAAAGTACACAAAGGCAAGCACTTCCAAAGCAGACTCATTTCCTTGATGTGAAGACCTACTGAGGTTAAAGCCTCTAGCTCTGATCAGTTTCTAGAGTTGCTTGGAATACGTGGGTGGTGACTGGGTATTTAACGGATCTTCCATCAAACTCGAATTTCGCAGTCTATAGTAATGTCTAAACTCAAACCACCCCTGGGTCGCATGAAAACTCATCTGGGTTGTCCTTGCCAGTGGTTTCCACCAGCTGCAAGTAAACCTGTTTGGCCTGGCTGCAGACAGCCTTCAGCGATCGCTGCCCCCCACCCCGCCCCCAATCCTAGACCCAAAAGATTAACTGAAGTTTCCATCTTCTCGATGTTTACATCCTTGGGAATGCACAGCACCTAGGAGCAGACGCGCGAAAAACTCTCCATGCTGGCCCCGACGGCCTTCTCGTTTTGCGTAAGGGTGTGCACGGCCCCACGTCGGTGTTACTCACGCCTTCTTACAGCTTCTCGAGAATTTTCATCTTCCAGAGGCCTTGACCCTTCGCCTCCTCTTAATACGTGTTTGGCCGGGGAGCAAGATGTTCACCGCCTCCGCTCCGCCCTGGCGGCCTAAGCCTCCACCACAGCCTGGTTTTAGAGCCAGGGGGCCGACAGCAAGGCCGTTTAACCTTCGGTTCGTTCGCATTCTCACCACTCCGCTTGCCGCACATTGACCCAGCCTTCGCTCTCAGTGCGACAGAAGCAACCAGACCAGAGACTCGGGCCCACTCTGTGGCACCCATGACGACGCACAGCTGCGACCCCGTAACTAGCAGCGACCCTAGTGAGCCACGGTATCGCGAGGCTTGGCAGCTCCCGGACGCGCGCGGCCCGGCAGCTGGGCAATGCTATTGGTGCGGCCGGGGCAATTTGGGCTCAGCCAAAACTTAAGGGAAGGGAGGCTGCGCCGGGCAGATCTCGCGAGGCTCGAAGAGGCGCCCCGCGAACTAGGAGCGGGGCGGGCTGACTGGCGAGCCCTGGCGGGAGGGGCATCATGGCGGCCCAGGCGCTGGCGCTCCTGAGGGAGGTTTCGCGGCTGGAGGCGCCGCTGGAGGAGCTGCGCGCTCTGCAGTCGCTGCTGCAGTCGGTGCCGCTCAGCGAGCTCCGCGAGCAAGCGGCGGAATTGCGCCTTGGCCCGCTTTTCTCCCTGCTCAACGAGAACCATCGGTGAGAGGACCCTGCAGCTTGAGCGGGGGAGAATGACACCCCTAAGTATGGAGCCGGGGATGGGGGGTGGTGACGGGGGAGGCTTTTCCCAGTCTCATTGAGGGCTGAACATAGATGAAATTTCAGAGAGGAAGGATCCAGGGCCGAGAGGCAATAGACGGGGTTCAAGTCCAGGCTCTGAGGTGTGCCCCTGACCGTCGTTTGGACTCGCTGCCTTCATCCTTGAAATAGGAGGCGAAAGGCAAGGTTGCCCATCTATAGGGAGGGCTCCTCCAACACGTATCCCAGTCCTTGACTTTCTCTCTCCTCTTTAGCAGAGGTCCTATCCTGGCGGCTTGGTAGGCTATGTCGATATTTTAAATTCACGTACTCTTGATCCCGTAATTCTTGTTACAGAAATTAACGTGCAGGTATACTCACACACAAAATGTACTGTATCTACACGTTTATTCACACAGAAGTTGACAGCAAAAGGCAAACAACTAGGAACAACCTGAATATCTATTAAAAGGAGATTCTTAAATTATGACATATGACTATGGAACAGTATGCAGCTGTTAGAAAAATTGAGTAGATATATCTATCTCTCTCTATATATGGACATAGATCTCTAATATATATTGCTGAATGAAAAAATTGTTGGAGTTTATAAATCCATTATATGTAATTTTTAAAAAAGAATTACAACCCTCTCACACCCACATGAACACTGGCCAGTGTAACATTAGAAATACCTGAAAGGTACATTAGAAGCTATTAATATGGAAATGGAACTTAGCATGGTAGGAAGGCATTTTACTTTTCATTTTATGTACATCTGTAGTATTTCATTTTTAAATGCTTTGTAATTGATCATCTGATAACCTAAAAGACTTAAAATGTTTGTGATCCAGAAATTTAAAAGTGACCTTCTTTTTTGAAAAGATAATGAATCACTGAGTCAAGACTGGGTGATTTCAGAGGACTTTTTTGGCTCTGACCTTCTAAGAGGTCTCTCTTTTTCATTTGTGTTATCCCTCCATTAATTCTGTTAGTCAACATTATTTAGACCTGCTTATTAAATCCCTCTTATATGTGCGTTTTATTTCAGGCCCTCATCTTCTCCCTCTTGCTAGACCTGTTGCATTAGTTTGATTTCTCATTATTCCCGAGTTTACTTTTCTAGTGTGTTCTTCCAACGTTGAAACCACGGTGAACTTCGCAGGTTGTTTGACTCCCAGCTTTTCCATGGTTTCCCAGTGCCTTCGGTGCAAAAGTAAGACTTGTCAGTCTGGCATCTGGACCCGTACAGTTTATTTTCACCCTGCTTTTCCAGCCTCATCATTTTTCTCCACTCTACACATATTTCATCTGCTCCAGCTGCCATGTGGCGATAATTACGGTTCCTTAAGCATGACTTGGCACTTTTCTAACTTTGTTTATGCCAGTCGTACTAACGGAAATACCTTCTTTCCTTCTCTCCAAATCTGTCCATCTTTTAAGGCCCAGATGAAGTGCCTTCCCCTCCAAAAAGTCTTTCCTGGTCACTCCAGTTGCAGTGACAGATCTCAGATCTCCTTAAGGACATGATGATTATTTCTCTTAAGGATACTTGATATTTTTGCCTTATGTTGTAATTCCATATGTGTTTCATTCTAGTTTGTAAATTCTTTGATGACAGGGGCCATATTTTGTTCATCTCTGCATCCCTCCTAGGGTGCAGCACATAATAAGATATATGCCAAATAAAAGATGCATAAATTTTAGACAGCCCAACTAGTCCAGCCACTTTATATTATAGATGAAGAGACTTTCAGTGGTCACACCATAAGTTAACACCAGGAATGCAAATGGGACTGAAATGGAGTGGAGTGTGAAGAATAAGGTCTGCGGGGGAGGTAGTTTGCTGGAAGGAGCAGTACTCTAGAAAACAGTGTCACTGGAAATTGAAAGACAGGGTAGTAGATACCACCTGCAACTTGTGGGAATAACTCTCTGTATATTGAATTGGCAATCTCTAGATATTTTTCTGTTTCTCTGGGCTATATATTGCTTCGGGATCTTTTCTCAGTTCAGTTCAGTTGCTCAGTCATGTCTGACTCTTTACGACCCCATGGACTGCAGCACACTAGGCTTCCCTGTCCATCACCAACTCCTGGGGCTTGCTCAAACTCATGTCCATTGAGTTGGTGATGCCATCCAATCATCTCATCCTCTGTTGTCCCCTTCTCCTCCTACCTTCAATCTTTCCCAGTATCAGGGTCTTTTCCAGTGAGTCAGTTCTTCGTATCAGGTGGCCAAAAGAGTGCAGCTTCAGCATCAGTCCTTCCAATGAATATTTAGGACTGATTTCCTTTAGGATGGACTGGTTGGATCTCCTTGCAGTCCATGGGACTCTCAAGAGTCTTCTCCAACACCACAGTTCAAAAGCATCAATTCTCCCGTGCTCAGCTTTTTTTATAGTCCAACTCTCACATTCATACATGACTGCTGGAAAAACCATAGCTGTGACTAGATGGACTTTTGTCGGCAAACTGATGTCTCTGGTTTTTAATATGCTGTCTAGGTTTGTCATAGCTTTTCTTCCAAGGAGCAAGTGTCTTAATTTCATGGCTGCAGTCACCATCTGCTGTGATTCACTGTTTCCATTGTTTCCCCCTCTGTTTGCCATGAAGTGATGGGACCGGATGCCATGATCTTAGTTTTTTAATGTTGAGTTTTAAGCCAACCTTTTCACTCTCCTCTTTCACTTTCATCAACAGGTTTTTTAGTTCCTCTTCACTTTCTGCCATAAGGGTAGTGTCATCTGCATATCTGAGGTTATTGATATTTCTCCCATCAATCTTGATTCCAGCTGGTGCTTCATCCAGCCAGGCATTTCTCATGATGTACTCTGCATGTACTCATCTCATACTCTAGCAAAGTAATGCTCAAAATTCTCTAAGCCAGGCTTCAATAGTACATGAACCATGAACTTCCAGATGTTCAAGCTGCATTTAGAAAAGACAGAGGAACCAGAGATCAAATTGCCAACATCTGCTGGATCATCGAAAAAGCAAGAGAGTTCCAGAAAAACATCTACTTCTGCCTTATTGACTATGCCAAAGCCTTTGACTGTGTGGATCACAACAAACTGTGGAAAATTCTTAAAGAGATGGGAATACCAGACCACCTGACCTGCCTCCTAAGAAATCTGTATGCAGGTCAAGAGGCAACAGTTAGAACTGGACATGGAACAACAGACTGGTTCCAAATAGGAAAAGGAGTACATCAAAGCTGTATATTGTCAACTTGCTTATTTAACTTATATGCAGACTACATCATGAGAAACGCTGGGCTGGAAGAAGCACAAGCTGGAATCAAGATTGCCAGGAGAAATATCAATAACCTCGATATGCAGATGATACCACCCTTATGGCAGAAAGTGAAGAGGAACCAAAGAGCCTCTTGATGAAAGTGAAAGAAGAGAGAGAAAAAGCTGGCTTAAAGCTCAACATTCAGAAAACTAAGATCACGGCATCCAGTCCCATCACTTCATGGCAAATAATGGGGAAACAATGGAAATAGTGACAGACTATTTTTTGGGGCTCCAAAATCACTGTAGATGGTGACTGCAGCCATGAAATTAAAAGACGCTTACTCCTTGGAAGGAAAGTTATGACCAACCTAGACAGCATATTCAAAAGCAGAGACATTACTTTGCCAACAAAGGTCTGTCTGGTCAAGGCTATGGTTTTTCCAGTGGTCGTGTATGGATGTGAGAGTTGGACTGTAAAGAAAGCTGAGCACCGAAGAATTGATGCTTTTGAACTGTGGTGTTGGAGAAGTCTCTTGAGAGTCCCTTGGACTGCAAGCTGCTGCTAAGTCGCTTCAGTCGTATCCGACTCTGTGCGACCCCATAGATGGCAGCCCACCAAGCTCTGCCATCCCTGGGATTCTCCAGGCAAGAACACTGGAGTGGGTTACCATTGCCTTTTCAAGCAGATCCACCCAATCCATCCTAAAGGAAATCAGTCCTGAATATTCATTGGAAGGACTGATGCTAAAGCTGAAACTCTAATACTTTGGCCACCTGATGCAAAGAACTGACTCCTTGGAAAAGACCCTGATGCTGGGAAAGATCGATGGCATGAGGAGAAGGGGACGACAGAGGATGAGGTGGTTGGATGACATCACAGACTCAATGGACATGAGTTTGAGAAAGCTCCGGGAGTTGGTGATAGACAGGGAAGCCTAGTGTGCTGCAGTCCATGGGGTCCCAAAGAGTCAGACACAACTGAGCAACTGAACTGAACTCTGCATATAAGTTAAATAAGCAGGGTGACAGTATACAGCCTTGTCATACTCCTTTCCCAATTTTGAACGAGTCGGTTGTTCCATGTCCCGTTCTAACTGACCACAGGTAAGGTGCTCTGGTATTCCCATCTCTCTAAGAATTTTCCATAGCTTGTTGTGATCCACACAGTCAGAGGCTTAATCATAGAAACCTATAGCCATTTGCAATCACTCTATTTCCCCCTCTCATCCCTCCTCCAGCCCCTGGCAAGCAGGGTCTATGAACACTGATGTACGGTTTTTGTGTGGACATACGTTTTGACTTATCTTGAGAATAAAAAAATTAACTACTCTCTTGGGCTTGATTGTACAAAGTGCAGTCACTAAGTTAAAAGGATACGTTCATTTGCTTTGAATTGCTGTGTGTTTCTGTGCTCAGTCATGTCTGACTCTTTGCAACCCCAAGGACTCTAGCTCTCTAGGCTCCCCTGTCCATGGAATTTTGCAGGCAAGAAAATTGGAGCAGGTCACCTTTTCCTTCTTCAGGGGATCTTCCTGACCCAGGGACTGAACCCGTGTCTCTTGCATCCCATGCATTGGCAGGCAGATTCTGCGCCACCTGTGGAGCCGTATATTACTATATTGCTTAATTCCCTTTTACACAGGCACAGTTTAACTATATACTCCTGTTAGTAGTATATAAGTGCCCATTTATTTGTACAGCCTATTAAGAGACAAGGAAATTACTCGTGAAACACCTCTATCTGCATCTGGTGGTCATCAAGTTCTGCTTCATTTGCCTCCTTAATAGCTCTTGAATCTTTTCCCTCTTTTCCTTTCTCACTGTTACTTCCTCGTTTTTGCTCATTTATCACCTCTCACCATCAAATAACTTCTAACTGAAAGTTTTTTCTCTAAAACTGATGCAGTGATTTCTACAAGTCAGATCTCATTGTGTTCCTTCTCTGCCTTAAAACCACTTAATGGCTTTCCGTTGCTTTCTAGGAAAAGGCTAGATTCCATAGCAGCATGTGAAAGACCTATCAGAGCCCAGCTTCTGTGCATCTTTCCTGTTTCACTTTTTGTTATTCATCCTTCTCCCCACTTCTCTCCCACCCTGTCATACCAAGTGACTTGTGGTTCCTTGAATGCATAACACTGTCTCATTCCTTTGTCTATTCCTTCGTGCTCACACCCCCTTTGCCTGGAACACTTCTCTTAGATAACTCCCATGTTTTCTTAAAGTTTCATTTAGGTGTTAACCTCTGGGGGGCCTTCTCTGAACCGCATCTTCTTTTCTGAGCTCCCTCAGCTTCTAGCCCTAACCTGTAGCCATTATCTGCCTGGATTATAGTTGCCTATTTTTCTGTGTCTTCCATTAAATGAGCTCCTTGAGATCAGAGAATATATCTTTTGCTTAGAGAGTATATATTATATATATATATATGTGTGTGTGTATATATATATCTAGCACAGACATGGTACAGAATAGATACTTAGTAAATGTTGAATAAATTAGTAGAAGTGGTCTTTCAAAGGGAAGTCTCTGTGCGGAGGAGAGCCTTATTAAGCATGGTGTCAGATATTAAGGTTGTTCAGTTCAGTCGCTCAGTCGTGTCCGACTCTTTGCGACCCCATGGACTGCAGCGCACCAGGCTTCCCTGTCCATCACCAACTCCCGGAGCTTGCTCAAACTCATGTCTATTGAGTCGGTGATGCCCTCCAACCATCTCATCCTCTGTCATCCCCTTCTACCTGCAGTCTTTCCCAGCATCAGGGTGTTTTCCAGTGAGTCATGTCTTCACATCAGGTGGCCAAAGGATTGGAGCTTCAGCATCAGTCCTTCCAATGAATATTCAGGACTGATTTCCTTTAGCATGAGGTTGTTACTTCCTACCTGGTAGGACAGGAACTGATGATATCCATGGTGTCTCCTTTAGGGAGCAGACTACTTTGTGTGTGTCCATCCTGGAGAGATTGCTGCAAGCTTTGGAGCCAGTTCATGTGGCCCGGAACCTCAGGGTTGACCTGCAGAGAGGACTGACTCACCCTAATGATTCTGTAAAAATCCTCACTCTGTCCCAGGTATGAATATTTCAGTAGCACGTAATGGAATCAACGTTTAGTGACCATCTGCCCTGGGCCAGGCTCTGTGCTGAGCGCCAGAGGCAGAGAGGTGAAGAAAATGCGTGCTCTCTCTGTCTGTAAGAATTGTCTAGTCTAGTGTGTGTAGCTGATTATAAATGCGGAATGCAAGCTGAAGAGCTTCCAATAAGCACCATCTGAATCAGTTTTTCGTCAAATACGGAGTTGCTTTTGTCAGACATTTTACCATATGATGTTAGTATATGGTAAAATGCCTGATACAAAAGCTATTAAATAAAGCCTGTTTCTCTCCTCCAAGGAGCCCCAAGTCTTAAAAAAAAGATTGCCATGGTAAGTCTTATTACAGTGACATGAATGAAGCACTGTTATAAAGGTCACTATTCCAACAAATTGGCAGCAACTCTTACCAGCGTGGTAACCAAACGTGCTACTGTTTGGGTGAAGAGCTGCTGCTGAGGATTATTGTGAAGGGACAGAAGCCGAGCAGTTAGTTATCCAAGAGATGTTCAGTTACTGTTCGTTCTTTTTTCCTCTTAAGTATTTATTCAGGAAAAGGGGAAGGTATCAAGTTACCCATTAACCATTTCCTTGCAGACACTCTGGCTTTACCTATTTAAGTTTCATTTAATCCTTATGATCCTGCAGCTAAGTGTTGCATTCCTATTTGACAGACAAAAAGTTAGGCTCACAGAAGTTATTTAATCTGCTCTCTCGATTAACCACTGAAAGCCGACAGAACTCGGATTTGTACTGTGTTCACTCACTGAGGCGTCTCAAACCTTAACTCTCCTGTGTTGCTTTTTTCTTTCAAAGATGTGACTGTGCCATCTGTGTGTTTGACTTTAATGAATCTGAGTCATTTGGAATTTTTAATGACTCATGGCTATAGTCAGTAACTCCTAAAATAACTGTACACTAAGGAAATTTGACTGTCATGTGTTTCCATGTTGCCCAGCCTTGGAAGAGTATTTCTGATTGTTTTTTTCCTTTCAGGTTGGAAGGATTGTTGAAAATTCTGATGCTGTTACTGAGATTCTAAATAATGGTGAATTACTGAAACAAATTGTTTATTGTATTGGTGGAGAGAATCTGTCAGTAGCTAAAACGGTGAGTCAGCTACATGCAGTGACGATGTCCTAAAAAACAGAAAGGCCTTCTGGATTGAGAGGTGAAGGTTTAGAATTAATAATTTGTGTAACTGAATTTGCAACTTCGTATTGATGGGATCAAATAAATAAATGGTTGTCAAAAAAAAAAAAGCTAGTAAACCCCTTTTATTTTCTAGAATACACATGTCTAAATTTTCCATCAGAGAGCTTACATAAGTTGTTTGGGTTGCTTGATAAGAAACTGTTTCTATTTTCTATTGAAAATACAGTGTATCTTTTCCAATTATAAGTAATTATACGTAAAATGTAGTGAATGCTCTTTGGATAAGGCGCATTCCATACACTAATTTTCACTTCAATCTTAGGAAGTAGAAAATACAGTTTGGCATTTTGACTACTTAAGAGATATTTTCTTTCCTTATAAGGCCATTAAATCCCTGTCAAGAATATCACTGACCCAAGCTGGACTGGAGGCTTTATTTGAAAGTAATCTGCTGGATGATTTGAAAAGTGTCATGAAAACAAATGACATTGTTCGGTATAGAGTGTATGAGGTAAGACTAAAAGCATACTCTCTGGTGCCTGTAGTTCAGAATGCGGTAGGGCTTACATAAAAAGGCAAGATGGCTCATTTGACATGTATTTATTGAGCCTGTAGTCTGTGTTAGGTCCTATACTAGGCGCTAGCAATGTAGAGGTGAACTCCCAGCCTAGTATGTGAGACAGTCACATAAAAAATATTTATATCGCCTGCAATGTTGGAGACCTGGGTTCTATCCCTGGGTTGGGAAGATCCCCTGGAGAAGGGAAAGGCTACCCACTCCAATATTCTGGCCTGGAGAATTCTACAGTCCATGGGTCACAAAGAGTCGGACACGACTGAGCGTCTTTGACTTTCACTAAGTACTATTGATATGATAGAGGAGATACCTTTGAAATTACACTTTGAAAAAATTAGTGTAGTAGTGGTAGTAAGAAGAAGCTTTGTATTGAGCAGTGTGCTAAATCCTCTCATCTATATTGTCTTCAATCTCACAGTAAACCCTATACTTCATTATCATTAATCTCACTATTAATGGAGTCATTTACCCAAGACCATTCAGTTAGTAGACTGTGTATTCAAAATGAACCTTCTATAGTCTAATTCCCTTTTCAGAACAGTCTTTGCATGTCTTAACATGTAAGAATCTTAGTTTTCCTTCTGTTTATATAGCCATTTCTTCTTGGTGTCCTGAATCCTTAACCTCTATTGAACTTTTAATTGTTGGGGTTTGTGAAGGCAAGCTAGGCTGTGCCCATGTTCAAAACAAAGCCCTGATTCTGTCCATTCACCTCATACCCCTAAAGAGACACAGCAGCAACAAATTGACCCTGTCTCACAGTCCACACAGCTGGATCTTGGCCCTCCAGCTCATTGTCTGCGGCCATGTCCTCCGTACCACATATCCATTCGGTCATCACACTGCGTCAGCTTTAGTGAAACCCACGCACTTCTCTTCATTGGCGTAGCTGCCACAGCCCCGGTCTTAAGCTCTCAGTGTCTGTCACCTGGAGCACTGGATTTCCACCCAAACAGGTCTGCCGGTTTGTTTTGTCACTGCTAGTCTGTTGCCACATGTAGTCAGAATGACCTTTTAAAAGTCGAAATCCGATTCTTTCGTTCCTCTGCTTAAAACCCTTGGTGTCCTAGATCTCTCGCTGAGCGCTCGGAACATACTTATTGAATGAGTAAGGGAATTACTGACGGATAGAATACATGAATGAATGAATGATTTTTACAATCTGTTTATTGTTGCCGACAGGGGCTTTTGTCCCAATTAATGGTTTCTTTTTGAAAAAGTCAAGATATGCCCAGGTATATGGAGTGTTTCTGTGCCAGAGTAATTTCTTATGAGTTCAACAAAGTTGTCCTACTTTTGGAGACAAATTATGGATTTTTAAAAATTCAGTTATATTAAGTATATATGTAATTTGTACCAGTGTATAATATACTTCCTAGCCCTGCATTTAACTTAAAATGCCATCTAACAAACAAGTTTGGTGCTCTTTTCACCTTTCTGCCTTTTCTGTTCTTTTCTCTCAGCTGATTGTGGAGATTTCTTCTGTGTCACCAGAGTCTCTGAACTACTGTACCACCAGTGGGTTGGTAACCCAGCTCCTCCGAGAACTGACTGGTGAGGATGTGCTGGTCAGGTATGTTGATGGAGAAAGTTCTTAAAGCAGAATGTCCTCTTCTGGAGAGCCAGAAGACAACCTCAGGACTTAGCATGACCTCCCCTGCCTGGATCCTATGCTCAGGTTGCAGTCTCATGACTGATGTATGTCCTGAAGAAGGGGCGTTTAGAACACGGCTCACCTTACATGATCACAATGTCCTGGAACTTAGCAAAGCCCTTCATGACTATTTAGCTCCTTTTGAATGACTGTCCCCTGTCCTTAGGCCTGTGTGCACTTTAGAAGGTGCCAACCACATGGCAACTGTCGTTTTGTATTACTTAACATGTTAGCATGCACATGGGGTGTGCGTGTGTGTGTGTGTGTGTGCACGCAAGCGCGCACGCATATATGGTTGTTCAGTCACTAAGTTGTGTCCGACTCTTTTGTGACCCCATGGACTATAGCCTTCCAGGCTCCTCTGTCCATGGAATTTCCCAGGCAAGAACACTGGAGTGGGTTGCCATTTCCTTCTCCATGGGATCTTCCCAATCCAGGGACTGAACCTGAGTCTCCTGCATTGATGGGTGAATTCTTTACCACTGTACCACCAGGGAAAGTAAAGTGAAAGTCACTCAGTTGTGTCTGATTCTTGGTAACCCCATGGACTGTAGTCCGTTAGGCTTCTCTGTCCATTGAATTCTCCAGACAAGAATATTGGAGTGGGTAGCCACATCTTTCTCCAGGGATCTTCCCGACCCAGGGATCGAACCCAGATTTTTTGCATTGCAGGTAGATTCTTTACTGTCTGAGCCACCAGGGAATCCCATGTGCATATATATATTTTTGTTTGTTTGTTTCTTTTGGCCATGCTGTGCAGCTTGTGGAATCTTAGTTCCCTGACCAGGGATTGAACCCAGGCCCTAGGCTGTGAAAGTGCTGACTCTTAACTACTGGACTAACAGAATTCCCGACATGCATATGTTTTGATATTGTTAAGTAATAGCACTACAGCATGACAGAATAAAACTTGGGACTCTTAAAAATGAGGGAGAGACTTGGTTTGCATGCATCTCTACTACTTAGTAGCTGTTTGACCTTAGATTATTGTAACCTTTCTGGACCTGAGTTTTCCTCATCTCCTCGATGACAACAACATGTATGCCAGCAAATTTGGAAAACTCAGCAGTGGCCACAGGACTGGAAAAGGTCAGTTTTCATTCCAATCCCAAAGAAAGGCAATGCCAAAGAATGCTCAAACTACCGCACAATTGCACTCATCTCACACGCTAGCAAAGTAATGCCCAAAATTCTCCAAGCCAGGCTTCAGCAATACGTGAACTGTGAACTTCCAGATGTTCAGTTCAGTTCAGTCACTCAGTCCGACTCTTTGCGACCCCATGAATTGTAGCACGCCAGGCCTCCCTGTCCATCACCAACTCCTGGAGTTCACTCAAACTCAACGTCCATCAAGTCCGTGATACCATCCAGCCATCTCATCCTCTGTCGTCCCCTTCTTCTCCTGCCCCCAATCCCTCCCAGCATCAGAGTCTTTTCCATTGAGTCAGCTCTTCGCATGAGGTGGCCAAAGTACTGGAGTTTCAGCCTTAGCATCATTCCTTGCAAAGAACAAGCTGGTTTCAAAAAAGGCAGAGGAACCAGAGATCAAATTACCAACATCTGATGGATCATCGAAAAAGCAAGAGAGTTCCAGAAAAATATCTATTTCTGCTTTATTGACTATGCCAAAGCCTTTGACTGTGTGGATCATAATAAACTGTGAAAAATTCTGAAAGAGATGGGAATACCAGACCACCTGACCTGACTCTTGAGAAACCTGTATGCAGGTCAGGAAGCAACAGTTAAAACTGGACATGGAACAACAGACTGGTTCCAAAGAGGAAAAGGAGTACGTCAAAGCTGTATATTGTCACCCTGCTTATTTAACTTATATTCAGACTGCATCATGAGCAATGCTGGGCTGGAGGAAGCACAAGCTGGAATCGAGATTGCCGGGAGAAATATCAATAACCTCAGATATGCAGATGACACCACCCTCATGGCAGAAAGTGAAGAAGAACTAAAGAGCCTCTTGATGAAAGTGAAAGAGGAGAGTGAAAAAGCTGGCTTAAAGCTCAACATTCAGAAAACTAAGATCATGGCATCCGGTCCCATCACTTCATGGCAAATAAATGGGGAAACAGTGGAAACAGTGGCTGACTCTTTGTTTGGGCTCCAGAATCACTGCAGATGGTGACTGCAGCCATGAAATTAAAAGACACTTACTCCTTGGAAGAAAAGTTATAAACAACCTAGACAGCATATTAAAAAGCAGAGACATTACTTTGCCAACAAAGGTCTGTCTAGTAGTCACGGCTATGGTTTTTCCAGTGTTCATGTATGGATGTGAGAGTTGGACTATAAAGAAAGCTGAGCACCGAAGAATTGATGCTTTTGAACTGTGGTGTTGGAGAAGACTCTTGAGAGTCCCTTGGACTGCAAGGAGATCCAACCAGTCCATCCTAAAGGAGATCAGTCCTGAGTGTTCATTGGAAGGACTGATGTTGAAGCTGAAACTCCAATACTTGGCCACCTCATGCGAAGAGCTGACTCATTTGAAAAGACTGATGCTGGGAAAGATTGAGGGCAGGAGGAGGAGGGGACGACAGAGGATGAGATGGTTGGATGGCATCACCGACTCAATGGACATGAGTTTGGGTAGACTCCAGGAGCTGGTGATGGACAGGGAGGCCTGGCGTGCTGCAGTCCATGGGGTCACAAAGAGTCAGACACGACTGAGCGACTGAACTGAACTGAACTTGTTGACAACTCTGTAAATGTTGTCATTTACAACATTAAATGTGAAGGACAACTCTGAAAATGAGGATTAAGTGAATTAACCATAGAGACCAGTACAATGGCTGATACAGGCTCTATATTGAGAAATGTTAATTCCAGTCTCTATTCCCAGCTCCCTACTCCTCCCTGAGTCCCCTTTGATATCTGCCAAGTGCTTCCTTGGATATTCCGCAGTTTACCAATACCTCCTCACTCTTAAACACTTGGTTTGTTTCAAATATTTTGCTATTATAAGAGTACTGTAGTTACCTTTGTGTGCACAGGACTTTGTTTTCCTTTTCTTAAATGATTTTCTGATTGTCCTCTGTTCTTTAAACCTGACTGAATTTGTTAAACTCACATGTATAAAGCAGTCCTCAGTTAACCCTGTCTCAAAGCATTGGAGTTACGTTGTTTCAGAGCTTTCATGATAAGGAAATTATTTTGTTAAGTTTCTTTAACTTAGTATCAGAGTTAGTGACATAGGAAAAAAACTTGCAAGTAGTCAGTTAATATACCTTAGGATCAGCTATAGAAGTACTTGTTTTAGTTAATTGAGGAAGTTCGTTCATGGTTAGGCTTTAAATGATACCAAAGAATTATTTTTTAAATATGTGGTAGAGGTAATTGTGTTTAAAAAAAAGTCATGTTTGACATTTCAAAATAAAACACAGGTTTAGAAACTCTTTGAGGAGGGTTGTGTTATAATGGAAACAAGCAGCAGCCTTGGGCCTCGAATCAGAAGAGCTCAGTTTGAGTCATAACTGCCTCGGAAAAACAGTACGATTGTGATTCTGGACAAGTTACAATTTTCTCATCCTTCTGTCCTCATCTGAAAAGGAGATCCAGGATCATTGACCTTTGACATTTGGTGGGAAGAATTAAATAAAATAACCTGTATGAAAGCAGTTTATAAACTGTCGGTCACATGCAAAACCTTGGCGTTTCAGAGCCACCTGTATAGAAATGGTGACGTCGCTGGCCTGTACTCACCATGGACGACAGTACCTTGCTCAGGAAGGAGTCGTCGATCAGATTTCTAACATAATTGTCGGGGCAGATGCAGACCCTTTCTCTGGCTTCTATTTGCCAGGTAAGAAATACTTGTGGAAACGACAGCCTGTGTTTTGATTCAGAATTAATCTTGGACAGGGGAAGCCAAGCATTGTTTTCTTTAGAGCCAGTTTCCTCTAGATGATGCCCACGGGCCCTTAATGAAGTGGAATTTATTGCTCTGGGAGCCACATGCTGCTGATTCTGATTTTCTAGAAAAGTTGCTATTTAGAGCATTAGGATGTTTCCCTTGACCCTTAGCCAAAAGAGTCATAAATAAAACTACCAGAATGACGTTTAGAGTATGTTTCACAGATTTGTCAAAGCTTGAGTTGAAATCTTTAATATAGAATTGTTCTAGTCATTCTATTGTAGGACATGGTTGGTTACTTTTTCTTGAGCACATTCAGAAATTGAAGGTTTATTTTAGAGAGCCTTGCTTGTTTTATTAATGAACATCTCTGTTTAAAGTTTTCTTCCTGAAAATGAGTGCAGACTTGCCTTCCTCTGACCACACAGGCCCTCGTTCTCTCTTCTCCTTTCTTCGGTGACAGTGCTCGGTGTCGGGACTGAGACCAGCGGGCAGCTGGGCCTCTGCTCCCGCGGGGCCGCACAGGTCCTTCAGTGTCTTCTCGTGGCCTGTCTGATTTCTGGGCAGCACAGCACCATAACCTTTCTCCCCTTTGTGGCCTGAAGGTTGTTACTGTCCTGAGAAAATGTGGGGCCCACAATTTGTGTTGTCTTCTTTCTCTATTAAAATACATTCTTCTAAATATCTTCAGGGTTTGTGAAGTTCTTTGGAAACCTGGCCATAATGGATAGTCCTCAACAGATCTGTGAGCGTTATCCTATCTTTGTGGAAAAGGTCTTTGAAATGACAGAAAGTCAGGACCCCACCATGATTGGTGTAGCAGTGGACACGATTGGAATTCTGGGATCCAATGTTGAAGGAAAACAAGTTTTACAGAAAACAGGTTGGTATGACTTGTTTTGGTTTTCCTTAAGGTGCTCTTTTTTAAAAAATAAGAATTCATTTGCTGCTATGCTTAACTTCATTGTAGAAGCTGCTTTTATAGGACAGTCTTCTTACCATGACCTGCAACTAACCCCTAAAAAGTCTCATAATTATTACTGGATTTTTTTTTAGCTTGGCTGGATCAAATACTGTTTCCCTTCTACATCTTCTTAAATAGTATTCATGGTACAGAGACTGTAGTCTGGAGTCAGAAAGACCTGGCTTTATGTCTCAGTTCTAACATTGACGTAGCCTTTTCAGCTTCTCGTACTCACTTCACTGCTCGCGGCTTCATTTTCCTCATATATAAAAACAGCATAACAGCTGTTAATATTTCTCAGGGTTGTTCATATTTAATGAAAAGACACATTTGTTTAATATTTATATGTCAAGGAAGGTAAACAAAACATGTTACAAGATTTTATGCCAAGATTGATACTTTCATGGCACATCCATGGGTATCTTGCAAGTACTATGAATTCCACGCACAAAAAAAATGCACAACACTGTTAAAACCCTTGAGAAATAGATGTTAAAAATTATTAATACATGTGCCGTCATGTTTCATAGCTGGTATCCATGTTATGTGTGCGTTTCTCGGCGCTGGTGCCTGAAACATGCAAGCTGCTGCCGTGGTGCAGGGCGCGCCGCTGCCGCTTATTTCACAGATGAAGTGGCCGAGGCTCAGACACGTTACGACAAGTGTTAAGATCATTCCGATTGCGGGGCAGCTGCTACTCAAATCCAGGTCCACTGATCCCAGATCTCGGTACTTTTATTGCATATGAAATCTCATTGTTCACTTAACACCCATTAGGATGGCTATTGTAATGTTGTTTTTTTAAACAAAATGAGTGTTGACAAAATAACAAAGATGTGAAAAATGGGAAGCTTGTGCACATCTGGTGGGAATCTAGAATGGTGCAGCTGCTGTGGAAACTATGATGGTTCCTCAAAAAATTAAACATAGAATTACCATATGGTCCAGCGATGCCACTTCTAGGTATATACACCCAAAAGAATTGAGAGCAGGGACTTAAATAGATACACCTGTGCTCGTTAATAGCATTGTTCACAGTAACCACAAAGGGTAGAAACGAGTCACTGATGAATGAGTGGATAAACAGACGTGGTGCATATGCATCCAAAGGAACATTATTCGGTCTTGAAAAGGAATGCAGTGCTGACACATGCCGCAGCACGGGGGCCTTGAAGACGCGGTGCCAAGGGAAACGAGCCAACACAAAAAGACGTTCTGTATGATCGCGCTGATGCAGCGTACCTGGAATGTCAGATTCACAGAGACAGGAAGTGGAATGGTGGTTACCAGGGGACATGGGGCAGGGGGCAAAGGGAAGTTGTTATTTAATGAGTGCAGTTTGAGGGGATAATAAAGCTCTAGAGGTGGGTGGGATAATGGTTGCACAACAATGTGAATGTATCCTTTTAAAAATGGATAAAGTGATAAATTTTATGTTACATGTATTTTACCACAATAAAAAGTATCTTGTTTTTCTTCACAGGAACTCGCTTTGAACGCTTGCTCATGAAAATAGGATATCAAGCAAAGAATGCCTCAACAGAGCTCAAAATGAGATGTTTGGATGCACTGTCATCTCTTTTTTATTTACCAGTAAGTGGTTTGGGAAATTAACAGAGGACAGTGGGATATTTGGGGGAGAATAAATCTGTATAATACCAGTTAACTTACTCTAAATTTCGACCAAATAAATGCCATCTTTCTCACTCTTAGTGAAAGAAGATATCCTTCATTATATGACTAGTGGCATTTTTTTAAGTTAAAATGGAATCATAGAGTATTAGAGCTGGAGAGGACCCTAGAGATTGCTTAATCAACCCCATCAAAACAAAATTAAAAAGCAAGCCAAAACAAATCTGGGGAAGTCAGGGCTGTGTTTGGGGAAGAGTGCTCCAGACTTGGCAGAGACCAGACAGCTGGCTAATGGCAGGGTGTGATCCGAACCCAGGTTTCCTCACTTCCTAATGTCTTGAGATTTGCCTTTTGTTTCATGTAGCCTGAGCAGCAGACTGACGACCTCCTGAGGATGACAGAGTCCTGGTTTTCTTCTTTATCTCGGGACCCACTGGAGCTCTTCCGTGGCATCAGTAATCAACCCTTTCCTGAACTACACTGTGCTGCCTTAAAAGTGTTCACGGTAGGCAGCCTGTTCTTTTCCAGATGCCCTTCTGGGACTCTGCTCCTTCAACACTTGAGTACTTACAGTGAGCCCATAAGTTTCTGCCCTCTGCTGTTAGCGCAGACTAATGAGGGAGACAAATGTGTGAACAGATGGTTTCGGTGAAAGCTATTAGGTGCTGTGGCAAATGTTTGGGGGTGCTCAGGGATCACAGAATTAACTCCAGATTCCTTACCTGCCATCAAGCAAGCCCTTACTGTCCTAGCCCTGGTCTTCCCACAGCCTAATTTCCTGCCATTCCCTTTTGGTCCTGGATGCTCTAGTGATAAAAGAGACTGCTCCCATCATATCTCTGGACCTTCATGTATTCTCTGCTGCTGCTGCTGCTAAGTCACTTCAGTCATGTCCGACTCTGTGCGACCCCATAGACGGCAGCCCACCAGGCTCCCCCGTCCCTGGGATTCTCCAGGCAAGAACACTGGAGTGGGTTGCCGTTTTCTTCTCCAATGCATGAGAGTGAAAAGTGAAAGTGAAGTCACTCAGTTGTGTCCGACTCTTAGTGACCTCATGGACTGCAGCCTACCAGGCTCCTCCGTCCATGGGGTTTTCCAGGCAGGAGTGCTGGAGTGGGGTGCCATTGCCTTCTCCATATTCTCTGCAGGCAGCACTCTTCCCTGACTCTGCTTGTTAACTTCTATTTATTCTTCCAAGGGCTAGCTCAGATATCTTTTCAGCAAGCTTTGCCCAAACTCATAAGGTTGACTTCAGCATTGCTGACTTTCCTACTTTGCATTTCCTAATTTATTCAGCAAATATTTATTGAGCTTCTATGTTAGGTTCTGGGGATGTAACAGTGAACAAAATAGACAAGACCTTCCTTTCGTGTAGCTCCCTGTCTGTGGAGGGACCTGGGCAGTAAATATATAGTTAATTGTATAGTTGTGGTGAGGGTTATGCCTCTGTGTTTTATTTATTACACTTGTTGAAAATGTTTATTTGTTGACCTGTTAACAGGGTTTATTGAAAAATAGGAACCATATCTGATTTAAGTTTGTAGCTTCAGCACTTACTGTGGTTCCCTGGGCTGGTGAAAATGTGGTAATACGCCCTTTAGTAATCTCATCAGTGGCATCTCAGGTAGCATGCTGGGCCTGGAGAGGGAAGGAGCAGGAGAGGGGCGGCCAGACAGGGAAGGCGTCCTCCAGGATGTGCGACAGTCTGCGTCTTGAAGGACACAGAGTACCTGCCAGCTTCAAGAATGCAGTTTTTAGACTGTTTCACTCTTGTTAGTAGCCACTGTGATGGGCACTTTGGCTCCTGCACTGGTATTCTTGTTTTAGTCCGTAAGTCGCGTTTGGCTCTTTTGTGACCCCATGGATTGTAACTTGCCAGGCCCCTCTGTCCATGGGATTCTCCAGGCCAGAATACTGAAGTGCGTTGCCATTTCTATTTCTAGGGGCTCTTCCCAGGGATCTAACCCACATCTCCTTCATTGATGGAGCCACCTGGGAAGCCCATTCTCTTTATTGCTTTATTTTTTCCTAGTCTTCTACCTTATGCTTCACTTATTCAGCCATAGTTGTAGAAATAATTTTTGATGTACTGGTTGGGGCAGCTGTTTTTATTTCAAACCCCCCATCCTCAAATATTGTTGAACAGGCTGATGATTCTCACACTGAAAGGTTTGTTGTGATGCAGAGTCTCAGCCAGCGGCTCTGGGACACAGCCTGAGATCCTTAGTTTCTAACAAGTTCCCAGCTGATGCTGATGCTGACGGGCTGCGGAGCACCTTTTGAAGGGAAGAGACAGGCTGTAAACTTGATTGTTCCTTGTTAAAATATAGTAGTGAGGTTTTAAAAAACATTTTTAATTATAAAAGTTGCTTATTCATTACTTTTAAATTTGGAAAAGATTGAGAAGCAGCAGGTTTTTAAAGCACACAGCACTCCTGTTTGGTGTGCTTCGCCTCAGTGCTGGTGTCAGCGTTGGTGTTAGAGTCTGACTGTGTATTGGGGATACGTTCAGACACACGGTCACACTTGCTGCCTCGGCCCGCCTCACTTCCCCTTCCTCGCGTTCTCAGTGTTTGCACTGTCGTGAGTTCAGGGTTTACAAGCGCGTGTGTGATTTCATACTTGTACTGCTTATGCATATATCCTTAAAATACAGTATTTCAAATATGATTGAACTTTACAAATGCTATCATGCTCTTCATATCATTCTGCAACTTGCTTTTTCTCTTTAGCATTATGTTTTTAAGATTTGTCCGTACTAAAAGAGGCAGTTGGAAAGTCATCAGCATTTCATTGTGTAGCCGCAATGTGTCATTCTCCAGTAGATGAAGATTTAGATAGCATCTATCACAAATGATGCTGCAATGAACATTCTCTAAAATACACTCTTATGCACATGAATGAGTTTCTTTAGGGTAGTCTTTTCTTCTCTAGTCTTTCATTTTTCCATCTTTGTAATTATGCCATGTGTGTAATTTGGATCTATTTTTTTCATATAACAGATTTACCTATCTTTATAAACATTATTCTTAATATATACTTAATTTTTAATTTTTCATTGCTAGATACCATAATTTACTGACCCATCTTCCCACTATAAGGGATTTATAGTGTACCTTTCACGCTGTAATGAGCATGTCTGTACACAAAACTTTAAAAAATATTTTGAGTATTTTCTTAAGTTAGAGTTTTAGGAGGAATTTACTTAGGTAAAAAGTAACATTTTTAATGTTTGTGTTACCAGATTTTTTCTAAGGTTTGTGCCATTCCATTAACACACCTAACTTCTTAAGGCTCAGACGAATTGTGTTCTTTATCCCCTTCCATTTCAGGCCATTGCAAACCAACCCTGGGCTCAGAAGCTTATGTTTAACAGTCCAGGTTTTGTAGAGTATGTGATGGATCGGTCCGTGGAGCATGACAAAGCTTCAAAGGATGCTAAGTATGAACTGGTGAAAGCACTTGCCAATTCCAAGACAATTGCAGAAATCTTTGGGAACCCAAATTACTTGAGGCTCAGGACTTACCTGAGTGAAGGTCCATACTACGTGAAACCTATTTCCACAACAGCAGTGGAAGGAGCGGAATGACTTCTTCCAGAGCCTAGACCCTTTATTGACCAAAATTTCTCCTAAGGCATTTGACTCCATCTGTATTCTTCAAAACAGAAACTGCCCCCGCCCCCCCAGAACTATCATGGAGTATCTAATATAACTTTATCACCCACATTTGTTGTCTTTCCGCATTGAAACTCAGTGTAAAACCAGGAAAGCAGGCAGACTTCGTCATAATTGAACCAGATGTTTCTCAGATTCCTTTTACTGCCTTAGTCTCTGCAAGAAGATGGAAGTTTTGTTCTCCTCCCAAAGAAATTTCATGGACTTACTCTCTGTCTTATTTTAAAATCCACTTTAACTAAAATGGAACCAAATTGTTTCTGAATTGTTTTCATCCCTGCCCCCTCACCTTTTTTCGGGTTTTTTTTGGGGTTTCGGGTTTTCTTTTCTCCCTACTGATTCTACTTTCAAAGTCTTGGATATTTAATATTCTTTGAAAAACAAGTAATATGCAATCTTAAAATTATGTTCCCTATACTAAGAATAAATACTTTTAATAAGATCTCTTGATTTTTTGTTACTATTATTCCTTTGAAAAATAAAAAATAAATCTTTTGAAGATGTTTCTAGTGTTCCTTGATGCCCTTTTTGCTGTTTATCAATGCATTTTACTCCGTTGTGGTTTTGGGTGGGAGGGAGTGATAACATGCTAAACTGGAAAGGTCCCCAAACTATCATCTTAGTTATTGGTGGTCATCGTTGTTGAGACCTTTAATTTATGAGGTTCAAGTCAATATTGAGTTGATCAAAGAGAGGGAAATTGACTCCTAATAACCAGGGTCAGAATGGAAGGCTCCCTTTGCCTAAACCAGGATACCATCTCACAGATTAACAAAGGATGCACTTGTTTTTCATTGACAAAAAATGTTCCCACCTGTTTTCTAATGTTCTGCTCTCTAAACGGCAAAGCAGTCACCAATCCAGAGGTTTTTATGTGAATATGTTATCGGAGTGTGATGGTTCAGAATATAGAAATAGGTTTCTTTCAAGCCATGGTGACACAGATAAACCAGCCCTGCTCTGTTACAAAATGATTCTCAAGTGACTGGAATTTTCTTGTCCCAGATTAGTTACCTGTCTTTCACCATCTCTGGTATCCCTGAGTTCCGTTTGTCCATGTTCCCATACTGGCCACTTTCCTACTGCTAACACCAGGAAATTTCTGTGGTTTTAAGCCACCTAGTTGGTTGTATTCTGTTAAGCAGCTCTAGGAAACTAATAGAGTACATGGTTGTTGTTTAGTCGCTAAGTCATGTCCAACTCTTTGCAGCCCTGTGGACTGCCAGGCTCCTCGTCCATGGGATTTCCCAGGCAACAATACTGGAGTGGGTTGCTATTTCAGGGATTCTTCCCAACCCAGGATCAAACCCCTGTCTCCTGCATTGGCAGGCAGGTTCTGTACCACTGAACCACGCAGGGAAGCCCAATAGAGTGTCTACATAACATGAGATGTGTATTTGTTGCATCCCATTTGTAAAACACTGCCTAATTAGGACTTGATGGAAATTGTTTAACCAAGAGAGCCAAGTCTTTATGGTAGTGAAATAGTTAATATATGCTGCTGCTGCTGGTGCTGGTAAGTCACTTCAGTCGTGTCTGACTCTCTGTGACCCCAGAGACGGCAGCCCACCAGGCTCCCCCGTCCCTGGGATTCTCCAGGGAAGAACACTGGAGTGGGTTGCCATTTCCTTCTCCAATGCATGCATGCATGCTAAGTTGCTTCAGTCGTGTCCAACTGTGTGTGACCCCAGGCTCCTCTGTCCACGGGGTTCTCCAGGCAAGAATACTGGAGTGGGTTGCCATTTCCTTCTCCAAGTTAATATATACTAGGTAGCTAAAACTTTTAAATGTGATCCCACCATCCAGATTACGAAAAATGTTTCCTGCTTGCAGACAAGATGAACATTTTGTTAAATTCCTTATTTATTATTTCTCTTTAATTCTGAGCATTCTAAAAGGTCAGTCACTGTTGTGATCACTGGAGTCATGACAGTTCCATAGAATGTGATTTTTAGAAACCCATTAATTATAAAAACAAAACAAGACTTCTGAGTTACAATTCAATTTTATGTCCTCTCTTTTCTAGACAGAAGGTTTTATTTTGAAGAGAATCACATTACACCAATTTAAATTTCTTAAAATGAGATCTCAATTCAGTGTAGTACATCAGATGAATAAGACACTTTGCACCTTGCTGAGTACAATTAAAGATTCAGAGAAACTACACAAAAACACAAGGAAGGAGGGACATTTTCTGTAACACGGTTGGAGGTAGTTTTACAAAAACACACTTTGAAGAAAAACAAAGAAACCCTAATCTTCATAAGACATGGCATTATTTTTTATGGTACCCATGTGAAAGCGTTTAAAGCTGTCAAGATACGTCAGAAGTTTGCAGGAAACAAGCCCATAATAGGTTTCAAGCAGCGTACATTCTTTTCCACTGTTAATTTCCTTCCATGCTTGGGGCATTTCAGCATCTGTGGTTTCTGAGGATGTGAAAATGAACTTATAGCAACATCTGTTGTATCTGATGTGCCTTTTCCCAGAAAACCTTGAACTGTGGATGGGTATAAGGCCAATGGTCTTAGCACAAATTCCTACGAACACATCAGCAGGCACTATAATGGGTACTTCTTTGAAAACTACATACATCATCCGAGCCGCATCTTGGGACATAACAAAGGCCTCCCTGCTGCAGTAATCTGGGTAGTACTTTTCTGGGTACTGACTGAAAGGGACAAATTCTTGGCTATTAGGGTCTCTGTTGGGCATATCCTGATGGATAACTCTTCCAACATAGATATCTTCAAGGTGTTCTTTCAGATTGAGAAGATAGTCCACCAAGCTTGGTATATTGACAAACATCTCTTCATCAACCTTCAGGACAAACAGGGCATTGGGACAGAAAGCCACAGCCCACTGCATCATGGCGATAATCTTCAGAGTCTGGTTCTCAGCACTGTCCAAGAAGATGCCTTCAATTATGTCATTATTCTTTTGGGACTCTTTGTCTATCTCTTGCTGAGTGGTTACCAAAACAGGCATTCCCAAAGCAAATAGAGTGAGAATGGGGTGCCCTCCGACACTGGTCACGTTACCCCAGGTTTTCCTGATGAGATCCCGCCTTGTTCCATTTTCTGGGCTACTGAATATAAGAGAGAGCAAAAATACACTCTTCCCTTTACACACCTCTGACTGGCTCAGGATATAGTATTTGGAAAGATTGCTTCTCAAGGGATCCGTGTTCAATTTTCTTGCCTTATCCTTAATTTCAAGAATTTTCTTATCTACATAAGGCAAAGCATGCAGAAAATATTCTTCCACAAAATCAGCCCCAAAAAGCAAGGCATGAAACAGAATAACATTAAACAGGATGAAACACCACTGGTGAGTCCGAAGTCTGCAGAAAGTCACCTAAATGAAAGAACACATTCATTCGTTCAAGCTCCATCCCCATTTCTGTATATATACTCCCGGAATACTGTGTGTACACCTGAAAGTACGTAACAGTACACTATTTTAAGTGTTTACTATAGTGTTTCTGTTACCTCTCTCACTAGATCTTGGTCCCTGGACATCATGCCTCTCTCTTCTCCAGTACTGCTGAGACCCGTATTTAGCACAAAGTGGAAACGGAACAAAATGCTGGCTGTTTTCTTGCTTGGATGAAACCTACTTACTATACTCGAGGCACCTGTGTTAGACACTGGGGAAACAAAGAGGAATCAGACGTAGACACATGAATATAAAGTAACAATTGGTATCATTTGGCTAAAAACTTACGGAAAAATATATGACCGTCCTTTCCAGAACCAATGTGCTTGGGTCAGTTTCTTCTCTGATTACAAAGGTCCAGGGCTATTTGTCAATGGAGTGGCAGCTTTTGTTGACCACTGCCAATGGCTATGGTCAAACGTTTACATTCTTCTAGTAAGAGTTTTCAATTTAATACTGAATTCTGACATTATCTGTTTCGACAGTGTCCCCTAATCTTTCTGACATGTCTTTTTCAATATGGGCAGATTCCTGCTATCTGCACAGCACCTTTTCCGAGATCTAGGACATACCTGATGCCACGCTTATTCCATCTCATTAAAGGAGATGGAAACTTTCCATCTGGAAGAACATATACAATATAGTATTGCAATATAACAGAGCCAGAGACATTAGAAGAATTTAGTCTCTGTTCATCGGAGCTTCAATCAATAAAGACTCCCATAGTGACACTTAATGTCTTACTGAGCACCGGCTGTGAGCCAGGCCCTGTGCTACACACTTTACATGCCTTAACTCTTTCAGTCTTGCTAATATCCCTTTCAGATAGGTTATCTTCAGACTTAAACTGAGCATCCATGTGGTTAAGGCATTTGCTCAAGATCATTCAGTGAGTAAGAAGAGGGTGAGATAGGGCCATGATATAAACTCAGACCTGTCAGTTTCAAAGCTCACTCTTAACCACTAGAAACTCCTGAAGTCCATCTTTTACTTCCCTATGTCTTTTTAATAAGAAAAAAACAACAAAGCAAAACAAATTCCCACAATTATAATCTGAACTCCTTTCCATTTTTTTTCAGTTCATCTGATGATTTACACAAAGAAGAAACTTTAGCCTACTCAAAAGCTTATTCTAGTAGATATAAAATGCTACAGAGATTATAAGAAACTTACATGCATGTTGTCTGTGAACAATCTGGGGGCTTCGGAAATTATTGAGCCCAGAGGCCAAAGTGTGTCCAAATGTATCTCAGGATCACTCAGTCTAACAGCAATTGAAGTACAGTACCTCGTGCCTGAGACCTTCAGGATAAGGTTTCTTGTCAATCAACCTGAGCTTTTGTCCCAGAATACCTTCTATCTAGCTCTATAGGAGAGCAAGTGCTGATCATGTTACAGCCACAGTGAATCCAGAACAAAGAATACAAAGCAAACCTCTTCAAATGCCTCCAACCTTGTGTGCCTCTTGAAGCTGACCCCTTGTCTTTATATGGAGTTCCTGGTGAAGTATGTGTGGGAGTTGAAAGAACAGTTCACACATATGTCTCCATAGCATCATCACACAGGGAGTGTATCTCAAGAAACTAAACAGAGTCGTTTCTGCTCCCTGGTACATGCACGTGCAGGAAATGTGTTAAACATCAGTGGGTCCTTGTCATCCCTGGTGGGTGCCTTTCTTCTACCTAAAGAAACTTATGGTGTAGTTTGATACATGTCTCATCAGGAAGGATTTTGAATTCCTAGTGTAGGCCATGTAAGATTGTTCTTAAATCAGTTATGTCATCCATCTACCTCTCCCAGGCAACTTTATCTCAAAATAGAAAACAACCTGTAATCCCTTTTAGCCTGAACTGGAAAAACTAAGCATTTGATGTTTGCAATATTTCTATTGTCTCTATGTGTAGAAATTACTCCAAATACCATTTGATCAGCAAGTTTATTAAAGAAAGAAAGAAACAACATCCAGCATATTTTTATGTTCCTGTCACAAACAGTTGCACTGAACCTTCTGTTCCTATGCCAGGCTATGTTTCATGTTTCTCTTTTTGCATGTTGATCTTCCTGCCTGCCATTCATAGCAGTTTTTGTAGTTATTTGCCTAGGAATAATTCATTGCATTTTAAAGCTGGCTGTTTTCTCAACAATCATTGTGGATTCTTGGAGATTTTTTTACAAAGTGGGGAATATATATCCTAAAAAAATTCAAATGAGAATTTTTTACATATACAAAAGTGAATGATTACATGGGTCTTGGATTTCATTAAATACAAATTCCATTTTGCAATTTTCATTTTTTAATGAGCCATAAATTTTGCTCCAGGATATCCTCTGGACTTAAACTGAGACAGTTTGGTTTCTTTGTCCATGAGAGGTTCAAACAATATTATCTCTGGGCCAGCTCCATCTAGAATTTTCAGTTTGATTCAGCAAACTCTTAGGGTATTAGGGTTGAGATCATTTGCTGCAAATAGAAGTGCCTGGTTTTCTTGATTACCTTAGCACTGCCTTCTCTTTCATTAAAGCTCACCCAAGCTGACATGTCAACTCATGTCTTCCTAAATTTTCCTGTAATATCATCATCAGTCACCCGCTGCCTTACAAGTTCTCAGTCTTCCTGTTGTCTACCAAACCAAACCAACTCTTTTAAGACCTGACTTTCTGAACTCCATACTTAGTTTCCACCACCACAAAGAATCAACTTTTTATTTCCCACGTGTTCAGTGCCCTAGATGTACTCCGGACGCATGGAGCCTTCGCTCTGCTCTACCACGAACTGCACATACGACTGTCTGTCGTATGAGTAGTTCTTTGGACATGTGTCTTACATTCCCCCTCTCCTCGTAAAGCGAGCATAGTAAGAAAAAGTGTCGCACAGTCGGTGCAAGATCAGATTGGGTGACGGACATAAATTCACTGGACAATTTGTTTATAACGCCTGGAAGTAAACTTCGGGCCCGGTGCCACAGGACTAATGCATCCGGCGCGTGCTCCGTTTCCCTCTACGATCCTCTGCCCTCCCACTTCCGCTTCAAGGCGGGGCCGGAAGTGCAGCCGCGTCCGCTGGGCGCCGCGGGTGGAGGGACGCGCGGAGATGACGCAGGCAGCACCGGAAGCCGCTCCCTTGTGAGGCTGAGGACCCGGAGCGGCGGCCGCCGGTCCAGGTCTGTGTTCTAGGCGGGGCCGGGTCGCGGAGGGGGTTGTTTGGCGCCCGCGCCTCTGCTGACCCTCCGCGCCTCGGGCTGTTTGCCTTTCTCTCGCTGCAGGCGCCATGGCTGCGGAGCTGACCCGGCCGCTGCGAGGTTCTGGCGGCCCGAGCGCGCCTAGTTGGTGTGAGCCCGGCGCGAGGTCCCGGGCCCCGGGGCGCTCGCTCAGGTCAGTGCCGCGCGGAACACGGCTCCGGGAGTAGGGAACCTGGGAGCGGCGAACGGGTTGAAGGGATCTGGAGTTGATTTAGAGATGGGAGAATTGAGTGATTGCCTCCTGGAGCCTCAGTTTCCTTAGCTGCGAAATGAGTTAACCATGATGTCCCAGGGCTGTCAATGAGTTTGAAGGATGAAGCAGTGTGGAGAGGCGGTTTATGAAGTACAAAGCGCTGTACTGATGTGAGGGACTGCGCCATAATTGTGGGTATGCCATGGAAACAGGTGTGTATGTGGAGTGCTGCTTGCAATAAAGATAGTAAGGTTAATGCTAAATAATGGTGGTAACCAGCATTCTTGTAGGCTTCTACTGTGCGGATACTATGCTAAACGTTTTATGTGTATTATCCCGTTTATTCCTTGTAAAAACACTTGTAGATAATGCTGTTAGTGGTTACCTTTTACCAGTGAGGAAGTTGGGTTGAGATAGGTGAAGTGATTCGCCCAGGGTCACCCAGCGACAAGTGGGGTTGCAAAGCCCTGTTTCAGAAACCCTATTTGTATTCCTTCAAAGCTTTTAAAAATTCGTCTTAAAACTGAAGGTGTATATAAACAGATCAGATATTCATACGGTCTTAAATTCATAAAGAGACCTTCACTCCTATTCCTCAACCCTCCAGTATTCTCTGGAAACAACCAGTATTAACCAGCTTCTTGAGTATTCAAAAGATATTTTATGTATATGTAAGTTTATTTAGATAAGCTCAGAGCCTCTGTTCTCTTTAACCCTGGTTGTGCTTGATAAGAAAAGAGAGGGAAGATGAAGCCTCCCTCGCAAAGATAGCAAATGTCTTGTTTTCTCTCTTGATTAGGCCAGGTCCTGAGAGAGGAGAGGTAAATGGCATTCATCATGTTCAGTCAGGAGTGTTCTATCTTTAGTAAGACCTGAAAGTATAAGTTTTGTTTTGCTACTTTGAGAAGGGTTGGGGCTGGGCAAGATGTGCCTGCTGCTTCCTGTGAGACCCAGGGAAAGTCACTCCACTTTGGGGGCCATAAATTTTTTCATTTATTAAGGGCAGTTCTCATACCTTCCACGAGGTCGTGAAAATCACGTGAGGTAACATCTATGGGTAGTACTCTGGTGTTTCAAACCAGTACTAAGATGAGAGTTACCTGAGGGAACGTAGGGACTTAATAGCAGAACCAGAGACCAAACCCACGTTTCCCATCTCCCAGTTTAGGAATCTTTTCACATCTGTCTGTTTCGGAGCTTTGGGATTGTTAATACTGAGGGCCAAAGGGCAGGTTTTATGTTTCGTCTGAAGCTGGGGTCTGGGGGAAAGGATGGGACACCATGGAGTGTGGAGAGGGTGGAAAGAGAATGCCTCTCCTGGGAAATCAGTCTCATGTCAGTAACTGCCCTTAATTATAAAATTAAATTCCCAGTAAGTTTGAGCACTTGAGGTTTTTCTTTTTTTCCTGTATATTTTAATCCATTTTAAGAAAAATGGGGGTGGGGGGTGGGGGAACGGACCAAAAAGAGAAACTGGTAATGTGCTGGGGTTGAAGGGCATGTTACTGGAGCTTTCCTGCCAGGTACTCATAGTAATAAAACTAACAAAAAGTGCCATTTGGGTTACCCTACTGGGCTGTGTTCTAAGCTTGTCCCTACTGTTTGTGATTCGTGCAGTGCTCAAGATGAGCTGGCTTCCATTTTACAGATGACAGAACTGAAGCTCAGAAGTTAGTCGAGTATGTCCATAATCACATAGGAAGTGGCTGAATCTGCGGAAGATTTGATTGACTTCAAAGCATTTTCCTTTACCTCAATCCGCCTCTATAGTTAGCCGTCCTTGACTATTCCCAGTAATGGGAAGCTCAGCACCCTGGAGGCAGCTGTTCCATTATTGGAAAGCTCTGGTGTTGTAAAAACTCCTCCTTCAGTTGCATTGAAATCTCACTTCCTGAGGGTTCCCTGTGGGGCCTTGCGCTGCCAGTGCGTGATGTTCCTAGAGGCTCTCTACGGGTTCAGCTTAGACCGATGACCTTAAGAAAGTTCTCTCCAGAGTCAGTTCATGTTTTAGAGAAACAAAAGCTGATTTAAAAAAAAAAAATAGTGCATTCTGCAAAGCTAATGGGTCCTACTTTATTTTTAAAAGATGCCTTTTTCATGAGAGTGAGAGATGAAGAACTGGATAAGACCTTCCCATAAAGGGTTCAGTAGCTTAAAGGGCAGTCTTTAAGAGTTGGAAGAAAAAATCTTGTTAGGAGAATGTGTAAATCTCAGAAATGCCTGGGTTTTTAAAGGTGCTCAATGGCAAACTCATCCCATAATCTCTGTGGTGTCATGGGTTCATTGATTGGGTGTGCTGTACAATGTCTCTTAGTTATTTGGTAATGATACTGTTTTCATGGGTATTATAAATTTGCCTTGTGTCCATTTAAGTAACAGTTCATTGTACACAAATGTCAGTGTTCCTAAGATGTGTATGTGGCACACTTTGTGTGTGTGGCCGGGCAGATGTGATAGAAGAAGTCCCTCCCCCCACTTCTTCACGGTAAAACATGATTCCTGGGCACATGTTTTGGTTATATTTTTAATTGGCCAGGATTAATTAGCTGTTGGCGATATTTTGTGACTGTCCACAGAAACTTTTTTCTTATCTTGCTGTGAATGATTTTTTTAAAGTAAAACTTTTCCAGAAATATTACAGATAAAAGGTTGCTAGGATTCAGAAAAAGGAGGCTTGTTAATGTTGTTGGTGGCTTCTTTTTTTCCTGCTGTGCCAAGCAACCTGTGGGACCTTAGTTCCCTGACCAGGGATCAAACCCAGGCCCTCTGGCAGTGAACATGCAGAGTCCTAACCACTGGGCAACCAAGAAATTACCAGGACACTTGTTATCTTGTGTTAAGTTCATATAACTTGCCATGAACTCATTAGTTTTTGGCAGCCAAGTAAATCCTTAAATTAATGAATCCTACCTAGCCCAAACCCTGCTGCTGCTGCTGCTAAGTCGCTTCAGTCGTGTCCGACTCTGTGCGACCCCATAGACGGCAGCCCACTGGGCTCCCCTGTCCCTGGACCCTGAGACTTATTAAAATAAGTCCATTCACTATTCGATAACATTAGACACCAGATGATGTGATTAGAAGTGGTTTGTTTGCTTTAACTGCTTTTTGTCTGGTAACAAATGTTCCTGCCGCATTTGATATTGGGAAATTAATGAAAATGATCTTTACAAACCTTAATATTAATGAAGTTGGACAGTGAGATCTGACTATTTGTGTAAACCTGGTAAATTATCATGGCATCTCGTCCCATCACTTCATGGCAAATAGATGGGGAAACAGTGGAAACAGTGACGTTATTTTCTCGGGCTCCAAAATCACTGCAGATAGTGACTGCAGCCATGAAATTAAAAGACACTTGCTCCTTGGAAGAAAAGCTATGACAAACCTGAATAGCATGTTAAAAAGCAGAGACATTACTTTGCCGACAAAGGTCCTTCTAGTCAAAGCTTTGGTTTTTCCAGTAGTCATGTATGGATGTGAGAGTTGGACCATAAAGAAAACTGAGCGCTGAAGAATTCATACTTTTGAACTGTGGTGTTGGAGAAGGCTCTTAAGAGTCTCTTGGACTGCAGAATCCTAAAGGACATCAGTACTGAATATTCATTGGAAGGACTGATGCTGAAGCTGAACCTCCAATCCTTTGGCCACCTGAAGTGAAGAACTGACTCACTGGAAAAGACCCTGATGCTGGGAAAGATTGAAAGCAGGAGGAGAAGGGGACGACAGAGGATGAGATGGTTGGATGGCTTCATCAACTCAATGGACATGAGATCGAGCAAGCTCTGGGAGTTGGTGATGGACAGGGAAGCCTGGTGTGCTTCTGTTCATGGGGTTGCAAAGAGTCGGACACAACTAAGTGACTGGACTGATAAATGAATTTATTTTCCTCTTTCACGTTAATTTGGACATTAGGTTTTTAAATTAGTATGACAGTATGATGGGAAACTGGTCAGATTACAAGTAAAGTTTTTTTTTTTTTTAATCATTGAAATGTTCCAACACATGAAAATCTAATTTTAAAAAAACCCCATGTACTTATTGCCCAGCACTAATATCTATCAACATGGCTGATCTTGGGAAAGATGGTTTTCACAGATTTGCTTTACTTTTTCTTCTCTTCCCATTAGTTTAGTCCCCATGGTGAAGAGTGGGTAGACACTTGACATAATATGGATTGATGGATACTTTTATTTGGGGGGGGGGTGGTTACAGTTAGCCTTAAAGGGGGAGGTGGTATAATCCGATGGACTGGGTGTTCCCAGATCTTATCACCAGGTAGCTGGCTTCATAAGAGCCAGCTTGGTGTGTCTGGAAGAGTCCTGATCTTGAGAGCACTGGCTTTCGGTCTGTTCTGTTGCTATTTTAATAGCACTGTTGGCTGTAGGCAAATCACTTACCTTCTCTGGCCTGCAGCTTCCTCATGTGCTAAGTGAAGGGAATGGTACCTTTCTTTGTGCGTCTTGTAAGCATCAAGATGACTGATTTGTCTTGTTTGTGCACACCTCCAGGACCCTCATGGTTCTTGGGGACACATGAGGTTAAGAGATGTCACCAGCTCATATTAACCTTATTAAAACAGACCATGTAAGGCCAGATAAGGCTTTTGGTAATTCATGTTCTAACAGGCAATGCCATAAAGGAAGTGAAAGAACCAGAACACCTGAGCCATATAACTTACTGCATCTGCTTATTTTTCTTCCCCAAACCTTTTTGCCTAAGCATCTATTGCAAAAGCTAGTGGTCAGTTCTGTGACTCCTGTAACAGGTCAGGTTATACCTAGCCTGCTAACTGATGTCCCAAGTTCTGGCCTAGAGACTGACTTTCTGGGGGTCACATCCTTGTGCTTATTTTTGTGATTTTCGTGCCCAAATAGAGTGTATTTAAGAAAATGGTGTCATGCTGATTTTGATGGGGTTCTATTATACAGAATACACTGTTTCATAAAGAATGGATACTTTGTAAATCTTCTACTGTGAAGATGCGTAGCAAGTGCTAGACTTCAGGAGGAGTGAGGCACACATCAAAAGTACTTTCACTGAGTTATGTCTTGGAGGTCATGATTTGTTAAAGTGTATTTTCTCAAATGTTTTCTTCTGTGCCATGGAAATTATTTCAGATACATACAGTGTATTAACTGTAAAGTTGTAATGTAACTAAGCTCTAAAGTTGTAACAGTTTTTTGCACTAATTTTTAATACTTCATTTGTTAGCAGTCTTGCTTGAACGGTCTTTTTGAGCAGAACTAATACAATATTTTGATGTGCCACAGGTAAATTTTTCCATAACCTTATGGAGAGAAAGGACTTTGAGACATGGCTTGATAACATTTCTGTTACATTTCTTTCTCTGACGGACTTGCAGAAAAATGAAACTCTGGATCACCTGATTAGTCTGAGTGGGGCAGTCCAGCTCAGACACCTCTCCAATAACCTGGAGACTCTGCTCAAGCGGGACTTCCTCAAACTCCTTCCCCTGGAGCTCAGTTTTTATTTGTTAAAATGGCTCGACCCTCAGACTTTACTCACATGCTGCCTCGTCTCTAAACAGTGGAATAAGGTGATAAGTGCCTGTACAGAGGTGTGGCAGACCGCCTGTAAAAATCTGGGCTGGCAGATAGATGATTCTGTTCAGGACGCTTTGCACTGGAAGAAGGTTTATTTGAAGGCTATTCTGAGAATGAAGCAACTGGAGGACCATGAAGCCTTTGAGACCTCATCTTTAATTGGACACAGTGCCAGAGTGTATGCACTTTACTACAAAGATGGACTTCTGTGTACAGGTAAGAGAGCCTGACCTATTTTTTTTCTTTTTAATTTTTGCGTTTCGTGGAGTGTAATCTTACGGACAGAACAAAATACTCCTTAGGCTTGAGAACGGCAGTCGTTAATTATCTGAGATATCTATGATGGCATAGATAGATGCTCCATCCCTGACTGGTTCCTCCTCTCCCCACCACCATCCCTTTATCCTTTTTCACTCTGAGAAGACAATTATTTTTATAAAATTTTATGAGACGAAAGCTCCAGACATTCTTATAAATGTGATATGAGTCTGAAAGCTCTGACTACATTTTTCTATGCTTTTTTTTCCCATATACGGTCCTTCATGTTGGTTAAATTTTTTTTTTTCTTCCTATTAACAGTAATTTTGGGGGAAAAAAGCTGTAGAAAAGTTGCTGTGTGGTCCTAGCAAATAATTCATTTTGAAAGAATTATGAAACCTCTCTGTGTTTGTTTCCTTGTATTTAAAATATGCAAAGGGAGCTATTTCTCTTGCTCTAAGATCCTGTGGTTCTGAGAAGAATTTAGAAGAGTTTGGGCATGGGAATGAAAATAGTTGGATATTTTAAAACTCAGCAAGCAGGGCTTCCCTGGTTGCTCAGTAGTAGAGTTTGCCTGCCAGTGCAGGAGATATGGGTTTGATATCTGAGTCGAGAAGATCCCCTGGATAAGGAAATGGCACCCACTTCAGTATTCTTGCCTGGAAAATGCCATGAACAGAGGAGCCTGGCGGGCTATGGTCCGTTGGGTCGTCAAAGAGTCAGACACGACTTAGCGACTAAACAACAAGAACAACAAGTAGTTAAGTAACTTTTTATTATAAATGTAATGATTAAAGTTAGAATTATGTGCATCTTCCAATTATAATGGGTGTGTGTTTCTACATATGATGATATAGTTAGTGCCCGTGTGTCAGGCAGTACATGTTGATAGCTGTCGCATACAATGACTAAGCAAAGTTTAGAAGGGCTCGAGGTTCTAGATCGCCTTATCAGTGATCACAATGCTATTCACTTCCATCATACGTAATATACAGCATTGGGCTTCCCAGGTGGTGCAATGGTAAAGAAGCCGCCTGCCAATGCAGGAGACACAAATTGATCCCTGGGTCAGGAAGATTCCCCGGAGTAGGAAGTGGCAACCCACTCCAGTATTCCGGCCTGGAAAATCCCATGGACAGAGGAGCCTGACGGGCTGCCATCTGTGGGATCACAAAGAATCAGAACCAGCTCAGCAACTGTGCGCAGCACCGCAGCACGGGGACATCCCGTGTGCTTCCTCCAGAGTGATTTCTGACAAACACTCGAGTGCCACCCACACCACACGGCTCTCACATGCTGCTGCTTTGTGCAAATGTGTTATCATTTAGCCATTTCCATACTCGTGTGTACTCAGGTTGTTTCTGTTTTTATGGATAGTTTTGTCTGCATTATTTTTTCCCTTTGGATTATTCATTTGAGGCAGAAGCCTCAGAGCAGAATCACCAGATCCAGAAGTGTGGATGATTTCATAGGTCCTCTTAGTGTCCTTTGCAGGTGTACTGAATTGATGCTATGCCCGCAGCAAAGTCTGGGGTAAACCTGCTTCTCCCTCAGAGGCCTACCATACTCAGTTTAATATTTTCAGTAGTTAAGAGAGGTACGATTTCTGAAGACTGTTTTATAATTGAATTTCTTTATTCATTGAGGATGTCCATTTTCTTATGTGGTGACATTCTCTGAAATGCTCAACACTTTGTCAGTTTTATAAAATAAACATTTAAGGTATTTCATGGTTTTGTCATCCTGAGATTACTTCATGCTCATGTTATTTCCCTGTCCTATTAAAAGCCTGATTATTGGAACACATCATCTGTTCTTCTATACCTTGGTATACTTTGCCACCTGTGGTGATGACTTTTCAATATTCTTTTTGCCTCATAATCACTGGCAGGTTTTTTTTTTTTTTTTAAGATTAAGATGCCATATTGCCTTTGAACTTGGCACTTACTCACACACTTGGATCAATACTGGCAGTTGACTCATTTTCAGAACTAGCTCCAGCTTTTTTTTTTTTTAATGTCTTGTTAAAGTTCACTTTTGAAATGCAATAAAACCTCAGTTACTTGGCCCAGAAGTGAATGGAATACATTCACTGAATTCCCTAATTACCTGGGCAGTTAATACCTACAAATGACTGTGGCCACAACCCCACATTTTAAGATTGTTCTCCAGGTGAGGCTCTGTGCTGTCTTATTTTTAGTATGATTAAATTCACGGGCTTTGCTTATGGAAAAGTATGCTGTTGAAAATGATTCAAAGCATTTGTTTAAAGCAGCATTCCTGAGACTGTTACTAGCAAGAAATATTTGTTAATAGAATTAAATGTGTTTGTATCACCTTATCACTTAAGAGCTTGTCTTTTCACCGTTGTTGAATTGGGAACTTCTGAATTTGGCAGTAAACTTAGTGACTCAGGTCAGCCCTTAAGCAAGCAGTGGAACAGGATCACCAAAAGGGCTAATACTGCTAACATCAGCCCAGTACAGATTGTGTGATTGTATGAGATTGTATGTCTGTACAGACTTTCAGAAATTCTGCTCATCTCTGAAATGGGAGGAGAGGAACCTATTGTGCTTTGTGCTGTTTGTAGATATTTATTTCTAAAATGCCTACTGTGTGACAGGCAGCTGTGTGACAGGCAGCGTAAGCATACGATCAGAATTAGAATTGTTCTTTCCTCAAAGAATGTACATGCTGTGATCAGGAAGGTAACCTGATTGAGCGAAAGTCTGTGTGAACTGTGGCTAATAAGAAAACACTGACATGGGGAGTTGCTGCTCTGCTGCAGTAGAGAATTCCCGTGTGGAATTCAGACTCAGAATTGTCAGATCTGACTTTCCAGGAGAAGCCCCAAGCCTAGGTTTTTGTGAAATAGCCTCATTTTTTAAAAAAGTATTAATTTTCTAAGTATTATTCAAATTTTAAAAATATTGTGGTTGGATCATATTCAACCTATAAATGCCTATATTGTGACCTCTGACTTGCAGGCAAACGAGAAAAACAAGAGCTATAAAGGAGGTATGATCAGATGCTGTATTTAACTAGTTTTGTTATGGTGAATATTTCACCTTATATACAGATGTCAAATCGTTACATTATACACCTAGAATTAGTACATTGTTGTCTGTCAGTTATATCTTAATTAAAAGAGAGACCAACCCAAAAATGATGTAGTTGAATTGTATGAGGAAAATAAAGTTATGTAGTTTTTCAAAAGAAGGAATGGTTTCTTCATTTGAGAAAGTAGAGTAGTGTTTATGTTGGGTCTTGAAGAATGTATACATTTTGGAGATGTGAGATGCAGTAAGGGTTTTCCAACGGGAAGAGAAGCATTCTAAAGGCATGGAGAGGTCCAAGCATGGAGGAGGAAATGCCGAAATCTTAGAATATCAACGGGGACTCTAAGACTCTTAAAATATGATCTGAAGAAATAGGTTTGGGCTGGAATGCTGTGAACATGTATTTGGACAGTTTCTGTGAACTCTGAATGATTTTTGAACAGAAAGTCTGGTTCAGAGCCTTCCACTTCAAAGAAACTAGTGTTTCTTGTTTCTGTCAGACTTGGGTCCTCTTTTTACAAGATTTTACAATATCCTCCTATCATGAATTAAAAGTCATGGAAGCAACTTATCTATACATACACATTTTGGAAATCAATATAATAGCCAAAGTCTGACCCAGAGGAGAAATAAGAGAACTGTAATTTACAGTAACGTTGAACACAGGCTCCACCGTGGCTGTTCTGGAAGGTGGTAACCAGGTGTCTGCACCTGTGTGTACTGTCGTTGTGAGCATGGCAGCTGTGAATATAGAAGGTTGTATTTGTGTCACAGATACCATCCATGACTTGATCTTTTCAAATGCTGAACAGCCCTTAGCAGAGTCCCCAGGAAAGGACATCTTTCCTCAGTTTATCTGATGGTTACACTCATAGAAAATTAAGCACACAGTTAACCTGCTCGTGGGCTTTGTAAAACAGCAAAAACTGGGCTCAGGTAACTAAGAGTAAGCCTTACACTTAGGAATGTCCGGCAGGACCTTCGGGATGCCCTGCAGAGCACAGGCTGACTCTCTTTGTGTGCTGCAGACGCTGCAGTGTGTCCAGCGTCCTCGGGCTCTGCCGAGTGGAGGCCAGTAATGTCCTCGCTGCGACAGTGAAGCCACCCTGCCATTGCTAAAGTGTTCTCCAGAAGATATTAATTCTTCTAATAACTTTTAACAGATCTCGAGCTTCCAAATTAAATTACTAGTCCATTGCAGTTCCAATGAGTTTAAATAGGTCTAGATACAGGATACTAACGGTAGAGATTTTTGAAAGTAGTAGTTGAATGGAAGAGCAGCTATTGAAATAGAAATGACAGGATTTGGCAGTGAATTGGCTATGTGGCAAGGAATAGGGATATTTCAAAAACGACTGAAGTCTTCTTGCTGCATGTATAAATGCGAAGATAGTACTAGTAAAAGACTAGAAACTGAGGATAAATTCAAGAGGATAGATGGAGTTCCATGTGGGATGAACTGAATCTAATTGGATGTGTAAGTGGAGATTCCCGTAATACTTGGAAATGCAGGGTGAGAGCTTTCGAGAGTGCTCAGGGCTAGAGAGAATGATTTAGGAGTTAGTCACATCATATCTGTGGCTGCAAGTGAAATTTTAAAAGGAGAGAGGAAAAAGAATGCACAGAGTGTAGGGTGGATCCTTTGAGTGTGTACCCAGAGAAAGGGGAGAGGCAAAGAGACAGAAGGCTAATAGGGTTTTAAAAAGGAGAATGAAAGGTGCCTGTCTTAAAGAGGCACTAGTAAATGTTTATTCAGTTGGTTAACAGAGTCAAATGACTCAGGTGGTTGGAGAGCTGAGATCTGATTCTACCAGTTAAATGTTTCAACTTAGCTTGATAAGATAGCTTACTCTATTTGCGTTGCAGCTCCTTTTTCTGCTTTCCTTTGTTACGTTACCCATGTCTGTAATTTTTACGTCAAAGATTGTTTTCACCCTGTTTTCTGAATTGAGAGGGCTTTTTTCCCCTTTCATGTAATGACACACATTACTTTCCCACTACTTCCCGGTCACACTGGGCTGCTGCCAGCGCCCCTGTTTGAGGCAGCACATTCTGACAAGCGTTGTCAGTAATTCCTGCATAGTTTTTAATAGAATGGGTTCAAGGAGTTCTTTATGAATCGATCCTAATGTGTGTTCACATATATTTATATAATAAGTAGAGGTATTTAGTATGTACTTAAAAGTTACATTCTAGGGATTGGTAAACCACAAACCACAGGGGCCAGATCCAGCAGAGTGGAGTAATGGCCCCAGAGACTGTGGCTCAAGAAGACTAATGTATTTACTGTCCAGTCTTTTATAGAAAAAGTTTGGCTGAGCTCTGCCATAGACTGTTGATATTTTATTTTTTTGATTGGGGAGAGAGTGCTGATCACTGTATTCATCCTTTAGATTTCAACTTGTTAATATTGAAAAATTGTTTAATTTTGTAGAGTATTTATTCTTATTTATTTATTTTTGGTGGAGCCATGTGGCGTGCAAGGTCTTGGTTCCCTGACCAGTGATTGAACCCATGCCGCTGGCATTGGCAGCTCGGAGTCTTAACCACTGGACCAGGGAAGTCCCAAGTTTGGGTATTTTTTAACCCATGAAACTCCTTCTTCACACAATCCTATACCAAGGCCTGGCTTCACAGCAAATCAGAGTGAACAAATATATGTGAACACCCATTAGGGTTGATATAGTGTGGAGCCAGGCGTGCCTTCTCCTAGGGCGTGTCTGGGGAGCACCTTAATGTTGAGGAGCATAGCCATAAGCCCAGCGGAACTTCACCTGGGGCGCTTTCTCCTTTCATCCCCTCCTCGTTCCTGCTGTGGACTTTTGTACTGCCCACCACTTTACTGAGTTGTTACTGCTTGTTTAGCCTTTCTGTCTGCCTTGGAAGACCAAGCACCATAAGACCAGGATCCCTGCCTGACATAAAAGTTCTCTAAATATGGGTTGAATGAATGAAGGCGACCCTGTGAAACACTGGCAGTAAATCAGAACCAAGCTCAGTTAGGACCAAACATGTTCTCTTTTCCTGCTTTAGCTTCCTAGAAATACAGTCACAAAATGTTGACTCTGCCAAAAATCTGAGAGGACCTTAAAGGTTATCTGGACCTGTGCTATCCATTGTCCATTGTGGTAGGACTCACGAGCACCTGAGATACGGCTAGCTCAAACTGAGATGTGAAACAGGAAGTACTTGCTGGATTTTGAAGATTTAGAATATAAACCATTTCATTAATAAATTTCTACATTGATTACATTAGCTGATAATGTTTCTTTTTGGCATACTGAGTTAAAAATTAAATTATTTCCCCTTTTTTGTACTTTTTAAAGTAAATATTAGAAAAATTTACATTGCGTATGTGGCTTGTCTTCTCTTTCTGCCGGATAGTATTCTTAGATCATTGGTCCTCAATGGGTGCTAGTAAGTTCACTGGCAAGTTTTATGATTATTGGCTCCTGCCTCAGATGTTCTGAGTTAGAATCTCTGAAGATAAGGCCTAGCATGTATGTCTTGATAAAAGCTCTCCAGTGGATTCTGATGCCTCATATGCCATTGAGAACCGCCAGCCAAGTCCCACCTTTCATGTTATAGAAGGAAACGGAACCCCTGGTTAGTAAAATGACAGCAGACCGGGCCTCCATTCCAGCGTGCTCTCACGGGGTCCCAGGGTGAAAGTTCTGCTCTCTCATAACTCATAGATAGTTTTCCATTGGCTGAAACAGTGGCTCTTGATCAGTCCTTGAAGGTGGAATTGTGGCTGGCTTTCTTTAGTCATTTAGGCTTTTTGAAAACTGATCAGTTGGTGCTTTTCCAAGATACCATGTCCTTATTACAGCAGTTACATTTATGTATCTTCAAAATAACTTTCTTTGTCAATTCTTAATATTTTTATAAAGGTGAATTGTGAAACATGAATTAATCATTACGATTTTAAATGTGATTTCCCCAGTGGCTCAGTGGTAAAGAATCTGTCTGCAGTGCAGGAGACATGGGTTCAATCCCTGGGTCTGGAACGTCCCCCGGAGGAGGAAATGGCAACCCACTCCAGTGTTCTTGCCTGGGAAATGCCATGGACAGAGGAGCCTTGTGGGCTGCAGTCCATTGGGCCACAAAGAGTCAGGCATGACTTGGTTACTAAGCAGTAAAGTTGTGAATTGTTACACGATTTTCATCAGAGGCAGAAGTGAAACCTGCCTTTTATCTTAATCTTAAGAGACTTTACAAGCTCTTTGCTGAATTGTTGTGAATGTCTGGGAATAGTTTATGTCTTGTTTTCTTTGAAGCTCCTTCACACATTTCAGGATGGCTCAAGAAATTAGCAGTTAGCCTTTATAGACATTAACCTGTGATCGGGGCTTGTCTTTGACTTGCCTTAGAGTGGACATGTTCCAGCCTACAGCTTTACTATTTCAGCGTTCTTTGTTTGTTCAGAGTTGTTGGATAATGGACAGGCAGGCAAGTGTGTACATGCAGTGACAGGTAATACCCAGCATTTTAAGCTTAAGTCAGAGAGCTCATGATAGCCAGAGAGTTAGGGAAATTTACAAGGGACGCACCAAGGGGTGCGCCAGTCTAACACGGCTCTATAACCTCGAGCGTTTAGGGAAAAGGACTAAGGCTTGGAGTCGGTCCCAGGGCTGCTAGCACTGTTTTGGCCACGCAGAACAGGCTGTGTTCCTCTCTCTCTGCTTTGGTTTTCCCTAGCTATAAAGTGGGAGTGCTGGAGGAGGTTAAGGTTCTCCTTTAAGGATGCGATTTTGGGGACTGATGTTACTTCTTTAGCGTTTGTCTTCTTACTAACCTCCCTGTTTTTCTCTTGAAGGGTCAGATGACTTGTCTGCAAAACTGTGGGATGTGAGCACAGGGCAGTGTGTTTATGGCATCCAGACCCACACTTGTGCTGCGGTGAAGTTTGATGAGCAGAAGCTTGTGACAGGCTCCTTTGACAACACTGTGGCCTGTTGGGAGTGGAGCTCCGGAGCCAGGACCCAGCACTTCCGGGGGCACACGGGGGCGGGTGGGTCGCCTTTCTTCAAGGCTTTCCACAGTTACTTTAACCACACTGCTCAAGGCCAGGGGCCAAGAATGTGATCCCTCTTTTGTTTTTGTTTTTTTAATTTAATCTGTCATTCCCCCTACTTCTTTTTCAGTCAGTACAGTTAATCCCTTTACTCAGGTTATTCTTACAATTTTACCTCGAATTTTGCTTTTCCTTGGCCCATTTTTTAACTCGTAATGCCTTTGTACCTTTAGGCTAGGAGAGGCAGTTCTTCTTTTCTCCTGTTTCATTTATTTCCTGTTTGCACAGTCAGCCCCCTTTGTTTTGATCAAATTCCATACCTCCAAATTGAGTAAATGTAAATTTAGTCCACTTTATTTGTAGAGTTAGGACTGGAAATCCTTAGTAGTGACTACACAGATTACATCCAGTTGGAGCTTGGTTGATGATAATCTGACTGCTGAGAGACCAGATGAAAAGGAGGTCCCCGCGTGTTTCCTGATGAGGTTGCAGCAGCCTTAGTCTGTAAACTGGCCACCTGAATGAAACCTTGTGACCAGAGCATCTCCTCTGCCGCGTCGTATCCTGGAGCTTTGTGCAGAAATCACGTGGTCTAGTTCCCTTCTCCTCCCCCGCCCCCATTACCCACTGCATTAGCCTCTGAGAGTCACAGTCTGTGCTCTTGAGCATCACAGTTATGAGCGCCTTCCTGGACACCCTAAACAGGTTGAGTTTCTCTGCTGTAGGCTTCCAGTAACCTGTGTAACACCTGTCATCCAAGTGAGTATGGTAACTGGTTCCCCACCAACCTGTCAGCTCTGGAACAGCAGGGATCCCACCTGTCTTATTCACCCTTAGGTCCTGAATTCTTTGCATGGTGCTCAGTAGTTCTTTAAATTTAGCTGTTCTATGGCAAAACAACAACAACAACAACAATAAACCCCACCGAATCTGCACCCCCCCCATTTTGTTTGTCATCCTGTACATTTTTCTTCAGTCTGCTACCACTTGTTTGTAGTAATTAATATTTGAAGATATATGATTTAATATGGAGCTTATGTAGCAAACTGAGTGCAGTATTCCACATCGTCAAGGATTGAACCTGTTCCAGGTGAGTTTACACCTGGTCAGCTTAGAGAGCCCTGTTCTAAAAAATTTCCTCCTTACTGTTCCCAAGACATTGCTGTGGCTTTTCCTAACTCCATGCCTTTGCTGTTCCCTCTACCTGCAGTATTCTCTTTCTTTTCTTGATAAACTCTGCTCATCCTTCAGGGCCCACCTCCAATATCGCCTCTTCCCTGAAGTCCTCCCTGATACCCCTGGGCAGAGTTAGTCATTCTCCTTGGTGTTTCCCTAGCAAGAGGTAAACATTTACTTTTTTTTTTGGACTTCCTTCTCCATCCTTCACTTAGTCAGAGTTCCTTAAAGAAAAGAGCAGTGTCTTCATCTCTGGGTCCCTGGTGTCCCTTTAGAGCTTGAGGCATTTGAAAACAAGTACTTGTTATACTCAGGCACTGTTTTAGGTGCCAGGGATATAGGTCTGAAGAAGATCAGACAGTTGAGAGAATGGCTCAGTCTGAACTTAAGATCTTTGCTTTGTTTTTCTCATTACCCTGACTTTTCTTGAGCATGAGTGCTCTTGACATTTTATCTTACGCAGTAAATAGTACAAATCTCAGCAGGTCCACCTGTTTTTCTTCTCAGTCCTGAGAAGAAATGCCTGTATCTCCTACACTTGTCTGTCTCTGACTCTGAAGCTAGTACAGATATGAGAGATTGTATATTCCAGGGACTTTCCATCCTTAGGATAATAAGCTATAATAATAAGAATTTTGCAATGGGTTTTTTTTTAGCAAAAAATTGCTAGTTGAGAAAGCACCCTTCTTACAGTAGTTCTGGTTAAGAAATCACACACTTGGGCAGCTAGGAAGAATAAGTGTTATTGAACTCTGTTATACGAGACCTGCAGGCAGAGGCGCATTTTAACTGTGTGTGTGTTGTGTGTACTAGTGTTTAGTGTCGACTACAACGACGAACTGGACATCTTGGTGAGTGGCTCTGCAGACTTCACTGTGAAAGTGTGGGCTCTGTCTGCTGGGACGTGCCTGAACACACTCACCGGGCACACAGAGTGGGTCACCAAGGTGAGAAGGTTACTGATGTGGGCATCACTCTTGCCGAGGGTGGGGAAGCTGGGCGCGGGTTGGAGGATGGTAAGAAGACTTACTGATGTTGGCATCATTCTTGCCGAGGGTGGGGAAGCTGGGCGCGGGTTGGAGGATGGTAGACAGTGACTCATAAGTGGTAGATGAGTCATAAGATGGAATAGATGCAACCCCAAGGCATGATGGTGTACAGCAGTGGCCAGCATGTGAAAGACGCTCAGTAAACTAGTGAATGAATGGCTGTGGACATGGGAGGATGCTCACAACATATTAGGTGGATAGAGGGAGTGAATAAAACAGGTTATATCAAAAGCTACCTAGAGTATGAAGATAGTTTCTGAATGTGTTTTTGCACCGAAGTGTTGAAGGTGATTATTTCTTGTGAAGTTGTGAGTACTTTTTTCCCTGTAGGATAAGCACGTTTCTTTTTAAATCAGAAAAGCAGTTTTCATTTTGAAAAAGAAAGCTCTTGCTGGAAGTGGAACAGAGGGAAATGTTCAGGCTCTTTAAAACACCATTGTGCTGGTCTCTAGCCACTTTTATTCAACATATAATTGGAAGTTGTAGCCAAAGCAGAAGAAAAAAAGGCATCCATGTTGGAAAGGAAAGCTAAAACTCTCAGGATTTGCGAATGGATGATAATATTTTGGTGACGGCATCAGAAATCTGTTAGAACTAAAACATGTAAAATTGCAAGATATAAAATCTGTATACAAAATCTGTTGCATTTCTGTACACTAATAAAGAACTATCAGAAAAAGAAGTAAAGAAAAAACAGTCCCATATACAGTTGCATCAAAAAGAATGAAATACCCTGGGAATAAATTTAGTCAGTGTATAACAGAAAGACCTGTGTATTGAAAACTGAGACATTAATGAAGGAAATTGAAGTAGACAAATAAATGGAGAGTTGTTTCATGCTCACAGATTTGAACAGTCAAATGTCCATACTTTCCAAAGCAACCTATAGATTCAGTGCAGTCTGCATCAAAATTCCAATGGTATGTTTCAAGGAAATAAGACAAATAATCCTAAAATTCATATGGAACCACGAAAAAAAAAACACAAAACCCTTTAAAGGGCACAAAGCTGCAGGCATCATGCTTTCAAACTATGTGACAAAGATACAGTAATTAAAGCAACGTGATGTTAGCAGAACAGACGCTTAGATCCGTGGAACAGAATTGAGAGCCCAGAAGTAAACCCTTGTGTCCATGGTCAATTCATTTACGACAAAGGAGCCAAGAATATATGATGGAGAACAGACAGTCTCTTCCATAAATTTTGCTGGGAAAAGGGAACAGCCACATCAAAAGAATGAAACTGAACCACTGTCTTAAACCGTACATAGAAATTAACTCAAAATTGATTAAAGACTTAACACACCTGAAATCATAAAACTCCTAGAAGAAAACATAGTGAGCATCTTGACATAGGTTTTGGCAGTGATTTTTTGAATCTGGCAACAAAAGCAAGAATAAAGTGGGGTTGCATCATACTAAAAAGCTTCTGCGCAGCAAAGGAAGCCATCGACAAAATTAAGAGGCAATTACTGAATGGGAGAAAATATTTACAAATCATAGGTCATGGGCTAATATCCAAAATATATAAATCATACAACTTAAGAGCAAAAAACCAAACAGTCTAATTAAAAAATGGGCAGATCTGAACAGACATTTTCCCAAAGAAGATGTATAGATAAATGAAAACAGCGACTAACAAGTAAATGAAAAGATGTTCAGCATAATCATCAGGATAATGCAAATGTGAATCGGAACCAAAATGAGATACCACCTCATACCAGTTGGAATGGCTATTACCCAAAAGACAAGAAATAGCACGTTGGTGAGGTTGTGGAGAAAAAAGGAACTTTATTCACTTTTAGGAGAATGTAGATTGGTGCAGCCACTGTGAAAAACAGTTTGGAGGTTCCTCAAAAAATGAGAAATAGAATTTCCACATGATCCAGCAATTTCCCTTCTGGGTATCTATCCAAAGAAATTGGAAAACTCAGAAAGATGCATGCATCCGCATGTTCATTGCAGTATTATCTGTAATAGTCAAGATACAGAAACAACCAGAGTTGTTCATTGATGGATGGATGGATGTGTATGTATATTGAAATATTATTCAGCCATAAAAAAGTGAAAACGATTTATGATAACATGGATGGACCTCAAGGACATTATGTTAAGAGAAAATCTTGCAAGAAGTGAAACAAAAATTTACAGCATCTTTCAAAGAATATTGTGATATTTTCTAGTTTTAAAGAAAAGAATTGCTGTGAATATCAAAAGCCGTGTTAATGGAAATGTCATGGAGAAACACTTCTTGAGCCTACCTTGCTGTTCTGTGAGGGGCCGAGTATATATGAGTGAGCATATATGAGTGAGCAAAGTAGACCCAGGCCTAACATGAGTGTTAGTCTAGTAGGGGAAATAGTTATTAATCTGTAATTTCACAAATAAATACATAATCTCAAATTGTATTACGTGCTTATGGAGGAAGAGTGTGGTGTTCTCTGAGAAAGTCTAGGAAGTTGTCTGATTTAGTTTGATTGAGGGAAAGCTTTTAGAAAAGGTGCCAAATATGAAGAATGAATTGGAGGTAGCTGTGTAAAGAGTAGAGGAGTGTTTCAGAGGGTGCGGTGTGTGCACAGGCCCTGCGGTGGGAAAGAACCCAGAACTTTTGATAACCTGATGCCCTGGAAGACCAGCGGAGCTGAGCTGCAGTTGGGGGAGGTGTGGGAGCGGGAGCCGTCCGGTGTGCTCTACCAGACCTTGTTAAGGGTTCTGTGTGATTCTAAGTGTAGTAGCAAGCCATCGATGAGTTCTGAGCACGAGTCTGGTGTGATTCATGTTTTAATAAAATAATTGCTGAGTGAAAGAATGAATTCGAGTGGGGCACAAATGGGGCACAAGCGGATGCTCGGTGGCCAGTTAGACTTTTGCAGTAAAAGCAAAAGAGACCCCTGGCTTGGACTTGGACGGCGCCAAGGACAGAGGAGGACACATGCGGAGGCTGTGTCTTTGAGGCAAAGCCAGCTGAGCTTACGGGGACAAAGGAGAAAGATGACTAGTGGCTTTTAGACTGGGTGGGGCGGTGACTCTGTGAGAAGACCAGTAATACCACCGAACTGCACACTGGAAAATGGTTACGATTCTGCATTTTATGTTCTGTGTATTTTACCACAATTAAAACAAACTGGAAAGAAAAATCTGTGCTGGGCACATTCGGTTTTAAATAGAAAAGTTACATAAGACAATTTAGTGTTAGTTAAAAAACAGTGGATTTGGGGCTAGGACCTGACTATAATGTCTTAGACAAGTGACTGTCCCTTCAGGGTCTGAGTTTGATCATCTGCTCAGTGTTCTTGTAAACATTAAATGAGGTGATGGGACAGCTCCCCACAAATTTCATTTGTATCAGCAACCCAGGCTTCTGAGTGAGCCTGGCCTCCCTTCTCACTTTATGCTGATTTAATGCTAAAATAACCAGAACCTAGTGTTTACAGATTATCCCAAGTGCTCATGGGATTTTAGCTTCTATTACATTTATTTTCATTGTTTTATTTCATTTTCAGTGCGGTTATCTGAGATGCTAGGTGCCCCCCACCTCTGTTTTTAAAGATGAGGAAAGAGATGAAGAATTTAGATGGCCCGCCCAAGGTTGCCGAGTCAGCATAGGACAGATTCTGGTCGCAAGTAGAGTGTCGTTTCTCTTTATGACGCACGTACCTACGAAAACAGGTCATTTGTACCTATTATGTGTATGGATTTTTTAATTTCCTATTCCTTATCATTTTATGACGTCACATTTTATGATTTGAAAAATCAGTCCTAATGTCTGCTTCCAGACCAAAGCTAAGAGTAAATGCTGCCAATATTAGACACTTTTGGATCCTGCTGGTAGCCTAGAGAATCTGGTTATAATAAAACTCTTAGTAAAGGTTAACTTGAGTTATAGTTAACATAGAGTTATAGATTACCCACATACCATATCATTTCGAGCTCTTTTTCATATTTCACTTAAAAGGGATGAATATAGTACTAAAAGCGTCTTTCTATAACATGGATATGTATTATTTCTAGGTGGTCTTGCAGAAGTGCAAAGTCAAGTCTCTCTTGCACAGCCCTGGAGACTACATCCTCTTAAGTGCAGACAAATATGAGATCAAGGTGAGGTTTTTTTCCCTCGATTAATTTGCTTCATGAAAGAGTGTGGTACAGGGAAATATTTCAAGGGAGGCAGGAATGTCTTTAGTCTAAGCCCTCTTAAACCCATTGGAAAGAGAATTAATTCATTTTCTCTGTGCTCTAGGCAGTTTCTAACTCTTATTTATAAATGAAGGGGGGAAAATCCACAGAAATATATCTTCAATGCATTCTTACCATTTTCTTAAGACATATATCTCCTGCCCTCCTCCATTCTTAGATATGAAGTATGAAAACATAAACATCTATTTGTATAATAATAAAAGCAATTTGCAAAAAGTTTGCAGAGCACTCTGGCATATATTTTTATTGCATCTTCTAAAATGTTCCATATGGTAGGCACTGTCTTCATTGCGGGAACTTGGGTTCAGAAGAGGTTGAATATTTTACCCAAGATTACACAACACATAGGTGCCAAATAAGAATTTGAGCCCCTGCCTCAGCTGTGAAGCCTGTGGTGTCTCCAGTTCACGTCACTTTGTTTCTGACTTAAGCAGACACAAGCCACATTGTTTAAAAACGGGTTTTTCTCTGGTGATGCGATCTATCATCTTTCCTAATTTTCTCTTATCTGTAGATTTGGCCAATTGGGAGAGAAATTAACTGTAAGTGCTTAAAGACGCTGTCTGTCTCTGAGGATAGAAGTATCTGCCTGCAGCCAAGACTTCATTTTGATGGCAAATACATTGTCTGTAGTTCGGCACTGGGCCTCTACCAGTGGGACTTTGCCAGTTATGATATTCTCAGGTAATATTTCCTTGGGCCTTTACTGTTAATAGTCTGTTGCAGTTTATTGATAAAGACAAAACAGTATTTGGATAAACTAGTTAATAACTTGCTTTGGGGAAATGTTTACTCACATCATCTGTGCTGAAAATCTCAAACAAAAATATTTTAAAGGCAGTAATTAAACTAGGAAGAGTTATATGTTAGAACGTAGAGACTCTAGCTTCTAATTCCTCTTCTTATGTGCTGTGTGCTCAGTCACCTCTGACTCTTTGAGACCCATGGACCGTACGTAGCCCACCAGGCTCCTCTGTCCATGGAATTCTCCAGGCAGGAATACTGAAGTGGATGGTCATTTCCTCCTCCAAAGGATCTTCCCCACCCAAGGATCAAACCCTCGTCTCTTGAGTCTACTGCATTGGCAGGTGGATTCTTTGCCACTGCACCACCAGACAAGCCCAGTCCCGCTTCTTAACTCTGAGTTAACTTCCCCTTTCACAGTGTCTGGATTCTCCTGCCAGTTTTTCTGGAAAATGAAGAGTTTGGATGAAAAGATCTTTCAGATTTCCTCTAGTTGTAATATTTTAAGTTCTACTTCCTGGTCATTTGAAACTGTGCATTGAGGAATCAAGTGACCTTCTTTTGACTAGTAGAAAGACAGAGGTACTTAGAGAATGTTACAGCCTGCGGGCTTTCTCCACCGAAATAGAGGCCTGTGGACAGTTTTGTGATTCACTGCATAGACCCCTCTGGAGACGGCAGTGTATGATAGTGTATTGGAGGCTGGGGGAAGCCAGTCCTGTGTGGTGATTAAGAGAACTGACTTTGGTGATAAATAAACCTTGCTTTAAGACCTAGTTCTGTAAGGTTCTTAACCTCTCTCTGCCTCAGTTGTCTCACCTGTAGAGATTAAATTAATTGCCTCTAATGAGGATCAGTCCTAAATGAAATCAGTCCTGAATATTCATTGGAAGGACTGATGCTGAAGCTCAAGCTCCAGTACTTTGGCAACATGATGGAAAGAGCTGACTCATTTGAAAAGACCCTGCTGCTGGGAAAGATTGAAGGCAGGAGGAGAAGGGGATGACAGAGGATGAGATGGCTGGATGGCATCACTGACTCAATGGACATGAGTTTGAGCAAGCTCCGGGAGTTGATGTTGGACAGGGAGGCCTGGCGTGCTGCAGTCCATGGGGTCGCGAAGAGTCGGACACGACTGAGCGACTGAGCTGAACGGGGATCCAGCTCAGGACCTGACAGTCTGTGTTATTAATACTTCTGAGAAGTCCTACGTAAAGGAACCTGTTTTAATTTGTTTAACCTACTGTACCTCCCACACATTGGCATGGTGCCCTTGCTTGGAGGCGTGCCTATTGACAGCTCAGAGAATTAGTGTTCCATAGCGTGCTTCCCTGGTGGCTCAGACGGTAAAGCGTCTGCCTGCAATGCGGGAGACACGAGTTCGATTCCTGAGTCCGGAAGATCCCCTGGAGAAGGAAATGGCAATCCACTGCAGCACTCTTGCCTGGAAAATCCCATGGACGGAGGCGCCTGATAGGCTAGAGTCCATGGGGTCGCAAAGAGTCGGACACGACTGAGCGACTTCACTCACTCACTCACTCAGCGTGCTTCAGAAAGGACTGCCTGGAGACAAAAATTGAACACTTTATCTTCATTGTTTTTACGTGTGACTGTTTAGAGGTCAACTCGAATGGGATCTTATCCTGCCAGCCAGCAGCTGACCACCCATCTTTGGTCGTAAAGTTACAGCCTCATTATTGTCTTCCTAGAGTCAGACATACACTACTACTTTGTTTTTTTTTTTCCTAACCAGTTAGATTTCCAAGCTATCAGAATAATTTCTAGAAATAATTGATAATTGCACCCTGACAAAACAAACTGGAACAGATCCTAGAAAACATTAGTCCAAGCTCTTCATTTTACAGGTTGGGGAACTGAAGCTGAGAGAGGTTAGGGGCCTGGCCGAACATCCCACAACTCACCCTAGCCCAGCACCCACCCCCCACCCCCCCCCAATCCGTCCATCCATCCATGGCTGGATCATCCAGTAGACATATGCCCAAGGTAGCAGCAAGCCAGAGAGAAGGAACTTTTGAAAGAACTTGATTCTTTGCAAAGTAAGAAATTCAAGTACAGTTGGCCATGGGTTTTGCACCCACAGATTCAACCAACTGAGGATGGAAAATTTTTTTAATTTTCAAAAAGTTCCAAAAAGCAAAGTTTTGAATTTGCCATGCATCAGCAACTATTTTCATAGTATTTACATTGTATTGGTTAAAAGTAATCTAGAGATGAATTGAAATACACGGGAGGGTGTGCACAGGTTATGTGCAGATACTGCACCACTCTGCACAAAGGGCTCGAGCCCCGATGCATGTGGTATCTGAGAGGGCTCCGCAGCCAGTTCCCCCAGAGACGACTGTAGTCAACATGGGGAAGTCAGGTCTTTGATAGTTTGCTAATGTTTTTGTTTGAATTAAATTTTGGAAGAGAGGGGTGTTGAGGCAGAGTGGAAGAAAGGTGTTGTAATCTTTCTCCTGCTTGGAGTCTATAAAGGTTTCATTGGATCCTGCACCTGCTTTTCTCCTGTAAGAATGGCAGGTGGAGTCCAGATTCCAGACGAAAGTTCTGTTAGTTTTTGCTGTTTGGATATACAAACAGGAACTTTTGGAAAGAACTTGATTCTTTGCAAAGTAAGAAATTCAAGTACAGTTGGCCATGGGTTTTTGCACCCACAGATTCAACCAACTGAGGATGGAAAATTTTTTTTAATTTTCAGAAAGTTCCAAAAAGCAATAAACAGCTGACTGCATGCAGATGTTTTAATGATTGGGAGAAGAGCAACATGGAATGGGGTACTCTGAGACTCTGCCTAGTTTGAGAAGTAAAGGAAAGCTGCTTTGAGGAGGAGGGTCAGGCCAAGCCATTAAGGGTGAGGAGATGCAGCTGGCTAAGCGCTGGGGGTGCGAGTGTGCGGTGAGGATCACGGTAGACCGAGCGTGCAGCCTGCTGAAAGGCCCGGGGCCCACCGGAGCCCAGTGCCCCTGAGTGACTGAAAGGCCAGTGTGGCAGATGGGAGTACAGTGGGAGCCAGGGAAGGGGTTGAACGTTTGAATCAGGTGGTAATAGGTGTAAATTTAAGTGTGAGGTTAAATGATTGACAGCGTCCAAAAGCAGAGTGGGGAGACCAGCTGAAAATCCTGGGCGGTAGTGCAGGCAGCAGGTGATGTCCTAGATCAGAGCTGTGGCAGTTGAGGTCGCAGTGAATAGCTCAGAGGAAAATTTAGGAGGTAAAACCAGTAGACCTTGGTGGTTCGATTTGTGGGTTTAGAGTTGGATGACTGCCACATTTCCTGTCTTGAGTGTTTGGGTGAATGAGCAAGCAAGGAAACAAAGAGAAGCAGGTTTGGCTACGAAGTTTAGTTTTGGACCTGAGGAGTGTGAGGAACAGGTCTTTGTCTTCATGCTGAGTCCCCCTCCCTTCCTGGTCCCAGACTGGAGTCCGATTCTGTGTACGCTCTTTCCCGTCGACCTCCCCGCTGGAGCCCCTCGTGCGGGGCCTCATGGATCCTTCACTATTGAAGGGTGATGCCTGTGGTGGTTTTCTCCGTCTCCTCTGGTTAGCGTCTGTGCGCACTCGTTGCTGGTGTCCTTGTTAAGATATAGAGCAAACGGGATGTCACCTGGGCTCAGGCGGACGGGCGCAGCAGTTTGCATAGCTCTGTCTTGTCGCTCTTTTCCCAGCGCTTCTGAAGAGAACGCTGACGTTTCACCTTACTGAGCGTGCAGAGACTGAGGGCTGTTGTTTTCGTTCGTGTGCCTGTTCAGCACGGCCTCTCCCCCCTTGTGCCTTTGTCATCAGTGTTTTTTGAACTGCCAGCCTGAAAAGGTTAAAGCTGTCCTCCCTGCTCTCCCAGTTTTCTCTAACTTACTACGAATCTATTATTATTAAATGTTTCTGAATTATTTGGGAAACTTTATATTTTCAGCCTCTAGACTATTTTGAGCGGAACCTGTGTTTGCTGCCTGCAGAGCAGAGCAGCACCCAATCACTTGATTTTCCGCCTTCTTTCTGGGCTTGGGGGGGTTCCCCTCCGCCAGTGCAGTCTGCCCTCCACATCTGTGTGCTCTGTATCCACGGCCGTGGAGGGCCAGCCATACTGCGCCGTTCTATGCAAGGGACGCGAGCATCCTCAGATCCTGGTATCTGAGGGGTTCAGGAAGCAAGGGATGATGTATAGCAGTTTTTACCCAACGGTAAGAATGGAGTGTTAGACTCTCCTTCTGACTAGTAACTAGCTAGTTGTAAAGCCTTAGCCAGAGTATTTACCCCCTGGCTGGACTTCAGTTTTCACATCTTAGAAATGAAAATATTAAATGAGATAATCTGAAGGATCCTTTCCAGCTTAGATGGGCATTTTATGCTTTTATAAATGTTTATTTCCTTATATGCCTGTGTTATGTTATTATGAAGGGTTTTTTTCCCACACCTTTTTTCCAAAGTAGGGTGAGTTTTATGTCCTCATATTTTCCTTTTTATAAGAAAGTTCATTTAGTTTTAAATTTGCTTGAATTTTGTATTGTTTTTTCTTGGACTGCACTGCTCACAGGATGGACGATCTCACTTTCCCGACTGAGTATGGAGCCTGCGCCCCCTGCAGTGGCACCGTGGAGCCCTCACCACTGGACCGCCAGCACATGCCCTGTATTGGTCTTAAATGTCTCCAGAAAAGATGACAGCAGCATAGCAGATGCACAGTGGCCTTCATGCCTGGTTCACGTCTCTTAACTCTCATCCTTGCAGGGTCATCAAGACTCCTGAGATAGCGAACCTGGCCTTGCTTGGCTTTGGAGACATCTTTGCCCTGCTGTTTGACAACCGCTACCTGTACATCCTGGACTTGCGGACAGAGAGCCTGATTAGCCGCTGGCCTCTCCCCGAGTACAGGAAATCCAAGAGGGGCTCCAGCTTCCTGGCAGGCGAAGCATCCTGGCTGAACGGACTGGATGGGCACAACGACACGGGCTTGGTCTTCGCCACCAGCATGCCCGACCACAGCATCCACCTGGTGTTGTGGAAGGAGCACGGCTGACACCGCGAGCCGCTCTGCCCGCTGACTTCGGGTGCCGGGGCTGCGGGTTTGGGGTGCAGCCTCTGTGGCAGCCGACTGCATGAACCAAAGTTCTCACCTCATGGTATCATCGCGCAGCGCACAATCATGTATCTGTTTGCGGGGGCCAGGCTCGGGGCGGGGGCTCGTTCTGGCGACGCACGGCGCGGCAGGCTGCGGGTGCACCGCCGGCTCATCTGTCCTTAGTTTGCGGGTCAGTGTGAGAGGCTGCATCTGGGCTTCCTCTTTCTTGAATATTGGTTTTAAGTAAAGAAATTTAAATGGCTCATTAATCTGCTAATTGGTTGCCTATAAAAACACAGTCTATGATTAAAGCTTTTTACCATTGCCTTTTTCTCTTTTGAACTTGAAGCAAAGGTGCTATGATGTTGTTAGAGCAACTTTTCTCACATGGGGCTCAGCTTTTATAACAGCCCGTGTTGTAAAGACCACCAACTTCTGTGACATTCATGTTCTCCGCCAAACACCAGTTCTAAAGAGAATGTGTCTGCAGTGCAAATGCAGTTCTATAGACTGATGGTTTGTGACACATTTTAAACCCTAGTTCTTGTCAGAGCCAGGATTGGCCATGTCTGACTGCACAAAGTTCCGTAGTCTTTGTTTCTGTGGAACAGGCTGGCCCTGGGTCACCTGCCACCTCCATGACTGCGTAGAGGTGCCATGGTGCAGTGGAAAGCGCCAAGCTGGCAGACCGAAGCCTGGCTCTGTTACCTGGGAACCCTGCCGCCCAGGAGTGTCGTTCTCTGGGCCCCGTTTCCTGTCTGTATAGCTAGTTGTTAGGCTGTCGTTTGATTTCTGGGATTCTCTCTGGTCCTGTGTCTCCCGAGCTGTGCAGAAGTTGGTGCTTCAGTTTTGTCTGATTGCTAATTCATTGTTTCTTGGCATTTGGAGATCATCTGCAAATGAAATCACTGATACAAAGTTGTCATCTCTAAGGAAATCAAACATGCAAAAAAAGAATGGATAAAAGGGAATGTGGAAAATGTTAACACCGTCTGCTTTAAAAAATGTAAGCAGTTGGTGGAAGAAGTGCTGAGAGGAGTTGGGGTTCTCTGAAGAAGCAGGGTGCCAGATCAGAGAGAAAGACCCCTGACCCTGACTCTCCTTGCTCCTCTGTCTCTATCTTGATGTGTAGCCTCCGGCAGGCTAACTTTCTGTTGAAAAGGAAGGAATTGGCGCTAGCTGAGGGTTTGCAGACGCGCAGGCCTGGGGAGCCACGCAGATAGCGTGAGTGAGCGCAGTGCTCTGGGCAGGAAGGCGCTGTACCTAGGGAGGCGCGTCTGCAGGGCAGTTTCAGAGCCCTGAGCGTCAGGCAGGAGTAAGCCCAGTGTTGGCGCAGGTCTTCTGACTTTCCATCCGGAGGTAGGCATCCAGAATTGTATTTGTAATTCCGTAATTTTAAAGATGTGGACAGTGGCTTGGAGTAAAATGCAGTGGGCTAGTAACGCAGCGAGTCCGCAGGCTGCCAGCTCCATTCCCCAGCTTCTCGTCCTGCAGCCTAGACGCTGCCGTGACTCGGCAGGGCAGGGTTTCATGTAATGGTCACAAACGTTAGGGAGGAAGTCGAGGGAGCAGGTGTTGGGAAGAATTCAGGAGTTCCCCGTTGTGTGACAGAGGATTGGGGGGGCGGGGGTCGTTTCATTCACAGACCCACAGCAAAGTATGAATAGTTAGAAGATAAATTTAAGAGCTGGAACCTGAGTGGGAGGCTCTGCCTGGGAATATGAGGGATTCCTTCTTGTTAATTTTGATATTAACCCATGTTTCAGGTAGGAAAAGGGTTGCTGGCAGAGCTGAGAATGATTCAAAGTACAGGGGAGACACTGCTCTCCCAAATCCTATCACCCTAGAGCCTGACAACAGACCTCCGAATGCTGCAAAGTCAGGGTTTTAGAGAATTGACAGTTGGTTCCAAGGGTGCATTTAGGTAATATCCATGCCGAGACTCTGAGGAAATCGGGTGAAAGAACAAGATCTTCACGCCCCAAATCCATCTCACATTGATTTCTGTGGGTGAGCGCTGCTTGGTCCTTTTAAGAAATGGGACTAGGTTCAAAGCTGGACTCTATTGCTCAGGAACCTCAGGAGGCTTTGGGCCACGGTGAGGGGAAATGACTTTTCTCATTTTATCCACCCGGAGCGTGGAACTGAGATCACAGATCTGATGATCACCCATAGCCCCACCTCACCTTGTATGTATGTATGTTAATACATACACTTGCTTTAAAGACCACATGGTTACATAGTGATCTGTGGGGGAAACTTGGAAATGACAGCCCTGAAGCTTGTATGGCACATCTCCTTCCACTTTTCAGTGGTGAATACCAAAGTTACCATCAAGGCAGCGCAGTGCTCGGAGTCCTGCCTTCATCCCTCTTCACATAGTATTGCGGTCCATAGAGTCAAAGCTGTGGTTTTCCAGTAGTCATGTACAGATGTGAGAGTCAGACCATAAGTAAGGCTGAGCACTGGAGAACTGATGCTTTTGAATTGTGGTGATGGAGAAGACTCTTGAAGTCCCTTGGATAGCAAGGAGATCAGTCAGTCCTAAAGGAAATCAACCCTAAATATTCATCGGAAAGACTGATGCTGAAGCTGAGGCTCCAGTACTTTGGCTACCCAATGCAAAGAGGCAACTCGTTAAGAGAAGACCCTGATGTTGAGAAAGATTGAAGGCAAAAGGAAAAGGGGGCTGAAGAGATAGTTTGATAGCCTCACTAACTCAGTGGACATGAATTTGAGCAAACTCTGGGAGATAGTGGAGGACAGAGGAGCCTGGTGTACTGCAGTCCGTGGCGTGGCAAAGAGGTGGACACGACTTAGCTACTGAACAACAACAGCTTCTATAAAAATGGAAAACTGACTCATCCTTTGGAAAAAAGTAAAGCAAGGTGGGGAGTTGGTAAGCGCAATGGAAGGGGGAACTCAGGCTCCTTTCACAGAGTTGGGGGCGCTCTTTCCCGCACACCGATTTCTGCTTTCGTAGCTCGGAGGCTAGGGATTTGCCTTTGCCTCTTCTTTTTTGAGTATTCTCTTTTCTGAAAAATTCTCAGGTCATGAGCCGATAGACTCCGTCTTTCTTCACAAGCTTTGGATTTCTCCAGTGACCCTAGTGTGGTGGAAGGTGGGGTGGCTCTCTGCTCGGGTCTGTGGAGGGACTCATAAGAACCTGGGGCTCTGGGGGGAGGATGGGGCCCGAGAGAGCTGAGGGGGTGTGAGGTTTCAGCAGACTTGGTTCCCATTCCAAAGGAAACTGGTTCCCCCAGCAAGTCCCATTATTTGAAGACTGTAAGTGATGTCACAGCTGGGTTTCACCTGACCTCTTAGACCCATCGGAGAAGTAGGAAGAAAGACTTCCTCCAGGGGAGGGGCTTGACTTTGATCAAGTTCCACAGGAAGTACACGTTTGAATAGCTTTCAAGTGGGAGAAATGGAATATTGCTGTTCGGTTTTAAGGTGTGCACTTCCTTTTTCATAGTTCAAAGTTGCTCTGTTCTGGCCATTGGAAATGCTCAGGAAAACATGAGTGAGGATTACGTGATCATGCTAATATTTGCTCTCAGGAGAGTGTTTACCGCTCTGCATTTGTAAAACATCTTAGGGAGAAAAGAAATACTTTTGCAAGCAGTATTACGTTAGTCATGAAGAAGTTGTTTCTGTCAGGTGAGGCGTTTCAGCTGAACATAAGTGGCTAAGGAGAGTGGAGCCCGGCTTGACACATTGCTTTGGCCAAACCCAGCCAACCGCCTGAAGCCGTGGTTATTGCCCCGGCTTCCGGAGTGCCTAGAGACGGGTCTCCCCACCGTTCTGCTCCTAGCTCTCCGCGCCTCCTCGTCTGGGCCTCTGCCGGGCCCTGGTGTCCCAACCGCTTGCCAGTGTCTGTAGGGAAGTGTGTAGTCAGGCTGCTGTCCCAGGAGGCAGCCTGGGCCAGGACGCACTCTCCCCTTTGCCTTCTGCCCACAGGGTTGTTGGCACAGGGGAGAGGCCCCAGGTCCGTCCCCTGGACACAGCCTTCCTACCTGCTTATGCTGGTGCTTGCCAAGATGTTTAAGATGACCAAGACCCTCTTGAGAATTCTGCAGTCCCTAGATAGAGTGTCTGACGGAGGGGACAGTTTAGCACTCTAGACAGAAATGCCTGCCGGGCACCTTTGTGTCCTGATCTGCAGCTCCTTATGCTTACTCTAGGAAATTGATTTCAGGATAAATCATCAAATAGATTACCAGTTATCTTTGCACCACTCCCTTCAGCCTGATCGGGCTGAATGACCACGCTCGGTGCAAAAAGGGGTTTTGCTCTCAAGTTGTTTGAGTGTGTTTCCAGTCTCCCCCAGTTGCGTAAAACTTGTATTACAGTCTTGACTAGTGTGAACATACTTAATGATTGCAGCTTAAGAAACCCAGCTAACTAATACTCTTCATGAATGTACTCAAATAAAAATGTGTTTTTGCATATTTAAACCTGGAAATGTATTAATTCAGATGAAAAAAGCTCACCGCTGTTGGTGTCCATATACTGACATTGTGAACAGACACATTTCATTCATTTAGACTTAGTTCTCTTGATGAGAATGCTCAGGTTGAAACAGGCTGTTCTCACCAACCCAGCACCTATGGTAGCGTGGAACTTTTGTTTCACTTATTTGATGTATGTTGTGATCTTGGCGGAGTGAGGTGAAGTTTATTTTGGCACTGTCTGGGGTGGGTGGGCAGGGGAGAAGGGATTGCTTAAGCAAATAGTGGAATGACTGTGGAGCAACATGTCTCTGTAAGATGAGAAGTTATTTTCATGCATCACAGAAGCATTCTTCCACCTGTGAGTGATTGTGCTAACTAGCAATCATTTATCTCCATACATGAAAGCAGGTTCCCTTGACCAGGCAACATTTGGTTCGCCAAGCCCGAGTTACTGTTTGTACTTGAAAGAAATAAAGCTGCGTTTCCTTAAAAATTGTGTTCTGCCATGAAGACTGCTTGCTTGTCCCACACCCCGCCCCAGCCAATTCCAAGGAAGCTTTTCAAAAGCAAGTGTGTTTGAAATGAACTGTTCCTCGAATGATCTAAAGTGACTCTGTTCTGCTACAGTTTCTGTACGTTCTAGAATGTCAGTCTAACAATGTGATGATCTCTGAATGAGGCCCAAGAGTGGAAATAAATTTAAAAGCAAAGTGCAGGGAAGGATTTTGGCGACCTTTGTGAATAGATGGAAATGGGGAGGACAGTGTCTTGATGCAGAGTCCGGACCTTGGAATCCTCTCTGGCTCCTCTGAGCCCACCTGAGGATCAGTGCGTCCCCAGGTTGGCTTGTCCTTTCTACTTGATGTAACTGCCTAGGGCCTGTCACCATACATGGCCCCGTGCCTTTGCCCGCCAGCAGGGCCATGGGGCGCCCTTCTGTTTCACAGGTGGGAGGTTGAGGCTTGGAAGGGTGGCTGGTTGCTTCCAGGAGTAGTAAGTGGTGAGAATGAGGCCTGGTGCTCAGCATTCACAGACAGGTTTCTCCTACCTTTTCTTGTTTCTGTTCCCATTCTCTCCCTACGTCAGTTTCTTCAGTCCAGACCTGGACCCCTGCCCAGCCCCCTCACCGCTCGTGTGCCCCTCCCGAGCCACCATGGACTCTGCTGCTGGGGCATTTCCCCCACCACTCCTTGGAGCCCGTGTCTCCTCTGTCCAGTAGCCTTGTTGTACAGTCGCTAAGTCATGTCCGACTGCTCTTGCAGGACTCCCCCACCCCCACCCTCCACCACCACCACCAGGCTCCTCTGTCCGTGGGATTCTCCAGGCAAGAATACTGGAGTGGGTTGCCATTTCCTTCCCCAGGGGATCTTCCCAGTCCAGGGATCGAACCTGGGTCTTCCATGTCGGCAGACAAATTCTTTACCACTGAGCCTCCTGGGTAGCTCCGTCCAACAACCTTGTGACCCCCTGTTATCAGCCAGAGGTGTCCAGGCCTGTCAGTGTAGTGTGAGTCCAGCTCGTCTCTTCACACAGTCCTTGCTCTTTCTTTTCTTGTCGTGCAGCTTGGATCTTCCTGCGTTCTCGTGGAGAAGCCCTCTGTGCCGTTCCCACCTGTCCTCAGGCCAGCCTGTAGGGCCCTGTTGGCCTCCCACTATGGTTAGTCTGCTGACCAGCATCCCCCCACTGGGCCTGACTCAGTGTTTTGTTCCCGAGTACTTAGCTGTGCAGTTCATTTGGCAATTCATCACGTGGTACCTTTTGCAGTTGGCAAACCATTAGCTTCTACCCTTGATGTGTACATGTTTTAAAATTTAGGTGAATGCTTTGGCTCTCCAGCAACAATTTAAGATTGAGTTCTTATGTGATGCTCAATATGGTTAATATTTTAATAAATTTCATGCATCATCTCAGGGGCTGTGTGTTATGAAGGAGAGAACTTGAAGATGTCGGAGCGCTGAGGCAAAGTGGAAGAGCGGGCACACACAGCCCTCCCTCTCCAGGCTTCCTGCTCTGCCGTGCTCTTTTTCGTTTATTATTAACGTGCAGTTGGTTTACAGCATTGTATTAATTTCTGCTGCACATTCTCTTCCATTACAGTTTATCACAGGGTGTTGAATGTTTCCTGTGCTCGACAACAAGACCTTGTTGTGTGTCTCCTCTGTGTATAATGGTGGCATCTACTCATCCCAAGCCCCCAATTCATCCTTCTCCCATCACACTCCCCCTGGCAACCATGAGTCTATTCTCCTTATGAGTCTGCTTCTGTCCCGTACATAAGTTCTTTTGTGTTGTATTTTACATTTGCCAGATGAGTGATATCAGAGGGTACTTGTCTTTCTCTCTCTGACTTCTTCACTCCCTATGATAATCTCCAGGCCCGTCCATGTTGCGGCTAAAGACGGCTGCATTCTTTTGGATGGCTGTGTAGCATAGCATTGCGGCTGTCTGCCACATCTTTATCCTTTCGTCCATCAGTGGACATTTGGGTTGTTTGCATGTCTTGGCTGTTGTGAGCAGTACTGCTGTGAACGTATGGTACATGGTTCTGCCATATTCTATAAACATCTAAAGTGCTCTGAGTACAGCAGAGCAGGACGTTTGATGACCACTCTGTGATTAGACATGGGGAGTCCTTGCCAGTGTGATGTTCCTCTCCTTTGCATTTTAACCACGTGTTCTTTTCTCTGTGGCAAAGCTCATCCACCAAGAGAAACTTTTGCAGAAAATTGCTCAGACTCATTTATCATAATGGTTTTTACTCTTCTAATCTTATGCATATATGTGTAGATTTACGTAATCACGAAACATTCTTTCGTATTGTGCTATCGGAATTGTGCTCTGAGTCTTTGCAATTACCATAATACTTTGATATATTCCTTTATTACATGTAATTTGCTAAACCATTCCTGTTTGGGTGGATAATTAGGTCGTTTCCAATTTTGCTTTTTAGATAATTCTACAGAGAATTCCTTTGTGCATGATTTCCTTAGAACAGGTTCCTAATAGATGACTTATTGGTAAAAGCAAAGGAAACTTTTTTTTTTATTGTTGTTGTTACAGACATGGAAGAGGGCATAAAACACACCATTTATTGAGTCATTGTAGAGGGAACAGCTGTATAACCACTCTCCAAGTCAAGAAAGTATTTCTGGCTCCCCAGAAACCTCTTCTGTTTCCAGGAAGTAACAGCTCTATGGCTTTTGCTTCACGTTTGTCGTATGCTTTCCACATGGGTTAAAGGGCGTTGTCGCCTCGCCGGATTGAGTGTACGTGTTTCAACACAGCATTGTCAGTGTTGAGTAGTTACTTTAAACTTTGGCCAATTCAGTAGGTATAGAGAAGGTATCTCAAGGTTGCTTTAATTTCGTCATTTCTTTAACATGTGGAGAGAGAGAGAGAGAGATATATATATATATATATATATATATATTTTAAGTCTTTATTGAATTTTGTACATACTGCTTCTGTCATTTATGTTCTGTTTTTTTGACCACGAGGCATGTGGGGTCTTAGCTCATCGACCAGGGCCCAAACCCACACCTGCTGCATTGAGAGGCAAAGTCTTAACCACTGGACTGTCAGGAAAGTCCCCAGATATTTTTATGTGCGCTTATTTGTATTTCTTCTGAATTCTATTTTCCTGTTTTAACCATCTATTTTTTTTTACATTTTCAAAAACTTGGGAAACATTGAGATGAGTTATAGTCACAAATAAAATTTCAATGATCTAGGCATCACTAATTTAGAAGTAAGAATTCAACCCAAGACATGCATTGAAATTTTCTGTCCATAAAAAGGATCGATGTCAAGTGAACCTTTCAACAATCACTGTTTATATCCCAGTAATTAACATCCAGTGATCCAATGAAGTTGCCCAGTCATGTCTGACTCTTTGTGAGCCCTTGGACTATAGCCTACCAGGCTCCTCCATCCATGGAATTTTCCAAGCAAGAGTACTGGAGTGGGTTTTTTTTTTACATGCTGTGTCACAAACTGTGCACTGCCTGTCAAAGTAGGTCTTGTCCCAGTGCTTCAGAAGAGGGTGGCCGTCAGCCTGTCATCAGCACAGGACACACAGAAATGTCTTTTTTTTTTTTTTGAACACGCCATATGGCACGTGGGAACTTAGTTCCCCGACTAGGGATCACACCTGGGCCCTCTGCATTGTGAGTGTGCTGTCTGAACCCGGGACCACAGGGGAGTCCCAGCACTGACTTGAATTTAAACTTTTCCTATTGAAGATGTATAACAGGTGATTAATAGTATTTATAGGAAAATGTGGGCAATCATGAATCAAAAAAATGTTTCCCCAAATTAATGTGTTGAAATTTACAATAAGGAACTAATTCAGGAGGCAACCAGGTGCACCAAGCCCAGACTCTAAGGACACAGCTGTCCTCGTGTGTTGCTCAGTAATGCAGAGTCAGGGAGGGGTTGTTGGGCATGCTTTTTTACTTCAGACCTCTGTGAGTTCACAGAGGAAATTTTCCATCTGTGAGGTTTTGCAGGAGAGCAAACAGTCCTGAGTTCTGCTAGTTCAGCAGATTTAGCCATGTGAGGTGACTCGAGCTGGTTGATCATTCAAGCTTTAAGGGCACAAAGCTTGAACTCTCTCTTTTTTTTCTGGCTGCGCTGCTCGGCTTGTGGGGTCTTACTTCCCCATCCAGGGATTGAACTGGGGCCACTGCAGTGAAAGCTCCAAGTCCTAACCACTGGACTGCCGGGGAATTCCCGCTTGAACTCTGAGAAGGAATTAGAAAAACTAAGAACACTTACGAAGAATATTGTGCCAACCTAAGCTGAAAAAACAAGGTGTTGTTTTCTCAATTTCTTTTTTCTCCACCCTAAGACTGTGTCTCGCCAACAGGAAGTGTCTTACTCTTCTCTGCGCCCATATGGCCTGCTGCTGCTAAGTCACTTCAGTCGTGTCCGACTCTGTGACCCCAGAGACGGCAGCCCACCAGACTCCCCCATCCCTGGGATTCTCCAGGCAAGAACACTGGAGTGGGTTGCCATTTCCTTCTCCAGTGCAGGAAAGTGAAAAGTGAAAGTGAAGTCGCTCAGTTGTGTCCGACCGTCAGCGACCCCATGGACTGCAGCCTTCCAGGCTCCTCCGTCCATGGGATTTTCCAGGCAAGAGTACTGGAGTGGGGTGCTGTTGCCTTCTCTGCCATATGGCCTAGAACTGGCATAAACTCAAAAGGAGGGGCTGGATGGACGTGTGGGTGAATGGGCCCAGGATTGGTTTACATTGATTCCTATAATCCCGTGTTCCCAACGCGTGATATCCTTCCAGCACATTTGTATTACCTGGGAACTTGGTAAAAATTCAAATTTGGGGGCCACACTGCAGACCTAATGAATCAGAAACTCTGAGGCTGGAGTTGGGCAGGTGGTTCCCATACCTACAAAGGTTAAGAACCATGGCTGTTACCTATCATCTGGCCCGTCATACCACCTAGTGGAATTCTTGGGAATAGCATCTGGAGATGAGTGGAACAGAAATTCTGTTGCTGTTGAATGAAATTGAATTAGACTAAGGGCTTCCTGCGGAGAAGGCAATGGCACCCCACTCCAGTACTCTTGCCTGGAAAATCCCATGGACCGAGGAGCCTGGTAGGCTACAGTCCATGGGGTCTCTTAAGAGTCGGACACGACTGAGCGACTTCACTTTCACTTTTCACTTTCATGCATTGAAGAAGGAAATGGCAACCGACTCCAGTGTTCTTGCCTGGAGAATCCCAGGGATGGAGGAGCCTGGTAGGCTACTGTCTATGGGGTCGCACAGAGTCGGACATGACTGAAGTGACTTAGCGTAGCGTAGCCTAAGGGCTTCCTGGTGGCTCAGACGGTAAAGAATCTGCCTGCAATGCAGGAGACCTGGGCTCAATCCCTGGGTCGGGAAGATCGCCTGCAGAAGGGAATGGCTATCCACTCCAGTATTCTTGCCTGGAGAATTCCATGGATAGAGGAGCCTGGTGGGTTATAGTCCATGGGGTTGCAAAGAGTTGGACATACCTGAGTGACTGACACAGCAAGGACTTTCTTGCACTTAAAGTTACAGCCACTCTGAATGAGTTCTAAAACTAGAATTCCTTTTACTTTACATTCAGTTACTGTAAGGCATTTCATGTCAAGACATCAGCAGGCAGACCACATAAACTCTTCCCTATTGTTTTATAAATAAATACCTTTAATTTTGTACAAAATTTCTCTTATCATACACTAGAATACACAGCTGTCAAATAGTGCTATGAAGAATAACTTGGGAAATGCAAGAGCAAGGTAAAAAAAGAGAATTTTAAAAGGTGCACACCATGATTCAATATCTTATAAAAACCTATAAGGGAGAAGAATCTGAAAAAAAACGTGTGTGTGTGAGAGAGAGAGAATCACTTTGCTGTACACCTGAGGCTAACACAACATTGTAAATTAACTATCTTCAATTAAAAGAAAAGAAAGTTGTGATCCAAAAATAAAAAATACACACGGACCTTTCTCAGAAAGATCGATTCTACGCCATTGCAATAAACTAACCAAGTAGTATTTGCCAAGTTTCTGTGAGAAGTTTTAACCCCAAATCGTGGCTGCCTACTGTTTAAAGTTGCCACTAAACCGCAGAGAACAACTTGCCCATTTAACCTGCCGGAAATGAGATAAAGGAATCTTGATTGAACAAGATTCTGTTTCTGCGTCTGATGTTATAAATAGGGCAGGACCCTTCCCCCGGTTCTGAAGCTGTTTGACAAAACTGACTTTCTCCTCCAAATTGATCAAAGGTTTAGGTCTGCTATCATATGGAGGAAAAAACCTCTTCCAAGGGAGGGCTGAATCCAATGAGATAATATCTGACTCTTGCAAAACACTTTTTTTGGGTAGAGAATAAAAAGTAATAGAAAACTCTTGGGGCTTACCTGGCAGTCCAGTGGTTAAGACCCTCTGCTTCTGCTGTAAGGGTCATGGGTTCCGTCTCTGGTGGGGGAACTAAGATCCCACATGTCACTGTGAGGCCAAAAAAAAAAAAAAGCAATAGAAAACTCTCAAACTCTCTAAATGTCTTAGAGATATCCAGGTCCTGATATTTCCACCCCATTCCTTATTTTAAAAGAATTTAAAAAGTCTAGCCTGGAGGAAGTTAAATGATCTCTGATTTTGGTAAATGCCAACGTTAGAAGCTTCTAAAAAGAAAAAAGTGCGTACGCTCAGTCGTGTCTGACTCGTTGCAACCCCATGGACTGTAGCCACCAGGCTCCCCGTCCATGGAATTTTCCAGGCAATAGTACTGGCGTGGGTTGGCTTCCTCCTCCAGGGGATCTTCACCCCCCTAGGAATGGAACCCTAGTCTCCTGCATCTCCTGCGTCGGCAGGCAGATTCCTGACTACTGTGCTACCTGAGAAGCCCAAAAAGAACTATCGTAGGACTCGAATAGGGCTGTTCATTTCTTAAACTACAGATTTTAAATTCCAGTGGAACGCAAGTGATAACAAATCACTTACCAAAAATACATATCTGAAAATCAGTTCCTTAAGAGAAGAAATTGTTTAGATCAGATAATACTAAAGGAATGTTCAGTTCCATTTTTGTTGTTGTTTTTTAAGATGAAGATAAATTCTTCATCAGTAAGCCAATTCAAGTTTTTGGTTTTAACAAGATTGGAGAATAATTCACATGTACATGTTCAGCAAGGGAGAAAGACATTTAACCACAGATTGAGATGTAATGACCAAGAATCAACTACTGACCAAAAATGATGCAAAAATGGCTAATTTTTTTTTCAGTAAAGTTTTGTTCCAAGAAGCTCTCTCATGGGGTTTCTGCTTAAAATGATGGCAAGTTCATCTTGCCTTTATCTTCTCCCTTTCTATATACCCAGCAGATAGTAAAGGAATTAAAAGAAAAAAAATAACAGGGCCAAGGGGGCTGAGGGGGTGGCATCCATAAATGTGAGACTGGTGGGGATACTTCCGAGACTGAAAGCAGAAGTGAAGGAAGGAGTGACGATGCTCAGAGGGCAGTTCATTCAACTGCGCCAGATCCTCGTGCAGGAGGTCAGCTCCTAAGAAAGAAACAGCAGTGGCAACACATTGTTTTACAATAAAGAGTTAAACGCGGGGGAGAGGGGCCAATCAGCTCTGTGGCTCTGTAGAGCAGGCCTCAGAGATGGCAAGGAATAGGGCAGAAACTACTGGTTTTATTCCAAATGTATCGTTTCATTCTAAATGCATTTATCCTGAGTGTGGAACTATTTTTTCTCTTCAAGCTCTCTATTAATTTTATTGTGACATTATTTAAAATTTTTAACATTAGGGAAGGTAGATTTGGATTTAGCATAGGAAAAACTGCTTAGAGCTATTCCACACGGGAGCAAGAAAAAGGAGCCTGTGTCCCCAGACGTTCAGCACCAGAGTGTTAAAAATGTGGTCAGCAGAATTAGTGTGGAGTTACACACCGCTATAGATGTCATCTAATGTTTTGTCCCATCAATATTGGAAAGCTGAGGCTCAGAGAGCTCAGTTTGCCTGAGACCAAGGGGATGCTAGCGAACACAGATCTGTTGATCTGCACACCAGAGGTTTTCCGATCCATCTCGTGGCTTCCGAATCACGGAAGTGATTAGTTATGCCTTCCTGGGCGTTTGTGCTCCACGGTGTTTCCCTCCAGCACCCGGATGAGATCATGGGATGGTGCGGTCCAGGTAAGCGGTGAGGGTGTCCCTTGGGGAAGCAGGACTGTCCAAGGCAGGATGCACCGGGGTGGAACGCTGTTGCGGGTCATGAGAACAGCTCTGGCCCAACTTTCTCTTTGCCCTGGATGCTGGGTCTCGGGCCAGGGCTGCCTTCCCAGGGCTCAGATCAGCTTCTCTGCAGTGGTTGGGACAAGGTGGAGGCGTGACTGCCTCGTATGACTATAAATACTGTCAGATATACCGGAATACCGGAGTGGCGTCCCCGTCTCCTCTCCCACCAGCAATGAGTGAGGGTTTCTATGTTCCCACAAATCTTCTCAACATTTGTCATTACCAACTTCTCTAAGTTTTTTTTGTTTTTGTTGTTGCCTGCTTAAGGGGTATAAAGGGCTTCCCTGGTGGCTCAGTGGTAAGCAGCCTGCCAAGCAGGAGACGTGGGTTCAATCCCTGGATCAGGAAGATCCCCTGGAGAAGGAAATGGCGCCCCACTCCAGTATTCTTGCCTGGGAAATCCCATGGACGGAGGAGCTGGTGGGCTGTAGTCCATGCGGTCTCAAAGAGTTGGACACGACTTAGTAACTAAACAACGAAAACAGGCACAGCAGGTGTAGAGTGACATCGTTGTTGCTTTGTTTGTTTTTCTGATGATCAGTGACATTGAGTATCTTTATAAACTGCCTTCCGTCGGGCTTTTAGGTTTCCTCTTCTGTGAATTGCCTGCTTCTATGCAATTGTGTGTGATGGTTGTAAAATGTGCCATCGAATTCTTTGATACTCCCCCTTTAAGAAGTGGAGTTTATTTCCCTAGGCCGTATGTGTGCCCTGGAGGTACTCAATGAAGTGATTTGCCTCTGTTCCTGGTTTGCAGAGAGCGTTTAGCATCATCATCATGGCGCAGTCCTTCATCAGATGACTGTTCTGATCAGTTTTTAGTTTTTGTAGTGTTCTATCCATTTCATCTGTGTTTCCAAATTTAACAGTGTATACCTCTTATAACCTGGAGGAGGGCATGGCAACACACTCCAGTATTCTTGTCTGGAGAATCCCCATGGACAGAGTCGCCTGATGGACTACAGTCCGTGGGATCACAAAGAGTCGGCACGACTGAGCGACTAAGCACAGCACAGCATAGCACCTCTTCTAACCCTTTTATGATCTTTTAAATCTGTTGTGTCTACAATAATTTATCTGTTTTGCTTCTTTTTTAGCTTTTGGGTAACGTTTCTCTCTCTCTCTTTTTTTTTTTTGTCAGTTAGATAATGGTCTACCTATCTTAAGAAACTTGCAGTAAACCAGCTTTGGATTTTGTTAATATTCTCTAAGTCGTTCTCTACTGCTTCTTAGTATTTCATTCTTTCTTGTTTCTTTGTGTTTGTTCTGTTGGTCTAAGTATTGCTTTAGCTGTGTCCAATTTCAACTTACTGTGTTTTGTTTTATTTATATTTTTAAAACATTGATTAATTAATTTTGGCTGCCCTGGGTCTTGCTGCTGTGAGCGGGCTTTCTGTGGTTGCAGCGAAGTGCGGCTCCCCTTCCTTGCGGTGTGTGGCTTCTCCTTGCAGTGACTTCTCTTGTTTCAGAGCCCAGGATCTTGGCACGAGGACGTCAGCAGTTGTGGTGCCTGGGCCACGTGGCTCCACGGCACGTGGGATCTTCCTGGGCCAGGGATCAAACCCTAGTCCCCCGGACTGGCAGGTGGCTTCCCAGCCACTAGACAGTCAGGGAAACCCTGTTGTGTTTTAATTATCAGTCAATTTTTAGTACCTCTTAATTTCCTTTTAAACTCAAGCGTTACTTAATAATTTATTAGTTTCCAAAGATATAGATTTTAATCTATATAGATTTTTTTGTGTGGCCAACATACATAAGTCAATAAATGCAGTGTATATAATGCTAATGGAATGAAGCGAGAAAAATCACATGATCATCTCAATTGATACAGAAAGAAGCATTTGATAAAATCAAACAACCTTTCATGATTAAAAATACAGCAACCAAACACTCAATAAACTGGGAATAGAAAGGAACATATGCAACATGATAAAAGGCATTTATGAAAAACTCACAGCTAGGACCTCCCTGGTGGTCCAGTGGATAAGAATCCGCCTGCCAATGCAGGGGACACGGGTTCAGTCCCTGGTCCGGGAAGATCCCACGTGCTGCAGGGCAACTAAGCCTGAGAGCTGCGTCTACTGGGAGCCCCCACCCTGAGGCCCATCCTTCACAACAAGAGAAGCCCCCGCAAGGAGAAGTCCAGGCAAAGCAACTAGAGACTAGCACCCCCTTGCGGCAACTAGAGAAAGCTGCAACAAACATCCAGCACAATCAAAAATAAGTAAATTAATTAATTAAAAAAAACCTCAAGGCTAACCTCATAGTCAATGGTGAAAGACTGGAAGCTTTTCCCATAAGATCAGGAGCAAGACAAAGGCAGCGAGCGTGACTCTCCCACTGAACATAGCAGTGGAAGTTCTAGCCAGAACAGTCAGGGAAAAAATTAAATAAAAGCCATCTGAACTAAATTTGAAGACTATATCTAGAAATTATATCTAGGAAACCCTAAGGAATTCACTCACCAAAAAAAACCTGTTAATGCTAATAAATGAGTTCAAAGTTGCAGGATACAAAGTCAACACATGAAAATCAGTTGTATTTCTACACACTAGCAATGAGCAATCTTAAAAGGAAATGAAGAAAACAACTCCATTTACAATAGGAGCTCAACATTTACAACTCAACAACAAAAATTCAAACAATCCAATTAAAAAATGGACAAAATTTGAATAGATATTTCCCCCAAAAAGCTGTTCAAATAGCCAATAGGCACATGAACAGAAGCTCAACATCACTAATCATTAGGGAAATGTAAATTAAAAGCAAAGGGAGACACTATACTCATTAGGATGGCTACTCGCAAAAAGATAAGAAATAACAAGTGTTGAGAAATTGCTGGAGAAATTGGAATGTTCAGACATCTCTGGTAGGAATGTAAAATGATATAGCACCTATGAAAAACACTTTGGTGAGTCCTCAAAAATTTAAACAGAACCACCATGCTGCTGCTGCTGCTAAGTCGCTTTAGTCGTGTCTGACTCTGTGCAACCCCATGGACAGCAGCCCACCAGGCTCCCCTGTCCCTGGGATTCTCCAGGCAAGAACACTGGAGTGGGTTGCCATTTCCTTCTCCAATGCATGAAAGTGAAAAGTGGAAGTGAAGTCGCTCAGTCGTGTCCGACTCTTAGCGACCCCATGGACTGCAGCCCACCAGGCTCCTCCATCCACCATATGACCCAGCAGTTCCACTCTTGTTACTGAAAGGTGTGGGGTCTAGCTGCTCGCTACTCAAAAGCCAAAAATCAGGCCAGGTTGGTGGAAAGGAAAGTTGGCTTTGTTTCAGATGCCTGCAACTGGGGAGGAAGGCGGAATCTGTCCAAAGGCCTACTCCCCTTCCCCTCAACAAGCAGGGGGTGAGAGCTTTTATACATGGAGTTGTCAGGGGGGTGGGGGGGTATTACATGCAGAAACAGCACAGTCAGCCCTGACAGTCATTTTCAGATTGGTCATCGGTGGTTTGACCAGCGTCATCTTGATTCTTCTAGGTGCAGTTAATCATCAGTTCCAGGGTCCATTTGTTCCCATTTTTTTTTTTGAGGCCAATTCTTGGAATTGTGGCAGCTCATGTCTAGGGTCCCTTGGACTGCAAGGAGATCCAACCAGTCCGTTCATTCTAAAGGAGATCAGCCCTGGGATTTCTTTGGAAGGAATGATGCTAAAGCTGAAACTCCAGTACTTTGGCCACCTCATGTGAAGAGTTGACTCATTGGAAAAGACTCTGATGCTGGGAGGGATTGGGGGCAGGAGGAGAAGGGGACAACAGAGGATGAGATGGCTGGATGGTATCACCGACTCGATGGATGTGAGTTTGAGTGAACTCCGGGAGATGGTGATGGACAGGGAGGCCTGGCATGCTTCAATTCATGTGGTCGCAAAGAGTCGGACACGAATGATCGACTGAACTGAACTGAACTGATGTCTAGGGTACAGTCTGGTCATCAAGTAGTTAACTTGTTCCACCTGGTGTTTCAGCATCTATAAGACAGTTCACAGGACATGGCTCAGAATATTATGCATAGCCCTTGAGAAGGAGCTAAAGGTCCTTGACTATACTTAATGAGTACTCGACTGTTTTCCTTTTATTTCCACATATTCTCATTTCTCTGATTAAACTTAGTCTTTGACTAAAGTTTTTCACAGACAAAAGGCAAGGCAGAGGGCGTGGGGGGAGGACCTCATGGTCCTGTCCTGTGTCACTCTTCTGTAAATACCAGAAAGAGCTGAAAACAGACTCACACAGACACTTGTATGCCAGTACTCGCAGAGTATCATTCACAGAAGCCAAAAGGTAGAGACAGTCTGCGAGTCCATCAACAGGAAGCCATGACAAAGCTCGGCATACACATACCGTGGAGCGATACTCATACCGTGGAGCGATACTCATACCGTGGAGCGATACTCAGAATAAGAGTGAAGCTCTGGTGCTACAGCATGCACGAACCTTAACAGAAGCTGGGGAAGATAACCCAGACCCCAAATGGCATATATTATCACACGGATATGAAATACCCAGAAGAAGCAAATTCATAGAGACAGAAAGTAGATTAGAGTTTACTGGAGGCTGGGCGTGGAGAAAATGAGAAACTGCTGCTTAATGGATCCAGAGCTTCTGTTGGGGGTGGGGAAAGTTTGGAACTGGGTAATGGTGATGGTTGGGAGAAGGCAGTGGCGCCCCACTCCAGCACTCTTGCCTGGAAAACCCCGTGGACGGGGGAGCCTGGTGGGCTGCAGTCCATGGGGTCGCTAAGAGTCGGACACGACTGAGCGCCTTCACTTTCACTTTCACTTTCACGCATTGGAGAAGGAAATGGCAACCCACTCCAGTGTTCTTGCCTGGAGAATCCCAGGGACGGGGGAGCCTGGTGGGCTGCCGTCTCTGGGGTCGCACAGAGTCGGACACGACTGAAGCGACTTAGCAGCAGCAGCGATGGTAATGGTTACACAACACTGCAAATGTGCTGAATGCCACCAAACTATATAATGTGGTTAAAATGGCAGATTATCTTATGTACATTTTACCATCATAAGAAAAAGTACCAAAACAGTAAGTTAGCATCACATATAATTGCAAATCTGATTTTAGAGCTCAGCAGTAAAAGCATTTAACTCTTTTATTAATTTTTTTAAAAAAGAAATGCTGCATGAACAGTGCTTTCGATAACATAGAGAAAGAGTTTCTGTGAGAAGTCACAGACATGGACAATCTTGATTTGATTAGTGATTTAGAAGTGGACTCAAGGTGCCAGAGTTTTAGGATTATCTTCACCAGTGTATTTTACTGTTTTTAAATGGGTAAAGAGATTGAGGTATATCCACATGGTGGAATACTGCTCAGTCATAAAAAGGAAGAACTATCAACACATATAATAATGTGGATGAACTTCAGAATTATTATGCTGAGTGAAATAAGCAAAACATGAAAAGAATGTAAACTCTATGATTCTATTTACACAAAATTCTCTATGGAAAACTAACCTGGAAAGACAGAAAGCTGATCAGCAGTTGTCTGGGGATGCAAGTAGAGGGAAGAATGGACTACAAGGGGCAGGAGGAAACTCTGAGGGGAGGGAATGGAGATCTTTATTATGTTAAGTCTACAGTGGTGGTTTCACAGATATATATTTATGTCAAACCTCATCAAATGGAATACTTTCAGCATGTGTACAAGTTAATTATACATCATTAAAGTTGTAAAAAATCATTTCCTGTTTTTGCTTTATGCTTTCCAATGCCTTGTTTTCCTAAGTATTTTTACCAAGCTTATTCTTGGCCAGTCTCTTCCAATCATCTCACTTCAGATAGTAGATGTTTATCTTCGTTTGACCGAGGTTCGTTTCTCAGGTGGCTCATTAGTTTGGTCTAGAAGCTCCCGGTCCCCTGGGGCAGCAGCTCCTTTGTACAGCAGTGCTTTTAGCGGGAAAGGCTGAAGAGCAGGCTGTAGTCCATGTCTGTCCCTTCGGGTTTAAGGAGAGAGGAGGGGACACGCCTCAGATCACAGAACGCCAGGACCCGCCGAATCAGTCCCGATCTCTCTGGTCTAATCCCACCTCTTCTGGTATGGGATTTGCCCTTACATAGTAAGACTGGGCGGAGGCGGCCTCTCTGGGACATGGAATCTCTGGTTCCATTGTTCTCCTTGGGACATGGACTCTCTGGTCCCATTGTTCTCCTCGCTGAGGCTCTCTGCTGCCCTGATACGCTACCCGTGCTGCAGGTTCCTAATGGGAGGGGCAGGCAGTGTTTATCCAAGATGACCCCTAAGGGAGGCAATATTCGACCTCAAAGGCCTTTCCTCTGGCTTGTCCTTTCTCTGCACCCTGCGTCAGCCTTTCCTCCAGGCTGCAGGTGCCCACTCCGCACGCCCGGCTACTCACACCAGGTCCAGACAGACTCTGTCTCCCCACAGCCTTCTTCTTATGTTTTATAAGTTCCTCAGCTCCATCTTTCCATTTTGTTTAAATAATTTCTCCAGAATGGATTTTGAGAGAGAGGAAGAGAAAACCTAGTGTGAGTTTACGACCTTAATAGGGACCCCATCTTTATTTGATTTGATTTAAAACCAGAGGAGGACAGAGGAGCCTGGCAGGCTATCGACCATGGGGTTGCAAAGAGTGGGACACGACTTGGTGACAACAAAAACGACAACAAATACCACTTAATATTCTTTGAACGGGTAGTCCAGATTTGAAAATCACGTTCTGAACATCATAAGAGAACACTACAGGTAATAAGAACTATGGAAAAGTGGAAAGGAGTTTGCTGATGCAGAAGCCAGGAAAACAAAGAACTTTTACACATCTTTTGACAAATTCTTGAGAACTATATCCATTGGAGTTAATATTTTGTGAATGTGAGTGACTGACATCACCCTGTTCTGAGTGATGGGAAAACTTAAATACAAAGCATTCTGCTGCTGCTGCTGCTGCTAAGTCGCTTCAGTCGTGTTCGACTCTGTGTGACCCCATAGATGGCAGCCCACCAGGCTCCCCCATCCCTGGGATTCTCCAGGCAAGAACACTGGAGTGGGTTGCCATTGCCTTCAACAAAGCATTCTACACAAGCTAAAATCAACCAATCCCACTGGCCTCCAGGCTGTATTCTGAGGGTACCTGGTTTTTTGTCCTTTGGAGTCTTTGTTCTGATGGTTCCATTTACCTAAAACGCACTTTCCAGATCTGTATTGTTTCTGCTCCTTCTCAGTACTTAGGACTGTTCTCAAATTTCACTTTTCTAGACAGTTTTATGACCACTCTGTCTCTTAAACCCCCATGCATGCATGCTGAGTCACTTCAGTCGTGTTTGACTCTCTTTGTGACCCATGGACTGTGGCCCACCAGGCTCCTCTGTCCATGGACTTCTCCAGGCAAGAATACTGGAGTGAGTTGCCATGCCCTGCTCCAGGGGATCTTCCCGACCAGGGATCGAACCTGAGTCTCTCCCATGTCCTGCACTGGCAGGCGCGTTCTTGGCCACTGACCACCTGGGAAGCCCCTGACTCCCATGTCCAGCCCCCATTGCAGTTGAACTCCTCATATACAATTTTTTTTTCTTTTTGGTGCTTGAAAGTGAAAGTGTTAGTTGCTCAGTTGTGTCCAACTCTCTGCAACCCCATGGACTGTGGCCTGCCAGGCTCCTCTGTGGAATTCTCTAGGCAAGAGTACTGGAGTGGTTTGCCATTCCCTTCTCCAGGGGATCTTCCCTACCCAGGGATCGAACCCAGGTCTCCTGCCTTACAGGCAGGTTCTTTACCATCTGAGCCACTAGGGCCTGGGGATAATTCCTTTCCTTGGAAGGTTGAAACATAGTTTTCCAGGCTGGAAGCATGGGTTTCCAGACAGTGGTCCTGAGCTTTGGCGTAGATACGAAGTATATACAGACTTGCCAGGTGATGCAGTGATAAAAGAATCTGCCTGAAAATGCAGGAGACGTGGGTTCGATTCCGGGATTGGGAAGGGCCCCTAGAGTAGGAAATGGCAACCCACTCCAGTATTCTTGCCTGGAAAATTCCGCGGACAGAGGAGGCTGGAGGGCTGTATAGTCCATGGGGTTGCAATGAGTTGGACATGACTGAGCAGGCATTCAGTTACAAAGTATATAAAGATCTTATTAAGAACAGAAGATTCTGACAACTAATTTCAAGATAAACCTGACAACTGATTAAAAAAAAAAAGCAACAGAAGACTCCTGGGCCTCATCCCACTAAAATCAGTAAGTCTGGTTAGGTACAAACTTCTCGAGTCCTGGGCTTTTATTTAGGCTTTGGAATGAATGGGTGTTGGAGGGTGAAGCTCTGAGTAGGATACAGGACTCTAGGCTTAAGGGCAGAGAGACATGCATTGGAAAGCAGCTCTGCTACTAATTATCTGTGTAATCTTGGGAAATCCACTTAATCTCTCTGCTTCTCAGTTGTCTCATCTATAAAATGGGGTCAGCCATAGCTATCTCATAGTATTGCAGTAAGACTATGAATTGTGCCTAGTTACCATGCATAGCAGTTGGGAGCTCACTCAATAAGTGCGGGTTAATACTATTGCAATAACTTGGCAGACTGCTGGCTGTGAAAACGTACAGTGTATAACAGACTCTCGGCAGTAGTTAGTGGCCTTTAAACACTGCGAGACCAGAAGAGGAAGCATCCTATCTGTTCCCTATTGATTACTAGTAATCCCTATTGATGACTGTAGCCTGCCAGGCTCCAGTAATTGGTATGTTGAAAATGTCACAGCAGGTACTCACAAATAGCTCTTTGTCCTATTTTTAAATATTTATTGATTTATTTGGCTATGCTGGGGCTCAACTGGGACACATGAGATCTTCAAGCTTTGTTGTGGCGTCTTTTATTTGCAGCATGCGGGATCCCATTCCCTGACCAGGAATCGAACCCAGGCCTCCTGCATTGAGAGCGTGCAGTCTTAACCACTGGGCCACCTGGAAAGTCTTGACCAACAGCTTTTAAATGGACGAATGAAGCGCTCATCTCGCATCTCTGCCAATGTCAGTGTTTGTCTTCCCAGTGCTTATTTCCCTGTCAGCACTGGTTGTGTTGGAAGTTTGGGGTGTGAGTGTGTGTGTATGTGTGTGTTTTATGTTACTTTGAGTCCTCCAGACACCTTTTGTTATGTAGTCACCTCAACATGGAATAAGTTGTTAGAGATCAAATTGTTTTTAAAAACGTGAGGGAGTTGTTGCTGAGGATCCATCCTGCTCTGATGTGTTAGGATTCTCTATGGCTAAGAATTGATGCTTTCAAATTGTGGTGCTAGAGAAGATTCTTGAGAGTCCCTTGGACTGCAGGGGATCAAACCTGTCAATCCTAAAGGAAATCAACCCTGAATATTCATTGGAAGGACTGATGCTGAAGCTGAAGCTCCTATACTTTGGCCACCTGATGCTAAGAGCTGACTCATTGGAAAAGACCCCGATGCTGGGAAAGATTGAGGGCAAGAGGAGAAGACAGTGGCAGAGCATGAGATGGTTAGATAGCATCACGGACTCCATGAACATGAATTTTAGCAAATTCCAGGAGATAGTAAAGGACAGGGAAGCCTGGAGTGCTGCAGTCCATGGCGTTGCAAAGAGTTAGACTGAACAACAACATCTGATTCAATGTTTTAAGTAACACCTTAATTAGACATAACATATGTGCATGTGTACTGAGTCACTTCAGTGGTGTCTGACTCTTTGCAACCCTATGAACCATAGCCCGCCAGGCTCCTCCGTCCATGGGATTCTCCAGGCAAGAATACTGGGGTGGGTTGCCATTTCCTCTTCCAGGGGATTTTCCCGACCCAGGGATCGAACCCACATCTCTTATGTCTCTTACATTGGCAATCAGGTTCTTTACCCTAACACCACCTGGGAAGCCCAACATAACATACATTCATTGCAAAAATTTGAAAAATACTAAAGAGAAGAAATAAGGATGTGAAAATCACAGCTTACACCACTCACCCACAAGAAACACTGTTAACATTTTGGTGAATATTCTTCAAGCCCTTTTTTATATCTCTGGATAATTTTAAGTCAAAAAAATTAGAATTAGATACTAAAAGAAATTTTCATATATTGCACTGTGGGGAAATAATTCTGGTTTATTCATGAGTTAACTTGAATTTTATGCTAACTGAAAGAGCCTATAGGTGGCCTATCAAACATATATTGTACATCTGCTTTAATTATTAAAGAAAAGGACACAGTGACCAGAAGGAAAGAATGTCACTTTCAAAATAAAAGACTAAATGCCTCTTCCTGGGACATCAGTGCTGGTGCTTCCCTGATGATGAGACTCCCTTCCCAGGTGCCAAGACCGTGCTGAGTCAGTGTGTGTGTGTTGATCTGCTCTTTTTGAAACCTTGAGAGAAATATTTCCCTCACGTATTTGATGTCCTTTGGTTTTGACAAGACATAAAACTCTGCTGACAACCATGTTTCTCCAGCACAATTCCTTGGAGTAATCTGAGAGATGGTCTTCCAGGCTATAGTTCTCGCTTTGGCTTAAGTAAAACTCTTCTATTATAGATTATTTATTTGTTATTTTCATCAACACAGACTGTATACACTCTTTTGCAATGTGTTTCTCTCAGTATTGTTATATTATCTGAATTTTCATATTATTAATGTTCTACAAAAGCATGATGTTTTTAGATATCTCATAGCTTTTTTAAATTAATTTTTTATTGAAGCATAGTTGACTTACAATGCTGTTAATTGCTGCTGTACAGCATAGTGATTCGGAGAAGGCAATGGCACCCCACTCCAGCACCCTTGCCTGGAAAATCCTATGGATGGAGAAGCCTGGTAGGCTGCAGTCCATGGGGTCGCTAAGAGTCGGATACGACTGAGCAACTTGACTTTCACTTTTCACTTTCATGCATTGGAGAAGGAAATGGCAACCCACTCCAGTGTTCTTGCCTGGAGACTCCCAGGGACGGGGGAGCCTGGTGGGCTGCCGTCTATGGGGTCGCACAGAGTCGGACACGACTGAAGTGACTTAGCAGCAGCAGCAGCAGCATAGTGATTCAGTTATACACACATATATATTCTTTTTCGTATTCTTTTCCCTTATGGGTCATCCCAAGATATTTGAGTATAGTTCCCTGTGCTATTCAGTATGACTTTGTTGTTTATCCACATAAATCTATATCCACATCTCTGAATTTTCCTCCTTAAATGTGAATAGCCTTTGAGATGGATCACCAAACTGCCCTCCAGAAAAATTGCACACATTTACATTCTCATCAGTAACATTTGAGAGTGTGACTCTCCACTGATTCCCCATTGTTGGCTACCTTGGTTTAAGAAAAATCTTTGCCTGTGTTTCAGATGAAAAATAGTATATCATTTATTTTAATTGTGTTGTTTTATTCCGGTAGAGTGTAAAATTGTATAGACATTATTTTCACAACTGTGCAAAAAGATGTGTACATATCAAATGTGAAAGAAACCTTGGAGAAATGGCAGCAGCAGTGTTATGGGATTATGATATCATTCCATTGTTATAGGTTTTTTTAATTTAAAAAAGCTCTCTAGCTGATCACTATTTCTTTCCCCAAATCCCTCCTCTGCCTCTTCCTGGGCAGAGCAGAGACTCCGTTTCTGAGCCTTGCACCTGGAGGTGGCCATGATTCAGTTCAGACTAGTAGGATATAAAAGGAAGTGATGTGCAAGTTTTCTGAGTCATCTCCACTTAAGCTCCTCATTTTAGATGTTGGCTCCTTCCTCTTTCCCAAGAGTAGCAACCCAGCTTTGATTAAGCAAATGATGACCCCCTAGGGGACGGCGGAGGAGCAGGGAACCCGGTACTATTCATAGCAGAGTCACCTCATCAACCCAGCCTGTCTCACCTGCTTTTTTTTTTTATATATATATAATTTTATTTATGTCTTTATTTTCGGTTGTGCTGGGCCTTCCTTGCTGTGCGGGCGTTTCTTTAGCTGAGGCGAGCCGGGCTGCTCCGCCTGTGGCGCGCGCTTCCCGCGGCCGGGGCTGCTCTCGTGGCGCCGGGCTCCGGGCGCACGCGCGTCTGTCCTGGCCGCACGTGGCCTCGGTAATCACCGCGCCTGGGCTCCATCCTGTGCCGCACAGGTTAGTTGCTCTGGGGCATGTGGGATCTTCCCAGCTCAGCGACCGAGCACGCGTCCCCTGCCTTGGCCGGTGGATTCTTCGCCGCAGAGCCACCAGGGAAGCCCTGTCTGATCTGTTTTTAAGAGAAATGAATTTCATCATGTTTAGGCCACTCTGGAGTCTCTTTGCTGTAGCAGCTTAGCTGTGACCCTAACAAACACAACTTCACCCCCGCCACACACAAAAAAGACTGGGGACAGTTTAGAGGTCAGTTCACAGTTCATGGAGGAGGCAATGGCACCCCACTCCAGTACCCCTGCCTGGCAAATCCCATGGACGGAGGGGCCTGGTGGGCTGCAGTCCATGGGGTCGCTAAGAGTCGGACACGACTGAGCGACTTCATTTTATTTTTTCACTCTCATGCATTGGAGAAGGAAATGGCAACCCACTCCAGTGTTCTTGCCTGGAGAATCCCAGGGTCGGGGGAGCCTGGTGGGCTGCCGTCTATGGGGCCGCACAGAGTCGGACACGACTGAAGTGACTTAGCAGCAGCAGCAGCATCACAGTTCATGGAGCTGATTGGAAGCTACCGTGCATTGTACAGAATACCATAAAGTATTGGTCTTTTCTATTCCTTCATATAAACTTTGACTTCTCAAAAATTATCTATTTAGTATATCTTAAGCTTAAGATGTTTAGAAATAATACCTATAATCTGTTGTTATTTATTATTACTTATAACCTAAGATATCATAGATAATAAATATAATCTAAGTGTGTTGATAGAACTCAAAAATAACATTTACAGGGAAGGAATGGAGACTTAAAGAACAGACTTGTGAACACAGTGGGGGAAGGAGAGAGTGGGATGAATGGAGAAAGCTGCAAAGACATATACACTACCCTGTGTAAGTAGATAGCTGCTGAGAGGTTGCTGTGTAACACAGGCAGCCCAGCCAGGCACTCTGATGATCTAGCAGGGCGGGGTGGGGGCAGGGCAGGGGGGCTCAGAAGGGATGCGGTATATGTATAATTACAGCTGATTTCTGTTGTAGTACAGCAGAAACCATCACAGCATTGTAAAGCAATTTTCCTCCAATTGAAAAATAAATTTTAAAAAAGTCACAACTAAAGAGACACTGATGTATAGAACAGTCTTATGGACTCTGTGGGAGAGGGAGAGGGTGGGAAGATTTGGGAGAATGGCATTGAAACATGTAAAATATCATGTATGAAACGAGTTGCCAGTCCAGGTTCAATGCATGATACTGGATGCTTGGGGCTGGTGCACTGGGACGACCCAGAGGGATGGAATGGGGAGGGGGGAGGGAGGAGGGTTCAGGATGGAGAACACATGTATACCTGTGGCGGATTCATTTTGATATTTGGCAAAACTAATACAATTATGTAAAGTTTAAAAATAAAATAAAATAAAATAAATTTAAAAAAAAATAAATAAAAAAAGAAAAAAAAAGTCACAACTACACACATACAGCCAACATCCTCTATAGGGGCTAAATTTTTTCCCATGAATATTTTGAAGGCTGCATATTCATCATTGGTTTTGCAGCATTGTGTATTCTTTTTTAAAAAACTTTATTTCACTGAAGTATAGTTGACTTACAATGTTGTCTTAATTTCTATGATTCAGTTATATTGGGCTGTATTGAGGTATATTGGTTAGACTGGGTTTTTCCATAACATGTTGTGGAAAAACCGGAATGAACCTTTTGTCCAATCCAATATATGTATATATATTCTTGTCCATATTCTTTTCCTTTATGGTTTATCCCTGGATACTGAATAGAGTTCCCTGTGTCATACAGTAGGACTTGTTGCTTATCCCTTCTATATAGAGTAGTTTGTATCTGCTGATCCCATCCCTCCCCCCTGCTCCTCCCCCTTGCAGTCTGTTCTGTAGCTCCATTGTGTGTTCTTAACGGCAATGATTGCGGGGTGCGCGATTTGACAGTGGAAAGCATACATTGGAAGAGTCACGTGGTGGGTTGGGCTGAATGCACACAGTTGCTGCCGCTGAGTGTCTGTGCAGCCACTGCTCTGGACGCACAGTGTCAGGCAGCACAGGGCCAGCGTTGTCCCAGACACTGAGGGCGAGCAAGGGGCTCCAGCACAGCACAGAGGTTCACAGGGTCACATGTCGCCATCGCAGTGCGTCACCCACTGCCACAGCACAGACGTTCACAGGGTCACATGTCGCCATCGCAGTGCGTCACCCACTGCGTCCACAAACGACTGGTCCCAGAGCCCCAGGGAGACCTGTATCCATGATTCTCATCACGGTTTTATAGCCAGCTATGGCCCACCCTCTGACAACCCCGTATCTAGGGAGGCAATGTGACTGCTGCTCCCTTGTCACTTGGGAGGAAAGCCCTCCCTCCGCCCGTGAGTGCTCCTCGCAGGGCAGCTGCAGTGAGACGGCAGTGGTCCACAGCCTGCTCCTACTGGAAGCAGCCCGGATCCTGTTCATCTCGGTGATGTGGCAGAAAGGGGACTCTTGTGGCCAGAGGGCTTGGGTATGCTTCCCAGCACCATGTCTTGCTATTTGAGAACCAGTGTGGGCAAGGGATGCAGTTCTGCATTTTGTTGTACTTATTTTAACTGAAGGTCATCATTAGCAATTCACTTGGGGCTCCATTGCCTTCATAATTAGCATTTTTGCTGACTGTATACTATTTCATCAGATAAAAGAATCTGTCAAAATAGCTCCTTATTATGGACTCTTTAAGAAGTTCCATTTTGTGTTACTGTAAAAGTTGCTTCAATCAATATCTTTGTCAATGTAACCTTTTGCTTCAGTTGAATAATTTCCTTAGGAAATGGGGTAAGTTTTGACTACCTCTTATGGAAGACCAGAAGGATGTTGTGATGACATTTTTTTTGTATTACCATTTTGTACTAGCCAAAAATGGGAATAACCAGACCTATTGTTTTTTTAAAAAAAAATTCTTTCTTTATTGCCATGCTGTGTAACATGCAGTATCTTAGTTCCCCAACCAGGGACTGAACCCATGCCCCCTGCATTGGAAGAGCAGAGTCTTAACCACTAGGCCACCAGAGAAGTTCCAAGACTAGAACTATTCTTAAGTAATAAGTGCTTAAATAAATTATGTTACATCCAATCAGTAGAATACTATGCATTAAAAAGAATGGGGATTATTCATAATAGACAAAAAGTAGAAACAATCCAAATGCCCATCAAATAATGAATAGATAAACAAAATGTAGTCTGCTGCTGCTGCTGCTAAGTCGCTTCAGTCGTGTCCGACTCTGTGCGACCCCAGAGACGGCAGCCCACCAGGCTCCCCCGTCCCTGGCATTCTCCAGGCAAGAACACTGGAGTGGGTTGCCATTTCCTTCTCCAATGCATGAAAGTGAAAAGTGAAAGTGAAGCCGCTCAGTCGTGTCCGACTCTTAGCGACCCCACGGACTGCAGCCCACCAGGCTCCTCTGTCCATGGGATTTTCCAGGCAAGAGTACTGGAGTGGGGTGCCATGGGATCGCAAAGAGTTGGACATGACTGGGTGACTGAACAACAACAACAATTAAACAAAATGTGGTATAACATCCATACCAGGGGATCTCATTCAACCACAAAAAGGAGTGGAGTTCTGATCCACGCTGCAACACAGGTGAATCTTGAAAATAGCATGCTAAGTGAAAGAAGGCGGCACAGAGGCCTCAGGTGATCCCATTCATAGGAAATGCCTAGAATAGGCAAGTCCACAGAGACAGGAAGAGGCTAAGTAGTTAACTGGGGGTGGTGAGAGGGGAGAACGGGAATGATTGCAAATGGGCGCGGGTTTCTTTGGGGGATGATAAAGTTGTCTTGGCATTAGATAGTAACGATGGTTGTACAATCTTGTGAATATACTAAAACCCATTGAATTGTACACTTTAAAAGAGTAAACTTGGAAATTCCCTGGCGGTCCAATGGTTAGGACTCTGGGCTTCCGTCGCAGGTGGCACAGGTTCGATCCCTGGTCAGGGAACTCAGGTCTCACATGTCATGGGGCAGGACCAAAAAAAGCAACTTGCAAGGGAGGTTGGAGGGAAGCTTAAGAAGGAGGTGGTATATGTAAACTTAGGGCTGATTCACGTTGGTTTATGGCAGAAAACAACACAACATTGCATAGCAATTATCCTCCAGTTAAAAATTAAAAAAAACAAACAAGAAAGAGTGAACTTTATGGGATGCGAATTCTGTCTGAACTAAAAAAAGAATGAGGACGATCTCTATTGACTTTGATGTATTATTCTTTGAAGAAACTTGCAGAACACTGTCTAAAATATACCATTTGGGGGCTTCCCTGGTGGTCCAGTGGTTAAGACTTTACTTTCCAATGCAGAGGGTGCAGGTTCAACCCCTGGTCAGGAAGCTAAGGTTCTAATGCCTCTTGGCCAAAAATCCAAAACAGAAAACAGAAGCAATATTGTAACAAATTTAATAAGGACTTTTCAAATGGTCCACGTCAAAAAAAAAATCTTTAAAAAAATAAAATATACCATTTCGGTGAAAGTCTTTTTCTCTATAACGGAGGAGTATGTCCATGCTGCCTGATCCTATAATAAGTTCTTGTCCCAGAGCAGCCCCTTTCTCTTAGAAGCAGGGCACCTGCTGTGTGTCCAGAGCTGAGATGGTGTGTAAGGACTTCTATATAGTGTATCATTATTCCCACTGAATAATAGGAAAAATAATATTTTTTTCAGATAACAAAACTGAGAGGGTAGAGAGACAAGTGGACTGCCAAGGTTGAACAGTGAGGAAATTGGCTCCCAAGCCTGTGTAACTCCAGAGAAGGTGGACCGGAGGCTCGGACACCTGGGGGCCGTCCTCAGCTTCATTTATTCTCTGTAGACTGGCCAGCCAGAGGCACGGAGGCTGCTCCACTTCACATAGCACAGATTGTTAGAACGCGGGTTTATGAATTTACACGAAGTCAATTAGGGTCCTTTATTTGAGGACAGTAGAAAGGGGATTTCAGAGTGTCATCTTGCCCCAGCCAGTTCGCTTATTTCTGAATGGGAATATTTCAGTAGTTCCTGACTGGTCCTCTCATGCTCCCTGAACATCCATTGCTCCTTCACAAAGCTGCCCTGACTGTTGTTTCTAACTAGAAAACCCTTCCTGCCCACCAGTCATTCAACAAACGCCTACTTACATGTCAAAACCCAGCTTAAAAGTCCCTTCTGTTGTTTTCTGCTTAAAAACACCACTTATAATTGCCACTCCTAGAACCTTTACAATAATACTCATAATATTAACATTAGTCATTATCGTGCAGTGAGCCCCACTGTGTGCTAGGCAATTTTAACTATTGATGTACTTTGTCCTTTTCATCCTCCCAGGAATTATGCAATACAAATACCATTGTTCATATTTCTTTCAGATGAAGAAACAACCTAGCCACGTTAGGAAAGTTACCTGAAGTCGCACAACCAGGATGTGAGGAAACAGATCTTTCCAACTTCAGAGTTCACACTTTTCTCCTTTCCCCACACCCCCTGTCTTGACCAGTCACTGAGAATTGCAGATGCTGCTTGTCGCTGTCCCCATCATTGCATGTGAGCTCTAGAAGGAAGCTGGTAGCTTTGATTTCAGGACTGTGACCCCACTGCAAAAAGTACGGGGTCTGCTCCCAAGTGCCCTGTCCTAAAAATGTAGTTAGGAGGGAATTGTTCCACTTGGAGAAACCCAGCCTAGAGAGTAAAAGCAGTGCGTCTCTCCAATCACTGCAGATGGGCCCGTTCCACTATCTCCCCTGGAAAGGCGATAAAGTCACAGGTCTTGCCTCCTTGAGGACTTGCAGATGTTTCCTGAGGCCATGAGAGCAGTTTTGCTTCTTGCCAGCTCTTGTGGCTGCTGGGAATCTAGCGCCAGGGTTCTGCTCTTGGGAATGTCAGCAGCCACCTCAAGCCCAATTTCTGGAAATTGCTTTGAAGTAGAAAGGCCGGTGGAGGCCCACAGAGGATGGAGGCCCCACTGCCCAGTCTGCTGGCTTCTTGCTGAAGCCCAGAAGGAGCTTCGAAATCAAGAGGGTAGGCCCTGGCGATGGAGGCCTCCAGCTTCACAGTCTGTCTAGCTTTGAAAACCATCTTCATCTATTACTAAGTGTGTGGCCCAGGGGCAAACTTCTCAACTTTTCTAAAGCCCGATTACTTCATTTTTACCAGGGAGGAATTGCCTCCTTTTCAAAGTTATAAGTAAAAAGAAATAATGTGAGCTTCCCTGGTGGCTCAGGGCTTCCCTGGTAGCTCAGTTGGTAAAGAATCCGCCTGCAATGCAGGAGACCCTGGTTCAATGCCTGGGTTGGGAAGATCCCCTGGAGAAGGGATAGGCTACCCACTCCAGTATTCTTGGGCTTCCCTTATGGCTCAGCTGGTAAAGAATCTGCCTGCAATGTGGGAGACCTGGGTTCACTCCCTGGGTTGGGAAGATCCCCTGGAGGAGGGAAAGGCTACCCACTCCTGTACTGTGGCCTGGAAAATTCCATGGACTGTATGGTCCATGGGGTCGCAGAGTCAGACACGACTGAGCATCTTTCACTTTCCCTGGTGGCTCAGTGTTTCCAATGCAGGAGACAAGGGTTTGATCCCTGGTTCCTGGAAGATCCCATATGCCACAGAGCAGCTAAGCCCATGTGCCACAACAGGTGAGCCTGGGCTCTGAAGCCCGTGCTCCGCAGCAAGAGAAGCCACTGCGATGAGAAGCCCCCTCACTGCAACTAGAGAGAAGCCCCAACAGCCACAAAGACCCAGCACAGCCAAAAATAAATAAAATAGAGAAAAATTTTAAACCACAAAAAACCATGCATGGAAACCCTTACCACCAGACCTAGCACAGTGTCCTCAAGTAACAACCATGACACTAATGATGAAAATAACGATGGTTATTATTAAATGATCTGCAGTAGACGTTTGCTGTTTGTGGCTAACTCTAACTGATACAGTTAAGGCTCTTACTTGGGGTGCAGGGCCGTGTTCAGGAGGACAGGTCACTTGAGCCAGAGGGGCAGTTTCCCCTGGTCCAGGACAAGCTTGCCTGAGAAAGTGATCGCCCATCCTTTGCATGTGAGCATGTGCTATTCCTTCTTTGCATCCCAACTCCCAGAGTAATCTGAGAAGGGAAAGACCAGGTCAAGGTTCCATCCCCACTCTTCTGACTCCCAGGTAGCAAACACTCACTTTTCTATCCCAGCCACCTAATGCAGGATCGAGCAATTAGCAGTTATTAAATGATGTTTTACTTTTTCAAGAAAGGGAATCAAAATTTTATATTGAAACATACTTAAAAGTCAGAAAACATTTTCACAGGGATTATTTTATCTATCAATCCATTATCCAAGGACACAGTTCAGTTCAGTCTCTCAGTCATGTCCAGTTCTTTGCCATCCCATGGACTGCAGCATGCGAGGCTTCCCTGTCCATCAGCAACTCCCGGAGCGTGCACAAACTCATATCCATTGAGTCAGTGATGCCTTTCAACCATCTCATCCTCTGTCATCCCCTTTTCCTCCTGTCAAGAATCTTTCCCAGCATCAGGGTCTTTTCTAAGGACATAAATACCCATAAAAAAGAAGACAGGCTTTATTTCAATTCTTAAAAAATCTTTCTTCCAGTTTTCATCTACAGGCCTCCAGTCACCTCCATATCCGAGGATGGGGAACTTGCAGATTCAGAGAGCCAAGTGTACATTGAGATTGGAAGTGGCTGTTTTTTATTCATCCTTGCTGTGAGGCCCAGTTCACATGGGGAAATGTCTCTCTGAATTCAGTCATTAACAAGAAGAAACTAGGGACTTCCCTGGTGGCCCAGTGGCTATAACTCCAAGCTCCCAGTAAAGGGGACCTGGGTTCTATCCCTGGCCAGGGAACTAGATCCCCCATGCCACAGCTAAGACTTTGCATGCCACAATTAAAAGAGAAGAATATTGCAGTGGAGACCTGGTGCAGCCAAATACGTTTTAAAAATAAAATAAATATTAAAAAAGAAACTAGCACATTGGGCAGTCTCAAATCCAGGAGGTGGCCTTTCTAGAGCACAGTGAGGAGGTTTAAAAAAAAAAACATTTGATAGACGTATACAGTTTGAATTTCAAGCATGTTCCCTGGATGTTCCCTCATGTATACTTTCCTATGGCTGGACAAGGTTTACGCTTGTCATTTGTAAGCTTCTTGTCGTATTCCTTCCAGTGGATGGGCCAGAGTTTGTTCGTCCAGCTGTTGTTTGGTGCCTATGTAGCTCTACCTGCTATTATATATACAATCAACCTTTATTAAAGCAAGACTTTTAAACCGTCTTTAGAAGTACTTCTTTGGGATAAATTCCTGGAAGCAGATTGAGAGCACAAAGGCAGGAATAGAGTTTCTTGGCCTTTCCTGAAGGTTAGATCATTCTGATAAAAACCCATTCTGATAAAAAAAGACTGCCCATGTGTCCTTCCTGGTCTGAAATGGAAAAGAAATACAGAGGCAGTGCCAATAAGGTAACATGACAATTTGCTGAGCCAGGCAGAACTTTCTGGAAGGGGCTGGACTTTTCTTTTCCATGAGAACATCCTCCACTGATATCCCAGTCCTCAGTTTTTTGTTGTTGTCATTCAGTCACTAAGTTGTATCTGAGTCTTTGTGACCCCGTGGACTGCAGCACACCAGGCTTCCTTGTCCTTCACTGTCTCCCGGAGTTTGTCCAAATTCATGTCCATAGGGTAGGTGATGGTCCTCAGACCATCAGGCTATTCAGGACCACTCCCCTTCACAACTACCTCTGCTAGAATTGTACCTCAGCAGTTAGCACAGAACCGGGCACTCTCTGGAATCTTCCGTCAATTTCCAAGAGTCAAAGGCCTGTGTTGAGCGGGAATCAGCATCTTCCTGGAACAAGGCAACACGGTGGAGGCAGCAAGACACGCGCTCCCTCCACCGTGGAGTGGAGGAGGACTGGAGCGTGGGTGAGGAGCCCGTGCTCCAGGCAGGGCCCGGCCATCCGCCTGCTGACTCAACAGGCACTCCACCCCCTGGAGAACCCAGGACTGCAGTTACACAACTGCAAGTGCGTTCCTTTAGCTCGGGACTTTGACTCTTGATAAAACACAGGAGAGGTCACACCCCGTTTACACCCCAGGGTGACTGATGTCATCATCTGTGGATCTGAGCGCAGACCTGATGGGAAGGGAGGTGAAGAGTCCCGCCCCAGGAAAAGGATTCAGAGTCCAGCCTTTCACAAAAGCTCTTAAAACTAAGCTTCCTTCTCTGCTGCCTCTGACCTGTGGGGCTCCCGCAGGAGCGCAGTGCCCCCAGGACAGTAGCAGACCAGGCCCCCTCTGGGTTGCTGGGCTCACACAGAAATCGGGAAGTTTCCTGTTGGATTTGAAAACACAGCCGCGGGTGCTGGTGGAGTTGCCTGGGGCCCCAGCCCAGCCACACCGCACAGTTCTCCTCACAGCGGTGCCGTGATTCCTACTGTGTCGGGCTCTGGTACTCTGGCCGTGGACTCAGCACCCTGATTTAATCTTTTTTAGAAAAATTTTATTTATTTTTTGGCTGTGCTCGGTCTTCATTGCTGCTTGCGGGCTTGTCTAGTTGCAGAGAGCGGCAGCTGCGCTCCAGCTGCAGAGGAGCCGGGCTGCTCGTTGCCGTGGCTTTCCTCGTCAGGGGGTGCAGCGTGCACAGGCTTCAGTAGTTGAGGTGCACGGTCTTAATTGCCCCTCGGCATGTAGGATCTTCCCGACCCAGGGATCGAACCTGTGTCCCCTGCATTGGCAGGCAGATCCGTAACCACTGGACCACTAGGGAAGTCCTCCGTGATCTAATCTTAACCCCAGGGCAATACGCTGCGGCTCAGATCACAGTCACCTCTCTGATTTTATCTCTGCTCCCTCTCCCCCTCATTCTTGGCGTCCTGCCCGTCTGGCTTTTCTCTTCCTCAACCACACTAAGCTTGCTCCTGCCCCAGCAACCTTGCATGCACTGTTCCCTCTCCTCAGATCTTTCCCTGTCCCCTCTGTGTCCTCATTCAGCCTTCAGCTCAACGGGCACCTTTTCCAAGGGGTCATGCTGCCCCCGGTCCTGCCTCTATTTTCTTCTTAACAGTGTCATTTTGGAGAAGGGAATGGCACCCCCACTCCAGTATTCTTGCCTGGGAAATCCCATGGACAGAGGAGCCTGGCAGGCTACAGTCCATGAGGTCACAGAGTCAGACATGACTGAGCGACTATCACTTTCTCAAACTATCTTCTTTGTTTATTTAGCCACAGACTGTCTAACTCCCTAACCAGAACATCAGCTCCACGAGGGCAGGGTCAAAGGCCGTTCTGTCCTCTGCTCAGACCTGACAGCGACAGGGGGATCCGCCCAAGAGTCCCAGACGGAGCCGCCCTCGCTCTTCCTTATCCGGCTTTCTCCTTCTTCTAAGTGGGGTAAGGCAGGGGAGAGGGCCCTGGATGGGCAGCATGCAGAGCAGGCTTCCTGTCTAACTCAGCAATTTCATTTACCGGGTTAATTAGGCTTCCTCCTCTCTCCAAGTCTGCAGAAGGAACAGACTGGACCCATTGAGCAGAAACTCACAGAGACAGACTTGAGATGGATGTAAATACTTCTGAAGCCTTTTGGAAGGACTCATTGGAAGGACTGATGCTGAAGCTGAAGCTCCTGTACTTTGACCACCTGATGCAAAGAGCAGACTCATTGGAAAAGACCCTGATGCTGGGAAAGATTGAAGGCAAATGAAGAAGAGGGTGGCAGAGGATGAGATGGTTAGATAGCATCATCAACTCAATGGACATGAATCTGAGCAAACTCCAGGAGACAGTGAAGGACTGGGAAGCCTGGCATGCTACAGTCCGCGGGGTCGCAAGAGTCAGACACGACTGAGTGACTGGACAACAACACAACAGCACAACAACACATCAACACAACAGCACAACAACACAACAGCAGTACTTCCGAGCAGAGCTGTCAGCGACCGGAAGATAATGCTGCTGCTTACCCGGGCCAGCTTTACACTTGGTTCATCCTTTCTCGGCCCATTCACCTCCCTCTGCCTCTGTGGGGCCTGACTGCCAACCTGCAAACCCACTGGGCTCACAGGTTCTTGGAACTGGTCCCAGGATGGATGCTAGGGACTTTGCATGGCTGAAGGAACTAGATCAGACTGTCTTTGTGAGCCATTTCATCTCCCATTTCAGGGCCTTGTCGGATAGGAATTTATTTCTAATCCTCAGCCGGTGGCCTGCAGGGCCTTCAGGGAGTGACAGACTGGATTAAGATGCTAATTGTGTGCCAGGGTTAACGCTCGGTGACCCAGAGTGCCAGCACACCGGTGACTCACGGCGTCCCTGACACCTGCTGTTTGCTTTGCGCTGAAACCTGATCGTCTGAATCAGGAATGCAGAGCCTGGGGAAAACACAGGCCTGGTCCTCTTGCCAGCTTACTGTTTGAGCTTGACTAAGTTCTTTCCTTCTCTGAGCCTTGGTGTGTATTTGTGGAAAAATGAGACTGTTTGGATTCGACTTAGATGCTTTTAAGGGCCTCTCTTGGCACCCTAACATTCCAGGAGTGAACCGCAGACCTGTGGTCAGGGCTTGTGCCAGCCTACAGTTCTTCAGCAGGACATCTTTCTTGGTGGACAGCCTGGCGGGGAATCAAGATTCCTGACCTCCATCATCGGAAGGTCAAGTCTTTTTGGCGTGTCTAGGTTTAGTCACAGCTCTGGCTGGGCAGAGGACGTTGGTATGGGAGCTGTCACTGGGCAGAGCCCAGGATGTCCGTCAGGAGAGAGATGAGCTGAATCTGGTCCAGAATCACCCTGGAGGTTGTCCCACCATCACCCCTGACCGGGCTGCTCATCCAGAGGGCAGGCAAGGGACTTTTTCTTTTAACTGAAGTATAATTGAGTTGGGCTTCTCTGGTAGCTCAGCAGTAAAGAATCTGCCTGCGATGCAAGAGACCCCAGTTTGACGCCTGGATCCAGCAGATCCCCTAGAGAAGGGATAGGCTACCTATTCCAGTATTCTTGGGCTTCCCTGGTGGCTCAGACAGTAAAGAATCTGCCTGTAATGTGGGAGACCTGGGTTTGATCCCTGGCTAGGGAAGATCCCCTGGAGGAGGGCATGGCAACCCACTCCAATATTCTTGCCTGGAGAATTCCATGGACAGAGGAGCCTGGTGGACTACAGTCCAGGGGGTCACAAAGAGTCAGGCACAACTGAACGATTAAGCACAGCAGCATAATTGATTTACAATGTTTTGTTAATTTCTGCTCTACAGCCAAGTGACTCAGTTATACACGCACACATATATATATATACACTTTCTTTTTAAATGTTCTTTTCTATTATGGTTTATCCCAGGAGATTGGAGACAGTTCCTTGTGCTGTGCAGTAGGACCTTGTCATTGGTCCACCCTGGTAACAGTTTGCATCTGCTAACCCCAAACTCCCGATGCAGCCCTCTCCCTGCTCCTTCCCCCGGCACCCACAAGTGTGTTCTCTAGGCCTATGAGTTTGTTTCTGTTTTTCAGGTAAGTTCACTTTTTTAGAGTCCCCATTTAAGTGATAACATGTGATATTTGTCTTTTTCTGACTCACTTCCCTTGGTATGATAATCTCTAGTTGCATCTGTGTTGCTGCAAATGGCATTATTTTGTTCTTTTTTATGGCTGAGTAGTATTCCATCGTATATATGTACCACATCTTCTTTTTCCATTCCTCTGTCCATGGACGTTTATGCTGCCTTCCTGTCTTGGCTACGGTGAAAACTACTGCTATGAACACAGGGGTGCGGTACACATACCTCTACAATCGCAGAGCATAGATTCTCAGAGGACTAGACTGTTCATGATACAAAAATCTTTCAGATCACTACTAAAAGAACTGATACACTGGCTGTAAGAGAATACACCTCTCCTGTTTACAAAATTAACAAATACTAAAATTTAACAAATGAAGAAGACACAGTCGGTGCTCTCAGAGAGTTTGGATAAATTCGTTTACGTCCTTTAAGTCCCAGTCCTGCAAAAAGGGGTTTATATTCCCTGTCCACCTTTTTTTGGTAAGCAGATGAATGTGACCTCTGAAAAAATGGCGCACTATTCACTTGACCCAGAAAACCCCACAAAATCATGCAAATCAGGAGGTTCGGAACTTCATGTTCACTTTAAGAACACTCATGAAATTGGCCAGGCCATTAAGGGTATGCATACCCGAAAAGCCGCCAAGTACCTGAAGGAAGTCGCTATAAAGAAGCAAAGGTATACAGAGGCCAAACAGTAGGGGTTGCACCCTGGGTTGGTGGCCCCAAAAGATGCTGGATGTTCACTGCACGTGCTCCAAGAGGCAGGGAGTGATGCTGAATTTAAGGGCTTAGACGTAGGTTCTCTGATCACTGAGCACATCGAGGTGAACAAAGCCCCCGAGATGCAGGCGCAGGACTTAGCAGAGCTCGCGGTCGGATCATCCCGCACCTGAACTCTCCTTGGCACATTGAGAGGCTCTTGACTGGAAAAGAACAGATTGTTCCTAAACCAGAAGAGGAGGTTGCACAAAAGGAAAAGATACCCCAGAAGAAACTGAAGAAGCAAAAACTTATGGCCCAGGAAGAAATGCCTCAAAAAATAAATGCAAATAAAAGTAAAAAAAAAAAAAAATCCCTGTCCAGCATTGTTAGACTTAGCAGCAATCTCAATTTCAGATAAACAATGAATAATATTTTAGCATAGATATGTCCTATGCAATATGTGGGATATACTTACTATAAAAAAGAAACTATTTATTATTGTTTATCAGAAATTCAAAATTGACTAGCATCTTGTATTTTATCTTGCAATCTTACCTCTGTCCAAGGTTGTTCAGAAATTTTATGAGGTGCAAAAAATAGTATGTGAATTAACAACGTATAGAAGTACTTTACAGTTTACAAAATTCTGTGTCAGCAGGATGACTTGGGGTTGTACTGCTTTGATGGAAAAGCTTCTCTTGCAGGCCCGTGAATCTGTTCTCAGAAGATGTGGGGAGAAAGATTCTGTCTGCATTCAGATGAACACTTTTTATTCCAGGGTGTGTCCATGCCAAGTCACTTCAGTCGCATCCAACTCTTTGCGACCCTCTGGACTGTAGCCTGCCAGGCTCCTCTGTCCGTGAGATTCTCCAGGTAAGAATACTGGAGAAGGTTGTCATTCCCTTCTCCAGGAGATCTTCCCAACCCAGGGATCAAACCTGAGTCTCTTGCATTGGCAGGCAGATTCTTCACCACTGAGCCCCCAGGGAAGCCCTTTCTAGGGTGAGTGAGTGTGAGTGTTAGTTGCTCAGTCGTGTCCAACTCTTTGAGAGCCTATGGACGATAGCTCATCAGGCTCCTTTGTCCATGGGATTCTCTGGGCAAGAATACTAGAGTGGATGGCCATGCCCTCCTCCATGGGATCTTCCCAACCCAGGAATTGAACCTGCATCTCTTATGTCTCCTGCCTTGGCAGGAGGGTTCTTTACCACTACTGCCACCTGGGAAGCCCTTCTTCCAGAGCAGTGGACCCAAACCAGTAGCACAGATGGAGCCTGGAGCAGCACATGCGAAAAGGTCCCAAGAATTTGCTTCACAGAAAACTCAGAGCAAGACCGACTCGGATACAAGAGCACCTTCTGGCTGCATCCCCAGAAGTGTGCTTTCTAAGAGGGTGCCACTGCTTCTCAGCCCCCCGGCAGATGAAAAGGGGTAGGAATGGCTGCATTGGAGGAGGGGGAGGGTAGAAACCATTGTCCTGGCTGGAGGGGGGCGTGGTGACGAGAGGGGTTTAACTCAGAGGTCTGTGGACTCGGGAGACAGCAGCCATGGCTTCTCATCCAGCATGGGTCCTGCTTTCTGGAAGTGCCACGGCCATCCGAGGTGGCATTTTTGCTTCAGTCAAGGGCTCCAAGCAGACATTCCTTTTGTGTCAAGAAGCAGGGCACCAACAGTGCCAGCAATTGTGGAAAATGTGAAGGCTGGGCAAGCCCGCGGGACCTCCCACCGCTCCCTCCTCCCGTCTTCCAGACGGGGACCCTGAAGACGGGCTGAGAAGTGACTCGAAACCACGGAGCAAGTCAGGGCCAGACCTGGGACTGGAGTCCGAACCTGTGCCTCCCGACTGAGGGTCAGATGTAGTATCTGTCCCATAGAGTTCCCCTCTGTTGGGGCAACCCCCCCGCCCACAAGGAGCCACTGTCCCCCAAGACCAATAATCCAGAGACACTGCTGAGAAACCCTGGTCTCTCAAACCGTTTCACCATAGTGGTGATCTTCCGCTGCAGGATGGTACGTACCAGTCTGCAAAATACTTTCATGCCATCTACCTCCCCTTCCACTGACTTCTGCCTTCCTATGTCCTGTCCTCTCTGCACTTGTCAACTCTTTAATGTGCCCGACTCTCCCAGGGAGAGGCAGTCCGTGTCACGGTTGGGACATGGTCTCTGGAGCCAACCTGCATGACCTGGAGCTTGGTGTGAGATGCTGTGGCCTTGGGCAAGTGATGGAAGAGGCGTTCACTGTGCCTCAGTCTCCTCATTCATGACGTGGAGATGATTATCACAGTGCCTACCCCACAGAGTTCTCATGTGAGGATTAAAGAAATTAACTGGTACTTTTTATTATTACTTTATCATTTTGGCCATGCCCCTCGGCCTGTGGGACCTTAGTTCCCTCACCAGGGATTGAACCTGGGGCCTCGGCAGTGAAAAGCTTGGAGTCCTAACCATTGGACCGCCAGGGAATTCCCTTTACTTGCACTTACAACAGTTCCTAGCACACTGTTAAGGGAAGAACTGGTGGCTCAGTGGTAAAAAATCTACCAATGCAGGAAGCCTGGGTTCAATTCCTGGGTTGGGAAGATCCTCTGGAGGAGGGCATGGCAACCCACTGCAGTATTCTTGCCTGAAAAATTCCTTGGACAGAAGAACCTGGCAGGCTACAATCCATGGGGCTGCAAAGAGTTGGATACGACTGAGTGAATAAACGACAACAAACCTTGCTGTTAAGGCTTCACAAATATCACTTATTGTTGCTGTTATTGCTGCTGCCCTGTTAACTTCAGAACTCTCTTCCATGACCCCAGAGTCCTCCGCCTCAGTCCTGGTCCTTCTCCAAGACTCAGCTCAAATTCCCTTCCTCCAGGAAGACCTCTTTGATCCTTTTCCCTTAGCAGAGTTAGATGTTCCCTAACATCTTCCAAACTCATTTAAATGCCTACATTTGCCTGTTTTCTGGTCTGCCTGCCTGACTAAGCATGCTCTTCATCCCTGTCTTTATCAGCAACAACAAGGCACATCTATGTGCTTCATGGATGCTTGTTCAATGACTGACTGCATTGATCTCCCATCTAGGAATCATCTTTTTTTTTTAACCTCATTCGCTCACTTCTGGCTTTATTCTTTTTTAAAAATTTTATTTTTAATTGGAGGGTAATTGCCGGGAGCCGGCATATTGCATATTGAGTGAGGATCTGTAATAGCTCAACTGGAATTCTATCACTGCCAGGAGCCAGCGTGAGGCACTCCACCCATGACAAAGGTCATGAGGAAGGAGGCTCGGCATACGCAAAGGCGGGATCGAGCCTCAGGAGTCCCCCTGGAAATTCTCAAGCATCTACCCCCAAAACCAGAGTCTGCCTACTTTCTGCTTTGTGCTTTCACCTACACCTCTGACTTTACGGGGGGCTGTCTCCCACTACCTCTCTCTGAAAAAAGAGTTAGCTTACAGCTCCAGTTAATAATTCTTGGATGTGACAGTGTTTCAACCTACAAACTCCTTTGGAAATCCTCTAGCCTGCCTGAATGGGTTTTTCCGGCCACATGTGATTGTTCAGAGCCTCCCAGCTGTGAGAGGCAGGAGATGTTCTAAACTGCCTAAACACAGATTCCTTTGAGTAGTTAAAAGATTGATTAGAAATTGTATTGGTGAAGGGTTTTTCACTTGTTGGGCCAATGTTTGCTGCTAAGTCTCCATACTCCTTACCTACTGTGTCCTTGGCAGTGTATTGATTGATATAATGGGTGTATAGAAATGTAAAATGCAGCTTTGTCCAATGCTTTTTGGAAGGCTGGCGCCTGACTTTGGAATAATCACCTTTAGAGAAAGATAAGTTTCTTAAAATGTTAACAGGCCTCCTGGCCAGAAGATGGTGTCTATCACCTGAACTTTTGCATATGATAAGTTTACAGGAAAAAAGCCTGGCTTGCTGCATGACTCTACCCCTTCCCCCATTATCCTCTATGCATAACTTAAGGTATAAAAACTACTTTGGAAAATAAAGTGCGGGCCTTGTTCACTGAAACTTGGTCTCCCCATGTCACTCTCTCTCCCAAATTCCAGCTGAGTCTCCATCTGGAGCGCGGAACCCACCATGCTTGCTAATTATGCCTGGGCTTCTAAGATCCGACCGGGGAGGCCTCAGTGTCTCCTCTCCTTCGGGAGAACGGAAGGACGCCTGCGGCCTACGTAAGTGGTGCAAACTTCTTGTCTTGAAGTTTTATTGGTCTCCCGCGTAAACCAAGCTACTCAGCCTCTTTTCTCCACTGAATTTTCCTACTGAGCTATCCTTATTTCAGCCGCTTTTCTCCACTGAATTTCCTCACTGAGCTATCCTCATTCTATTACTCTTTATATCTTTGATGAATAAATAATTAAATAGGTCGCCGACGCCGTCCCCGCTTCGAATACCCTGGATCAGCCGGGGCTGGACCCCGGCAGGTAATTGCTTTACAATGTCGTGTTGGTTTCTGCTATACAGCAACATGAATCAGCCACAGGTATACACATACCCCTTCCCTCTTGAACCTCCCTCCCACCTCCTGGAATCATTCTTGTTTTCTTTCTTTCCCCCACCCCACACCCAATCTAATAGCAAGTCTTGACATCCCATATCTAAGATCAATCGTGAATCGCCTTTAGGCCAATGCAGGCTGCCGCCTTCTCACCTCTGAACCACTCAGTCTTCTCACTTGTGCTCTTGCCCTTGTTGCTTCTGATTTCACCTCCATCCCCTCCGTAAAAGGCTCCCGGGACTTCACATTTCTCTTAGAAGAAAATCCCGTCTACTTACACGGCTACTTCTGTGCATGCTAAGTCTCTTTTTCAGTCGTGTCTGACTCTTTGCGACCCTATGGACTGTAGCCTGCCAGGCTCCTCTGTCCATGAGATTCTCCAGGCAAGAATACTGGAGTGGGTTGGCACGCCCTCCTCCAGGGGATCTTCCCCACCCAGGGATGGAACCCGCATCTCCTTTGGCTCCTGCGCTACAGGTGTATTCTTTACTGCTGAGCCATGGGGGAAGCCCTACGTGGCTACAGAGCTCTGCATTTCCATCACCCACCTCATTTTGGACCACTTCATGTGCTCTCCCTCACTTAATACACTCTGCCTATTCTGCCTCCTTTCAGACCCTTTCCCACCTCATGAGTGCACTTGCTGCTCCTTGCAGTTTTTGCAGAACTAGCTTCTTCTTTTGATTTCAGACTGAATGCTACGTCCTCAGAGAGGCTTTCCTTGACCACCCCAAGGAAATGTTTCCCAGTTTCTCTTTGTCACAGAACCCTTTCTTCTGCTTTGTACTATTTATCGTAGGCTGTAAATACCTTGCTTACTTACATGCTCATTAACAGGTGTTAATTGGCTATCTCACTCGAGATATTGTAAGCACCACAAGGGCGAAGTACTCGCCCTTTTTTAAAATCTATTCACTAGGATATCTCTTAATAAGTATTTAATACGTTTCTGCTGAATGAATGAATGATTTAATCCTCCTAGAAGCAGAATGTATAAACCAGGCATTATATACTCACTTTACAGATGTCCAAACTGAAGCTTAGAGGGGTGGATTCTTGCCCTAATGACATAGGCTGGAAGTAGTATAGCCAGGCCCTAGATCATGTACTTTTCCTGCTAGACCCTTTCACCCTGAAGGGAGATAGACTCTGGGTGTGGAACCCAGCTTGTCTGATTCATAATCTAATTCCCATGAGACCAGAGAGCCAAGATTCCAAAGTTCCTGTCTGTAAAGAGGTGTCTGTACGTGGCTAAGGATTGCAATCAATTCCAAATTCCAGGCTGCATTGATGCATACACCCAATACAGTCAATGATCACAAGAAAAGTGCAGAGACTGAGGAAGAAAATCAGACCCACAGGCCTGAGAGCTGGCCTAATGTCCCAGGATCCTCTTCAGAGCTGTTCTAATTTAGGCCTGATGGAATGGGAAAGATGTTGTTTCTAGTTCCTTTAGTTTAATGTGGCCTAATTTGGAAGATTTTGCCATTTTGAGGTCTCAACTACCGCCTTAGAGCAGCCCTTGGTTATTTATCATCTAAAAGAATACTTTGGCTGTCGGTAGAGAGCTAGCAGCATTTCTTTGATTCCAGGAGGAAAGTTCCTGGTGAGGGAGCCTGGTGACATAAAAGGCCCTGGACCAGACACCAGAAGGGCGGTGCAGTGGGCGGGAAGGCCCTGGGCTCCCACCGGCAGACTGTTGGCCCCTCGCCGGCTCCCAGCTTCCTCCTCTGTAAGGAATGATGCAGGTCTGATTGTGGCCTGAGAGTCAGGGGGTTTGGATCTGACCCCGGCTCTGTCACTAACGTGGAGCATGGGATCCAGTTAAGGCCCTTTCCTTCTCTGGGTTATCGGTGGATCATTGTTATGAGTTCAGGTTTGGCAGGGTGGATTCTTAAGTTCTCTTCCAGCTCTGATATTTACTCATTCTGTGGCTTTTTCAGGGAAACATATTCTCCCCCAAGAACTGGGTTTCCTTATTTTCCAGCCTTTAGAAATCAGCATGAGATCTACATGGCCACCTCAAAATAGTTCAACCAAGAGTCTTAGTCCCAAAGGCCTGGGTTTCTTAAAAGTACCTGAGGAATCAAGTGCCCACTCCTGCCACTCTCCCAGCCCTAAACACCAATCCAGTGACAGGTACCCACTCCAATGAAGGAAGCCCTTCAAGAAGGCCAAGGTCATGGAACAGGTTGGGGAGTATGAATCCACTGAGAGCCTAGAAGCTCTGGGCATTAACCCCCAAGGTCATTGTATTCACTTGGTCTTGACCCACTGTGTGAAAAGACAAGGTTCAGGAAAGTCAGATATGTTCCAGCGTCTTCTGAGTGTTTACTGTGGGGCAGGCCTCGGCTCAACACTTGTACACACTGCTTTGTTCAACCTTGACTTGGGAGATAGATATTATGATCCTCATTCTACAGGAGATGATGTTGAAACATGGAGCTAAAGTGAGTTGTCCAAAGTTATACAGCTAGAAAGACCAGGGCTGAGCCTGGTACTCTTTACTGCTGCGCTTGTTTCTCTCCTAACAACAGAAATCAAAAGTAAAGTTGAGGAAGCTCAGTAAACTGTTGTGGAAATCACTCTGGACTTGAGGACTGAAAAACTGGTTATGAACCCTAGTTCTTCTATTTACTATCTGGACTTCCCTGGAGGCTCAGGTGTAAAGCATCTGCCTACAATGCGGGAGACCTGGGTTCAATGCCTGGGTTGGGAAGATCTCCTGGAGAAGGAAACGGCACCCCACTCCAGTACTCTTGCCTGGAAAAATCCCATGGACAGAGGAGCCTGGTGGGCTACAGTCCATGGGGTCGCAAAGAATTGGACACGACTGAGCAACTTCACTTTCACTTTCTTCCATTTACTAGTTTGGTGATCCTGGGTAAGTCATTTGACTTTTTTAAGCAGCAGTATACTGATCTATGGGCTTCCCTGGTGGCTCAGATGGTAAAGAGTCTGCCTACGATGAGAGAGACCCAGGTTTGATCCGCGGGTCTTGAAGATCCCTCGGAGAAGGGAAAGGCACTCCACTCCAGTATTCTAGTACTCTTGCCTGGAGGATCTCATGGACAGAGGAGCCTGGCGGGCCACAGTCTATGGGTCGAAAAGAGTCAGACACGACTGAGCAACTAACACTTTAACTATATGGGCCTAGAAAGTGGGGATAATCACTTCTATCTCACAGTATAAGGTTAAAAGGGAAAATGTGCATGAAGGGTTTCAGCATGATGTCTGGCGTATAATAGGTGGTCAGTAAACGGTAGTCACTACTACGATTAGTATACTGCTACTCTGACTATTCCTAGTGCAATATACTCCTACTGTCGCTGCTAATATCTCCGCCACCTTCTCTCCAGAGCGGTCCCAAAGCTCAAACGAGACAATGACTGGGAAAGCCGTGTGTGTTCTGCACCTGTCAGTAATCCCCTGTATTATAATTATAGCAAGCTAAGGGAAAGAGTTATTTGTGAAGCCCTGACCCCATTCCTCTCCCAAATGGTTCAGATTCTTTGCCCTGCAGCCAGCGGTGATGACGAGCGAGGGTTTGACTCGGTGCCCACTGTGAATGACGTCCTTCAGTGGATCGCGGAGAAGGACAGCAAATGCTTTTCTGAGCTTATTTTAGCATCAGAAGGACTTTCAGGCAGGATTTCAGCATTTCGTTTCATTGGGGAAGGCGCTTTGTCATTAATGTGAATTTACAACTTAAAATATTCTCCTCTTCATCAACTTAAGAAGAGATAATATGGAAGCAGATCTAGGATATGGCTGGCAGACATATCCCCAGATCCAAATGAGTTCCAATGTGGGTTATTCCTGATTATTTAAGTAACGTGTGTTTATTGTAAAAAAAAAAAAAGGAAAAATGTGTAAAAGTATGAAGAAGAAACAATCTAAATACCCATAATGCAATCATTCAGAGACTAAAAGTGTTAATATTTTGTTATATTCCCTTTTAGACTTTTATTTTGTGTCTATATAAAATGTTATATTCATATAGATAGCATATAGAATTAGTAATATATGCATATATTATTTATACTATGTAAAACAATACATGAATATAGGACTTCCCTGGTGGCTCAGACGGTAAAGTGTCTGTCTACAATGTGGGAGACCCGGGTTCGATCCCTGGGTCGGGAAGATCCCCTGGAGAAGGAAGTGGCAATCCCCTCCAGTACTCTTGCCTGGAAAATCCCATGGACAGAGGAGCCTGGTAGGCTACAGTTCATGGGGTCGCAAAGAGTCGGACACAACTCAGCGACTTCACTTCTTCACTTCAATAATATATGAATATATTCATATATTTACATAATTGAGATCATAGTCTAAATAGCCATATAAACTATTTTTTAATAAAGCTATTTTTTATTGGAGATTTTGGGTTCACAGCAAAATGGAGCAAATGGTATAGAGATTTCCCATCTATCCCCTGCCCCTCACGTGCAGTGATAAAGAAACTGCCTGCCAATGCAGGGGACATGGGAGATGTGGGTTCGGTCCCTGGGTTGGGAAGATCCCCTGGAGGAGGGCATGGGAACCCACTCCAGTATTCTAGCCTGAAAAATTTCTTGGACAGAAGAACCTGGCGGGGTATAGTCCATGGAGTCACAGAGAGTTGGACACAACTGAGCGAACACACAAAGCTCACTCTTAACTTCCCCCACCAGGGTGGTACCCTTGTTACACTTAATGAATCTACTTTGACACATCCTATTCATTCAGCCTGTTACGGATCACTCTTGGTGGGGTGCGTTCTGTGCGTTTGGATAAATGGATAATGCCATGTAGCCATCATTGTAGTATCATTCAGGGTATTTTTGTTTGCCCTAAAAATGCTCTGTGCTCCACCTGCTGCTGCTAAGTCACTTCAGTCATGTCTGACTCTGTGTGACCCCATAGACGGCAGCCCACCAGGCTCCCCTGTCCCTGGGATTCTCCAGGCAAGAACACTGGAGGGGGTTGCCATTTCCTTCTCCAATGCAGGAAAGTGAAAAGTGAAAGTGAAGTTGCTCAGTCGTGTCCAACTCAGCGACCCCACGGACTGCACCCCACCAGACTCCTCCGCCCATGGGATTTTCCAGGCAAGAGTACTGGAGTGGGGTGCCATTGCCTTCTCCGCTTACTCATCCCTCATCCCCCTACCACACCCTGGCTACTATAGTCTTTTAACTGTCTCCATCGTTTAGCCTTTTCCAGAATGTCGTACAGTGTATGAACTTTTCAGATTGGCTTCTTTTCTCTGTAATATGTATTTGTTTCCTCCATGTCTTTCCATGACTTGATAGCTCATTTCTTTTTAGTGCTGAATAATGCTGTTGTCCGGATACGGACCGGGTTTATCCATTCACCTGCAGAAGGGCATCTGGCTGCTTCCAGGTTCTGGCAGTTATGAATAAAGCTGCTGTGAACATCCTTGCGCAGGCTGTGGGATGAACAAAGGTGCTCAACTCCCTTGAGTAAATACCAAAGGACACACTTGCTGGATCATGTGGTAAGAGTATGTTTAGTTTTGTAAGAAACCACCAAACTGCCTTCCAAATGGCTGTTACATCTTGCCTTCCCACCAGCAGTGAATAAGAGTTCTCTTGCTCCAGATCCTCTCCCACATTTAATATTGTCAGCATTTTGGATTTTTGGCTATTCTAAGAGGTATGTAACCTATTTTTCCATAATTTTATATTGCAAGAATTTCCTTCATGAATATTGTTTTTTAAAGATGTATAGGGTTGCAACATAGGGATGGCATAGAGCACAAAGTGTGTAATCCCTCCCTATTGTTATCTGTTTGTTTATTTTTTTGGCTGAGTCACGTGGTTTGTGGGATCTTGGTTCCCTGACCAGGGATTAAACCAGGGCCTTTAGCAGTGAGAACTTGGAGTCCTAACTACTGGACCACCAGGGAATTCCCTGTTATCTGTTTAGACTTTTCTAATTCTCAGTATTATCCATAACATTCTGATGAACATTTTTGTATATAAAGCTTTATTTACGTCATTGTTTATTTTCTCTAGGGCTGATTCTTAAAAGCGAAAGTAATAAGTTAGAGGACAAACACTTCACATTCTCATCAATTCTGTGAGGCGTTCCCTAGCCAGCAGCAAGTATTACCATTTTTAAAAGATTCTTGCCAAATCAATAGGCTAAAAAAAAAAGTAAATTACTGTTTCAGTTCGCAAACCTTTGATTACTTAAGTTGAATACACAATATTTCATGTATCTTGGCCATTTGTATTTTCCTTTCCGTGAGTTGCTAGTGTCCTTTGCTGAGCAGACTTTGTTCATAGTGGCCCCAATCACTAAAGTTGTCTGCAGATGATGCCAAACTTTGCATCTGGCCACATCTGATAGGAGCCTAGGCTCCGGCAGGATTAGAAATAGTCCATGTCAGCATTGCTGCTTCAATGAAACCAGAAAGGGGAAAGTTTCTATGTTTTATTGGAATCCGAGAAATGAAGTTATTTTTGCTGATTGTATTATTATGCCTTCTTTTCTTACTCCCAAAGCTTCTCTTTTTTAAAATGCTGCTCTAGCAGGAAGGTTAGATTTAGTGTATACCTACTCTTTCTTTCAGTGTGTGTTCACTGACCGCCTACTATGTGCAAGGGCCAGTGCCCACAAGGATGGCTGTGGAGTCTGAGAACAGTCTGGGTTTTGGAGCTGGGCAGGGGTTGGGCAGGGGCTTCCCAGGTGGTGCTAATGGTCAGGAACCTGCCTGCCAATGCAGGAGACATAAGGATGCAGGCTTGATCCCTGGGTTGGGAAGATCCCCTGGAGGAGGGCATGGCAACCCACTCCAGTATTCTTGCCTGGAGAGTCCCATGGACAGAGGAGCCTGGCTGGCTACAGCCCATGGGGTCACAAAGAGTCAGACATGACTGAAACAACTTAGTGCGCATGCACACACACACACACACACCCCCACACGCACACACAGGTGTTGGGCAAGTCCTTTACCCTCTCTGAGGCTCTCTTTTGCCTTCTTTCAAGCACAGGTGATAACCCTACCTTTGGGGAATAAATGGGTTACAAATGCAAAACTCCTGGAACGGTGTCTGCCACATCACAAGGCCTCATTTAGCTCAACAGAAAATTCTTGAGCTATTTCTTGTTATTTGCCACTGTGCTAGGTGCTGGAGAAGGCGATGGCACCCCACTCCAGTACTCTTGCCTGGAAAATCCCATGGACGGAGGAGCCTGGAAGGCTGCAGTTCATGGGGTCGCTGAGGGTCGGACACGACTGAGCGACTTCACTTTCAGTTTTCACTTTCTTGCATTGGAGAAGGAAATGGCAACCCACTCCGGTGTTCTTGCCTGGAGAATCCCAGGGACGGGGCAGCCTGGTGGGCTGCCGTCTCTGGGGTTGCACAGAGTCGGACACGACTGAAGCGACTTAGCAGCAGCAGCGGCAGTGCTAGGTGCTGAGGATCCGAAGAGGGGTCAGCTCTCGCTGCCCTCTGCTGCTCTGTTCATCCCTCCCCCCAGTTAAGTCCAGTGGCCCCGGATGCCAAGGATGGGTTGACAGCTCTCTTTAGAGCCCTGGGCCTTAGCTGCAGTTCTGGAGCCACAGGAAAAGTACCAAACAACATTGTGAGACACAGAGAGTCATAGCCATGATTTTTATCTTCTCTTTTCTTAACATATTATCAGCATTTTCCATTGAGAGCCGAGCTGTTAAGGGTGCCGGCTAGAGTGAGCCAGCCTTAGTTTGAATTCTGGCTCTATCGCTAAGTAACCTTGCAAGCTGTTTAACACTTCTATGGTCTAGTTTTCTTATCTGTAAAGCGGGGATATTAATAGATGGTTAGATAGCATCACTGACTCAATGGACATGAATCTGAGCAAACTCCAGGAGATATGAAGGACAGGGCAGCCTGGCGTGCTGCACTCCGTGGCATGGCAAGGAGTCAGAGATGACTTAGTGACTGAACTATAACCAAACAACAATAGTATCAATACCTACTTCCTGGGGTCTTTCTTAGGATTAAACAAAAGAAGCTGTATGTAGCTTTTCGGGTAACATGCAGCGCACAGTAAGAGCTCAATGGTCGGTTATTAATATTTCCATAATGTCTTCATAGCCACCATTACAATGACTTTTTATGATTAAAAGAGATACAACACCTGTCTCTGATGTTGGTATTTGGAGCGCTCCTAATTTTTAAACACAAACGTAAAATATCATTCCTAAGAAACCAACAAAAAGTCATCTTGCAGTTTAGAGATAAAGGCAGGACAAGAAATTTAAGTATTCAGTGGGGAGTGAATCCACATCAAGACACTTACATCACTTTTCCAGAAAATGCAACACTTACTATACATGTCAACAGGGAAATTAACTCATTTTAGAACCTGCAGTGGGGGTGACCCCTGTCCGAGGCAGGGAGCTAGCCTGGATTACTTTGGCAAAGCCTTCTAGTCTTTTCTCTGTGATTCTCCAGGCAAAGAAGCTGTATCAGCTTTTCTCTTGTAGTGCCAGAGAATCTCTGATATAACACAGCTCAGGGCCAAACCAGAATTTTTCAGCTATCACTTGGGATATCTGGTAGGGTGGCTGTCAGGCCATGTCACCCGATGGAGAAGTTGTTTCTGGTTGTGGTCCTTCAGCCAGCCAACAAGTCTCAACGTTAGCACTGGCATAAATGAGACTGAGCACCTTCTGCATGCCAGGCTCTGTAAAAACATTCCCTTCAGGCCTCAGCTTAACTGAGGCAGAATTCACTGGTCCCATTTTATAGATGAGGAAACTGAGGCTCAGGGAGGTCAAAGGTTTTTCCTCCAAGGTCACACAGCTGGTAGAGTCATGACCCGGCTCTGTCTGACTTTAAAGATACAAACTCTTCCCAGGGCACCACAGGGTCTCTTTGCAATGTAATTCAAACTAACCAGCACGGATTAGTGCTCGCATGGGTTCCCCCTGCTAAGCACTGAGAACAGAGAGAGCAGCCTAATAGAGGAGAGCCAGACACAGAAATCCCAAGTTCTAGTATCCCACTGATGCATGCCTGTGAGAAGTAATAAAGCCACGGGGGCAGTTCAATTTATCCTGTTGTATACATTTCTGAAAGCCGTCCTTAATCCTTTCAGGAAGAGGCAGGGAATAGATAGATTGAGGCAGGGAATAGATAGATTGATAGATCAGGGCTATAATCAATGAACAAAGGGCAGTGGGAAAATAGGGAGAGAGAGATGCATTCCCACTCAGAGATCCAGAAAATTCTCTTAGAGGATATGGCATTTGGGCTGGGGTTTGAAGGGTTCGAGTCAGCAAAAGACTATGGGGGAGGGGCTTGACCTATCCCCTCCCTTCCCTAAGAGAAGTAAAAACAGAATCTTGATTTGTGCTTCTTAAATATTGGTCTGAAACCAGAACCCACACACACCCCTCCCATTTCACTCCCTCCCCTTACATACATAGAGGGACCTATTAAGATGCATTCATGTTGCTGTTGTTTAATTACTAAGTCCAGTCCAAACCTTTGTCATCCCATGGACAGTAGCCCACCAGGCTCCCCTGTCCATGGAATTCTCCAGGCAAAAATACTGGAGTTGGTTGCCATTTCCTCCTCCAGGGGATCTTCCCAACCCAGTGATGGAACCGGTCTCCTGTATTGTAGGCAGATTCTTTACCATGTGAACCACACATAGGTACAAATGTAAAAATACACAGAAAATACACATAAAACACACACCAGTGCACGTGCAGATACTTAAAAACATACAATATGCAAAAATAGATACCAGCTCCCATACTTATAAGATCATACAAATATACACTTATATACATAGACTCACAAACGTGTTTATGTTTCATCACACAAGCACATACATGCCCTCTCCCCACCCACTCCTCATTCAGGTAAACAAGTGCATTTTTAATTACATATAACAGGTTCGCACGCAAATGTGATCGCCCAGTTCTGGTTGGAGGCCGGTGACTAATGGGAAGCCATGCACAAAGGAAGTATCACTCAGGGGAGGCCAGGAATGGGTTGGCGGTGGGGCTGGGATTAAGCCCTGTCAGATGACAAGCGCTCCGGCCCGGCTGCAGCGCCTATGCGAGCTCTGAATCCTGGGTGACGGTGCGAGGCTGCGCATCGGAATTCCAGCCTTGCACAGGGTTTAGTGTCGCCCAGGGTCAAGCTCTGTGGTCAGACCCACCCCTAGCCCGGCAATAGGCAGGCGGCTCTGAGGACACGCAGGTCTGCGGCGTGGGGCTTGTCCTAACACAGTACGCTGAGTGTAGGCAGCATTAATGAGGATTTACTGTGGGCCGGGCACTGCGTTAAGCCCTTTCAGGGCATTACTTAATTCTCACATCAGCTCTGTGAGAGAGGGGTGGGCGGTGGGGATGTTAGCTGCCATCAACCCCATTTTAGAGATGAGAAAACGGCACTCAGTTTTCCCACAAAACCACTCAGCAGGAAGCTTGGAGCTGAGGTTCAACCCTGTCCGATCTCACTCTCCCGGGGGTATAAGGTGAGCGTGCGTGTGAGCCTGTCACCTTCACGCAGGAAGCTTGCACCTTCGACTTCTGACGGTCTCTAGAACCCCCGTCCTGCCAGGTACAGCGCCTGACCCAAAGCAGGTGCCTGGTGAGGGCGTGGGTCTTGGCTCAGTAAGGGCCTCAACAAGGGCCTCAGTTTCCCCATCTCTGAAATGGGAATGCAGCGAAGACCTCGCAGGGCAGGGCTGAGGCCGTGCACTCTCGGGCTGCAGAGGAGGTGCTGCGCTCTACATCCTCGCTGCAGCCACCCTCGCCTATCGCGGGGGTTCCAGCTCCGTCCCCACCCGAGCCCGGGAGAGGCGCTGGCGCCCCATTGTTTAAGAGAGCGGGGAAGCTCCCAAGAGCCGAGTCCCCGTCCCGGGGTCGCGCTCGCCGCCCAGTGGAGCAGACGACTTGGCCCGGCGTCTGCCTCGCCGGGCACGTCCTTTGTCTGCTCCCCGGGGCCCGGGGCCCGCGCCCCGCTTCTAGGGCAGACAAAGCCGGGGCTGCCGCTAGTCTGACCGGCTGGAGCGGCGCTCGCTCCACCCACCTCCCACTTTAGTACCGCCCCCTCTCCTCAGCGCCCTCTGATTGGCTCGTGGAGCCACAAAGAGGCCGGGAAGCGGGCAGGTCACGTGAGACGGCGTGGCCTCCCATAGGCCTGGCCAAGCTGCCAATCAGGGAGGGCGGGCCGTCCGCGCTCGGCCCGGTCGCTCCCTCCGCTCCGGGGCCCGCCCGCGGGGCCGGCCGCCTGTCAGAGGGAGGTGGTGATGGTGCGCCCGGTGGCGGCGGCGGCTGCGGCGGCTTCCCTGGTCCGAGTGCAGCGAGGAGATGACTGACCGACCGGCTGACTGACTGAATGAATGAATGGCGAAGCCGAGCGCGCCATGAGGAGCCTGCCGAGCCTGGGCGGCCTCGCCCTGTTGTGCGCCGCCGCCGCCGCCGCCGCCGCCGCCTCAGCCACCTCGGCGGGGAATGTCACCGGTGGCGGCGGGGCCGCGGGGCAGGTGGACGCATCGCCGGGCCCCGGGCTGGGGGGCGAGCCCAGCCACCCTTTCTCTAAGGCCACGGCTCCCACAGCCCAGGCCCCGAGGACCGGATCCCCGCGCGCCACCCTCCACCGACCCCAGGCTGCGTCTTCCTCAGCCCAGCCCCCGGAGACCACCCCTCCTCCGACCACCGCCGGGCCGGCTCCGACCACCGCCGCCGGGCCCGCGCGGACCACCTCTCAGGCACCGCTCGTTCCCTCGCGAGTCACACCTCCTGCGGTGGAACGTACTCCGACTACCCCTTGGGTGACAACCAGACCCGCGCCGACCACCCTCTCGACGACCACTGGCCCGGCGCCGACCACCCCTGTAGCGACCACGGTGCGGGCGCCCACCGCTCGCCCGAACCCGACCTCGGCTGTCCCCGGCGGCGGCGGCGGCGGCGGCGGCGGCAGCAGCAGCAGCAGCGTCCCGCCCACCCCACCTGCCACCGAAGCCCCCTCTCCGCCTACCCCAGGTGAGTCCCATCGCCTCCTCGGCCGCCGGACCCTCCCCGCGGCTGCCCGTCCTTCTAGCGTTGGGCTTCTTGGCTGGAATGGAGCATTTCTGGCCCCCGAAAGGTTCCCCAGATTTCGACTTCCAAGGGGAGGTCCAAGCTCTAGATAGCCTGCCCCACCCCCCTCCCCAGTCCCCAATCTGGAAAGCCTTTTGTCCCCCACTTGGGCTGTGCTGAGTGCGCTCCCACTTGGGAGCGACTGCTGCGTGGATAGCATCGCACCTCCTTCCAAACAGCGCTCTCTTGGCCTTTGTCAGACGCGCTGGATGGGCGCAAACTTTTGGGTTCGGTTCGCTCACCGTGCCCCTCCGCCTGGGTGATCTGGGGAAGTTTGAAAACCAGCACAGTACCTCCTGCGACCAATAGATCAGAAATTGAAGGGATTCCTCCTAAGGCTCCACTTGCCTTGTTCATGTAAATATCAGACGTGCATGTGACAGGTGGAGAAGATATTGAGAGGATTTTGTTTACAAACAGTAGTACAGACCACTTGAGGCCAAAAGCAAAAAGAAACTGTAATCCATGTTTTCCCTGCAAATGAATGGATTCAGTAGTCATTTGGGACAGGTGTATATCTAGGCTGAGCACATTTATAAATTAGGTTAAATCCCTTCCTTGCACCGTTTTTTTTTTTTTTTTCTTTTTTCCTTCCTCAGTTACAAGTCAGTATGTTTGGGCAAATACACAATTTAAGCAGGGAGGCCCATTTTTTCCTCCTTAAGGGGAATGTTCAGTTTTGCTGGTGTTGATAAAAGCCAATTTCTGTCTGAGTCCTGGTAAAAAATAAAGCTCTTCTTCCTGCTGATTGAAAGTCTTCAAGCAAAGTTAGAGACAACTTCTGTTCTTTTTCCTCTTGAGATCTAAAGTGGGCCTGGAACTAAACAAATAAAACCTGCCTTGTCAAGATGTTAGACAAGAGTTTCTGAATTCCTTTGCTTTGAGTTGGGGTTTGATTTGTCCAAACCATTTTGCCTTTAGCTGGATTTATATTAATGGATCTCTGACCTAATTCTTAGGCTCAGTGATTTACTGTGGGGTCAGGTATGGACTTTGGACTATAATTGAATTTGTAGAGAGTTTTCCCACATGATTATGAGTCTTAATACAGTCCAGTCTTGGGTTGGAGCTTGGCATTGACATAAGTAGGAATGCAGATTATTCACCCATAAAAAGCCAAGTTGGTATTTCTTCCAGCTTCAAGGAGTGTGCTATCTAGCTGGATTTTGACTGTAACCTCTCTTGGCCTCCCTATGGAGAGACCGACATGATACTGAGAGACGGGAATTGTAGTGTTTGAGTGTATGGACTCGAGTCCATTCTTGGTTTGAATCCTAGCTCTGCTGCCTTTTATTAACTGTGTAATTTGGGCAGGTCAATTAACCTCTCTTCATCTGAGAAATGAAGATAATAATAGTGTTTAGCTCATAGGATTGCTGTGAATCCTATGAAATTTGCTGTGAAGTCCTGTGAAAATTAACTAAGTTAGTGCATTTATTAGCACTTAGAACAATAGTTCTGGGTGCAGAGTAAATTAGCTCAGTATGTATGTTAGCTATCAGTATGATAGTTTTTTTTTTTTATTTTAATGGGACAGAAAGCATTTGAGAAACCTGATAGAGACTTGTGATGATTTTTATTTGTTTTAGTAAAGTGTAATGGTAGTATGTGTGGTCAGTCATGTCTGACTCCTTGCGACCTTATGGGCAGTAGCTTGCCAGGCTCCTCTGTTCATGGGATTTTTTCAGGCAAGAATACTGGAGTGAATTGCCATTTCCTCCTCCAGGTAAAATGTAATAGAAAAGGATAAATTAGATTTTCCAAAGTTCGAAGCACACAGTAGTGTGTATGTAGGAAGATTCCTTCTTTTGAAAGGTTAGTATATCATAAGTCTGTGTAATTGATGTTATTTTACCTTAATAATTTTTGCATTGTTATTTTTAAATCACAAAGGTAAACTTTTTTCCTTTTATGTTGCTTTTTCTTTGTGATAAAATATACATAACATAAAATTTACCATTTTAACCATTTTTAAGTGTACAGTTTAGTGGCATTAAGCACATTCAAATTGTATAACCATCACTACCATCCATCTTCAGGACTCATTTTTTATTTTCCCCAACTGAAACTGTATCCAGTAAACAGCAACTCCTCAATGGCCAGCCATCCACCTTATTCCTAGCAACCACCATTCTACTTCCTGTCTCTGTGAATTTGCTTATTCCAGGTTCCTCATGTGGGGAACTCATAGCATTTGTCCACAAAGATAACCTTTACCTGCAAAAATTACCAAGAACCAGAAGTCCACAAGTAAAGAGTGAAAGTCCCCCCCACCCACTCTACTACTTCCCAGCTCAGTCAGTCCTTAAATGTTACTACTATTAGCAGTTTGGTCTTTTCTCAGAGGCAGGTTGTGGCGTGCAGGATGCGTTCCCTCACCAGGGATCGAACCCGTGGCCCCTGCATTGGGAGCACAGAGTCTTAGCCACTGGACCACTAGGGAAGTCCCTAAACACAGGATTATTAAAAATAGTTTTTAAAAGCTCAAGATGAAATACTATATAAATTATATATATTAAATATATTAATTATGTATATATACTGCAAGCCATAGAGTTTTGCAACTTGCTATATCCACTTAACTGTGTATCATGGTCTTTTTTTTTCATGTCAGTACCTAAAGAGTACCTTATTCTTTTCAGCAGTTGTATTTTTCATCATAAGAATATATCATAATCTATTTAACCAATCTCTTGTTTATGGATACTTAGATTGCTTCTTGGCTTCACTTTAAAAAGCACAGAGAAGAATGTGTTCTTGTTTAATCCATCATATTATATTATTAGTCCATCATATTATATTCTCTAGTACCTTGTCTGGAGTTTTGTAGACTCCAAATCGATTGTAAGTAAAGCAAAGATGGATTGAGTAATATTTGCCATTGGAACTGTTCGAGGCCTTTAGTAACTTCCATGGACTACCATATACCTATGTCTATGATGGTCTTCGGGCAACAGAAATTTTAAGATGCTCAATTTTGGTAGCTCTGCTGTGTTTTAGATTTTCTGCAGCATGTAGTTTTCTGTGAATTCACTATGGACTGCCTCTGTCTAGTTCTCAGCAGCTGAACTGCCTTTGTGGGCTTACTGCTTTACTGGGCAATTTTAGCTTTACAATAATGTGATTGAGTATGGTCTTTCTATCTGAACATGGGTTCTAGTCTACTTTAAACAGTAAATACATCTGCTTGACAGAGGAAAGAGATTTGAAAGACCTGGTACTAACTGAATTTGAAAGACCTAGTTAGGTTGGCAAAATTGGATTCTCTGGCTTTTGGGAAGATGAGTACAGGGTGTTTTATTTTAATGTTTGTATAAAACTGAACACCATTGATAATATATTATGTGTCTAGATGGATCTTCCGGCTGCTCTTTGAATTAATAAGAATTTCTTCCATGCAGATCTAGTTGAGAGCTCTTGCCTACCCCTCAGTAAGGGCCCTCTTTTGTTTACAGGGACACTGATCTGCAAACTGAAACTAATTGCCCAGCAAGCAAGCATTTTCCTCCCACGGTCCTGGCAAAACATTTGACTGATTGGTTGGCTGGGTAGGACATTTTACGAAGGGTGAAGGGGAGGCTGTGATACTAGAGTATAACAGTTATCGATAGTAAGAGACTGAAGTGATGATAAATGTTTGATTTTTAAAATTATGGACCTTCAGGGCTAGATAGGACTTTAGAAGCCAGTATCTCCTAACGTGGCTCTTCATTGCAAGAAATGCTTCCATGGACTTAGCCGAAATATTTCTCTCTGTGGTTAACACCAGCCGGTTCTGACTCTGCCCTTCGGGGCCACGCAGAACAAGTCAGCTCTCTCTGTACCCTGACAGTTCAGGGATCTGTGGGCAGTGATCGTGTTCCCTCGGAGTCTGGACTAAATAACTTCAGCTCCCTCAACTGTTCTTTATGTGAAATGGTTTCAGATTCCCTTAGACTCTGCTGGTTGCCCCTCTTAGGGAATTTTTCAGTTTTTCTGTGTCTCTCCTGGAGTGTGGAGCACAGAACTGAACACATCGCCCCGATGTGCTCTGGCCTGCTCGTGGTAGAGAGGGCAGTTGCCTCGTTCTTTCTGGATGCTGTACTCCTGTGGATGCACTTAGCTCCCGATCACAGGAGCTTTTCTGGCAGCCGCGCTACGTTGTTGACTCATTGAGTCCATTAAGATTCTTAAGTCTTTTTTTTTTTTTAAACACATACTAGATGAGTCTTTCTTCATTCTGGACTTAGAAACTCTTTGTTATCCTCTAAAGTGTAAACTGAGACAGTTGCCAAGCATGTAAGATGTACTGTGTTAGGTTTAAGCCATCACTTTGGGCCTGCGGTCTGTCAGCGTACCCCACCTAGTCTCTTCACGCTCACCTGCAGGGTGTTCCTGTGCACAGAGTCCAAGGACACGTTGAGGCAGGCCTTCTTACCTCACAGGAGAGAGTACATTTAGGGATGATAAAACAGTTTGGAAGGGGAGAGATCGTGGTTTAGATTAGTTCTTGAGGGTCTCTTCCAGCTCTACAGTTCGGTGATGAGTTGGTACCCATGATTCAGGGCACATGACTGCCCCCCAAGGAGCCTTAATCATTTATTTGTGATCTAAGTTAAGAGACGAGGCTTTTTTTTTTTTCCCAAGCAAACCTTAGAGTTTGAAAGCTCTGACTACTGTGGCGTGTAAATAAAATATTATGAATGGATTTTATTTGAAAGGAACATTCTGGAAATCAGGGCCCTCCTGTCTGTACTGGGAAATGTTTTCTTCATCCTAAAATTCTGTACAGCTAAGTTCAGGGTGTTAATTTGCTTATGGTTATTCAAGAAGATACCATTCATTTTAAGGACACAGAAATTGTTCAGATGTCAAAGATAATGTCTGTTCATAAACTTTTATTGAAAATCTGTGGGGCTGGGTGTGTTTCAGAATTTAGAATTTTTCTGATTTTTAGGAAGTTAATAAGTACACCCCAGTGAAGTCTAGGACAGCATCCTGTGTAATCAAACACGTGAAGGTATTTGTAGCAAAAATGTGTGTATATTCACACTGAATGGGTTTTTAAAAAGGCTATACATAACCTTGTGTTGGTTCAGGTCAGGTTTTGCTGCCAAATGAATAACAGAAAAGCTTTCGGTTTTTTGGATCTTCTGGTATTTACATCAGCTCTGAGTGACTGTGGACCACTGAAATAGTGCTTACACTCACATGTAGTACTCCCTGTGCCGCAGATACTGTTTTAAGAGCCTTGCATATATTACTCTACTCAATCCTCACAACAGTTAGGTGTAATCGAGTTAGGTGTTATTATTATCTTCATTTTATAGATAAGGAAACTGAGGCTCAGAGAAGCCCAGCTGTGAGGGAGCCTGCATTCAAACCCAGCCTTTCTGGTTCCGGAATCCATACTATTGGCATTTAAAGAAAGAGTTACATAGAAGATGAGAGAAGGAAACTATTTTGCTAAAAATATTTGTCCTTGAATACCAGTCTGAAAGATTTTCTTCATTCTCTTATGTGCTATTTATTCACCTCAAATCTTCTGTTTTACAATGTTTTACAATTAGAGCTCCAGTTCTTCCTTTGATTAGGTTCTAATATGGTCTGTGATAGAGAGGATTGTCTGTAGTCTTTAGGGCTAGGCCCAGGAACTTCTGAAGTTTACTGTCTTATTCCTGACCCAAATGCCTAGATTTCTGCAGAAATTCCTTAGTGTGATTAGTTTCTGGAACAGCATAGTTAAACTCCAGAGCATTAGTTTCAAATCTACTGAATTCTGTCTCCAGGAAGCCTTCTGGCTAGTTGAAATTTACACACTGAAATAATCTGATTATGTCTTTTTATCTTGTTTTTTTTTTAAAGACTCATAAAATTAAAGTGAGCATTACTTTTCATCTCAGAATTTCTAAACATGTATATATTAACTTCCAGACATCTTGGCACCCTTATAAACAGAATGGAAGAAAAACATCATGGTACTGTTTTTACTGATGGGTAAATTATGGGTAGAGCGATTCCTGCTCTAGGGCACTTAATAGATCAGAGGAGAATAGAAGTGTAAGATCTTGTTTGGGAGAAAGACTGTTAGATGATAGTTTTAGTTAAAAATAGCTTCAATTCATGCTTTTTGCCTTGATCTTTATTTTTGTGTGTTTTCTTTAGATATAATATAAATATCCTTAATAATAATGTTGAGATTATGTTTCAGGTATCTCTTCTGTAGTCACTTAGCCTTTTTCTTAAGTATGTGTTTTGGTTTATCTGCTTTTCACTAGAAACAACTACCCTAACTGCATTAGTAACTTTGAGGGGAGATTTTTTTTTTTTAATTGTCATGAAAAAGATAAAAATTATGTCTGGATACATATGTGTTTGAATCACAGTAAAGGTTTACTCAAATCTTTTTACCTGTATCTATTCAAGTACATGTGATAAATGTGTGTCAAAATAATCCCTCTAGTAATGCCACTGTTCCACAATAAATATTATTGTCAGAAAAATCTTTTCCTGTTACTTTTTCTTCACTAAGATAAAATCTTTCCTCTATACTCCTTGCTCATTTTTTTTTTTTTCACTTGAAACTCCTCTGTACGTCCCACTTTCTCTTCTCGCTTCTTCTTAGACCCATCCATTCTTTCATGTTCTTTAAGGAACCAAATTATCGTCTCTACTTAACAGATTCCCGCTTTGTCCTCCTTCAGTGCCTCCTCAAAGCCTAATTCTTCTAAGAAGTGTTTGCCGGGGAACAAAAGGTCCTTGAAGATGTCCTGGTAACAGGGTGCACAAGGCTGAACACTTTGCACTCAGAACAAAACCTGTCTTTCTCTGTGACTTTGACTTTTTTCCTATGGATCTGCTTTTAAAGTCTGTTTAACTTAGATTATTAAGCCCACTTGTAAGAAAATGTCCTAGTTCATACAATATTCAGGATATGGTATTAATTCTTTCTTTTTTAAAAAAATGAAGGAAGAGATTTTATTTTTGTTCTGTATCTTCTTTATTGCCCAGCTTTCCCCCCGCTTCTCCTGAGGAATAATACAGAAAAAACAATTATCATAGCAGACGTTATCTGCCTCCAAAAAAAAAGCAAAACCAAAATTCCAGTACTTTAAATAAGTAGCAGATTTCTTTTTTTGTTTATGAGTAATATGAGTTGTTTTTGTTAGGTAGATGGATTTGGGCTAAATAGCAATGTAAATGGTTTAATTTGGTTGAGAAACAAATGTTTGATTTTTTTGAATGACAGAATTAATTAATCAGCTTCTCTCTCATCTAATTTATACATTGGATTTGTTTTTTCAGTAGAGATTTTTGAAATAGGAATTTTCCTACTCTAAAATTCTATAATAGATCAGATCAGTTGCTCAGTCGTGTCCGACTCTTTGTGACCCCATCTATAATAAATAAGTTATGGTAATCTCCAAACCATTATGCATCTATTAAAATGCTTACATTATGTTAAAAGCAGTATACATAGGAGGAGGGAAATATACCAAAATAATTAGGTGGCAGAAGCTAAGTAATGCGAGTATGGGTCGTTTTCATCTCTTTGTATTCTTCTGGATTTTCCAAGTTTTTTTTTTTTTAATCAGTGTACCCAGTTTTATAGTAATAAAAATAAATGAATAAAATATAAAAAATGAGTAAAAAGTTATGATACACTTGATGAGCCTTCAGTTATATGTGATCAAGTCAAGCGATGTTACCCTGGGCCGCTTAATTATAATTTCTGTGATGGATTCATCAGCTTTGATCTACCTGAGACGTTTTCTTGGCCTCAGTGAGTTGTGGTTCTGAAGAAAGGAGACTGCTGAAGACGGTACCCAAGAAAGGAAGCTGCTCCTGACACCCGCCAAGTCAGGGTCGTGATGACACAGCCAAGGTCTGGTACCTTCAGGGAAAGTTTAACTGAAATCTTAACAAAGCCTGAAAACAGCTGATTCTTTATCCATTTCACTCTGTCTAGGGAATTTAAAGCACAAACTTAAAATTAATTAAAGCAGCTTATGGAAATAGCTTTTGTTTAAATTGTGCAGAATTTGAATTCATGACATTGTCCACAGCCTTTACCAGGAGAAGATCTTCGGTTATCTCTTCCTCTAGAGATACAGAGCTCCCAAAAGTTTGGTTTCAGTCTGTGCATATGTTTTTCAGTCAGATCAGATGGGATTGCTTTTATACTGGTAATACAACAGCTGCTCTGTATGATATCCTTGCCAGGGAGACGGCACTGAGGGAAGGGGAAATTTATTCAGTTGGAAAAAGGAATGTATCCTGCCCAGTCACAGGGCAAATGATCAGGCATAGGTATGTTTTCAGCCTGGCTGGAGAATGTTCAATAACCTTTCTTTAGTAAATTTTAGACTCTTTAGATAACTGATTTTGGAAATTTTTGTTTCAGTCTTGCATGCTTAGAAACTGACATATTACCAAGGATCTTATTAGATTTTTATTTTTAAAAATCTGTAGTTTTTATTTGATGTGTGTGAGCAAAAAGAAGAGGTTAGGAGTTAATCACAAGGAGAACAGCATGTTCTCTAGTTCCTCTAGTTCCTTTTTGGAAATGATCTTTTAAAGTGAAATTCCACATGGAAGCAACCTAGATGTCCATCAGCAGATGAATGGATAAGAAAGCTATGGTACATATACACGATGGAGTATTACTCAGCCATTAAAAAGAATACATTTGAATCAGTTCTAATGAGGTGGATGAAACTGGAGCCTATTATACAGAGTGAAGTAAGCCAGAAAGAAAAACACCCAATACAGTATACTAATGCATATATATGGAATTTAGAAAGATGGTAATGATAACCCTGTGTATGAGACAGCAAAAGAGACACTGGTGTATAGAACAGTCTTATGGACTCTGTGGGAGAGGGAGAGGGTGGGAAGATTTGGGAGAATGGCATTGAAACATGTAAAATATCATGTATGAAACGAGTTGCCAGTCCAGGTTCAATGCACCATACTGGATGCTTGGGGCTGGTGCACTGGGACGACCCAGAGGGGATGGTATGGGGAGGGAGGAGGGAGGAGGGTTCAGGATGGGGAACACATGTATACCTGTGGCGGATTCATTTTGATATTTGGCAAAACTAATACAATTTTGTAAAGTTTAAAAATAAAATTAAAAAAAAAATTAAGTGAAATTCCTTTAAACATTCTAGGGAAAGCTGTCTTCTCTGAAGGAAACTGCATGAACTGAGTAGCTTTTCCATTCTCTTCGGTCCTGTCCATTGTGTATAGAGATGAAATGGCAGTTTGGGAAGGGTTATTAAAGGTAACAATGAGGGGAAAGATGGAATGCTTCATATTCCAAGGTACTTACTCAGTTTTGCATCTGTATTGAGGATGATTAGAAGAAGGCATTGGGCATCTTTTTTTTTTTGCTGTAGATTTCTCATGTGACTTCATATTCCTTATAAGTCTACAGTGTTTTTTGAGTTATCCGTTCTATATGAACTGCTATAACAGCTTAGGCCCACCATCCCTTGATGTTGTGTGGGTTAATGAATAGTTATAAAGTGTACCAAAACCACAAAGCAAACTAGCTGTTGGGTATTATTATACTGGATTGTTGGTGTGTTGCCTGCAAACCCATCCTGTTCAACTGGTTTTACTTTTTAAGTTAGTTTGTTGCTTCAACTTGTCCACAGAGGCAGGGCTGGATGGTCCAGCTAATCAGGGGAGCAGCAGTCAGAAGAGCTCATTCGTCTTCCTTTCCACTCGCTCTGTAAGTTCCCGAGCACGTTTTCTTTTTTGTTTTTCGTAAATGGGTCTGTGCCTTAGTTTCTCTAATGGTAAAAGGAAGCCTGTTGCGTGCACAGATACAGTGCACGTCACGTGTCTGTACCATTGGCCTCTAGACCATCATCTGTAAGATGAGTATGGTAGTACCAACCTAATAGGGTTCTTGAGTGTTGACCTAGAATTCAAACCCAGCTTTGTCTGACTTAAAAGTCTGTTTTTTTTTTTTTTCTTTCCCTTTTGACTAAACTGTGCTGCAGTGCCAAAGCAGATGGGAGAAGCAGAAGAGGAAATAAAGCATTCCGTGGTTGCAGAGCACATTTTGGGTTCCATTTTTGTCACCTCCCTAGCCTCCTCCCCCAGCAAGCCCATGCATTGCCCTCCTCAGCACTTGTTCTGAATTACACAGTTCGATTCAGGTTTGATTGCAGGAACTGCTGTGAAAATCAAAATTAGATCAAAGAGTGTTTCTCAGAGGTAGATACGGGTGTGGAGTGGAGGTGGCAGAGGGATGATGGTAGAAATCAGATGAAAGGAAGCGGGCAGACTCAATGTGGATGTAAAGCAGAACTGAACAGTAGCTATGAGATGGTCTACTCAGCGCCAGAAGGATTAGGACAGAGACAATGTAATGCTTATTAGCATTTGTGAAGACATACCACACACTGCAAAATGATAGTATTGATTGTTGTCAACTTGACAATGAAACCTTTCATCTTCAACTTCATATGGATTCTAGATCAAGATGCTGATGCCAAACAATGTGTTGCAGAAAGTAGCAGGTGATATTTGACGATATGAAAGTCATGGAAGAATCTCAGACTTGTGACTTCTGCAGTCAGCCGAGGATGCATTTCCCCATCCCATTTTATAAACTTCCCTCCTCACTGGAGGGCAGGTTGTCTCTCAGATGAGACAAGGAGAAGCTATTATTTCAAGTCAGAACCATCCATTTCTGAACCAGTTGCAAATATACTGATGGATGATATACAGAGTGTTAGAGGATTTGATTTGGAAGCAAATAGCTTCATAAGTGGGAAACAGAAAAACCAATATGGCACAGTAATGCATACATGTATATATATGTGGAATCTAGAAAAATGGTGCAGCTGCACCCATTTGCAGAGCAGGAATGGAGACGCGGATGTAGAGAAAGGACACATGGGCACAGCGGGGGAAGGAAAGGGTGGGCTGCACCGAGAGAGCAGCGTGACGCACATACAGCGCGTGTGTAAAAGAGCCAGCCAGTGGGCAGCTGCTGTGTGGCGCCCGAACTCGGTCTGGCACTCTGTGACTGCCTAGTGCAGTGGGGCGGGGAGGTGGGGGGCGGCTCAGGAGGGTGGGGACATGTGTGTGCGTAAAGCTGATTCATGTTGTCGTATGCCAGAGACCGACACCACACTGTAAAGCAGTTATCTGCCAATTAAAAAAATATGTATCTCCCCCCCCCCCCCAAAAAAGAAATAGCTTCAGTTTGTATGGCATTACTCAACAGTAATTATGTATATTATTACCTCCTGGAGTGCTCAAGTGTTACACTGTGGTCAAGTCGAACTATGTAACTATACTTGTGGCGAGTATGTAGACGGTGCAAAACCTGGTCATGTCAGTCTTCTGGTTAGTAATTTAAGATGACATGTCTGCTGCTGCTGCTGCTAAGTCGCTTCAGTCGTGTCCGACTCTGTGCGACCCCATAGACGGCAGCCCACCAGGCTCCCCCGTCCCTGGGATTCTCCAGGCAAGAACACTGGAGTGGGTTGCCATTGCCTTCTCCAATGCGTGAAAGTGAAAAGTGAAAGTGAAGTCGCTCAGTTGTGTCCAACTCCCAGCGACCCCATGGACTGCGGTCTACCAGGCTCCTCCGTCCATGGGATTTTCCAGGCAAGAGTACTGGAGTGGGGTGCCATCGCCTTCTCTGAGATGACATGTATACTTCAGTATAATTCTCCTCTGTATTCACCATGAGTGACCATTAATGTTTAGGTTTCCTAATACGTCTTAAAACTTCTCTATAGTCTGTGTCTGTCCTCATTTCTTACCACCCTTCACCTTGTGCTTTAAACTCCAACAGATTCGAGTTGCTTCTGTTTCCCCCCAAATGCCATGCTTATTGTTGTCATCATTATTACTAATAAGACACTCATCTTTGGAGGTTTTCCTCTGTGTCAGATGCTAAAGAGCTTTAAAGGAATTATAATGACCTTGTCTAATCATCTCCATTTTACTAAGCAAGAGTGGTGGCTTTGAGAGTTGAAATCCATTGAACAAGGCCTCACAGCTAGTAAATGTAGAACCTTGGTTTAAATTTAGATCTGTGTAGCCTCAAAGCCTCCTCTCTTAATCGCTAAGCTAACTGGCCTCTTGTTACTTTGCTTCTGCTGTTCCCTCAGCCTGGAATGGCCCTTCTCTTCAGTTTTAATACAGGCCTTAAAACAGAAGCAAATGCTCATTGATTTAATCAGAAACGGACTTTACTAAACGATTAGTAAAGAGTTCACAGAATCTCCAGGGGAACGAAATTCAGGACATGGAGCTAGAGATAATACCTAGGGAAAACAATAATCTGTCATTGAGAACATTTGTGGTGGAATAGCAAGCCTTAAAAATTGGAAATTGGAGAATTCCCCCAAATAGGAAGGAATTAGTAGCAATTATACTATGATACGGGCTTCCCTGGTAGCTCAGAGGTTAAAGCGTCTGCCTGCAATGCGGGAGACCTGGGTTCGATCCCTGGGTTGGGAAGATCCCCTGGAGAAGGAAATGGCAACCCACTCCAGTATTCTTGCCTGGAGAATCCCATGGACGGAGGAGCCTGGCGGGCTACAGTCCATGGGGTCGCAAAGAGTCAGACACGACTGAGCGACTTCACTACGACTTCACTATATACTATGATACTAGGCTGCCCCCCCACCCCCAAAAAAAGACAGAGGTCCGCCACATCCCTTTTTTCACCTAATAAACTTACTTGTCCTTGAGAAACATGCAACCTCCTATACTGTTTTACCTTATATATTCTAGTATTACTGTACATATTTTTTTTGATTACTTGCTTTTTAAGGATTCTTAGTTTAAGTATTACTTGTTCATGTAATTGATTCCTCTATACCTTATTCTTTAGTGGCTATGTCTTAGTGATGTTTGTACTCTTTAAGATATCCCTGAGATAGTGTTCAGCATTCAGTACATAGTAAGTACTCAATAAATAGTTGAGCTGAATTAAGGCATAAATCCTCCTTGCCCACCACCGCTAGAATGTAAGTTCCAGAAGGGCAGGGATTTTTGTCTTTGTCTCTCTGTCTCTCTTTTTTTAAACCACTGTCTCCCCAGCACCTAGATTCATTCCTAACATATGTTGAGACCTCAGAAAATACTTAAAGAATAAATGAATATTCCTAAATAAAAATTCTTTATTTCTGGAAATGACACTGTCATAAAACCCTTGGATGTGACCACTGGGAAGACCATAGCCTTGACTGTACATACCTTTAGCAGCAGAGTAACGTCTCTGCTTTTCAGCACGCTGTCTGGGTTTGTCACAGCTTTCCTGCCCAGAAGCACTCGTCTTCTGGTTTCATGGCTGCAGTCACCGTGCACAGTGACCTTAGAGCCCAAGAAGGGGAGATCTGTCACTACTTCTGCCATTTATTTTTTATTTATTTTTTTTTTGCCGTGAAGTAATGGGGTCAACCTTCTAAATATTTGCTGTTCATTTCATTTTTATATTTTGAATACCTATTTACTTATTGGAATACTACTTATAATCATTTTAACTCTACTGCTGATCCTTTCAATTCCAATTTAGTAGTAATACCCCATTTTACAAAGAGCCTGAGTGTGAGATGAGGTTAAGTTGTTTGCTCAATAGTCACGTAGCTCGGAAGTACTAGTGAGCTGGAATTCAAACCCAGATCCCTCTTTTTTTGGAAGTGCTTTCTGTCATGGCAGAACAATGTGCTAAAAGCAGGGTGTGCTCTATTCTACCCTCCCAACCCGTGCTAGTTTTTGTTTGTTTGGCCACAGCGTTGCAGGCAGGATCTTAGTCCCCCCTCCTGCAGTGGAAGCACAGCGTCCTAACCCATGGACCCCCAGGGAACTTCCCATAATGCCTGTTAGTTTTAACACATCTTTTTGCCCCCGCCATCGTCACTCTTTCCTGATTTATAGTCATTGTTTTTCCTTGCATACCATAGACCTGTTTCCCATCCTCTTTGGCGTTCCTCTTGATTCTTTTTTGTAGTAGGAAATATGTATTTTATTTGAGAGATCAAAGCACATCCTCACATATTACTATGCCTGTTTATTTTCATTTCACTTTCATTTTTTTGTTAGCTTTATTGATCTGTACAGTGGATCATTTCCAGAAAAGAAGACGCAGATACCTGTTATGAGTCAGATGAGTAATATTATGTACATTAATCAGGATGGCATGTAAGGACAGATAGCATACACCCAACCAAGGGCCATTCCAGCTGGTAGGACAGGTGAAACGCAAGATTGTCAGAAACAGATACAGTAACAAATAACGATACCGAGTTACTATAAAAGCTTTTCTGTGCCTTTATCATTGTTTCACTTGTGAATTGAACTTCTATTGAGAAATTAGAAATGGATGCCAGACATTTGTAGCCAAAAAAAAGTTTTATTTAAAATTAGTTTCGGAAAATTCTTTTTCTTAGCATATGATCTTTCTTGTTAACAATAGTCCTTTTTTAAACAATTGATGAGAAAGTAAACATTTCTCTTTGCTATATTTCTTTCGGTTGATAATAGATCACTCATTTAGAAATAAACAACTTAAAGCCAGTGATTGTCTTCAGGGAGTAAAGCACAGGCGCCACAAGCTGCTGCTCTGCGTTTCCTTACTCTTAATCAGTCTGAAGTGGTACCTTCCTCTTTCTTTTCTTTGCTTCCTTTCTCTTTCCTCTCTCCCTTCTCTGTCTCTCTCTCTTTCTACTGTTAATCAGACAAGATTTCAGATCCTTTTTCACGTGTTTTTTTCCCTAGGTGGGGGTTCTCATTATGTTAAAACTGGTCTTTCAACTATGTTTCATTAGATGGTTCAGCTTAAGACTTTACATTCACTTCTATTTAAGTAATAGAGAAAAGGGTATGCTTTGTCAATAAGTTTACACTGGGCTTTCTGTGTCAACAAAATTAAGTTTTTTTTATTCATTTATCAGATCATTGTTGGTTACCTGCTGTGTACCTAGTGCTGGGCTGGAGAGATGCTCGAGAGACAAGTGAGACGTGTTTGTTTTCTGTCCTGATCCAGAAAATCAGACTACAGGTGGATAAGTTCCACCACAGTGGTACGCACATGCATCAGGAGCAAAGAGGGGACTCCTCACTCAGACTTGAAGCGGGAGGCGTGAAAGACAGTGTCCTTTCTGAAGGAACTCTTCTCTGAGCGGAGTCTTGAGAACAGATAGGAATTAGCCAAGTGGAGGAGGGAGAAAGTGTGGCAGTAAGAAAGCACACGCTAGGCCTGTTGAGGGACGTGGAGTGCTGAGCGGCTCGTAGGAGAGGGGAGCGTGTGTGCGGCTGGAACAGGGCTGGTGGGGTCTGAGGCTGGAACAGCCGGCGCTTGCCAAATCAGGCAGTACTTCGTATGTCGTGCTCAGAAACCGATTCTGAAAGCAATGAGGAACTGTAAGCCCTGAAGGGACATGGTGGGGTTTGAGTTTTACGTCAGTCTGGAAACTGCAGGATACTCCTAAAAGTGATCCCCAGCAAAGATAATTAGAGGCCACTGACTGCCTCTCTAAATCTTTCCCAGCATTAATTTTGGATTAAAGGGTTTAAATGCTAAGATAATGTAATAATAGGAGGGGGACGTGAATTGGCTTCCTATCCTCTCTTATTAAGCAAACATTTGAAACCTGTTTTGCTTGTTGGTATAACACACGGACTTGGACGACTAAAATTAGAGGCCCGACAAATGAGCCAGCAATGGTGCTCGGCCTCGTAACGCATCTGGTGTTAGACTGAGCGAACCCAAGTGTTTCCTCTTAACGCATCTGGTGTTAGACTGGACAAACCCAAGTGTTTCCTCTTAACGCATCTGGTGTTAGACTGGACAAACCCAAGTGTTTCCTGTGCGCCAGGCGCTGCGGGGCTGAGCACAGAAAGGTGGGCGACTTAGGTGTTTCCAGTCTGCTGGAGGGACGGACTTGTACACACGTGCTTTATTTAGCAGGCTTAGGTGTTAGATTCCTTTACTTAAATTTTCATTTTCTATCCTTATCTCAAACCTTAAAAGTGTGCATGAGGAAATCAAGGATAAGAGAGAGATCCGCCCCCCAGATTTATTAAGATATAATTAGTGTGTAACATCATATAAGTTTAAGGTACAGAATGTGATGGTTTGATGCACATTTATATTGTAAAACATTTATCACAATAAGGTGAGTTAACATATTTCATACCATTTTGTTGTTGTTATGATGGGAATATTAAAGTTCTACTAAGAGAGGTATTTGTGTAATAATGAATGATAAATAGCTACAATTCAGCATCCGTTTACCTAGCTCCAGAGTTTTCCCTTTTTCCCCTCATCATGTATTTAGCTTCCTCTGACAAGGTGTGCATGCCTGCTGAGTCACTCGGTCATGTCAGATTCTTTGTGACCCCATAGACTTCAGCCAGTCAGGCTCCTCTGAGCGTGGGATTCTCCAGGCGAGAATACTGGAGTGGGTTGCTATTTCCTTCTCCAGGGAATCTTCCCGATACAGGGATCGAACCTGAGTCTCTGGCATCTCTTGCACTGCGGATTCTTGACCACTGAGCCATGTGGGAAGCCCTCTGTGACAAAGCAATGCATATATATTTTCAAGCCTGAAAGTAGTTTTCTTCCCATATTCTCTTAATTCTTTCCAACACTACCCAAACTAGGTGAGCCTCAAAGGATCCAGCCATTAGGGGTTAAAAATGCAGGCTCTAAAGTCATATTGTCTGGATTCAAATCCTGCTTCTATCACTTACCCTCAGTCTGTCAGCCTGCTTCATAGAATTGTGAGTTCTGTTACGAGGTAATGTTAAAACAGTGGAAGCATAAGGAAAGAATTCCCTACGTGTTAGTTGTTAAAATTGTTTTATAGCAACTCATATTTTTCCAAACATTCGGGAAATTTTGTTAAACTGTGTTTGAATCAATCTACCTTACTCAAATTAATCTTGGTGAAGAGCTTTTGCCTAGCATGCATGTTTGAAATCTGACCTCTTGAACAATAAGGGGTCAGTGAGTGACCTTGGTATCACAAGCATCTATGAAAATATGCCTGTGAAAGTAGCATAAAGACACTTTAAACTTTTTTTATTATGTAATATTTTGAAAATAAAAGATGACAGACCAGTGTAATGACCTCTTTCACACCTATGTCCCACACCGGGAGAACCATCCAGGCCAATCCTGCCTCATCCATACCCCCACCCATTTACCCCTCTCCTATTTGATTTTGAAACAAATCCTAAACATCACATCATTTTGTCTATGAATATTTCAGACAGTATTTCTAAAATGTAAAACTTCTCCTATTTTTCTTAAGTATCTAAGTGAGAATATGAACAATTTTTTAATATCATCAAAATGCTTTCTTTGTGACTGGGGAGAGGAATCCTTCCTTTTTTCTGGCCATAGCGCGTGGCTTGTGGGATCTTAGTTGGCCCTGCGGTGAAAGCACCAGTCCTAACCACTGGACTGCCAGGGAATTCCCCTTTCCCTTTTTAGAGCTAAAGCTAGAGACATGATTGATCAGTCTGGGGGAGTAGTAATGAACACTGGTTATTTTTTGTTGTCATTTCTGACATTGCTAAACACCTCATGTAGCCCAACTGTTAGTTGAAAACTAACAGTGTAAGGACTCCCTTGATTGGGTGGAATAAGGTACAGAAATTTTACTTTGGGTCGTGCTGGGTCTGTGTTGGGCACCCGTGCTTTCTCTAGCTGCGATGGGCGAGGATGCCGCTTCACTGCGGAGCATGCGCTTCTCACTGCGGCGGCTTCTCGCTGGAAGCAGAGGCTGTAGGCGCGGGTCAGTAATGGTGGCACGCGGCTTAGCTGCTCCGAGGCCTGTGGTGTCTTCCCAGACCAGGGGCGGAACCTGTGTACCCTGCACTGGCAGGAGGATTCTCATCCACTGTACCACCTGGGAAGTTCATAAGTATTTGCTGAGTTCAAGAAACTTTCCTATTTATATTCCTTTTAAAATGTCTGTGGCCCACATTATTTTTGTAACAAAGATATTCTTCCTTTTGATCACCTAATTTCTTTTATCGCCTTAGAATTTTAAAGTACTTTCCCCCTCCTATCTCCTAGCCTAACTTTTAGCTGGTTGGAGTGACTTTAGGGCTAATACAGGGGAAGTTTTGGTCTCCAGCAGAGGGTCAGTTGCAACTATGAAAACAACTCGAGCAAATGGTCTATTGATAGAAGAACATTTCATTATAAAAAGTTCTTTTCAAATTCTAGGATATGGGTTGCTTGGTCACTGAAGAGTCTGTTTTCCATTCACTAGCACCCTGGGTGTCTCAGTAGACCTGGTTAGGAATGTACTGCTCATTTTGAATGAGGAAAAAGGATAGAGAAGCTGCCCAAATGCTGCATCACTCAAGTCAAACATATACATTCTGCTACATAGGTGATACAAAACCTTAGGCTTTTAGAATTTACTCAAACATACAGATAACTTCCATTTTGAGTGGTGCCAATTTTGATTACAAAATGCCCCAGTGTACCAACCTCTAAATTCCCATTCTTTAATTTTTAAGCCCTTGGACCTCATAATTTCCCCAAAATTATACGTACTGCCAACTCAACAATTAGCAGAAGTGGTCGTGCTGATGAAACAGGTCTTTGATATTGGTTCAGTTATAGATCTGGAATGTTTATTCCCCTGGGCTTTCCAACTGAGGGATTCCCAGCATGAACTCCTACTTTGGAAAATATCTGAGTGGGCAGCCTTGTTTGCCACATTGCCCTCATTGTCTCTTTGTTTATTCAGCTGAAAAGCTGCGCTTGTCTCTTATACAGTCAGGCATGAATCTCTAGGTCTCAGAAGCTGTTAAAATGGGTGGAAAGATGGGGAAGGGAAAGGATGCAAATTGTTATCGGATACTGACAGGGTGTGCCGTGAACATGCTCGCTTAGGGAAGAGCATTATGACTTTAAGGTTATTACCAAGCACAACTCTGATCACATTTTTATAGCCCTGTTCTATTAGGGTCTAGGATTCAATGCAGTTTTCCTACCTTCTGGGTAAGGGACATTGATAATTCATTGGCACATGTGATTTTTTTTTTTTTTTTTTTTTTTTTGCTGCAATAGAGAATTAGGTTTTGAGAACATGAACATACCATCTGGCCCAAGCAGTGATAAATTTTCTCTGATTATAATAGCGTGCACATGCTCTTGCCATTGACTTTTCTGGCTATCTGTCAACTGGATTATTTTATTTTAGCAGGTTACTAAAAGGTCTCTTTGCCTTCATTCTTTCCCAATGCATTTTCTACATACAGTCAGAGTTATAGTTCTAAACTGAAGGTATGATCATGACATGCTTTTTTGTATAAAACTTTCCATGGCTACCCAGTTCCCTCAAGAAAGCCCTGAACCTATCACTATACCTGCTTCCTATTCTGGGTCAGAGCTAAAATGAACTTTTCTCGGTTCTCTGCCCTGTTTTACCCCCGGTCACTACACATGCTACCCATTGCCATTCGGGATAGTCTTCCTTTCTTAGCATGGCCACACCTTCTCATTCCTCGTGTCCCAGTCTAGATTTCTTCCTCTGGGAAGTCTTACATAGGCGTCTTTCCCTGTGAAAACACATACCATGCTTTCGCATCCGCTGTGGCGTGGCTCCACCTCAGCACTTTTCATACTGTATCGCTGCTTTTTTTTGTCTCTGCTGTAAGACCGTAAGCTGCATAAAAGCAGGAACCGTGTCTTTTTTCCACATCGTTGTGTCTTTAGCATCTAGAAATTACATTACTCATTTCTGATTCAAAACTACTTTGTTGATAATTGAATTAATAAATTATGTGCTTTGCCAAGGGTCGTTTCTCTAACAACATCAGAGTCTGTTTTCATGTTCTTGATATTTTTCTTTTCATCTTCTAGTCATATACATTCATTCGCTTACTCACTCATTTAATTATTCAACAGAATATTGCTTTGAACCTTTTCAGCCTCCATTCCTTGCCCGGAGCATGTGGAAACAACAGGCAGAAGGCAGACTGCTGCACATACATGCGCTCCTGTTGGCCAGCCTGTGGAAACGGGGCTCTTCAGCACCCACATGCACAGCCCTTCCTCACCTCCTGCACAGCTGCTGCATTTTTCTTTCCTGCACTGCTTTTCCTTCTTACTATTTAGCTACCTTCTAATATACTAGATATTTAAGCTGCTTATTGTATGTCTCCCTCTGCTAAGAGGTGAGGGCCACACGGGCATGAATTTTGGTTTGTTTTATTGACTGCTGCATCCCCAGCCTTTAATGCTATGTCTGGCACAGAGTAAGTCAATGTCTATTAATATTTGCTGGATGAAGTAACAAATTCAAGCCCTTAGGTGTGCTTCTCATTCTTTTTCACTCTTTCGGTGCGCCTGACTCAGTCCTGCTTCCAGTACCGAGCTGTTTGCTTTCTTTTACTTTTAGGACTTTGCATTTAGTCCTTCTCTTGAGGCCATAGTCTTAGCCGCCCCAGGCAAAGATTCTGTTTATCCATTTATTGCCTTGGGTGATCATGACTTAACTTCAATCTGACGTCCACATCTCCTAACCTGGTGTCTGAAGCCCGGAGAGCCATGGATGTGTGTGTTGGGGAGGGGTGAGTATGCACTCAGAGATGGATCAGATGTGAAACCTGTTTTTCTAGAACCCAAATAGGACAGGTAGATTAGTAACTATAGTACAAGGTCAAGTAAGATAGTGTTAATAATGAGGAATATTAATCATTGGGGAGTATGTCTTGTAAAAAATTATGAAATACATCAAGCTTCCCAAAAAGTGTAGAAAGTAAGATAGTGAACATCCCCTCTGTACCTAGCTTTCGGTTTTGTAATATCTGAACTGTCTCCCACATTTGCTTCAATTTTTTTGTTTTGTTTTGAAATAAAATACTAGATATGACTAAAGTCTCCAGTGTTCCTCTTTTATCCAGTTTTCTTCTTCCCTCAAGTGTAACCGCTGTTCTGAATTTGGTCCTGTGTGTGCACATGCGTGCATGCACACGTGCACACACACACAGTATAGTGTGTGGTTTTATGTTTTAAACTGCATGATGACGTCTTCCCATGCTCTTTCCACTCAGCATTTTTTTTGAGATTTATCTCGCTGGCTCATGTAACTCCAGTTGTCTAAGTTGTTGTGTGGTTTCCTACTGTATGAATACACCACAGTGTGTTGATTTTCTTATTGATCAGATCAGATCAGTCACTCAGTCGTGTCCAACTCTTTGCGACCCCATGAATCGCAGCACACCAGGCCTCCCTGTCCATCACCAACTCCCGGAGTTCACTCAGACTCACGTCCATCGAGTCAGTGATGCCATCCAGCCATCTCATCCTCTGGCGTCCCCTTCTCCTCCTGCCCCCAATCCCTCCCAGCATCAGAGTCTTTTCCAATGAGTCAACTCTTCACATGAGGTGGCCAAAGTACTGGAGTTTCAGCTTTAGCATCATTCCTTCCAAAGAAATCCCAGGGCTGATCTCCTTCAGAATGGACTGGTTGGATCTCCTTGCAGTCCAAGGGACTCTCGAGAGTCTTCTCCAACCCCACAGTTAAAAAGCATCAATTCTTCGGCACTCAGCCTTCTTCACAGTCCAACTCTCACATCCATACATGACCACAGGAAAAACCATAGCCTTGACTAGCCGGACCTTTGTTGGCAAAGTAATGTCTCTGCTATTGAATATGCTCTCTAGGTTGGTCATAACTTTCCTTCTAAGGAGTAAGCGTCTTTTAATTTCATGGCTGCAGTCACCATCTGCAGTGATTTTGGAGCCCCAAAAAATAAAGTCTGACACTGTTTCCACTGTTTCCCCCTCTATTTCCCATGAAGTGATGGGACTGGATGCCATGATCTTTGTTTTCTGAATGTTGAGCTTTAAGCCAACTTTTTCACTCTCCACTTTCACTTTCATCAAGAGGCTCTTCAGTTCCTCTTCACTTTCTGCCATAAGGGTGGTGTCATCTGCATATCTGAGGTTATTGATATTTCTCCCGGCAATCTTGATTCCAGCTTGTTTTTCTTCCAGTCCAGCGTTTCTCATGATGTACTCTTCATATAAGTTAAATAAGCAGGGTGACAATATACAGCCTTGACATACTCCTTTTCCTATTTGGAACCAGTCTGTTGTTCCATGTCCAGTTCTAACTGTTGCTTCCTGACCTGCATACAGATTTCTCAAGAGGCAGGTCAGGTGGTCTGGTATTCCCATCTCTTCCAGAATTTTCCACAGTTTATTGTGATCCACACAGTCAAAGGCTTTGGCATAGTCAATAAAACAGAAATAGATGTTTTTCTGGAACTCTCTTGCTTTTTCCATGATCCAGCGGATGTAAGCTGTTTCAAGTAATGCGTTTCTTTACTGTTTCAAATAAAGCTACAGTGAATTTTGCCCATGTCTCTTCACAAAGAGGAGACTTTCTCTGGGACAATGCATTGCAGTTGGTGTGCATGGAAATCACCTGGGAGTCTTGTTACATCGTAGGTTCTGGCTCAGTTGGTGTGAAGTGGGCCTGAGCACCTGCCTTTCTCACAGGTTCCCAGGTGATGCAGACCCGTGGACCACACTTTGAGTTGCAAGGCGGCGGTAGGTGGCTGTGCAGCGTTGTCTTTCTAGATGTTGCCGTACGGTTCTCTGACGACGTACAAGCTTATGTTCCCCTCAGGAGTGTATGAGAGATTTGGTTGTTCCAGGAGTAGCCCCTTATTCATAGTATTGAAATGTAATCTGTAGCCATTCTTTGCTTAAAATTAGAAAGATTTTTGGGTGAGAAAACATGAATAAAACAATAATTTCAGTGGATAGTTAGCTTAACTACAATATTTCTTAGGAATTGACCTAAATTAGATATATGGATCCTAATTAAATAATTTTTAAAAAAATCCACTTGTCTCTTTTCAGATTGTCACTCCATTTACCATTGTCAGCCCGGACAGGGCTCTGGCTATTAGATGAACTATCCCAGATGCTCAGAGGGAAGGGGAACTGTGTGGCAGGCTCTGTGCTGCACTTTCACTTAATCCCCACTTTTGTACATGCTCCCAGCTAAGTATTACAGTGAATGTTGCATCGCGTCTGTTTGGCTTCAAGGTTTATATGCGAATTTAGTTTACTCCTCTTAGCTTCAGTTATCTGTAAAAAGGGAAGTAGACCACATAATTAGATCCTTAAGTCCCAGCACTTAATGTTTCCCAGCTTCTCTGATAAATTAAGAAGTTCACACACATACATATGATGATAGCTTCCACCCACCTATATTTTTAATTATTAAAAAACACACTTAAAACTCACCACTTTAGCCATTTTTAGTGTACAGTTAAGCATTAAGTGTATTTACACTGTTGTGAAACAGAGCTTCAGAACTTATCATCTGCAGATTTGAAACTCTCTCCTCATTAAATAGAACTCTTCCTTCCCTCCTCCTCTCCCTGAACCCCTGGTAACTGTCACTGGACTCTGTTTCTCTGAACTTGGCTACATTTAATACTTCTTATAAATGGAATCATGCAGTAGTCATCTTTTTGTGACTGATTTCATTTAATATAATGATTTCATTCCATCCATTTACAGCATGTGACAGGATTTCCTTGCTTTTCAAGACCAAATACTATTTTGTGGTATGTGTATTCCACACTTTGTTTATTCACACCTGTAGCTGGACATTTGGGTTGCTTCCACATCTTGGCTATTATGAATAATGCTGATAGTGAACAGGGGTGTGGCAATATCTTTTCAAGACCCTTCTTTCAGTTTTTTTGGATATATATTCAGAAGTGGGATTACTGGATTATATGATAATGCTACTTTTAATGTTTTGAGGAATGTCTATATTGTTTTCCATAGCAGTTGCACCAGGTTACAATTCCGCCAACAGTGTGGTGACATCTTCTAATGGCACAGAAAGTAGCGAATGGGATGTGTGAAATCAGAAGTGAAGTAGGGAGAATAGGCAAGTCCACCGGTGTGAAGGTAAATTTCACTTTGCTAGTATCTGTTTCCCTTAGATATTTTAGCTAACATCGCTGGCTTCTCTGAGACTATTACTTTAGGAGTGGAGGAGGAAGCCAAATTATTTCTTCGTTGATTTCTTATTGACCAAGGGTCCCTGAGAGTTTCTGAGACAGTTAATTTCCAGCAGTGCTTTAGCAATGATCAAAGGAAGCTAGAAGGTTGTGTTTTGTATTGTTTGCAAAGTTGAACAAGGTCCTTGACATCACGGTGCTCCCAAATTCTCATTTAAGAAAAAAGAAAAAGGAGCCTTCCAGTCCATGTTTTATTGATAGAATTGTGACTGCTGACCATTTCAGTTTTCTTTTGAGGATTCTGTGAGTGTTTATATGTGTGTTTTCAAGAGGAGAGATAATTGGATTCCACTTACTGTGTGTATAGGAAGAGCTGGAGTGAGCAGTGGTATTGCAACAGGAATTTCTTCTCTCTTGTGCCCTTATTTTTGAATCTGAAGTGTTACCCAAATGCTTAGTCATGATGATAAGGCAAAGAACTTCACAGCTTGCAGTGTGAAACAATGTTTATACTGTATAAGTGTTTGATAATAGTGAAGTGTGGCAGGAGAGTGGGAAGAATTTGTCAACATGTTTTGAGGAGTAAGAGGATTAGATAGGGAACACAGAGTAAGATAGCCTACATCTACTTTCAAAAGAAAAAAGTTCTTTCAAATGTCTTTTGAAATAACTCAAGGCTCAGCTATTTTCACTTGGCTCTTAACTCCAAACCATTTAAACTTTTAGCCCTGCAGACAGCTGCAGACAGGTATATTTTCCGCCTTGCCATGTTTGTTGATGAAAGCAAGCAGACTTAATTTCACTGTATAACATACATACAGGTATCTGTATGTTTGCAAAAGCAATTCTTACTCGTGATGCTCCCCGATTTCAGATTTTCCTGTTCGACTGTTACAGTATTTATCAGTAAATCCATCATCTCAACTCTCCCGCCTCAAATCCTTCCTTCACATGCTGCTAAGGATAATCTAGTCCCAGGTGGACTCCTTGAGGCCATCTGACCTTGAGGACCCTCCATTTCCTTATCTTATCCCTTATATTACCCGTACTTACTTACTGATTCCTTGAAAGTTTTACATGTCAGTGTGTGTGAAGTACATAAAACAGGGCCTGGTATGTAACAAGGAAATAAGTAAACAAATAATGAATAGTAGTAGACATGGTTACTGTTGTTCCTGTTGTTGTTGCTATTTTGTTCTCGTTGTTTTTGTATCTTTTATTTATGTTTGTTTCTGGTTGAGCTGGCTTTGTCAGCCTCTCTCCGGCTGTGTGAGCAGGGGCTGCTCTTCCTCGCGGTGCTTGGGTCTCTCACCGCAGCAGCTTCTCTTGTGGAGCATGGGCTCTAGGTGCCTGGGCTTCAGGAGCTGTGACACAGGGGCTCGTTAGTTGTGATTCGAGGGCTGTAGAGTGCAGGCTCAGCAGTTGTGGTGCCCAACTTTAGATGCCCGCGGCATGTGGGATCCTCCCAGACCAGGAATGGGACCGTGTCGCTTGTGTTGGCAGGCGGACTCCCACCCACTGTGCCACCGGGGCAGTCCTGCTGTTTCTACTTCTGAAGCCCAATTCTGGCCATATCATTACTCTGCTCAAGAGTTTTCCATATTCTTTTTTGCCTGCAGCAAACTTTTTGTGGACATCAGAACCATTTTTGAAGCCTGTAAAAAAAAATGCATATCTCTGAGTCCCTGCCTCCTGCAGATAGAAATAGAGATTTCTATTCAGGAGGCCTAAGATGGGACCCAGGGAATCAGAATATGAGTGTGCTCCCCAGGGGATTCTGAAGCAGGTGGTATGGGACCTTATTTGGAGAATCATACCATGTAGGATGAAGTGCAAACTCCCGAGTCTAGAGTTCAGAGCCTCAGTAAACCCTTTTGGTGTATATTTTCTCCTTCTATTACTTCCTGTTAGTCTGTTGCAACCGTAGGTAGATTTCCTCTCTACTCTTGCTTCCCTGTGTACCCCAGGTGCTTTCCCAGGATGGTATGGTGTAATTTTGTGATCAAATATTTCTAATAATCCACAAACTATCTATTTAATAATATGATTAAAACTTGGCTTGGAGTGAATATTAAACTGTAATATGTGAGACCAACCTTCTCTTTTTCGAAAATTAGGAAACAGTTCCTAGGTAACATCACTGGGTACCTTAGGATAATATTTTAAAACTGACCTTTCCTCTTGCTCTCTTTGCACTACTCTTCTCTGAACTCATTTTACTGAGCAAATTAGTATTATACTGAGCAAATAGTTCTAGCCTTTAAGTTGCTCAGCTGTGCTCTGTAAATAGAGACACTCAGACAAATCTAGTCCCAACCTCAGAAGCCGTCGGCAGTACTTGAATTTCTTTTATGTTTCTTACCTTTTGTGTTCTGTTGCTACAAAATTAAGGTGTTAATGAAATTGTTTAGGGTAATTTGAGCGTTTTCTGAGATCGCTGATGATCCCTTTTAGTTCTCAATACTTGCAATTTTTAGTAACATCTAAGAATGCTGTTTTGCTAAAAAGGTTACTTATAATAAAATATTATATGGGGAAGAGAAGGCCCTGTCATAGGTATTTTCTTTGCCTTGTCTCCTCTTATTTTTATTTTTTTAATTAATTTATTTAAATTGGAGGCTAATTAGTTTACAGTATTGTAGTGGTTTTTGCCATACATTGACATGAATCAGCCATGGGTGTACATGTGTCCCCCATCCTGAACCCCCCTCCCGCCTCCCTCCCCATCCCATCCCTCAGGGTCATCCCAGTGCCCCAGCCCTGAGCACCCTGTCTCATGCAGCGAACCTGGACTGGCGATCTATTTTAAAACACTCTTATAAGTTAGGTATCATTATCCCAGTTTTATGAAAAGTCTTTACAAAGAGGGTGTGAAATTTAATATCGTATAGTTTATAAGCAATGATTACAATATCTGAACCCAGATCCCTTCATCTCATGGACTCATCTCTTCCTACTATGGCCTGGAGCCAGATTTCAAGTGTTCAAGTTTGTTTACTGTATTTGCTCTCCTCCCCCCTTCTCATTTTCCCTTAAACTCAAGGAAGCTGTGAAAATGCTGTAAATAATAAAGCTCACCAAAATTCAGAGTTTGATAGAATAGTCATTCTTCCAAGCCATAGGGGCAGTATTTGGTTAATTCTTTCAGTGCATTTTGAATTTGATGGTGGCCTGAAGGAATAACATGCACTTTTAAAAAGTAAATAATTGACTCTTATTAAATGGCAAAATTAGTTTGTTTTTTTTTTAGCCTTGAAAAATGCAAACAAATGGAAGAATAGTGGACATGAAGAAAATGTTTTGCCTAGGTAGCAATTTAGCATATTCCATATCCATGACCTTTGGCTTCTAAATCATTACGATTCTTTTAGAGAGATACCGGAAATACTAATTAGCAGTATTCTCTTAGCTGTGAGAATGCACTTAAATAAACGGATCCCAAATACCAAATCATGAGCATGCATGTTTGCCTTTGAGCAATATATTGACTCACCAGCCCAGAGCAAGTGCAGCTCTCTAAGTCGCCAGTTGGGGATTATTTCTGTAGCTGGAGCAATTGTTTCACTCTACCCTACTGTTTGACATTCATTTGACTTGTTACTTTCTCACACGAAAAGCAGGTTGAAGAAACCTCTAGACACACACCCAAAGCGAAAATCCTTAAAAATTTATAAATTGGACTTAATTAAAATAAAATTAAGACTTTTGCTCTTTGGAATACTACTAAACAGAATGAAAACTCAGCCGTTGATGGGAGAATGTCTGCCAAATCACGCTTCTGTCAAAGGACTTGTATCAAGAATATACAAAAACTCTCAAAACTCGAAAAGCAAACAGTGTGATTTAAAAATAGGGGAAAGGTTGGGACAGACCCTTCACCAAAGAAGACATGTGTGTGGCAAATAAGCACTTGAAAAGATGTTTGCTTTTGGTGTGTGTCTAAGAGTTTCTTCCTAACCCAAGGTGAATCAGATTTTCTCACTTTCTTCTAGAGGTATTATAGTTTTACATTTTACTTGTAGAGCTATGCTGTATTTTGACTTTTTACAAGGTGTGAGGTTAACTCAACGTTCAGTTTTTTGCATATGAGTGTCCAGTGGTTCCAACTCCATTTGTTGAAAAAACTATTTTTTTCTCTATTGAATTGACTCTGCACTTTGTCAGAAATTAGCTGATATTTGTGAAGGTCTGTTCCTGGACTCTGTTCTGTTCCATTGGTCTTCGTGTTTTTCTTTCCCCAATAACACATTGTCTTGATTGCTGCAGCTTTAGACTGTCTTGAAATCAGTTATTGAGACTCCTCAGCTTTGTCTTTGGCTATTCACGTTTCTTTGCTTTATCATATTTAGAGTCAGCTTTTGACTATCAACCAAAAAATCCTGCTGAGATGTTGATCAGGTTTCATTGACTCTGTAGATCTAATTGTTACAGTATGTCTCTCCGTTTATTTAGGTCTTTTTGGTTTCCTTAATCAGTGTTTTATAGTAAAAGCACAAAGACCATACATATAGTATTTTCCTTTGTACCTAAGTATTTCATATAGACAGATGGCAAGAATTATCCGTACTGTATAGATTGAGACACTGAGAGGCAGAGCAGGTAGACTTACTGAAGGTCACAGAGCTGGTTAAGTAGCAGCAGATTCTGGTTTTCAGATGTCTTGCATCTGTCTAGTGTTTTTGCTACTCATTTTCATAGCAGAAGCTTCTCATAGTGAAAAGACGTGTACTTTGGAGTTATTTAGTTTGAGTTCCAGTCTTTTCTCTGGTACTGGTTGGTTTAATGATTTGTTTCATCTGTCTCAGGTTCAATTTCCTCATTCAAAAAACCTTCCTCATAGGATTGTGAAGACTCAGGGAAGTCATATGTGTAAGTTCCTGATGTGATGTTTGATATACATGCAGCACGTGCTCAGTAACTAGCAATGTTAATATCATCTTTGTTACCATTCATAGTAGAAGGTAGTTGTTACAGCCTTTCCCAGAACTTGCTGTCTTGTCTCATTAATTAGATGAATTGTCTCTGAATTGTGGAAAACTGGCGGTGAGCCAGGGACAGGCACTAACAACATGGTCCTTAAAGCGTGAGACAGAAGAATTTCCAGAAAACCTACATCATGCTGCTGCTGCTGCTAAGTCACTTCAGTCGTGTCTGACTGTGCGACCCGATAGACGGCAGCCCACCAGGCTCCCCCGTCTCTGGGATTCATGCTAGCCTTTTATTTTTCATATGTCTGCCGTAAAGTGGAAGAAATGCTCTGCAATAGTGAATTGTGATTGGGAATTTTGATGGATATATTTTTAGTTTAAAAGGTAAAGCTTTCTTTAAAAGTGGTGGTTTTAAAACTTTCCACATTTCTACAAAGCCTGGTTTAACTCAAAAACTCATCAACTTTAATATTAAGTTTCCCAGCTTTGCAAAGATTTGTGACCCTACGCTGGCATAACATAAATGTGAAATGTAATTTGAGTATCAGTGTTATGCTAGAGTAAGACCTTTTATAAAAATAAGAGCTGTATGTTGATAATTCCTTTTCCTGAGAACGAGGCCTTTCTGAACTTTCTTTAAA